>NC_090930.1:30905848-31570560 GCF_040938575.1 Ambystoma mexicanum | reverse complement strand
AAAATATCCTTAACATATTGGGCCTCATTATGACCCAGGCGGTAAGGGGTTAACGGCGCCGTAAAAAGTGGCGGCGCCGTTAACCCCTTACCGCCTAATTACGAGGTCCCTTTGCGGGTCCCGACCTTAACGGCTGGTTTTACCAGCTGTTAAGGAAGGAACCCGCAAAGGGACTTTCGAGGTAATTACCGCCTTCCCCATTCCCATTGAGCCCTATGGGGGCAAAAATGGGAATGGGGAAGGGCCAATGGTGAATGGGGAATTACCGCCCCGCCAACCTTGGAATGGGGCGGTAATTCCGCCATTCACCATGGCGGAGTTGGTAAAATACCGGCATCAACCAGGGCGCTAATAGTGCCATGGTTAATGCCAGTGTCGTAATGAGGCCCATAGACTTATTTTTGCCAATGCATTTTGGAGAATGTCTCCTTCATCAGGGCGAGCCAGATACTAAATGCATGTAATACATAAAACACAAGTGAATATGACATTTGTAAAAAAAGAAGGGTAAACATAACACAACATACCCATTGTAGGTTGTTTCAATTGACGTCACAGGAAAATAGCCAAAAAGAAAATAGTGAAAGCAAGTTAGAGAGATAAATCAAGTTAGAGAGATGAAAGAAATAAAGAATCAGTCTATGTCAGAGGGTTACGAGGAATACAACCTTGCTAAAATTAGGAAGAATCCTGTAGTGAGTCAGAATTGCTGCTTGAAACCACCTTGAATTAGCAGTGAATGGCGGCTTGTCAATATCTGGTAAACAAAATAATGGTATTGTAATAAGTCAGTATGAGGATACTGTCAATGTGTAAAAAGGTGGGGAACGCTTCGTGTAACATACCGGGCGGTGACTACTTTTGTATACTTGTTACAGCGCCGCGTGCTGAGGCCACGCACAGCGGATGAGAATTCTAATGCTAGCACAGAAGCCGGGGGCTTGTTGGTACGTTGCTAAGCAACGCAACTGCTTTTTGCCGCGTTGCGTGCAGATGTCACGCGGCACGGATGATGGTGATGTGCATGGACTCTGATGGCAGCTCTGAATGCCTGGAGAGCTGATAGAGTGTTGTGTGTTGAAGAAATCGGATTTAAGGAAGCAGAAAAAAGAAAAATAATGTCGGAATAGACATACAAAAAATACTCCAACACACTAATGATAACCACAGTGTGTGACTTCAAAAATGCATGAAGAATATAGGGAATAGCAAGGTGCTAATATACCAAATATAGAAATAAATGTAGACAAATAAACTTAGACAAATAAACTTAAATGTATCTATGTATGTGATCCACATTCAGAGGTGGTGTCGCCCAGACGGCACCTTGGGTCCCAGACAGTAGTCCGGGAAGGGTGTCTGTGGTGTTTTAAGCTGTATAAGGATAATGGCACCTCTAGCCTGTAAATAAATAAAGAAGGTATCTTGAGGGGTAAAACATGCAATTGTTACACATTTCATGCAAGACATGGTGCAGTCTATGTGATCCGCACTGTGTGGTAGGCTGTGCTACACATAGCTAAACAAATATTCAAATAAAACAATGGACATTGATCTCTTCATTGAGACCATTGGGAGTCAGGCTCCCCAATTTATCGATCCAGAATGTTTCTCTTTTGTTGAGTCGTAGACCCAAATCTTCATGTGCATTGTTTTTGGTCAAGACCTCTAAAATCAGAAATCTTATTTGGGTTAAGTTTTGACCTTTGTTTACCCAGTGGCGAGCCACTGCGGAATTCATATTCCCATTGCGAATGCAGGAGCGGTGCTCATTTCAACGTGTTTTTGCAATTCTTGTAGATTGCCCCACGTAATACTTACCGCAGGGGCATTTTATTCCATAAATAATGTTAGCACTATCACAAGTGCCATATGTCTTCAGAAGAATTTTTTAGCCTGTGTGGGGATGATATATGACACTACCTTTAATCACAAAATTACAATTAGTACAATGTAAACAAGGATAAGTTACTGTGTGTTGTGTAATGGGTTCTTTTGCTGGTGGTCTTGTTCTCACTAACTCATCCCATAGGTTGCAGCTTATTTGATATGCAAAAACTGGTAATTCATCAAACAGATTCTGTACTCTGATATCGTTTTAAAGATACTCCAGTGTTTCTTGATGGTTTTATTGATTTTGTTACTTTGCACAGAAAGTTTCGACACGTAAACTGGCAATTTTAGTTCTCTCTTGGTCTTCTGAGTGCTTACTATGAGTGTGTCTCGGTCTAGAGTGTTCAATCTATCAGTAGCAGAACCCAGTTCTTCTTTCTTGTATCCTCAGGCCAAAAACTTATCTTTCATTTCAGTCTGTTGCTGTAAATAATCCTCGGGGTCACTGACACTTTTCTTGACATGTAGTAACTGACTGTATGGTAAGTTTCTCAGTAGGCTAGGTTGGTGGAAACCTAATTGATGTAGCAGATTGTTACGGTCTGTGGGTTTGCGGAAAAGAGTGGTATTGTAGCTTGTTTCTTTCTTTTCGATGTGTACATCAAGGAACGTGATTTTGCTATAGGATGTTTCTTTGGTGAATTGAATTCTTCTGTCAATACTGTCAAGGTACTCAAAAAAGGTGTTCAATTCTGATTCAGTGCCTGTCCAGATACCAAAAATATTATTAATGTAGCGGGCCCAAAGGTGAATATTTTTGCTCCATTCATTCTTATTGAGTATGTGATCCATTTCATATCGATACATGAAGAAGTTTGCGTAGGTTAGTGCCATGGTGGCACCCATCGATGTACCTGAAATTTGTAAGCCAAAACGATCTTTATACTGGAAATTGAACTTTCGGCTATGAATTGCAAGAGGGTAAAAATGAATTATTTTTTTGCTTGAATGTCCGGTGCTTGAAGTACTATCTATTCCACTGATTCCATGCCTAGGTTGTGGGGCATGGACGTGTACAGGCTTTTGACGTCAATTGTGAACATCAGGTGATCTTGGAAGAAAGGTAAGGTATTTAATTTCTGCAGAAAATGTGTGGTGTCCCGGATGTAAGTATATGTGTTCTGTATCAATGGCTGTAAAAAGAAATCTATATAAACACCTAGTGGTTGGTTGATACTCTTCAGACCTGCCACGATTGGCCTTCCAGGAGGTTTGATGAGATCCTTGTGTATCTTGGGTATGGTATAAAAGTTAGGTATCCTTAGGTGTTGGTTACTGAGGTACTTGTGTGTGTGTTCATTGATCCAAACAGGTTCCATGGCCTTATCCAGCAGTGTTTCCAGATTGCATTGATAGACACCGTGGGGTCAGAATCCAATTGGGCATAGATTGTGGGGTCCTGTAATTGTCTAGTGCATTCTGCCTCGTAGTCAATGGTATCCATGATGACCAATGCGCCCCCTTTGTCTGCCGGGCGTATCGTGATATTCCTGTTAGTGTAGAGATCTCTGATCAATTGCATCTCATGAGGTTTAAGATTTTTCTGTGGTGGAGATTTGTGACTTATTCTTTCAAGGTCTCTGGTGACCAGCTTTTGAAATATATCAATGGATGGTACTGTGATGGGAGGTATGAAGCCACTTTTAGCTCGGAATTCTTTGTAATCAGAAACATTTGTAGCAGATCTTTGTTGAGTGTCTAATTCATCAAAGAAAACCTTGAGTTTGAGTTTCCTGACTAACCTATAAAGTTCAATCTTGGTGTCGAATAGTGTTCATCTGTGCGTAGCCACAAAGCTGAGTCCCTTTTGTAATATTTCTTCTTCTGTTGTAGTTAGCATTCTTTTTGAAATGTTAATCACTAGGTTTTCCTTAATTGTAGTCTTGTTTGGGGTTTGTTTCTTTGATTTCCTCCTCCCCCTTTGGGTTCTTTTGGGCATGCGCCTTAAAAAGCCGAAGTGGAGGGTGTTTGAGTTGCTGGGCTATCTGTTCAGTTTGCAATATCTGTGGTTTGATCTGTGGTGGATTCAGAATCTCTCTGAGCCTCTGAGTCAGAGCTTGATGTATTGTCTGATACGTATTTGAAGAGTTTTTTTGGTGCCGTTGGACCGTTTTGATCCATCCACATGTGCACCTCTTCATTGATGTAATAATAGGTGTCATGTTTGAACTTCTTAAGTTTCTTTTGCTCTAATTCTGTTTTATAATCCTCTAGTCTGGTATTGATATCAGCCAAAATTATGTCATATTCCTCCTTCCCCAGTGATCCTACTAGTTCTTTTTCAATGTCTTTAATCTCAGTGTTGCGAGACACCAGATTTTTTGAAAGTTCTTGGATTGTTAACAAAATCAAGTCTAGGGAGCATTTATTCAGAATGGCCTCCCATTTGCAGATGGACTCCTTACTCTCTTTGCATAATGTGGGGCGGAGCTGTGTGCGTAGTTCTCTGGCAATTCGTTGATTTTTGAAGTAGCAACCAAATGTGATTGCATGAAGTTTTCTCTTGATCTCCTTGCGTATGAGGTATTCCAATTGTTTTATCCGTTTAACTGGATCTTTGGCTGTAGTACCATGTATGCCTATTGAAGTTTCGCTAATTAATTCAAGGATGGCTGAGGCTTCCTCTGGGGAAAACCCTAGGGTCCCCGCACATTTAGTAGAAAGTCCTTTAATATCTTCAAATGACATATTGATTCAGTATCTAGAACTTGTAGTTCAAATTTCTAAAATTATTCATAAGATTTTTAAACTGTGTGCCTCCACTGTTGTGTGTCTCACAAAGGGGGAGAAAGGAAGAAAAGCCAAAAAGAGTGGGCACCACTTAAACATAATCACTTTAAGTGACTCTCAAAAGTCTCGAAAAGATTCATTAATTTACGTAATTAAAAAAAAAGACTGGTTGGGAGCTGACCGCGAAGAGTCTAGAGACACCCTGACTCAAAATACACGCAGAGCAGAAGGCTGGGTAGTAAACCAAGCCACACAGTCGCTCTCCATTCAATCCCTGCTGGGATGTTAAATTCCAGAATTTCTTATTCTTAATTTTGAGGTTTTTAGTTATAGGTTGTTGAATTTGAAAATATATCATGTTAGTTTTGTAAATCAACACAAATGACACTGGTTTTTGTTTCTTTGTAACCAAATTATATCCGAAAGGTGTTTTAAAAAAAAAAAGGTCACTAATAACTTCTTAGTGAGGAAGCGCTCAAAATATCCTTAACATATTGGGCCTCATTATGACCCAGGCGGTAAGGGGTTAACGGCGCCGTAAAAAGTGGCGGCGCCGTTAACCCCTTACCGCCTAATTACGAGGTCCCTTTGCGGGTCCCGACCTTAACGGCTGGTTTTACCAGCTGTTAAGGAAGGAACCCGCAAAGGGACTTTCGAGGTAATTACCGCCTTCCCCATTCCCATTGAGCCCTATGGGGGCAAAAATGGGAATGGGGAAGGGCCAATGGTGAATGGGGAATTACCGCCCCGCCAACCTTGGAATGGGGCGGTAATTCCGCCATTCACCATGGCGGAGTTGGTAAAATACCGGCATCAACCAGGGCGCTAATAGTGCCATGGTTAATGCCAGTGTCGTAATGAGGCCCATAGACTTATTTTTGCCAATGCATTTTGGAGAATGTCTCCTTCATCAGGGCGAGCCAGATACTAAATGCATGTAATACATAAAACACAAGTGAATATGACATTTGTAAAAAAAGAAGGGTAAACATAACACAACATACCCATTGTAGGTTGTTTCAATTGACGTCACAGGAAAATAGCCAAAAAGAAAATAGTGAAAGCAAGTTAGAGAGATAAATCAAGTTAGAGAGATGAAAGAAATAAAGAATCAGTCTATGTCAGAGGGTTACGAGGAATACAACCTTGCTAAAATTAGGAAGAATCCTGTAGTGAGTCAGAATTGCTGCTTGAAACCACCTTGAATTAGCAGTGAATGGCGGCTTGTCAATATCTGGTAAACAAAATAATGGTATTGTAATAAGTCAGTATGAGGATACTGTCAATGTGTAAAAAGGTGGGGAACGCTTCGTGTAACATACCGGGCGGTGACTACTTTTGTATACTTGTTACAGCGCCGCGTGCTGAGGCCACGCACAGCGGATGAGAATTCTAATGCTAGCACAGAAGCCGGGGGCTTGTTGGTACGTTGCTAAGCAACGCAACTGCTTTTTGCCGCGTTGCGTGCAGATGTCACGCGGCACGGATGATGGTGATGTGCATGGACTCTGATGGCAGCTCTGAATGCCTGGAGAGCTGATAGAGTGTTGTGTGTTGAAGAAATCGGATTTAAGGAAGCAGAAAAAAGAAAAATAATGTCGGAATAGACATACAAAAAATACTCCAACACACTAATGATAACCACAGTGTGTGACTTCAAAAATGCATGAAGAATATAGGGAATAGCAAGGTGCTAATATACCAAATATAGAAATAAATGTAGACAAATAAACTTAGACAAATAAACTTAAATGTATCTATGTATGTGATCCACATTCAGAGGTGGTGTCGCCCAGACGGCACCTTGGGTCCCAGACAGTAGTCCGGGAAGGGTGTCTGTGGTGTTTTAAGCTGTATAAGGATAATGGCACCTCTAGCCTGTAAATAAATAAAGAAGGTATCTTGAGGGGTAAAACATGCAATTGTTACACATTTCATGCAAGACATGGTGCAGTCTATGTGATCCGCACTGTGTGGTAGGCTGTGCTACACATAGCTAAACAAATATTCAAATAAAACAATGGACATTGATCTCTTCATTGAGACCATTGGGAGTCAGGCTCCCCAATTTATCGATCCAGAATGTTTCTCTTTTGTTGAGTCGTAGACCCAAATCTTCATGTGCATTGTTTTTGGTCAAGACCTCTAAAATCAGAAATCTTATTTGGGTTAAGTTTTGACCTTTGTTTACCCAGTGGCGAGCCACTGCGGAATTCATATTCCCATTGCGAATGCAGGAGCGGTGCTCATTTCAACGTGTTTTTGCAATTCTTGTAGATTGCCCCACGTAATACTTACCGCAGGGGCATTTTATTCCATAAATAATGTTAGCACTATCACAAGTGCCATATGTCTTCAGAAGAATTTTTTAGCCTGTGTGGGGATGATATATGACACTACCTTTAATCACAAAATTACAATTAGTACAATGTAAACAAGGATAAGTTACTGTGTGTTGTGTAATGGGTTCTTTTGCTGGTGGTCTTGTTCTCACTAACTCATCCCATAGGTTGCAGCTTATTTGATATGCAAAAACTGGTAATTCATCAAACAGATTCTGTACTCTGATATCGTTTTAAAGATACTCCAGTGTTTCTTGATGGTTTTATTGATTTTGTTACTTTGCACAGAAAGTTTCGACACGTAAACTGGCAATTTTAGTTCTCTCTTGGTCTTCTGAGTGCTTACTATGAGTGTGTCTCGGTCTAGAGTGTTCACTCTATCAGTAGCAGAACCCAGTTCTTCTTTCTTGTATCCTCAGGCCAAAAACTTATCTTTCATTTCAGTCTGTTGCTGTAAATAATCCTCGGGGTCACTGACACTTTTCTTGACATGTAGTAACTGACTGTATGGTAAGTTTCTCAGTAGGCTAGGTTGGTGGAAACCTAATTGATGTAGCAGATTGTTACGGTCTGTGGGTTTGCGGAAAAGAGTGGTATTGTAGCTTGTTTCTTTCTTTTCGATGTGTACATCAAGGAACGTGATTTTGCTATAGGATGTTTCTTTGGTGAATTGAATTCTTCTGTCAATACTGTCAAGGTACTCAAAAAAGGTGTTCAATTCTGATTCAGTGCCTGTCCAGATACCAAAAATATTATTAATGTAGCGGGCCCAAAGGTGAATATTTTTGCTCCATTCATTCTTATTGAGTATGTGATCCATTTCATATCGATACATGAAGAAGTTTGCGTAGGTTAGTGCCATGGTGGCACCCATCGATGTACCTGAAATTTGTAAGCCAAAACGATCTTTATACTGGAAATTGAACTTTCGGCTATGAATTGCAAGAGGGTAAAAATGAATTATTTTTTTGCTTGAATGTCCGGTGCTTGAAGTACTATCTATTCCACTGATTCCATGCCTAGGTTGTGGGGCATGGACGTGTACAGGCTTTTGACGTCAATTGTGAACATCAGGTGATCTTGGAAGAAAGGTAAGGTATTTAATTTCTGCAGAAAATGTGTGGTGTCCCGGATGTAAGTATATGTGTTCTGTATCAATGGCTGTAAAAAGAAATCTATATAAACACCTAGTGGTTGGTTGATACTCTTCAGACCTGCCACGATTGGCCTTCCAGGAGGTTTGATGAGATCCTTGTGTATCTTGGGTATGGTATAAAAGTTAGGTATCCTTAGGTGTTGGTTACTGAGGTACTTGTGTGTGTGTTCATTGATCCAAACAGGTTCCATGGCCTTATCCAGCAGTGTTTCCAGATTGCATTGATAGACACCGTGGGGTCAGAATCCAATTGGGCATAGATTGTGGGGTCCTGTAATTGTCTAGTGCATTCTGCCTCGTAGTCAATGGTATCCATGATGACCAATGCGCCCCCTTTGTCTGCCGGGCGTATCGTGATATTCCTGTTAGTGTAGAGATCTCTGATCAATTGCATCTCATGAGGTTTAAGATTTTTCTGTGGTGGAGATTTGTGACTTATTCTTTCAAGGTCTCTGGTGACCAGCTTTTGAAATATATCAATGGATGGTACTGTGATGGGAGGTATGAAGCCACTTTTAGCTCGGAATTCTTTGTAATCAGAAACATTTGTAGCAGATCTTTGTTGAGTGTCTAATTCATCAAAGAAAACCTTGAGTTTGAGTTTCCTGACTAACCTATAAAGTTCAATCTTGGTGTCGAATAGTGTTCATCTGTGCGTAGCCACAAAGCTGAGTCCCTTTTGTAATATTTCTTCTTCTGTTGTAGTTAGCATTCTTTTTGAAATGTTAATCACTAGGTTTTCCTTAATTGTAGTCTTGTTTGGGGTTTGTTTCTTTGATTTCCTCCTCCCCCTTTGGGTTCTTTTGGGCATGCGCCTTAAAAAGCCGAAGTGGAGGGTGTTTGAGTTGCTGGGCTATCTGTTCAGTTTGCAATATCTGTGGTTTGATCTGTGGTGGATTCAGAATCTCTCTGAGCCTCTGAGTCAGAGCTTGATGTATTGTCTGATACGTATTTGAAGAGTTTTTTTGGTGCCGTTGGACCGTTTTGATCCATCCACATGTGCACCTCTTCATTGATGTAATAATAGGTGTCATGTTTGAACTTCTTAAGTTTCTTTTGCTCTAATTCTGTTTTATAATCCTCTAGTCTGGTATTGATATCAGCCAAAATTATGTCATATTCCTCCTTCCCCAGTGATCCTACTAGTTCTTTTTCAATGTCTTTAATCTCAGTGTTGCGAGACACCAGATTTTTTGAAAGTTCTTGGATTGTTAACAAAATCAAGTCTAGGGAGCATTTATTCAGAATGGCCTCCCATTTGCAGATGGACTCCTTACTCTCTTTGCATAATGTGGGGCGGAGCTGTGTGCGTAGTTCTCTGGCAATTCGTTGATTTTTGAAGTAGCAACCAAATGTGATTGCATGAAGTTTTCTCTTGATCTCCTTGCGTATGAGGTATTCCAATTGTTTTATCCGTTTAACTGGATCTTTGGCTGTAGTACCATGTATGCCTATTGAAGTTTCGCTAATTAATTCAAGGATGGCTGAGGCTTCCTCTGGGGAAAACCCTAGGGTCCCCGCACATTTAGTAGAAAGTCCTTTAATATCTTCAAATGACATATTGATTCAGTATTTAGAACTTGTAGTTCAAATTTCTAAAATTATTCATAAGATTTTTAAACTGTGTGCCTCCACTGTTGTGTGTCTCACAAAGGGGGAGAAAGGAAGAAAAGCCAAAAAGAGTGGGCACCACTTAAACATAATCACTTTAAGTGACTCTCAAAAGTCTCGAAAAGATTCATTAATTTACGTAATTAAAAAAAAAGACTGGTTGGGAGCTGACCGCGAAGAGTCTAGAGACACCCTGACTCAAAATACACGCAGAGCAGAAGGCTGGGTAGTAAACCAAGCCACACAGTCGCTCTCCATTCAATCCCTGCTGGGATGTTAAATTCCAGAATTTCTTATTCTTAATTTTGAGGTTTTTAGTTATAGGTTGTTGAATTTGAAAATATATCATGTTAGTTTTGTAAATCAACACAAATGACACTGGTTTTTGTTTCTTTGTAACCAAATTATATCCGAAAGGTGTTTTAAAAAAAAAAAGGTCACTAATAACTTCTTAGTGAGGAAGCGCTCAAAATATCCTTAACATATTGGGCCTCATTATGACCCAGGCGGTAAGGGGTTAACGGCGCCGTAAAAAGTGGCGGCGCCGTTAACCCCTTACCGCCTAATTACGAGGTCCCTTTGCGGGTCCCGACCTTAACGGCTGGTTTTACCAGCTGTTAAGGAAGGAACCCGCAAAGGGACTTTCGAGGTAATTACCGCCTTCCCCATTCCCATTGAGCCCTATGGGGGCAAAAATGGGAATGGGGAAGGGCCAATGGTGAATGGGGAATTACCGCCCCGCCAACCTTGGAATGGGGCGGTAATTCCGCCATTCACCATGGCGGAGTTGGTAAAATACCGGCATCAACCAGGGCGCTAATAGTGCCATGGTTAATGCCAGTGTCGTAATGAGGCCCATAGACTTATTTTTGCCAATGCATTTTGGAGAATGTCTCCTTCATCAGGGCGAGCCAGATACTAAATGCATGTAATACATAAAACACAAGTGAATATGACATTTGTAAAAAAAGAAGGGTAAACATAACACAACATACCCATTGTAGGTTGTTTCAATTGACGTCACAGGAAAATAGCCAAAAAGAAAATAGTGAAAGCAAGTTAGAGAGATAAATCAAGTTAGAGAGATGAAAGAAATAAAGAATCAGTCTATGTCAGAGGGTTACGAGGAATACAACCTTGCTAAAATTAGGAAGAATCCTGTAGTGAGTCAGAATTGCTGCTTGAAACCACCTTGAATTAGCAGTGAATGGCGGCTTGTCAATATCTGGTAAACAAAATAATGGTATTGTAATAAGTCAGTATGAGGATACTGTCAATGTGTAAAAAGGTGGGGAACGCTTCGTGTAACATACCGGGCGGTGACTACTTTTGTATACTTGTTACAGCGCCGCGTGCTGAGGCCACGCACAGCGGATGAGAATTCTAATGCTAGCACAGAAGCCGGGGGCTTGTTGGTACGTTGCTAAGCAACGCAACTGCTTTTTGCCGCGTTGCGTGCAGATGTCACGCGGCACGGATGATGGTGATGTGCATGGACTCTGATGGCAGCTCTGAATGCCTGGAGAGCTGATAGAGTGTTGTGTGTTGAAGAAATCGGATTTAAGGAAGCAGAAAAAAGAAAAATAATGTCGGAATAGACATACAAAAAATACTCCAACACACTAATGATAACCACAGTGTGTGACTTCAAAAATGCATGAAGAATATAGGGAATAGCAAGGTGCTAATATACCAAATATAGAAATAAATGTAGACAAATAAACTTAGACAAATAAACTTAAATGTATCTATGTATGTGATCCACATTCAGAGGTGGTGTCGCCCAGACGGCACCTTGGGTCCCAGACAGTAGTCCGGGAAGGGTGTCTGTGGTGTTTTAAGCTGTATAAGGATAATGGCACCTCTAGCCTGTAAATAAATAAAGAAGGTATCTTGAGGGGTAAAACATGCAATTGTTACACATTTCATGCAAGACATGGTGCAGTCTATGTGATCCGCACTGTGTGGTAGGCTGTGCTACACATAGCTAAACAAATATTCAAATAAAACAATGGACATTGATCTCTTCATTGAGACCATTGGGAGTCAGGCTCCCCAATTTATCGATCCAGAATGTTTCTCTTTTGTTGAGTCGTAGACCCAAATCTTCATGTGCATTGTTTTTGGTCAAGACCTCTAAAATCAGAAATCTTATTTGGGTTAAGTTTTGACCTTTGTTTACCCAGTGGCGAGCCACTGCGGAATTCATATTCCCATTGCGAATGCAGGAGCGGTGCTCATTTCAACGTGTTTTTGCAATTCTTGTAGATTGCCCCACGTAATACTTACCGCAGGGGCATTTTATTCCATAAATAATGTTAGCACTATCACAAGTGCCATATGTCTTCAGAAGAATTTTTTAGCCTGTGCGGGGATGATATATGACACTACCTTTAATCACAAAATTACAATTAGTACAATGTAAACAAGGATAAGTTACTGTGTGTTGTGTAATGGGTTCTTTTGCTGGTGGTCTTGTTCTCACTAACTCATCCCATAGGTTGCAGCTTATTTGATATGCAAAAACTGGTAATTCATCAAACAGATTCTGTACTCTGATATCGTTTTAAAGATACTCCAGTGTTTCTTGATGGTTTTATTGATTTTGTTACTTTGCACAGAAAGTTTCGACACGTAAACTGGCAATTTTAGTTCTCTCTTGGTCTTCTGAGTGCTTACTATGAGTGTGTCTCGGTCTAGAGTGTTCACTCTATCAGTAGCAGAACCCAGTTCTTCTTTCTTGTATCCTCAGGCCAAAAACTTATCTTTCATTTCAGTCTGTTGCTGTAAATAATCCTCGGGGTCACTGACACTTTTCTTGACATGTAGTAACTGACTGTATGGTAAGTTTCTCAGTAGGCTAGGTTGGTGGAAACCTAATTGATGTAGCAGATTGTTACGGTCTGTGGGTTTGCGGAAAAGAGTGGTATTGTAGCTTGTTTCTTTCTTTTCGATGTGTACATCAAGGAACGTGATTTTGCTATAGGATGTTTCTTTGGTGAATTGAATTCTTCTGTCAATACTGTCAAGGTACTCAAAAAAGGTGTTCAATTCTGATTCAGTGCCTGTCCAGATACCAAAAATATTATTAATGTAGCGGGCCCAAAGGTGAATATTTTTGCTCCATTCATTCTTATTGAGTATGTGATCCATTTCATATCGATACATGAAGAAGTTTGCGTAGGTTAGTGCCATGGTGGCACCCATCGATGTACCTGAAATTTGTAAGCCAAAACGATCTTTATACTGGAAATTGAACTTTCGGCTATGAATTGCAAGAGGGTAAAATTGAATTATTTTTTTGCTTGAATGTCCGGTGCTTGAAGTACTATCTATTCCACTGATTCCATGCCTAGGTTGTGGGGCATGGACGTGTACAGGCTTTTGACGTCAATTGTGAACATCAGGTGATCTTGGAAGAAAGGTAAGGTATTTAATTTCTGCAGAAAATGTGTGGTGTCCCGGATGTAAGTATATGTGTTCTGTATCAATGGCTGTAAAAAGAAATCTATATAAACACCTAGTGGTTGGTTGATACTCTTCAGACCTGCCACGATTGGCCTTCCAGGAGGTTTGATGAGATCCTTGTGTATCTTGGGTATGGTATAAAAGTTAGGTATCCTTAGGTGTTGGTTACTGAGGTACTTGTGTGTGTGTTCATTGATCCAAACAGGTTCCATGGCCTTATCCAGCAGTGTTTCCAGATTGCATTGATAGACACCGTGGGGTCAGAATCCAATTGGGCATAGATTGTGGGGTCCTGTAATTGTCTAGTGCATTCTGCCTCGTAGTCAATGGTATCCATGATGACCAATGCGCCCCCTTTGTCTGCCGGGCGTATCGTGATATTCCTGTTAGTGTAGAGATCTCTGATCAATTGCATCTCATGAGGTTTAAGATTTTTCTGTGGTGGAGATTTGTGACTTATTCTTTCAAGGTCTCTGGTGACCAGCTTTTGAAATATATCAATGGATGGTACTGTGATGGGAGGTATGAAGCCACTTTTAGCTCGGAATTCTTTGTAATCAGAAACATTTGTAGCAGATCTTTGTTGAGTGTCTAATTCATCAAAGAAAACCTTGAGTTTGAGTTTCCTGACTAACCTATAAAGTTCAATCTTGGTGTCGAATAGTGTTCATCTGTGCGTAGCCACAAAGCTGAGTCCCTTTTGTAATATTTCTTCTTCTGTTGTAGTTAGCATTCTTTTTGAAATGTTAATCACTAGGTTTTCCTTAATTGTAGTCTTGTTTGGGGTTTGTTTCTTTGATTTCCTCCTCCCCCTTTGGGTTCTTTTGGGCATGCGCCTTAAAAAGCCGAAGTGGAGGGTGTTTGAGTTGCTGGGCTATCTGTTCAGTTTGCAATATCTGTGGTTTGATCTGTGGTGGATTCAGAATCTCTCTGAGCCTCTGAGTCAGAGCTTGATGTATTGTCTGATACGTATTTGAAGAGTTTTTTTGGTGCCGTCGGACCGTTTTGATCCATCCACATGTGCACCTCTTCATTGATGTAATAATAGGTGTCATGTTTGAACTTCTTAAGTTTCTTTTGCTCTAATTCTGTTTTATAATCCTCTAGTCTGGTATTGATATCAGCCAAAATTATGTCATATTCCTCCTTCCCCAGTGATCCTACTAGTTCTTTTTCAATGTCTTTAATCTCAGTGTTGCGAGACACCAGATTTTTTGAAAGTTCTTGGATTGTTAACAAAATCAAGTCTAGGGAGCATTTATTCAGAATGGCCTCCCATTTGCAGATGGACTCCTTACTCTCTTTGCATAATGTGGGGCGGAGCTGTGTGCGTAGTTCTCTGGCAATTCGTTGATTTTTGAAGTAGCAACCAAATGTGATTGCATGAAGTTTTCTCTTGATCTCCTTGCGTATGAGGTATTCCAATTGTTTTATCCGTTTAACTGGATCTTTGGCTGTAGTACCATGTATGCCTATTGAAGTTTCGCTAATTAATTCAAGGATGGCTGAGGCTTCCTCTGGGGAAAACCCTAGGGTCCCCGCACATTTAGTAGAAAGTCCTTTAATATCTTCAAATGACATATTGATTCAGTATCTAGAACTTGTAGTTCAAATTTCTAAAATTATTCATAAGATTTTTAAACTGTGTGCCTCCACTGTTGTGTGTCTCACAAAGGGGGAGAAAGGAAGAAAAGCCAAAAAGAGTGGGCACCACTTAAACATAATCACTTTAAGTGACTCTCAAAAGTCTCGAAAAGATTCATTAATTTACGTAATTAAAAAAAAAGACTGGTTGGGAGCTGACCGCGAAGAGTCTAGAGACACCCTGACTCAAAATACACGCAGAGCAGAAGGCTGGGTAGTAAACCAAGCCACACAGTCGCTCTCCATTCAATCCCTGCTGGGATGTTAAATTCCAGAATTTCTTATTCTTAATTTTGAGGTTTTTAGTTATAGGTTGTTGAATTTGAAAATATATCATGTTAGTTTTGTAAATCAACACAAATGACACTGGTTTTTGTTTCTTTGTAACCAAATTATATCCGAAAGGTGTTTTAAAAAAAAAAAGGTCACTAATAACTTCTTAGTGAGGAAGCGCTCAAAATATCCTTAACATATTGGGCCTCATTATGACCCAGGCGGTAAGGGGTTAACGGCGCCGTAAAAAGTGGCGGCGCCGTTAACCCCTTACCGCCTAATTACGAGGTCCCTTTGCGGGTCCCGACCTTAACGGCTGGTTTTACCAGCTGTTAAGGAAGGAACCCGCAAAGGGACTTTCGAGGTAATTACCGCCTTCCCCATTCCCATTGAGCCCTATGGGGGCAAAAATGGGAATGGGGAAGGGCCAATGGTGAATGGGGAATTACCGCCCCGCCAACCTTGGAATGGGGCGGTAATTCCGCCATTCACCATGGCGGAGTTGGTAAAATACCGGCATCAACCAGGGCGCTAATAGTGCCATGGTTAATGCCAGTGTCGTAATGAGGCCCATAGACTTATTTTTGCCAATGCATTTTGGAGAATGTCTCCTTCATCAGGGCGAGCCAGATACTAAATGCATGTAATACATAAAACACAAGTGAATATGACATTTGTAAAAAAAGAAGGGTAAACATAACACAACATACCCATTGTAGGTTGTTTCAATTGACGTCACAGGAAAATAGCCAAAAAGAAAATAGTGAAAGCAAGTTAGAGAGATAAATCAAGTTAGAGAGATGAAAGAAATAAAGAATCAGTCTATGTCAGAGGGTTACGAGGAATACAACCTTGCTAAAATTAGGAAGAATCCTGTAGTGAGTCAGAATTGCTGCTTGAAACCACCTTGAATTAGCAGTGAATGGCGGCTTGTCAATATCTGGTAAACAAAATAATGGTATTGTAATAAGTCAGTATGAGGATACTGTCAATGTGTAAAAAGGTGGGGAACGCTTCGTGTAACATACCGGGCGGTGACTACTTTTGTATACTTGTTACAGCGCCGCGTGCTGAGGCCACGCACAGCGGATGAGAATTCTAATGCTAGCACAGAAGCCGGGGGCTTGTTGGTACGTTGCTAAGCAACGCAACTGCTTTTTGCCGCGTTGCGTGCAGATGTCACGCGGCACGGATGATGGTGATGTGCATGGACTCTGATGGCAGCTCTGAATGCCTGGAGAGCTGATAGAGTGTTGTGTGTTGAAGAAATCGGATTTAAGGAAGCAGAAAAAAGAAAAATAATGTCGGAATAGACATACAAAAAATACTCCAACACACTAATGATAACCACAGTGTGTGACTTCAAAAATGCATGAAGAATATAGGGAATAGCAAGGTGCTAATATACCAAATATAGAAATAAATGTAGACAAATAAACTTAGACAAATAAACTTAAATGTATCTATGTATGTGATCCACATTCAGAGGTGGTGTCGCCCAGACGGCACCTTGGGTCCCAGACAGTAGTCCGGGAAGGGTGTCTGTGGTGTTTTAAGCTGTATAAGGATAATGGCACCTCTAGCCTGTAAATAAATAAAGAAGGTATCTTGAGGGGTAAAACATGCAATTGTTACACATTTCATGCAAGACATGGTGCAGTCTATGTGATCCGCACTGTGTGGTAGGCTGTGCTACACATAGCTAAACAAATATTCAAATAAAACAATGGACATTGATCTCTTCATTGAGACCATTGGGAGTCAGGCTCCCCAATTTATCGATCCAGAATGTTTCTCTTTTGTTGAGTCGTAGACCCAAATCTTCATGTGCATTGTTTTTGGTCAAGACCTCTAAAATCAGAAATCTTATTTGGGTTAAGTTTTGACCTTTGTTTACCCAGTGGCGAGCCACTGCGGAATTCATATTCCCATTGCGAATGCAGGAGCGGTGCTCATTTCAACGTGTTTTTGCAATTCTTGTAGATTGCCCCACGTAATACTTACCGCAGGGGCATTTTATTCCATAAATAATGTTAGCACTATCACAAGTGCCATATGTCTTCAGAAGAATTTTTTAGCCTGTGTGGGGATGATATATGACACTACCTTTAATCACAAAATTACAATTAGTACAATGTAAACAAGGATAAGTTACTGTGTGTTGTGTAATGGGTTCTTTTGCTGGTGGTCTTGTTCTCACTAACTCATCCCATAGGTTGCAGCTTATTTGATATGCAAAAACTGGTAATTCATCAAACAGATTCTGTACTCTGATATCGTTTTAAAGATACTCCAGTGTTTCTTGATGGTTTTATTGATTTTGTTACTTTGCACAGAAAGTTTCGACACGTAAACTGGCAATTTTAGTTCTCTCTTGGTCTTCTGAGTGCTTACTATGAGTGTGTCTCGGTCTAGAGTGTTCACTCTATCAGTAGCAGAACCCAGTTCTTCTTTCTTGTATCCTCAGGCCAAAAACTTATCTTTCATTTCAGTCTGTTGCTGTAAATAATCCTCGGGGTCACTGACACTTTTCTTGACATGTAGTAACTGACTGTATGGTAAGTTTCTCAGTAGGCTAGGTTGGTGGAAACCTAATTGATGTAGCAGATTGTTACGGTCTGTGGGTTTGCGGAAAAGAGTGGTATTGTAGCTTGTTTCTTTCTTTTCGATGTGTACATCAAGGAACGTGATTTTGCTATAGGATGTTTCTTTGGTGAATTGAATTCTTCTGTCAATACTGTCAAGGTACTCAAAAAAGGTGTTCAATTCTGATTCAGTGCCTGTCCAGATACCAAAAATATTATTAATGTAGCGGGCCCAAAGGTGAATATTTTTGCTCCATTCATTCTTATTGAGTATGTGATCCATTTCATATCGATACATGAAGAAGTTTGCGTAGGTTAGTGCCATGGTGGCACCCATCGATGTACCTGAAATTTGTAAGCCAAAACGATCTTTATACTGGAAATTGAACTTTCGGCTATGAATTGCAAGAGGGTAAAAATGAATTATTTTTTTGCTTGAATGTCCGGTGCTTGAAGTACTATCTATTCCACTGATTCCATGCCTAGGTTGTGGGGCATGGACGTGTACAGGCTTTTGACGTCAATTGTGAACATCAGGTGATCTTGGAAGAAAGGTAAGGTATTTAATTTCTGCAGAAAATGTGTGGTGTCCCGGATGTAAGTATATGTGTTCTGTATCAATGGCTGTAAAAAGAAATCTATATAAACACCTAGTGGTTGGTTGATACTCTTCAGACCTGCCACGATTGGCCTTCCAGGAGGTTTGATGAGATCCTTGTGTATCTTGGGTATGGTATAAAAGTTAGGTATCCTTAGGTGTTGGTTACTGAGGTACTTGTGTGTGTGTTCATTGATCCAAACAGGTTCCATGGCCTTATCCAGCAGTGTTTCCAGATTGCATTGATAGACACCGTGGGGTCAGAATCCAATTGGGCATAGATTGTGGGGTCCTGTAATTGTCTAGTGCATTCTGCCTCGTAGTCAATGGTATCCATGATGACCAATGCGCCCCCTTTGTCTGCCGGGCGTATCGTGATATTCCTGTTAGTGTAGAGATCTCTGATCAATTGCATCTCATGAGGTTTAAGATTTTTCTGTGGTGGAGATTTGTGACTTATTCTTTCAAGGTCTCTGGTGACCAGCTTTTGAAATATATCAATGGATGGTACTGTGATGGGAGGTATGAAGCCACTTTTAGCTCGGAATTCTTTGTAATCAGAAACATTTGTAGCAGATCTTTGTTGAGTGTCTAATTCATCAAAGAAAACCTTGAGTTTGAGTTTCCTGACTAACCTATAAAGTTCAATCTTGGTGTCGAATAGTGTTCATCTGTGCGTAGCCACAAAGCTGAGTCCCTTTTGTAATATTTCTTCTTCTGTTGTAGTTAGCATTCTTTTTGAAATGTTAATCACTAGGTTTTCCTTAATTGTAGTCTTGTTTGGGGTTTGTTTCTTTGATTTCCTCCTCCCCCTTTGGGTTCTTTTGGGCATGCGCCTTAAAAAGCCGAAGTGGAGGGTGTTTGAGTTGCTGGGCTATCTGTTCAGTTTGCAATATCTGTGGTTTGATCTGTGGTGGATTCAGAATCTCTCTGAGCCTCTGAGTCAGAGCTTGATGTATTGTCTGATACGTATTTGAAGAGTTTTTTTGGTGCCGTTGGACCGTTTTGATCCATCCACATGTGCACCTCTTCATTGATGTAATAATAGGTGTCATGTTTGAACTTCTTAAGTTTCTTTTGCTCTAATTCTGTTTTATAATCCTCTAGTCTGGTATTGATATCAGCCAAAATTATGTCATATTCCTCCTTCCCCAGTGATCCTACTAGTTCTTTTTCAATGTCTTTAATCTCAGTGTTGCGAGACACCAGATTTTTTGAAAGTTCTTGGATTGTTAACAAAATCAAGTCTAGGGAGCATTTATTCAGAATGGCCTCCCATTTGCAGATGGACTCCTTACTCTCTTTGCATAATGTGGGGCGGAGCTGTGTGCGTAGTTCTCTGGCAATTCGTTGATTTTTGAAGTAGCAACCAAATGTGATTGCATGAAGTTTTCTCTTGATCTCCTTGCGTATGAGGTATTCCAATTGTTTTATCCGTTTAACTGGATCTTTGGCTGTAGTACCATGTATGCCTATTGAAGTTTCGCTAATTAATTCAAGGATGGCTGAGGCTTCCTCTGGGGAAAACCCTAGGGTCCCCGCACATTTAGTAGAAAGTCCTTTAATATCTTCAAATGACATATTGATTCAGTATTTAGAACTTGTAGTTCAAATTTCTAAAATTATTCATAAGATTTTTAAACTGTGTGCCTCCACTGTTGTGTGTCTCACAAAGGGGGAGAAAGGAAGAAAAGCCAAAAAGAGTGGGCACCACTTAAACATAATCACTTTAAGTGACTCTCAAAAGTCTCGAAAAGATTCATTAATTTACGTAATTAAAAAAAAAGACTGGTTGGGAGCTGACCGCGAAGAGTCTAGAGACACCCTGACTCAAAATACACGCAGAGCAGAAGGCTGGGTAGTAAACCAAGCCACACAGTCGCTCTCCATTCAATCCCTGCTGGGATGTTAAATTCCAGAATTTCTTATTCTTAATTTTGAGGTTTTTAGTTATAGGTTGTTGAATTTGAAAATATATCATGTTAGTTTTGTAAATCAACACAAATGACACTGGTTTTTGTTTCTTTGTAACCAAATTATATCCGAAAGGTGTTTTAAAAAAAAAAAGGTCACTAATAACTTCTTAGTGAGGAAGCGCTCAAAATATCCTTAACATATTGGGCCTCATTATGACCCAGGCGGTAAGGGGTTAACGGCGCCGTAAAAAGTGGCGGCGCCGTTAACCCCTTACCGCCTAATTACGAGGTCCCTTTGCGGGTCCCGACCTTAACGGCTGGTTTTACCAGCTGTTAAGGAAGGAACCCGCAAAGGGACTTTCGAGGTAATTACCGCCTTCCCCATTCCCATTGAGCCCTATGGGGGCAAAAATGGGAATGGGGAAGGGCCAATGGTGAATGGGGAATTACCGCCCCGCCAACCTTGGAATGGGGCGGTAATTCCGCCATTCACCATGGCGGAGTTGGTAAAATACCGGCATCAACCAGGGCGCTAATAGTGCCATGGTTAATGCCAGTGTCGTAATGAGGCCCATAGACTTATTTTTGCCAATGCATTTTGGAGAATGTCTCTTTCATCAGGGCGAGCCAGATACTAAATGCATGTAATACATAAAACACAAGTGAATATGACATTTGTAAAAAAAGAAGGGTAAACATAACACAACATACCCATTGTAGGTTGTTTCAATTGACGTCACAGGAAAATAGCCAAAAAGAAAATAGTGAAAGCAAGTTAGAGAGATAAATCAAGTTAGAGAGATGAAAGAAATAAAGAATCAGTCTATGTCAGAGGGTTACGAGGAATACAACCTTGCTAAAATTAGGAAGAATCCTGTAGTGAGTCAGAATTGCTGCTTGAAACCACCTTGAATTAGCAGTGAATGGCGGCTTGTCAATATCTGGTAAACAAAATAATGGTATTGTAATAAGTCAGTATGAGGATACTGTCAATGTGTAAAAAGGTGGGGAACGCTTCGTGTAACATACCGGGCGGTGACTACTTTTGTATACTTGTTACAGCGCCGCGTGCTGAGGCCACGCACAGCGGATGAGAATTCTAATGCTAGCACAGAAGCCGGGGGCTTGTTGGTACGTTGCTAAGCAACGCAACTGCTTTTTGCCGCGTTGCGTGCAGATGTCACGCGGCACGGATGATGGTGATGTGCATGGACTCTGATGGCAGCTCTGAATGCCTGGAGAGCTGATAGAGTGTTGTGTGTTGAAGAAATCGGATTTAAGGAAGCAGAAAAAAGAAAAATAATGTCGGAATAGACATACAAAAAATACTCCAACACACTAATGATAACCACAGTGTGTGACTTCAAAAATGCATGAAGAATATAGGGAATAGCAAGGTGCTAATATACCAAATATAGAAATAAATGTAGACAAATAAACTTAGACAAATAAACTTAAATGTATCTATGTATGTGATCCACATTCAGAGGTGGTGTCGCCCAGACGGCACCTTGGGTCCCAGACAGTAGTCCGGGAAGGGTGTCTGTGGTGTTTTAAGCTGTATAAGGATAATGGCACCTCTAGCCTGTAAATAAATAAAGAAGGTATCTTGAGGGGTAAAACATGCAATTGTTACACATTTCATGCAAGACATGGTGCAGTCTATGTGATCCGCACTGTGTGGTAGGCTGTGCTACACATAGCTAAACAAATATTCAAATAAAACAATGGACATTGATCTCTTCATTGAGACCATTGGGAGTCAGGCTCCCCAATTTATCGATCCAGAATGTTTCTCTTTTGTTGAGTCGTAGACCCAAATCTTCATGTGCATTGTTTTTGGTCAAGACCTCTAAAATCAGAAATCTTATTTGGGTTAAGTTTTGACCTTTGTTTACCCAGTGGCGAGCCACTGCGGAATTCATATTCCCATTGCGAATGCAGGAGCGGTGCTCATTTCAACGTGTTTTTGCAATTCTTGTAGATTGCCCCACGTAATACTTACCGCAGGGGCATTTTATTCCATAAATAATGTTAGCACTATCACAAGTGCCATATGTCTTCAGAAGAATTTTTTAGCCTGTGCGGGGATGATATATGACACTACCTTTAATCACAAAATTACAATTAGTACAATGTAAACAAGGATAAGTTACTGTGTGTTGTGTAATGGGTTCTTTTGCTGGTGGTCTTGTTCTCACTAACTCATCCCATAGGTTGCAGCTTATTTGATATGCAAAAACTGGTAATTCATCAAACAGATTCTGTACTCTGATATCGTTTTAAAGATACTCCAGTGTTTCTTGATGGTTTTATTGATTTTGTTACTTTGCACAGAAAGTTTCGACACGTAAACTGGCAATTTTAGTTCTCTCTTGGTCTTCTGAGTGCTTACTATGAGTGTGTCTCGGTCTAGAGTGTTCACTCTATCAGTAGCAGAACCCAGTTCTTCTTTCTTGTATCCTCAGGCCAAAAACTTATCTTTCATTTCAGTCTGTTGCTGTAAATAATCCTCGGGGTCACTGACACTTTTCTTGACATGTAGTAACTGACTGTATGGTAAGTTTCTCAGTAGGCTAGGTTGGTGGAAACCTAATTGATGTAGCAGATTGTTACGGTCTGTGGGTTTGCGGAAAAGAGTGGTATTGTAGCTTGTTTCTTTCTTTTCGATGTGTACATCAAGGAACGTGATTTTGCTATAGGATGTTTCTTTGGTGAATTGAATTCTTCTGTCAATACTGTCAAGGTACTCAAAAAAGGTGTTCAATTCTGATTCAGTGCCTGTCCAGATACCAAAAATATTATTAATGTAGCGGGCCCAAAGGTGAATATTTTTGCTCCATTCATTCTTATTGAGTATGTGATCCATTTCATATCGATACATGAAGAAGTTTGCGTAGGTTAGTGCCATGGTGGCACCCATCGATGTACCTGAAATTTGTAAGCCAAAACGATCTTTATACTGGAAATTGAACTTTCGGCTATGAATTGCAAGAGGGTAAAATTGAATTATTTTTTTGCTTGAATGTCCGGTGCTTGAAGTACTATCTATTCCACTGATTCCATGCCTAGGTTGTGGGGCATGGACGTGTACAGGCTTTTGACGTCAATTGTGAACATCAGGTGATCTTGGAAGAAAGGTAAGGTATTTAATTTCTGCAGAAAATGTGTGGTGTCCCGGATGTAAGTATATGTGTTCTGTATCAATGTCTGTAAAAAGAAATCTATATAAACACCTAGTGGTTGGTTGATACTCTTCAGACCTGCCACGATTGGCCTTCCAGGAGGTTTGATGAGATCCTTGTGTATCTTGGGTATGGTATAAAAGTTAGGTATCCTTAGGTGTTGGTTACTGAGGTACTTGTGTGTGTGTTCATTGATCCAAACAGGTTCCATGGCCTTATCCAGCAGTGTTTCCAGATTGCATTGATAGACACCGTGGGGTCAGAATCCAATTGGGCATAGATTGTGGGGTCCTGTAATTGTCTAGTGCATTCTGCCTCGTAGTCAATGGTATCCATGATGACCAATGCGCCCCCTTTGTCTGCCGGGCGTATCGTGATATTCCTGTTAGTGTAGAGATCTCTGATCAATTGCATCTCATGAGGTTTAAGATTTTTCTGTGGTGGAGATTTGTGACTTATTCTTTCAAGGTCTCTGGTGACCAGCTTTTGAAATATATCAATGGATGGTACTGTGATGGGAGGTATGAAGCCACTTTTAGCTCGGAATTCTTTGTAATCAGAAACATTTGTAGCAGATCTTTGTTGAGTGTCTAATTCATCAAAGAAAACCTTGAGTTTGAGTTTCCTGACTAACCTATAAAGTTCAATCTTGGTGTCGAATAGTGTTCATCTGTGCGTAGCCACAAAGCTGAGTCCCTTTTGTAATATTTCTTCTTCTGTTGTAGTTAGCATTCTTTTTGAAATGTTAATCACTAGGTTTTCCTTAATTGTAGTCTTGTTTGGGGTTTGTTTCTTTGATTTCCTCCTCCCCCTTTGGGTTCTTTTGGGCATGCGCCTTAAAAAGCCGAAGTGGAGGGTGTTTGAGTTGCTGGGCTATCTGTTCAGTTTGCAATATCTGTGGTTTGATCTGTGGTGGATTCAGAATCTCTCTGAGCCTCTGAGTCAGAGCTTGATGTATTGTCTGATACGTATTTGAAGAGTTTTTTTGGTGCCGTTGGACCGTTTTGATCCATCCACATGTGCACCTCTTCATTGATGTAATAATAGGTGTCATGTTTGAACTTCTTAAGTTTCTTTTGCTCTAATTCTGTTTTATAATCCTCTAGTCTGGTATTGATATCAGCCAAAATTATGTCATATTCCTCCTTCCCCAGTGATCCTACTAGTTCTTTTTCAATGTCTTTAATCTCAGTGTTGCGAGACACCAGATTTTTTGAAAGTTCTTGGATTGTTAACAAAATCAAGTCTAGGGAGCATTTATTCAGAATGGCCTCCCATTTGCAGATGGACTCCTTACTCTCTTTGCATAATGTGGGGCGGAGCTGTGTGCGTAGTTCTCTGGCAATTCGTTGATTTTTGAAGTAGCAACCAAATGTGATTGCATGAAGTTTTCTCTTGATCTCCTTGCGTATGAGGTATTCCAATTGTTTTATCCGTTTAACTGGATCTTTGGCTGTAGTACCATGTATGCCTATTGAAGTTTCGCTAATTAATTCAAGGATGGCTGAGGCTTCCTCTGGGGAAAACCCTAGGGTCCCCGCACATTTAGTAGAAAGTCCTTTAATATCTTCAAATGACATATTGATTCAGTATTTAGAACTTGTAGTTCAAATTTCTAAAATTATTCATAAGATTTTTAAACTGTGTGCCTCCACTGTTGTGTGTCTCACAAAGGGGGAGAAAGGAAGAAAAGCCAAAAAGAGTGGGCACCACTTAAACATAATCACTTTAAGTGACTCTCAAAAGTCTCGAAAAGATTCATTAATTTACGTAATTAAAAAAAAAGACTGGTTGGGAGCTGACCGCGAAGAGTCTAGAGACACCCTGACTCAAAATACACGCAGAGCAGAAGGCTGGGTAGTAAACCAAGCCACACAGTCGCTCTCCATTCAATCCCTGCTGGGATGTTAAATTCCAGAATTTCTTATTCTTAATTTTGAGGTTTTTAGTTATAGGTTGTTGAATTTGAAAATATATCATGTTAGTTTTGTAAATCAACACAAATGACACTGGTTTTTGTTTCTTTGTAACCAAATTATATCCGAAAGGTGTTTTAAAAAAAAAAAGGTCACTAATAACTTCTTAGTGAGGAAGCGCTCAAAATATCCTTAACATATTGGGCCTCATTATGACCCAGGCGGTAAGGGGTTAACGGCGCCGTAAAAAGTGGCGGCGCCGTTAACCCCTTACCGCCTAATTACGAGGTCCCTTTGCGGGTCCCGACCTTAACGGCTGGTTTTACCAGCTGTTAAGGAAGGAACCCGCAAAGGGACTTTCGAGGTAATTACCGCCTTCCCCATTCCCATTGAGCCCTATGGGGGCAAAAATGGGAATGGGGAAGGGCCAATGGTGAATGGGGAATTACCGCCCCGCCAACCTTGGAATGGGGCGGTAATTCCGCCATTCACCATGGCGGAGTTGGTAAAATACCGGCATCAACCAGGGCGCTAATAGTGCCATGGTTAATGCCAGTGTCGTAATGAGGCCCATAGACTTATTTTTGCCAATGCATTTTGGAGAATGTCTCCTTCATCAGGGCGAGCCAGATACTAAATGCATGTAATACATAAAACACAAGTGAATATGACATTTGTAAAAAAAGAAGGGTAAACATAACACAACATACCCATTGTAGGTTGTTTCAATTGACGTCACAGGAAAATAGCCAAAAAGAAAATAGTGAAAGCAAGTTAGAGAGATAAATCAAGTTAGAGAGATGAAAGAAATAAAGAATCAGTCTATGTCAGAGGGTTACGAGGAATATGACCTTGCTAAAATTAGGAAGAATCCTGTAGTGAGTCAGAATTGCTGCTTGAAACCACCTTGAATTAGCAGTGAATGGCGGCTTGTCAATATCTGGTAAACAAAATAATGGTATTGTAATAAGTCAGTATGAGGATACTGTCAATGTGTAATGAAAGGCACATTTTTCTATAGCCGTTTTGATAGCTATAGACGGTAAGATAGCTCAGTGAATTGAGCACTCGCTGCAGCGATGTGTGTGTGATCGGCAGGTTGCAGGTTCGAATCCCGACAAGGCCAACGCAGCCATTTATCCTTAAGAGGTTGATAAATTAGTACCAACACAGGTTGGGGGGATAATGTATGTATATTTGCTCTATATAAAGTGTGTAAGCGTAAGTGCCACATAATAACTTATCATTTGGCCTTGGAAGACTGTTTACATTCACAGTAATTTGTTAATCTGGGCCTATACACACTGATATCAATGATACATTTGGGGATCCATTCTTGTATGAAATGTATATCACATTACAGTGATATTGTAACCATATTTTTCGTAGTGTATTTAGGAACAATGCTATGTGATGCCACTTCCTGTTTTGTCAAGGGGTGAAAGATTGTGTTCCATCGATACCCGTGATGTCACTTCGGGGTGGGATCAAATGTCATCACTTCGTGTGATGTCATCAGAGGTCAAAGGTCATGCGATGTCACTTCCGCTACCCCTGGCATTTCAGGTGAAATGATGTCCCTGCTTAAGTTACCTTCTCCAGTTGATTGGCTGGTGTGTGGTGTTGCTGCATATTGTCCTGCTATGACTAGCAGCCGTGCACATTGCCCATGGATGCCTTCATGAGGTTGTGGGACCTGCTGCGCGTTAGCATTCAGTCATGTGAGCCCCCTTGGAAACGTTTGCAACATTGTGTGATAGAAGGTATCTTCCAAAGGGGGAGAAAGGAAGAAAAGCCAAAAAGAGTGGGCACCACTTAAACATAATCACTTTAAGTGACACTCAAAAGTCTCAAAAAGATTCATTAAGTTACGTAATTCTAAAAAAAGTCTTGCTGGGAGCTGACCGCGAAGAGTCTGGATACACCCTGACTCAAATGGCGCTAGTAGCGCCATGGTTACCGCCTTCCGTGTAATGAGGCCCTATATGTTAAGGATATTTTGAGCGCTTCCTCACTAAGAAGAAGTCATTTTTTTTAAAAACTCACCTTTCGGATATAAATTGATTACAAATAAACAAAAACCAGTGTCATTTGTGTTGATTTACAAAACTAACAGGATATGTTTTCAAATTCAACAACCTATAACTAAAAACCTCAAAATTAAGAATAAGAAATTCTGGAATTTAACATCCCAGCTGGGATCGAATGGAGAGCGACTACGTGGCTTGGTTTACTACCCAGCCTTCTGCTCTGCGTGTATTTTGAGTCAAGGTGTATCCAGACTCTTCGCGGTCAGCTCCCAGCAAGACTTTTTTTAGAATTACGTAACTTAATGAATCTTTTTGAGACTTTTGAGTGTCACTTAAAGTGATTATGTTTAAGTGGTGCCCACTCTTTTTGGCTTTTCTTCCTTTCTCCCCCTTTGGAAGATAACTTCTATCACACAATGTTGCAAACGTTTCCAAGGGGGCTCACATGACTGAATGCTAACGTGCAGCAGGTCCCACAACCTCATGAAGGCATCCATGGGCAATGTGCACGGCTGCTAGTCATAGCAGGACAATATGCAGCAACACCACACACCAGCCAATCAACTGGAGAAGGTAACTTAAGCAGGGACATCATTTCACCTGAAATGCCAGGGGTAGCGGAAGTGACATCGCATGACCTTTGACCTCTGATGACATCACACGAAGTGATGACATTTGATTCCACCCCGAAGTGACATCACGGGTATCGATGGAACACGATCTTTCACCCCTTGACAAAACAGGAAGTGGCATCACATAGCATTGTTCCTAAATACACTACGAAAAATATGGTTACAATATCACTGTAATGTGATATACATTTCATACAGGAATGGATCCCCAAATGTATCGTTGATATCAGTGTGTATAGGCCCATAGTACCGCATTACAGTGAATGTAAACAGTCTTCCAATGCCAAATGATAAGTTATTATGTAGCACTTACGCTTACACACTCTATATAGAGCAAATATACATACATTATCCCCCCAACCTGTGTTGGTACTAATTTATCAACCTCTTAAGGATAAATGGCTGCGTTGGCCTTGTCGGGATTCGAACCTGCAACCTGCCGATCACACACACATCGCTGCAGCGAGTGCTCAATTCACTGAGCTATCTTACCGTCTATAGCTATCAAAACGGCTATAGAAAAATTTGCCATTACATGCCTGAATGTTCTCAAAGTCAGAAAGCAAATTACACTCTGTAGTGGATATCATTAAACTGGTAACTGAGATTTAACAGCAGGCCAGTTCATCTGCAGGTCTAGTGCAAAGTTGGCCACATGCCAAGCCTGCGTGGATCTACTTTTCAGGCTTCAGAGGTTGACAAAATACATACCATTGGGAGGGTTCATAACTGTGCATTAAAGAATATAGAGTAGCGCAGGGAACGCAGCGCACTCACCCGGCATCCCGGACTCTGGTCACTTGTTACTTCATACATGCAAACAAACATCCTGAACAGCAGGCCATGGAGATAGGAAAGATAGACACATTACAATAAAGCATTCATTGTGGCACGATGAAATCAAGGGCCACTTTATGTGCTATGGTCAAATATTTCTACTCTGTACACAAGCTTCTTTTTTTTAATTTTTTTTTTATTGATTTAGTTGAAACAATCAACTTTTCAATATACATTTAAAAAATCAAATACAATTATATACAATAACAAGTTCATATTTACAATTTGTATTATGGATTAAAACACAACTCAAAATTAAAAATTTAACAGTATAGGGGGGCGTGGCTAGCGCGCGAACGATGCGGACGTGAGCTGAGTGAGCTCCCGTAAGCGCCGATACAATCCTGCACTTTTATCCTGATTCCTGGGGATTTCGTGCACCACAAACGACGCGATCGTGCCCGTGAAGCTGTGGGCTAGGATCGACTGAAATCTGGGCACCTATCTACCCACACGGCGGGCCAAATCCACAGCTTGCTGAAGGCCGGCAGCCCCGTCTGAATTGCGAAACCAAGATGGCCGCCGGGGCCCGAGGGCAGACCTCCTCCGCATGATTGGGAGGCTTGGGGCGGCCTGACACGGTGCGGTGCGGAGCGGAGCGCGAGGCGGACACCAGTGAGCGTCCGCTCTTCCTCGCCACGCGAGCGGGAGGCTGTGAGCGGGGGCTGGCCAGCTGAGCCTGCTGACATCCGGAGGACGCCCGGATGGACCCGAGCAGCGGGGGGGGTGGAGGAGAGATAGAGGAGCACTCCTGCTATCCCGGTGACGGACGGCTTCTGTTTCCTGGGCCGTCTCGACTCGGCACCCGGACTGCAGACGACAGCAGCGGCTCGGCTCGACTGCGCCAGAAGTAGGTGGGATCCCCCCCTCCCCCTGCTCATACAGAAAACGGAGTCTGGTGCCATAACACACAGGAGGCAAAAGGGGGACCACCACTTATTGGGTGAACTGTGGGATACGCCGGAGGCCCGCACGTTCTCTGGAGGCTCTGTGAAAGCCCAATAAAGGACACCGAGCCCCTGGCGCTCAAAGTACTTTGCCATATTAGCCTGCTGGAGGACGCTCTGGGGGACCCACGGCTCTCCATCTGACCTGCTGCAGGGCTGCAACACCATATACCTGGGAGGGTCGATCACTCCAACTGAGCATAAACAATGCCATTCGACCCATTGTGCCGGGCGCTCCACGGCCTCCGGAAATATGGGGAAAGACAGGCAGAAGAAACCATCCACACAGAGCAGTATGGACCAGTTTGCCATTGCTACTACCCCGGCCCCGGCGGGCCCAACAACACGACCAAACTCCCCCACGGGGGACGGCTCTCTCTCCTTACATGACGTAATGGCGGCCATTGCCAACTCCCGATCCTCTATGGAGACCAAAATAGACAGTATTGCGGTGGATGTCTCCTTCCTGCGCCACGACCTGCAGAAACTGACTTCCAGAACAGGAGAGGCGGAACACTGCATCTCTGAAGTGGAAGACAACATTGGCGGGATCAATCGTCAACTGTCCCAAGCCTTAAGCCGCTTAAAAAGCCTTGAATGAAGAGTGGATGATGGAGAGGTAAGGTCCCGCCGCAACAACGTCCGCATCCTGGGCCTGCTGGAGGGGGAGGAGGGACAATGCATGGAACTATTCCTGGAACAGTGGCTCGTGGACATCTTCGAGGCCACATCCTTCTTAAAGTTCTTTTCAGTGGAGAGGGCTCATAGGATGCCATCGGGCAAACCACTCCCGGGTGCTCCGCCCCGTACTGTCATCGCCCGCCTGCTCAACTGCCGAGACAGGGACGCCCTCCTGAAACTGTCACGCTCGCAGGGGTCGATCACCCATAACGGCTCCCGAATCGCCTTCTTCCCGGGCTATACCCGAGAAGTGCAGCGGGCACGACAATCGTTTGAACCACTCAAGAGACAACTGGCTCAACTGAATGTGAAATACGAAAAAGAAGGTGGGTGAGGCGCGCACTCCCGGTCCTGGTCAATTAAACCTGTTGTAAAAAATAAGTAGCTGGGTTAAATCCCAAAATGGACAAAAATTCACAGGGTTAGATCCCTTCTGCTGCAAATCAGGTACTTAGTATTAATAGGGTTAGATCCCTTGCTGCAAATCAGGTACTCAGTAATAACAGGGTTAGATCCCTCGGCTGCATTTCTGTGGTCTGTAGTTGTTCTCCTCCTAGCGCTTTCTTATCTCAAATAATCATCAGGGAGGCTGTTGAGCAGGTGTGTCTAATTAGACTCAAAGGATTCTCGTAGCTGTAGTGAAAACGTTTTTTTCTGTTCAGGTGACCAGCAACCGACACCCCTCCAAAGCACAAGTCCTTCCCAAATTTGGGGGAGGGGAGAGAACCATCTTTATGATTCTCCAAAGTGGGGCACAGTCACCCCGTGGCGCTGCCTCTGGTGCCCGGGACTCCCATAGCATTCAGTACAAAAAAGAAGGTGGGTGAGGCGCGCACTCCCGGTCCTGGTCAATTAAACCTGTTGTAAAAAATAAGTAGCTGGGTTAAATCCCAAAATGGACAAAAATTCACAGGGTTAGATCCCTTCTGCTGCAAATCAGGTAATTAGTAATAACAGGGTTAGATCCCTTGCTGCAAATCAGGTACTCAGTAATAACAGGGTTAGATCGCTCAGCTGCATTTCTGTGGTCTGTAGTTGTTCTCCTCCTAGCGCTTTCTTATCTCAAATAATCATCAGGGAGGCTGTTGAGCAGGTGTGTCTAATTAGACTCAAAGGATTCTCGTAGCTGTAGTGAAAACGTTTTTTTCTGTTCAGGTGACCAGCAACCGACACCCCTCCAAAGCACAAGTCCTTCCCAAATTTGGGGGAGGGGAGAGAACCATCTTTATGATTCTCCAAAGTGGGGCACAGTCACCCCGTGGCGCTGCCTCTGGAGCCCGGGACTCCCATAGCATTCAGTACAAAAAAGAAGGTGGGTGAGGCGCGCACTCCCGGTCCTGGTCAATTAAACCTGTTGTAAAAAATAAGTAGCTGGGTTAAATCCCAAAATGGACAAAAATTCACAGGGTTAGATCCCTTCTGCTGCAAATCAGGTAATTAGTAATAACAGGGTTAGATCCCTTGCTGCAAATCAGGTACTCAGTAATAACAGGGTTAGATCGCTCGGCTGCATTTCTGTGGTGTGTAGTTGTTCTCCTCCTAGCGCTTTCTTATCTCAAATAATCATCAGGGAGGCTGTTGACCAGGTGTGTCTAATTAGACTCAAAGGATTCTGGTAGCTGTAGTGAAAACGTTTTTTTCTGTTCAGGTGACCAGCAACCGACACCCCTCCAAAGCACAAGTCCTTCCCAATCCAGATATCCTTTGAGTCTAATTAGACACACCTGCTCAACAGCCTCCCTGATGATTATTTGAGATAAGAAAGCGCTAGGAGGAGAACAACTACAGACCACAGAAATGCAGCCGAGGGATCTAACCCTGTTATTACTGAGTACCTGATTTGCAGCAAGGGATCTAACCCTGTTATTACTAAGTACCTGAATTGCAGCAGAAGGGATCTAACCCTGTGAATTTTTGTCCATTTTGGGATTTGACCCAGCTACTTATTTTTTACAACAGGTTCAATTGACCAGGACCGGGAGTGCGCGCCTCACCCACCTTCTTTTTTGTACTGAATGCTATGGGAGTCCCGGGCTCCAGAGGCAGCGCCACGGGGTGACTGTGCCCCACTTTGGAGAATCATAAAGATCCCCCAAATTTGGGAAGGACTTGTGCTTTGGAGGGGTGTCGTTTGCTGGTTACCTGAACAGAAAAAAAACGTTTTCACTACAGCTACCAGATTCCTTTGAGTCTAATTAGACACACCTGCTCAACAGCCTCCCTGATGACTATTTGAGATAAAAAAACGCTAGGAGGAGAACAACTAGAGACCACAGAAATGCAGCCGAGGGATTTAACCCTGTTATTACTGAGTACCTGATTTGCAGCAAGGGATCTAACCCTGTTATTACTAAGTACCTGATTTGCAGCAGAAGGGATCTAACCCTGTGAATTTTGGTCCATTTTGGGATTTGACCCAGCTACTTATTTTTTACAACAGGTTCAATTGACCAGGACCGGGAGTGCGCGCCTCACCCACCTTCTTTTTTGTACTGAATGCTATGGGAGTCCCGGGCTCCAGAGGCAGCGCCACGGGGTGACTGTGCCCCACTTTGGAGAATCATAAAGATGGTTCTCTCCCCTCCCCCAAATTTGGGAAGGACTTCTGCTTTGGAGGGGTGTCGTTTGCTGGTCACCTGAACAGAAAAAAACTTTTCACTACAGCTACCAGAATCCTTTGAGTCTAATTAGACACACCTGCTCAACAGCCTCCCTGATTATTATTTGAGATAAGAAAGCGCTAGGAGGAGAACAACTACAGACCACAGAAATGCAGCCGAGGGATCTAACCCTGTTATTACTGAGTACCTGATTTGCAGCAAGGGATCTAACCCTGTTATTACTAAGTACCTGAATTGCAGCAGAAGGGATCTAACCCTGTGAATTTTTGTCCATTTTGGGATTTGACCCAGCTACTTATTTTTTACAACAGGTTCAATTGACCAGGACCGGGAGTGCGCGCCTCACCCACCTTCTTTTTTGTACTGAATGCTATGGGAGTCCCGGGCTCCAGAGGCAGCGCCACGGGGTGACTGTGCCCCACTTTGGAGAATCATAAAGATGGTTCTCTCCCCTCCCCCAAATTTGGGAAGGACTTGTGCTTTGGAGGGGTGTCGTTTGCTGGTCACCTGAACAGAAAAAAACGTTTTCACTACAGCTACCAGAATCCTTTGAGTCTAATTAGACACACCTGCTCAACAGCCTCCCTGATGATTATTTGAGATAAGAAAGCGCTAGGAGGAGAACAACTACAGACCACAGAAATGCAGCCGAGGGATCTAACCCTGTTATTACTGAGTACCTGATTTGCAGCAAGGGATCTAACCCTGTTATTACTAAGTACCTCAATTGCAGCAGAAGGGATCTAACCCTGTGAATTTTTGTCCATTTTGGGATTTGACCCAGCTACTTATTTTTTACAACAGGTTCAATTGACCAGGACCGGGAGTGCGCGCCTCACCCACCTTCTTTTTTGTACTGAATGTGAAATACGGCCTGCTCTTCCCGGCCCAACTAAAAATATACCATAAAGGAACTACTGTTCACTTCAATGACCCACAAGAGGCCTGGAAATGGGCAGAGGCTCACGTAGAAGGCGATTGGACTGTAAGACCGAGGAGACCGAGAGGAAGACCCCGACCAGGACCTAGGCGGGCCTCCCCGAGGAGAAACCCAGACCGGGAGGGACAGGAGATCCTGGAGCCAGTGGCAGAACAAGAAGAACACTGAACAAACTGTTGTCCCTTACTCCGGGGCCTAGGAGCAGTGCTCTGACATGTGGGCGTGCACTTTCCGTACCTCTGATCCCGACGCATAATCAGTCCACCATGGAAGATGTTGACATTGGGGGCAAGGGAGGGAACTCTGGGGGAAGCTCTGATCCCTCCCCTGGTCAAGCCTTTTCTTTCTTCCCCCCACCCCCCCTCTCTCTTTCTTGCTTAATTGGACTCTATCCAAGGGTCTGGTTTTTGAGCTGACACCTTAAGTTGAAGGTTCAGCAATGTTTGGGCGACAGGTACTTTGTGTTGGGGTGGAGTATAGGGTGGGGGTGAGTTGGGAAAGTTCAAAACCTTGTTTGTTATTTCAAGACTGTCACATGCTCATAGGTCAAATGAACCATTGTCTCTGGTTGAGGACGCTCTGTACCATTCCACAGGGAATCCCCGCCCATCTGGTACAGGCGGGTACTATATCGCCATCTTTCACTGATCACTACACCCTTGAAAACCCCATCATGTGTAATAAATATCCTCCGCACAAACTGGCAAATCACCCATGCGACACACTAAATCTCTGAAATTCCTCACTTGGAACGTGAATGGGATGGGGTCAGGAATTAAACGGCGTCTTATCATGCAATTTTTAAATAGACATTCCCCTGATGTGGCCCTCCTAACAGAAACCCACCTGGCCGGATCAAACTGTGCCTTTGTTCAGAGAACTAACTATCGCCTTGCCTTTCAGGCGGGGTACACAATGGGCTCCAGGGGCACCCTCATTCTGATACACAAACGCATCCCATTTATTCAACAAACTGTAGAACAGGACCCCAGGGGCCGATACGTGTTCATCTTGGGAACGATCTGGGGTCAGACTGTGGCAATTGCCTCAATCTATTCTCCACCTGGGCTGGGAGAGGAGTTACTGGATGACCTCACTACCCTTATAGGGAAACATCACCCTGATACATTCATTCTAGGGGGAGACTTCAATGACACCATGAATAATAACATTGACCGTTCCCATCTCCGGAATCGTAACCCAGATATTCCTACCAGATTAGCCAACTTTACATCTGCTCTTGGGCTCCGAGATGTATGGAGGGAGTTACACCCGGATGTTAGGGAATATTCTTTCCGCTCCGGTGCTCACGGTTCCATGTCCCGACTGGATTATTTCTTTCTACCACATACCGACCTTTACAGGGCAATGTCCACAGATTTGCTCCCTCGGGGCATCTCGGACCACTCGCCTCTTTTAGTGGAAATATGTATGCAGGGTCCCCTCCCCCCTAGAACATGGAGACTTAATAGCTACTATCTAGGGTTCCCAGAACTGATAGATCGCCTAGAGGAAGTATCCGCCGAATATTTCGAAATTAATGAGGAATCGGTGGATAACCCTGTGATATTATGGGAGGCATATAAAACAGTGCTCAGGGGTGAGATTCTCTCCTGGACAACACATAAAAGAAACACCCGGCTTCAGGAACTACTAAAAGCCGAGAAGGAAGTGAGCAACTGGGAGACTAAGCATATCTCTGATCCTACGCCCGAGACTCATCGATCCCTCCAACGTGCCCAAGAGCACCTTCGGAACAGAGCGATGGATGCCGCTAAGCAGGCCCATTGGCAGGCTAGAGCGAGGGTGTACGAACTAGGGGACAAGGCGGGTAAATTGCTCGCCTGGCTGCAGAAAAGGGACGAAGGACAACGCCATGTCCGGGAAATAGTTACACCACAGGGCGACAGCTATCACTCAGACGCTGGGATTGCTGAGGCCTTTGCAGCGTTTTACGCAGACTTGTACCGAGCCCCAACCTCATCGCTAAACCCCTCCCTCTTAGATGCAGTAACGCTGCTGACTCTCTCTGAGCAACAGAAGGACCAGCTGGACTCTGCCTTATCGGAGGCGGAGATTTCAGAGGCGCTATCTCAACTCCAATCAGGGAAGGCACCAGGCCCGTATGGATTCCCTGTTGAAACCTTGCAAAAGCTAGGGGCAGATAAAACGGCGGCTGCCCTGCATAGAATGTTTCTTGCTGCCCGGGAACAGGGGACTCTCCCACCAGATCTTTGCAAGGCGACTATCGTGGTCATTCCCAAGCCTGGCAAACCTCCACATAAATGTGCTTCCTATAGACCTATATCACTGATTAACGGGGAGGCTAAGGTCCTCGCTAAGTTACTAGCTAACCGATTACAATTAGTTGCACCCACCCTGGTCCACCCGGACCAATGTGGATTTATGACTTGCAAATCGACTCGGATGAATCTACGCCGCCTCCATCTGGCATTGGAGAGATCCCCGATTATAAACAAACCCTTGGCCCTGTTGCCAATCGATTTTGAAAAGGCGTTCGACTCCATTCGATGGGACTGCCTCTGGGAGATCATGCGCCGTATGGGATTCGGAGGGGCCTTTCTGGGATGGGTGAAGTTACTTTATACTAACATCCAAGCTGAAGTGAAAGTAAACGGATGGTCTTCCAGGTCCTTCCCTCTGGGTCGGGGTACACGACAGGGATGCCCGCTTTCCCCTCTTCTATTTGCCCTTGCAATCGAACCGCTGGCTCTTTGGCTTTGCCAAAACACTGCCTGGAAGGGGTTCAGATGGCCAGAGGGACATGAGGATCATACATCCCTATACGCAGATGATCTCCTTGTGTATCTGGGAGACCCGCCAAGGTCTTCCCCTATTGTAACACAACTGCTCATCCGCTTTGGGGAATTTAGCGGACTCAGAATCAACTGGGAGAAATCAGTCTTCTTTCCTGTAAAGGGTGGAGAACAAGCAATCCCCCAGGAGTGCCCGTACCGAGTGGAACGACAGGGCTTTCGATACCTGGGAATATGGATATCTGGGGACTTGACAAGTTATATAGAACACAATCTCCGACCGATCACAGACCGTTTCATTATTGATGTCCAACACTGGAAACCCCTCCCCCTGACACTTATGGGAAGAGCAGCACTCTTTAAAATGATGACCCTTCCCAGATTCCTTTACATCCTTCAGAATGCCCCACTTAAAATCCCAGACCTGGAATTTCACCAAGTGGAGACACTTCTCAGAGATCTCATATGGAGGGGAGGCCAGCCACGAATCGCGCTAACCACACTCCAGAGATCGATCTGGGAGGGAGAAATAGGAGTTCCCCGTCTCCAAACGTACTACTGGGCATCACAACTGGCAGTAGTTAATGATCTTCTTCATGGAGACCGAGACCTACCTCATATACGCGCTGAGATAGCCACTATACAGAACACAGACCCGCTGTCCCTCCTCTATCAACCCCTCCCGAGAACTCCCCCACCCACAACCACAACACACCTGATTATGGTATGGAGACAGGCACACCAAATAATTGGGTGGGAAAACAAAGTTACTACCGCACAACCCCTCTGGCAAAATAATAACCTAGCTGAGATCCGGAAGTTTGAGCCATGGCCCAAATGGGTAAGAGCGGGGGTCACTAGGGTTGGGGATATGCTCACGGATGGGAGATTGACCTCATTTGATGACCTGCAACTACAATTTCAGATCCCAAACACGGAACGATATCATTACATACGCCTAGCCCACGCCTTAAGACCCTACTTAACAGTAGACACACTGGTACCAGACTATACCCCTATAGGGCGTAACATCCTGCCGGCGTATATTCCCACCAAATGCACTTCCATCCTCTACAATGCCATATCCTCCTTTGCTACCCCTGAACTGAACGAGCTGAAGGCGAAAGGGGAAGCGGATGTGGGGGAGATAGATCCAGAGGACTGGATAGAAGTTCTCATGCATCCCAGAGAAATCGCTATTTCCTCTAGGCTTCGACTTGTGCAGCTGAAAATACTGTACCGGGTTTATTACCCTAGAACGCGCCTATACGGCTGGAAACGGGCCCCAAACCCGAACTGTTTGCGATGCGGGGAAGAGGAGGGAACCTTCATTCACATCTTGTGGGCATGTCCCCGGATACAAACTTTTTGGAATGCATGCTGCAGGGAACTCTCCCGAGTTCTGACCCGTACCATACCACTGGACCCAAGGGCCTTACTCCTGGGTGTGCCTGACAAAATAGAGGCTAACAAGTGGGAGAGATTGCTCCTGCATACGGCGATGGGACTGATTAAGCGCAATATAGCGCAGAAATGGGGAGCCCCTGATTCCCCAACACTGGACCAATGGAAATCGGATATGGACATATGCGCTATGATGGAGCATAGGATTTACTTAGCACAAGGCTGTCCCAACAAAGCCTCGAAAATATGGGATAGATGGGAAGAAGAAGCGACCTGAGAATCCCTCCTACAAGCTGGGGAACGTGCACTGGGTGTTTTGTATTACACACTACTACATATACTGAGGAAGCTGCTCGACCTCTGATGATATGTGTACTATCTCCACTGATTATGAATGACCATGACAGTCTTTATGTTGATTTGCTTTTTGTTGTTTTATTGTGATTGTTGTACTATAATAATAATAAAATACTTTATAAAAAAATAATAATAATTTAACAGTATAAATCGAATAATTCCCCAATTAAAATTGAAAATTGAAAAATCAGAAAACCAGAACAAAATGAAAAAAGTTGCATAAAAGAAAGAACACTTTCATATAACATAAATGGACAGAAACCAGTAAACAAATGCATTGGTAAACTGACATAAAGTGTCCATTGTCTTAGAAATGTAATGTCTAGTTGTAAAGAAGACAAGAAATTTACAGTTGCTACCTGAAGAGCTAGTGAGGAGGTACCATAAATAAGGGCCCAACAGTCACTTGGATCGCACGAGGCAAAACTAGTACAAAACTTATCAAAGTGTATTTGTCTCTTAGTGTACATTAGGGCACATTGAGTGATAAGATGTTCCAAGGATTCAGGAGTGCCAGGAGGTCGACAGAAACGACAAATATTTTGATCAATGGATAAAATTTGACGTGAACACAACAAATCCCTAGTCTTCCATATGTGAAAACGAAAACGCAGAATCAATTGTCTGTAATATGGAGACGGGGCTTTGGACAAATATTTTCCCAAGATCCCTCTTGATTTCGTTGGAAAACGATGGCTGGTGGCATTTATGTATGTCAAGCATTTCTGTTGATTATCAATCCAAGCCATTTGGTAAATTTTCTGTTTTGCTTTATCTGGATTTGAGATTAAAAGGTAAATTGTGACGTCTGCATGAGCCAAGACCTTGTACGTAGATCTAAGCCATAATTGTAAAAATGAATGGTCAGTACTAAACATATAAGTAGAACACATTTTTAATAACGTTTCAGTTTGAGTGGAAGTAAGGCATTTTCTCAAAAATGCACATTGTCTCCAATGATAAATGGCAGACAGGGGGGTGGTACCTAGTTCATAACGTAGCCACGAAATTGGGATACACTGGGGAAGATGTAATACTCTAAGCCAAAATTTGGCTTCCCACTTGTCAAGAGTGTAAGCAGACAGTGGAGGCCCTGTTTCCAAGCCACACAGAATAGTAGGAATGACTTTCATTTTCCAGAAGATGACAGTCGGCATAACAGAAAATTTACCATATCTACCAAGAAGAACGCAAGCCTGAGAAGTGGCTGATATGATTTTAGAATCAATTAAACCTAGTTGTTTTGTAGATTTAGTTACGGCTTTGAAAATTACACCCAAATATGTATAAGCAGGAACGACAGATAATTTCACATTGTCAATAATCCAGTGCTTCATGGTATGGCATCCACGGGTGGGATTGTACATAACCACTTGCGTTTTAGCCGTGTTTACTTTGAGTTCATTTACGACTATGTATGCTTCAAAAGAAGATAGCAGTTTTTGCAGACCACCAGGTGTTTTGGATATTAGAACAATATCATCGGCAAACATAAGAGCCTTTATGGGAACTCCATTCAGTTTCGGAGAATCAGACATCACAGATTCAAAATTGTGTTTGATATTATGAATAACATAGTTGAAAATGGCAGAAGCCAAAAGACAACCTTGTTTAAGGCCACGGGATGTAGCAATGGGTTTTGAAAGTAGGCCATTGAGAGTGATTCTGATTTGTACAGAGGTAGAAGAATGAAACTCATAAATTATATCAGTAAGTGTAGATGGACATTTGTCTCGAGCAAGTTTGGTCATAAGTTTGACTCTAGAAATTGAGTCGAACGCCGAATGTAAGTCCACAAAAGCAAAATAAATCTGCTGTTTCTGAGAGTGGCATTGTAATTTTAAGGCATTAAAAAAAAACAGATTAACCGTCGTGCCCATTCCTGCAATAAAACCTGATTGGCGTTGGTCTCGATGGTGATTGCATAGGGTCCAGGCACAAAAATCTTGAAGTACAAATTTGGCAAATATTTTTCCCTGAGTATCAAGAAGCGCAATGGGTCTGTAGTTTTCTGGTAGCGACCGATCACCCTTTTTAAAGATAGGCACAACGATGGACATGTGCCAAGAGAAAGGTAACCTTTTTGTGACCAATATTTGTTGAAAAAGACAGAACAAGATTTCCGCCCATTGTTCTGGATGATTCTTTAACATGTAGACTGTCCGGTACAGCTGCTCTAGATTTATTGGCCAGTTTTATATAGTAAATGATGGATTCTATATCACAGTTTAAAAGCCACTTGGTCTGAGTCTTTGTAGTATATGGGAAGTTGTCAAACAGGGGATCAGCATACATCTTAGAAAAATATGAGACCCATTGATCCTCCTGTACTCCATTTGCCTGGGATCCAAGTTGATTTGAACAGTTTGTATAGGTAAGGAGTTTCCAGATATCTGCTTAACTTTTAGAAACAAGGGTATTGCGCATGATTTCGCTATCGTACTGAAATAGAATGGACCTGTGGGCACGAACCCAGTTCACATATCTACATTTCGTCATTTTAAGGGCATCAAATCGATGAATGCATGAGGAGGAGAGGAGTGTGTTGCGTTCTTTTCTATAAATGGCTCTCCTATTTTGTAGTTCACCATCAAAAGAGTGTAAATGAGATATTGGCTTAGACTCGAAAGTTAGAATGTTATTTTGAAATTTTTGAAGAATGTGAGTATATTCTGTCTTCGTGTTGTCAGGTGTCACTCGGGCGACAAGGTTATTAAGATCGCAAAGCTTGTTTGGCGACCAAGAAAACCAAGTTCTAGCCTGATTAATCGTAAGTGGTCGACAATACCATCGTCTATATGGAGATGTTGGCACAGTTAACCTTAAAAATGTGAGAGACAACTGATTGTGATCACTATGTGGTTGAGCTGTGATAACTAAAGAATTAATATTTTGAGCAAATGTGCATCAACATAGATATAATCAATCGTGCTGAGAATTCTGTACCTGTGCCAGGTAGTAGCAGTTGGTAGATTTCCAAGCACAGTTCCATTGACTATTTTAAGATTTTGTGCCGACATAAAGGTAGACCACATGAGGACCCCTCGAATGGCAACATCGTTTTTGGGGTTAAAACAATCAATATTAAGGTCACCAACTTAAATGGTTGCTGTGATGTCTTTTAAGAGGGCGACTATCTCTAACATATCTGAGAGTTCTTGGAAAAATATGTGATTGGAAATTCTCGACGGATTTCAATAGATGTTAAATAATGCAATGTTTCCACAGGACCCAACTAGTTTGACCAGTTGAATAGAGGTATCAAACACATCCCAGGATTCAATAGAAAAAATAGAATGTAGATTCACTGCCACCAAGAGACCAGACATAGGTCGTCCCCTTTCTCCTCTTGTAGCAGGTACAAGAGAGGTATAATAGTTGTCCCAGACTGGTGGAGTAGTCAACCAGGTCGCCTGAAAGACCAAAATGTCATAAAGACACAGAAGGAGATCAATAGAGTTCTGGAGATGCAAATGCCCCCTCGTATTCCAAATACCTGAGGTGACAGAACTGATCTTTTGTGAATTTTGTAATTACGAAGTAGTAGTGGAATGTCAAATTAGACAAGGAATTGTAGGAACGAACAGTGCTTGGGACCTATCAGGATCCTGTGAAATAAGAAACCCTATATCAAAAATCGTTAATTTCGCATTCCAGATGGCTTTAGCAACTATCGCTGACGGAATCCATAATCGCGAACATGATCCATCAGAGGGAGATTAAGGGATAACAACCACAAGCAGTCCCTTAAACTAAAGGGATCAACCCTTGATAAATTGAAACACAGAGCTTGTGATTTGAAATTGCTACCTTGTTTAGGTGGGTACATTATCTGACCATTTTCACTATTTGTTCTGGAAAGAACAATTGCATGATCGCTAGTTTATCGAAAAATGTACACATTTTATTCATCAAATACATACAAAAAGTTAAAAACTCACAATGTTGAAGTACCTGTTGCGATCCCTAATCGCACCATAGTGAAATCCTGACCAGCAATAAACTCCACAAGATCAATGTCACCTGAAGTCATATTTTCAAGAGTTTCAACATCATTCAATACATTCAATATACATTGCCTGTTAAGATCGTACAAGGGAAATTTGCCTCCTCTACATTTCATAATGAGTGAATGACCGTTGAATGACTGTTGAGGTCAGGTTTAGGTTTATTAGAGGACTGAGGCAATTCTTTCCCAGCAGTATTATTAGGTGTTTTGAAGTTGTAAACATGCAGCATCTGGGCCAAAGAAGAGGACAGCCTATCCATCTTTATGGGGTCTGTCGAATTCGAAGCCCATGGAGCAAGGTTGGAATTGATTGTATTAATATTAAAGGTAGCACATCTCAATGATTGAGGGGGCAAAGACCCATAAGTCGAGGCATCAGACATTAGCTCCCTTCGTGTAATGTCCATGGACACATTCCTAAGTTTTTCAAAAAAGGTGTCAACAATGTTCTTCAACTGTGATGCTATCATGTTGGAAGAATCCAAACGAGATACTAATTGATCAGTCCTATTTGAACTGTGTGAAGAACTAGAAGTAGTTGGAACGATAGGTGCAAGTTTGGATTGTAGATACTCATCAACCATCTCTCTCATATGATCTCGGGTAAATGTGTGGATATTTTCCCCATTAGAGGAATGTGTCGCAGGAATTTTTGAAGTTGAATATTCATCAATAGAAGATTTTATGAAGGCAAGATGAGAATTAGTATCAGGAGATATCTGAGGTATGAGAGACTGGGAAATGGAGGTTGAAGCATCCTGAAATTTCGGCTCATTTGTTGTAAGAAGTAAATAAAAAATTTGATGTGCTCTGGGCAATACAAACTGATCTATCATGGTAATTCGAGACATTGGCTGTGGGAGGTAAAGAAATCTTTGAGGTGTGGTCAACAGAGTTAGCCAAAGCATTAACAAGTTTGCTCAATGGGGAGTAATGCAAATTTTGAGCTGGAGTAGGTACAATTTTCTCAACAGCAACTTCTTGTAAACTCGGAGTAATGTTCTTTATTGTATCGGACTCTAGCTTTGAGCCTAAAGACACAGCTTTGAAGAAAGTTGCAATAGAGTTTTTAGGTATCTTGGAAACAGCCATATTTTTAGATTTCTTAATCAAGGTTTGACGTAGATTTTTTTTTTTTTCATTTGTGTTTTGCATTGTCGGCAGCAAGTGCTGAGTCAGGACAAGGTTGTGTAGGCTGACGCGAGACTTCCAAGTCAAGCACCACCTGATTTGTCTGATTGACAATCTCTTGAGGTGAAATCTCTTGATCAGCAGAGATACTCACCCACGAGGTGTCGCCTAATCGGGGTTCAATCGGTTGAATGATGTCAGGAAAGGCAGGCACATTGGGGTAAGTATCAAGTTCATCTGGAATGGTAATCGGAACCATGAGAGGCAAAGAAGTTGGATTGGGGTGTGAATTTTTTAGGGTCACAAGCCACTCATGTATAGAATTGATCTGAAGGTTCTGATTAGAGACTTTTTCATCAAGCCGTTGTAGTAATTTAAAAACACTCAAGCTTGTAGTATTGATGGCAGCGAGAGTGATTTCTAGCATTGTAGGTGTCAATGGCAAAGGGGGCTGGTTAGAAATTGCCCTAGAACGTTGGCGCGGCGTTAGCTGTACATATTGCGACGTTTCATCAGAGGCACTACTTATTGAGGAAATGTCATTTGGATGTTCAGCAGTATCATTGCAGATAGAGATGGGGGAAACACATTGTCTCGCATGAATAGAGATAGTATCCTCATTCAGGGACTCCTGGGAGTCATGGCTCTCATGAATTACATGTAAGTTGTTTGATGGACATGTTAGAGGTTGTATGACATTCACATTTTTGGTCCATCAACAGCAAGTAAGGTCGCATCAGAAAGCAAATGCGGCATTGAGACTATGTTGTGAGAGTGAATATGATTAAACACAGAACGATGTAAGCGCTCAGGGGCGCAAAATGGAGGACGCGAGAAGCCTGACAGGCTACCAAACGGTAGAGGCAGATTACTGGATGGATGCACGTTAGGACCATCTATACACCCAGAACTGCTCACATGAGTAGAATCATTTAATGAGTTCATACTATTGTCGCTTGGTGTTGGCAGATTGGATGTATGCGTTCTGCACATTGCGTGCAGGGTGCCTGTGGCGGCCATCTTAGATGAAATAGAAGCATGATCAGGCATGCTCGATTTTAAAGAATACAGATGGTTAACATGAAAGTCTGTATTTGCAAACGTTTCGAACTCAAATGAAATTATCTTAAGATAAATAAGGCAACAAAAGTAAAAGCAAAACACAGATAAAACATTTTTTTTATAACCTTATTGATTGATGGATAAATCAGGAAAGAACAGCCGCGCTTGGCTGCGCCAGGCGAAGCGGTTCTTAGCTAAGGTACTTCGCTCATGGTGCGCGCGCGCGGGTGTGCGGACAAGCACGTATTTGTGCAGGCAGAATCAAGTCCAGCCCTATTGTGGGCGTTGCTGAGCACTTAGAAAAAGTTCACACTCAGCCAGTCACTGTAGCAACATAGACCAGGTCCGAGTCAGCCAAGCCAGGTCACAAGCGTCTCGGGAAAGCGGGCAAAGCGGTAATTACACAAGCTTCTAGGCACAAGGATTTTGTCAAGCGACTGAGGACACCGAGTTGGAATGTCTTGTGATGATCACAACAGAGACAACAGCAGAAAAAAACATGCTATAACTGCAACTTGCAAAAACCAAAATACATAGTCCAAAATGGAAGCTTATTCTACGCTAAATGCTTTTTGGATGTTTTTGTCTGCATTGTGAATTTGAGGTGTTTAAGAACAGACTAAATCAGTGACTCGCCCCCTGAAGTGTGCCTGAAATAAACCTTTAATGAGTTTAGCAATTACTGTATCGAATTCCAGAAAGACAAATTATTTATTATTCCAGTTCCTTCTTATTTGGGGTCAGTGCTCAAAGTGTTACACTTGTGAAACCCCCGTTTTTTTTTTTTTTTAAAGGGTCTGAACATGAAAGCCAGACACTCCCGAAACAAAGAGCCACACAGTGCTGGCCCCAGACCAGGAGCTTCCATTACAAAAAGAAAAAAGTATTTTTGTAAAATATTTGTAGGTGTGGACAGGGTGACCACATGAGTAGCAAGGGAGACCTCAGGGGTTGCAGTCGTTCCTGATAAAGCCTTCGAGGGCCCACCAGTTCAGAATGCGACATGCAAGTCTGCATGTGAAGTGCTATGCATGACTTGCAAGTCAACTGCACAGCCCACTGTGTCATATGGAGTGCAGAGTCCCGTGCCCATGAGCTGTGGTGCAAGTAACTAAACATGTTGCATGGCATTTCTAACGGCACACCCACAGAGTTCTCAGGTGGGTGTGGCCTATCCATTCATAGCTAAAAAGTCAAAGGTGCCGGCACTAGAGTGAACCAGGACTCGACCGCTGCACCCGACCGAGTGGAGGCCATTACTGAGCCCTGCACACCCGATGGCATTCAGTACAATCCAGGGCCACCAGTCCAGCTAGACAGCATGCCTGTGTATGTGTGCCACCCCCATCTACAGACAAGTTCGACCCCTCACCAGGGGCGGCGGAGTAGCCCTCATTGCCAAAGAAAGCCATACTGTCAGAAGAATAGAAGGCGACCTTGGCCTCAGCTGTGACTACCTCCCACTCAAAAGCAACCTCTCTCCTAACATGACTCTGGCTCTCCACATGGTCTACCGCCCCCCTGGGCCTACCACAGACTTCCATGACTCCCTCATCCATTCCCTCTCCGCCAACCTGAAAAAGACTTCCAAAGTCTTAGTCACTGGTGACCTCAATCTCAGCCTCAATGACCCTAATGACGCCCACGCAGCCACCCTAGATAAAGCCCTATCCACCTTAGGATTCGCGCAAGCCATCGCCCACCCCACACACTCCAAAGGACACTCACTGGACTGGGTCTCCCACCACAACTGCCCAGTACACATTACTGAGAACTCTCCCATGCCGTGGTCCGACCACCACAATCCAATTTGACCTTGACACATCCAAGAGTCCCCCCCCTCCGGCTACCCCCCTCCCTCCAGGCCTCTCCAGAAGCTCCCGCTAGCTCACGGCTGAAAACATTACTCCTTTCCTCAAAGTACCTGCACTCCAGGCTCTTTTCTCGCAGGACCCTGAAACCCTCGCCAGCTCCTTCAAGCTAGCCATTACCCAAGCGGTCAACTCTATTGCTCCCCTCACTCTCAGGAAAGCCAAGAAAGCCAAGCACACCAATGCCTGGTTCTCCCAGGATCTGCTCCAAATGCGTGCTAAAAAACGGGCCGCCCAAGCAACCTGGAAAGCCAAACCTAATGATACCACCAAACTAGCCTTCAAGACCATCTCCAAAGACTACAAATCTGCCATAACCCAAGCTAAAGCTAACTCCTTCAACACAAAGATAGCTAACGCCAAATCTGGCACTAAGGAAATCTTTGCCATTTTTAGGGAGCTAGAAACACCTTCCTCCCCACCACCCACCCTCCTGAAGGATGAAAAATGGTGTAATGACATCCAATCCGCCATGCTCAACAAACTCAATACCCTGCAAACGAAAATCCTAGCTCACCAAAAAGCGTTATCCCTCCTGATTGCTTCCCAAAATAGTCATCAGAACAAGGAGACTACAACTAACTCCTCTCCGGTATTCAACTTCAAGGACATCACTGAATCCAAAGTAATCTCAATCCGAAAAACGATTAAACCGTCCAACTGCAAGGGCGACGCCTGTCCTGCTCGGTTCATCAAGGACTGCGGCACCACCCTCACCCCTTTCCTGACAGCCTTTATCAATGTCTCCTTCCAATCAGGCCTTGTCCCGTCCGACCTCAAAGAGGCGTGGCTTCGACCACTCCTTAAAAAACCATCCCTTGACCCCTCAGTACCAGGTAACTACAGGCCTATTACCACGGTCCCCTACCTGCTTAAAATTCTGGACAAAGCAGCTTACCTGCAAGTCCAAAAATTCCTTGAGGACCACCGCCTTCTGGGCCTTCGGCAGTCTGGTTTCAGGCCACGACATGGGACCGAAACGCCCTTACTCGACCTGAAAAATCAAATGGACGATATCAGAGACGCAGGGAAACCTGCGCTCCTTCTGCTCCTTGACCTATCCGCCACATTCAACCTTGTCGACCACAATACACTTTGCCACCACCTCTCAATTGCAGCCAACTTCTCCCCTAAAGCGTGTGCGTGGATCATTTCGTTTCTGCAGGAACGGGCCATGAAAGTCTTTTCCGACTCGGCATGTGCCTCTCCCAGCCACATGAAATGTGGAGTACCCCAGGGGTTCTGCATCGCTCCCACCCTCTACAACCTATTTACGAGGCCCCTCTTCAACCTTCTCGACACCTTGGGCATCTCATACACCAACTACGCTGATGACACGCAGGTGCTCATCCCTCTCACAGGTGACTACGAGGCAGACAGGATCACCCTTAACTCCATTTACTGCACCATCCAAGCCTGGATGGCAGAAAATTGGCTGTGCCTCAACAGCGACAAAACCGAGCTCCTATTCATTGGGTCACCAACCATCCTGGGTAACCTTGACAAGAAATATTGCTCCTTCACCATCGATAATATACCCATCGAAGTGTCCCAACACAGTTAAAACTCTCGGAGTCTACCTTGACTCAAACCTCACCATGAACAGGCAGGTCAACGCCATTGCATCCTCATCGGCCTACTACTCTAAACTGGTCAACGCAGTAAGACCCTTCCTAACCACGCAGAACTGCCTTACTATTGCCAGGGCCACCATCGGTTCAAGGCTGGACTATTGCAACAACTGTGTCACTCTAGCCAGAGCACTCATACTGTCTAAGCTAGACTATTGCAATATCCTATTCCTTGGCACATCCAAAGCCAATATAGCCAAACTTCAACTCATGCAGAACAAAGCCCTCAGAGCAGCTCTAGGCATCAAAAAATCTGAACATATCTCCAACACCAGAAGAGACCACCACTGGCTCCCCATACAAGCCAGAATTCTATTTAAAACCCTGAGCATCACCCACAAATGTAGGGCCAACAAAGCGCCCAAATACCTCAACAACACTGTCATGATGAAGCCCCAGACCAGACTCCTCAGGTCCAACAAAAACGCACTCCTCGAAACCCCCAGATACAAAAGAGAGAAAGCAGGGGGCAGTAGCTTCAAAACACTGGCCCCCAGACACTGGAACGCGCTACCCTCCCACATTATGAATGAAACCTCATTCCCCAAATTCAAAAGCCTCCTGAAGACTTGGCTCTTCAACAAGTTCTAACTGAACCAGAGCACCTACCCACCCCCTCCTAGTAACTACTTATACCTGACTGCTTTGTATTTTTTGTATATTATTTATTTATTCCTGACTGCCCTGCATATTACTGTATATTTTTTGATTGCTACTCCTGTATACCTCTATGTTCTTTCTAAGATTGCATTCTCCCATTGTCTGTAACTACGCCGTGGTACCTCCGGGTCTGGGTGTATAACAAATGTAATAAATAAAATAAATAAATAAATTGTAATGCTCTCCTCGGAGGCACCTCCAGCAAAAACATTGCCAAACTCCAGCTTGTCCAAAACAATGCTCTTAGGGCCGCCACTGGACTTCCGAAAAAGGATCACATATCGGACCTCAGGAGACAGGTGCACTGGCTTCCCGTCAAACAGAGAGTTATCTTCAAAATCCTCCCCATTACCCACAAATGCCTCCATGATCTAGCACCCCCCTACCTCTCCCAGGGCATTTCCATGCCCACCTCCACCAGGCCGCCTAGGCTAGCCTACACTAACCTGATTACCAAGCCCAAAACATGCAGAGTGCGTGCTGGAGGCTCTAGTTTCCCAGCTATCGCTGCCGACCACTGGAACGCACTCCCCACTCACATCAGGGCTATCAACTCTGGCTTGGCGTTCCGCAAAGCCATCAAAACCAGTCTGTTCGTCTGAAATGTTCATGCCTAGCATTTGCTTGGTACTCAACTGAAATCTATGTCTGCTTAATGTACTTGCAACTGACCGCCTTATGATGTAACTAAGTAATCGCATGTTCCAAAGTCATATTCCTGCCTACTTACACCTTCTTGAAAAAGCGCCTCAATGCCCGTGGGCTGTAGTGCGCTATACAAATGTAAAAAAATAAAAATAATAATAATACTCTATGTCTCTTGCAGGAGTCTCGGGATAGCCCTAATCCCTCCTGTGGTGGCAGCCAGCACACTGACAAGGGGGGGAGGGTATCCACAGGCCAATGCAGAGCGTGTGTGCCCACCTGAAGGCCGGCTGCAGGCACCCATCAGGGGCGCAAGGCTGTCCTGCTGTGTCTGACGCCTTGTTTTCGATTAACGAATGAGAAATGTAGCACTTGGTAACGCTGATTGTGATTGTAATACAAAAGGCATCAAGTGTGCCCGATTGCATCAGGTTAGACATGTACCTGGTTGGCTTCCGGTGGAGGGGGGAGAGGAGGGGAGGAGGAGGGAGAGGGGTGGATACCAAGTTTCTGGGTTGTTGAATGTTCTATTTTGAGTTAAATGCACTTCATTTTATTTATTTTTTAGGAATACTACGAGGATGACCCCTGAAGAAGGGACACATGTCCCGAAACACAAAGGGTTGCTTTGCCCCTCTACCAGTGTTTTGTTTTCTCATGATGCGCATAGTGTTGTAACTATTTGTGAGTTAATTGTATTGTCATTTCAATTTTTGCAAATGGATGTAGGCTTCCTCTATAAACACAACACCTATTCATAGATTGAGTGTCAGAATTTGTCAATTTTTCTGACAGTCATTGACTTTCATGTTTGTGTATTCATTGTAAAATATTGTATGATATTGCACTACACATGATCGTTCTATTAAAACGTTTGGACCTTCCTTAGTTCTTGGTGGGCAGTTGGGTTCCGGACACAAGTTGTCTTTGTCTAGACAGGTGAGCTGCTGTGTTACCCGCCACATACCGTAGCAGTAGAGTGGAGAGCACCAGGCCCACCACAGGATGAGGATTTGGGTGGCGATGACCAAAGTGACAACAGAGAAGGCCAGGCAGATGCAGTGGAAGTGAACTGACGCGAGAGCGCGCGACCACCAACTTCCTTTCATCATCAAAGAGCAGGTGCTAAGCACCTAAGACACGACATACGCATAACCTACCACAGCTCGCCTACCTTCCCCACTCCCTAACCCCGAGAACCCCCATGAATCTGATACCACTCACCACATCCCTGACAATCCCACCCCTTCACTAACTCCTAACAATCCAACAGCCTCTGCTTTATAAAGGCACCAAATTCACGCCCCTGTGCCAATGATCCCAACCCACCCCCTGTCATGATTCCTGCCCCTCATGTCCCCAGCCCTCCAAGATGTCAGGCTGGAGCCAGGCCACGATCACCTATATGGCCCTCAAGGGCCTCTCCATCCCTCCTAAGACCCACTTGGAGTCAGACATGGCACTTGTGGCACCAGACTCACTCACTCCCATAGGATAACATTGGGGATTCGACTTGTAGTGCATTGATGGGGACACAATGGATGCCCCCACATATTTCGGTTCCCAGAACTGCATGTGCAGTCTAGTCTTTTGGGTGTGGTTCAGCCCAGAGACACCTGAGATATCCAGAGACTATTTAAGCCACCCCCAGGCTGAGAAACATGCTTTGTGTTTTCTGCACCTGCAGCGTGACACTCACCGTGTTCGGATCGGTCTCCAGTAGGCCTGCATCTTTCTTCTGCACTCAGCTCCTGCAAGAACAAGAACACCGTTAGGAACAGCCTTACCTTGCGGCGCTTCTGCCCATCATTCATCGCTTCTGCTGTTCTGGGGGCATCTTCGGCGGTGTCATTCCCATCCCGGCACGCTGCTTCCTAAGGAAAAGGGAAAAGAACAGAAAAAAGGCATTAGTAAGCATTCAGCAAATCTTCGCTTATTTTTTAAAGACTGTACAAGCTTCAAACGCTTATCTGAATCCCAGCCGCTCTGGGGGAACTCTGTCTCCGGAACTTCTCATCCATCTGCAAGAGGGAAAAGACACTCCAGGTTATGTGGAAACATCTAGAGGCACTGCATACCGCGCTTACTCACCGCATTTCTTCTTCATAACCGGCATCCACGCTGAAAACGTTGCGGCACCTAAAAGACACAGAAAAAGAACTCAGTTCAATACAAATACGAAAGGGTCGCATCACGCATCGCGCTCTCGCTCACCTTCAGCGCTACTCATCTCAGCAGCACGTCGCCATCCCCGGATGCCGGCCATCATCTAAGGAAGGAAAGGAACGAAGTTAGAGAACTGTTCAAAAGACTCATTACACTTACCTGTTGGACTCTTGCCAGTGAAGTAACTAGGCAGCAACGAGCCTGCATCAATCAACGTGCCCCTGCACTGAAAGCAGGATGGAGAGCACACTTTCCAAGAAAACAAGGTGAGCTGTGGATCAAAGGGAGGGGTTGGACCCCGGGGAAGAAGGGGTTAAAGCACACAGAGACAATAGGGTGTTAAACTGTACCAATCCTGTGTTTCAGGCCCAGTCTCCAGTCGAATAGCCTCCAGGGAAGGGTTTGAGGTCGTAAGAGGTCAGAACAGGCTGAGTGACGTCCCCGTGGATACCAGGTGAGCGTTACACCCCACCTCATAACTACTATAGTGCCCCCCCCCCCACTCCACCCCACAACACTGAGGATTCTGTACAGATAATCCTGTGGCAAGGTTTCTGATACTGGCCTCATTATGATTTTCTTATTCTGTGGCTGCCAATCACAAAGCAATCCAAGAAAACACCCCCAAATGCGCCCTAACAACAACTCCCACAAAATGCCCTGCGTCAAAAAGCGGACGGGAGAAACAGTGAGGGATGGGAACCAATCATACAAGGAATACAGAGAAAGTTATGGGGTCAGGGCTACAAGGAAGAGAGGGGGCAAAGGGAACCAAACAGAGGGTATCAAAGCAAATCCCTTAAACTGATACCTCCTGCACCTCCAACTGTTAGGAAAGAGTCCGTACATGTGTAATTTTCCCTCTAACTGTGAACTCCCCAACTTTAGGAGCTGTACTGTCACAAGTAGATGAGAAGGGTAAGGAACACCCTATTGGCTTCATTAGTCGCCAGTTTAAGGACAGAGAGCTCAGATGGTCCACAGTAGAGAAAGAAGGTTTCTCTGTTGTGTGGGCCCTACGGAAGCTGAAGCCCTACCTATATGGATCCCACTTCACTGTGCAAACTGACCATAAGCCCTTAAAGTGGCTAATGAACATGAAGGGAGAGAATCCAAAGTTGCTTAGGTGGTCCATAAGTCTACAAGGCTTCGACTTCACTATTGAGCATAGGCCAGGTGTCCAACATAGCAATGCTGATGGGTTGTCCAGAATGTTTAACCGACCTGAACATGAGACTCATCCAGGGGTGGATTAGTTCCCCCTGCCCTTAGTCTGGGAGGAGTGAGTGTTAGGACAGATTTTCATTCCATCCATCATTTTTCCTCCAGTTGTGTACCCCACAACTTTTTGCTGCTGTAAAACACCATAGTCTGATTTTGCCACAGGAGCCCAGCCTTCTGCTGCACTCCCCTGGGCTTTTCGCTCACTTTTTATGCGGAAACTAGCATGCCCTTAAGACAGTCAGTACTGGGAGACTTTGTTTCCCTTAGTCCTTTCCAATGTTGCAACTTTTCTGCAACATGTAACACGTGTACAATGTACCTTCCAGTACAGTGCACTTGAGTCTAATAGTCATTTTCCAAAGGCCCTAGATACTCTTCAATGACTTTTTAGGAGAAGTGCAGATGTGCCTTGTACAGGGCTGGTGGCAGCTTATCTTTTTCTACAAATTTAACCCTTCCCTGCCAACTGCGTTAACCGTGATTGGCACGGCCTGGCTCCAATATGGCCATGCCACGAGGTTCTTTGTCCTGTCCTTTGGCCATCTTGCCTCTTCACCTTCCCAAGGTCAAGCCGACTTTGGTTGGTTTTATTTGGGCATGCATTCTCCTGCGAAACACCAAGCCTTCGCGGGCTTCTGCATGCCTGGTGTGTGTGCTGCCAGGATGTGGGCTGGACTGTTTAGTTCCAATCCACATCCCGGGTGCCAGAGAGTCTGGAGTGCTGTGAATGCCTGGGACCACCGTGGTCTGTGATTGGTCCACGTATGGTATGCCTGTATGTGAGCAGATCTTCCATTGGGTCCTCTTCATTTTGGCGCGATGGAGTTTCTGGATAAGAGAAGGGCCCACACACCCATACCATGTCGATTTCTGGAGTTTTAACTGAACGAAGGATAGGATCCAAGTATCCTGAAGCTAAGAAGCCAAGTCGAGGAACCGTTGGTGACCCGCTGGAAAGTTTGGCACCCTGAGCCCGCTGTCGTCCCGTGGGACCCATCTGGTCATCCTAGAAGGTCTGCAAAGACGATTTGACCCATTGGAATAGTGGGATCAACTATTCTCGGCACCTTCATCAAACTCTGCAAGTAAGCCTTCTCGGAAGTGTCCCTGGGCCAACCAGTGGGCTGACCAGTTTACGCAGGACCTTTGCCCTGATACCGCCGCTGAGGCTAGAGCTAAAGTAAAAATTTAGGCAGCACGACTTTTTACGGATTAGGATGAATCTTTACCCAACAAAGGAAGTTCTGGAAGCTAGGAAGCCTCCGGACATGTGGGATTATACGTGTCATTTGTGTGCCCATCACCGTGAATCTTTATTCCATCTTATCCTATACTGTCCTGGTTGTAATAATATCAGATCAAAATGGCTGGCTAAGTTCTTTGATCAATTTGTAACTTTGACGGCGGAGGAGTAGTGGGGTAGAGTGATGTCTAGCACACAAACATCGCTGACCCTGGCTTTGTTGGCTTTTGTCAAAGAACCTTTTGAAGTAAGGGCAGCAAATTAAACTGGAGTTTTTAGGTGGTTCTAAATTATGGGAGCACCCGTTGCACTAATATGACTAATGGGTCTGACAGGACTTTATCTGTAGTTGTAGAGCAATGAGTATGGGTGCTCCTGGGCGTGGGGGGTTTGAAATTAAGTGTTATCAGAGATTGTGTAGGTGATTATGAATTGTATTTTGTTGCATTGTTTTATTGTATTGTATTATTCTGGCAAAGGTTAAGCTAAAAACCAAATGCTAATAAAAAATTAATAGAAAAAATAAAGATACCACCGCTGTTTCAAGGAGACCCTCGAAACATGGTACATCGCTAGCTCCGTGTTCAAGGCACTCTCATACAAATTTCGTACACTTGGCGTTCCCAGATCTCGAGTAAAGAGACAGAGCCTGATCCGGAGTGAACACAGTTACCGTGTTGCCCCGCCATGGTGACAAACTTTGCAGGTGGGCTGCTTTTGTGCCTCTCTTGCCCCTAAAGCCTGTTGCAGTGAAACTGGCCTGATCCATCCAACAGGAGCAGAGAAATCGCCACTTTCCCCATTTGGGAATCAACGCTGTAACTTTGTCGCTGAAAGCCGCAGAGCCGCCGAAATTGTCGCATTTGAACCTGCAACCGAATTGGACTCGACTGCCGAAGTTTGGACCGGAGTGCACCAGGGGTTGTTAACTACCAGCAACCCTTAAAGGTGACTCCTAGTGCATCCAACCCTTTTTACACACAAGTGGCCCCTGAGGGCCCCTCTCCTTTTGCTGGTTAGTGCGAAGCTATTCCCAACTCTTGAAACCTGCTCTGCCCTGTTGAGGAGACCCTCCACGAATAGTGGGAACGTATTCTGCATCACCTCACCCACCTTCCTGAGCTGCTACAGACCCCTGAAAAGACCCCGGTTCTCCCATCTGCACTTTCGCGTGCACCAGCATTGCAAGTACATTTGAGCACTAAGTTTCTCTCATCTTTGGGAGTGGACTGCCTTTCAGTTAGGATTGTATTTGATGAAGAATTGCCTAAAGACTCTTTGCACCACCTGTTTCCTCCACTTTTAGGTTGTGCACCCATTTTTTGCATGAACCCTATAGGCCACTTGGTCTTGTATATATGTATTTAGATAGGATTGTATTGATCTAAAAGTGTTACTGTAATTATCGTTGTGTGGTTTGTATTTTTAATATATACATCTGACTGGGAGTGATTTGTAAGTGTCCTTTACTCTGTGTGCTCATTGAGGTCTTTCAGTCACCCTCACCCCTCCCGGGACCTAGTCTTCATCTCCGCCAATGCTACCTCGATTGGTCTGTCTTGTCTAGAAGGTTACCCTGTTCCAAGAAACTAGGCTGGCCTCCTGAACCTCTGCCCACGAGGTCAGAGTTCAGAAATCCGTCTTAACACCAACCAATTCACCCTTCCCCCACGATTGCCGCTCAGCAACCAGAATCAGCACTAAATTCCACATCACTGGATTTCCTGCGTCCTTGAGTAGGAACAGACCGTTTCGTACTTTCTTCCTCCCTCTTAATAATCAACAGAAAAGCATCATGAGCGCCGGGGTCAGGGAACGCAGAGTTCTTTGACTGGTGATCTACCACATAGCATAGCTCGACTCCAGAATTATGCCCTCGCCGCCATCTACATGAGTGACTTTCTAACAGCCATCAATGTTCTCCTCTTGGCCAAAGTCTTTCCATTCAAGTCTGGGAAAGCCAAGGCCCCGGGAACCATTAGAAGTGCCTCTCTCTCACCTGGATCAGGTTTCGGGTGGGGAGCAGGGATGCCTGCCAGACACACCTGGGCATCTTTGTCCATGCCACCAATGGACGCCGGGGGATCCCCTTCTTCGGGGTGGGGTTGTAGAAATCACCATCTTGGTTCCTCTTCCACTTTCTCCAGCCATGGTACCTTTGCGAGGGTTCCACCGTCAGAGATGCACCACATCACCGTGGCACTGCACACCTGGCCTGACTGGGTGGTCTGCACTTGTGATCCGGCGTATTGCCACAGCTCCCAGTTTCCACCAGAGACCCACAGTTACTCGCTTGGATTGGTCGCAGGAGCACTCCCAGTTAAACTGCTCCCCCACCAACATGGATGCCCCTGGTGCCGCTGCACCTGCTGATGCCTCAATAGTCTGTGCGTGGTTGTCAACCACTAGGGAGGCTCCTCATTCTTACCACACCCGTGGGTGGGAAGAGCCCTCCCCTCTATCCTCTTTCAAGGCAGCATGTCCATCAGTCCGCCATTTTAGACCTCTCGTGCAGTGGACATGCACATCTCCACAATTCAGAGCTTCCCTGGGAGGTTTCAGAGCATCAAGCAAACATCAGGGTGTCCTCACCTTAGGTACCCACAACCCTCTTCACGGGGAACCATTTCCTCCCACGGGAAATCCAACTTCCTCAGGCCACAGAGTGGAATCTGGATGAGCAGCCATCTTCCTGGCCTTGGGCTTCGCCCCAAAACCCCCCATTGTCATTATTCTTATGACTGTTTTCAAAGGCTTTGGCACTCACTGGTGACATAGTGGGCTCTGCTGCTCCAGCAGACTGCTGGCTCACAGTGATGATGTTGGATGCGTGGGCGGAGTTAGCAGGAGTCATGGGCTGTACTGTGGCTGTGGCGTCATCTGCAATGGACCGGAGTCACCGCTTGGAAGGATTCGCCATGCCTATCATTGGTTGTGCCAACAGCCAACTGGTGGTGTCAGTTGGAGGCTGAGGCCCCTTAATGGTAAGACGCAGGTCCTGGTCTCTGGGTGTCCCCCGTTACATTTGCCTGCTCCCGAGGTGGGTGTTCATCCCATAAGCCAGGTTCTTCGTAGAGGATATTACATCTGGTGTGCCACACACTGCTTCCGAGTAAGGTCCTGCATGTCATGCTGTTGCGCCTTGTTGGCCAGTCTAATGTAATTTTTTGCTACCTCTCAGAAAATCCTACCGATAACAAAATTTGACAGTGTCGGAGGAAAGTGTAGGTACATTTCAATGGGTAGTCACTAGGCGCATTTGACAGGCTATGCAGAGGTAGTACAATTTGACAGGATAGGAAAATCTGACAGCAAAGGTTGTCAGTTTTTCCCACCCGTCAGAAATTCCTACCTACAGGAAAATATGGTAGATCGTGACATGGCTTCACTCTGAGGTGTTTTTCAGTCAGACTGGCTCACATAAAGTTAAACGTACTACACTCCTGCGACCCCAGAAAGACACCCACACCACATTCACAGTGTCAAAATATACTATTCTGCTAAGTAGCAACTGAGCATGCTCAGAGACACTACGCATGTTCAGTCAGCAGCGTTAAGTAACGACTGAACATGCGCAGAGACACTATGCATGTTCAGTCAGCAGGGATAGGATTTTATGACAGATCCGGCAGCCATGTTGGCCCATTAGGGTCTGCAGCAGCCATTGCTTAGTGGTGAGGCTCCAGGCTCTGGTGCTACCACCTTGTTCGCCAGGGTCCTCATGATGCTCTGTGGGACTTCTAGGTGGTACGTGCTGTCCCTGGACACTTTCTAAACCTCCGGATCCTGCACTGGATGAACATCACAGCTCCCCATCACACACACAAGTTGGTAAGGGTGGCGATAACGTGGCACTTTCTGCAGCAGCTGGGGTGGCACTTGTAGGCCATCTGAGAGCTGGTGGTCTGGATTCCAGATGTTGGTGTGGCAGTGGGTGAGCACGAGAGCAAAACTTGAGATTGGCAGACACACCCAGGCTCACTATTTCCCGTCCGCTCTTTATACAGAACCTACAGGGTCTCCAGCTTTACCCATGCTAATGTTCGTGTCTGTTAGTCTCTGGCCTTGTCTTCAGTACCACTTCTGGGGGTTCTTTTCTGGTACATAAATACTATCTCATCATAATCCTAACATCCTGTGGTCAGAAACAATGCACCATCTTCTTGAGGGAGAGAAATCCCAAAGAATCTGCTTATGTGTGGGACAATTCATCATAGAATGGTTTGGCATCTGCTTGAGTGAGGGACAATTCATCATAGAATGGAGTAGCATCTGCATGAGGGAGGGAAATGTCATCATAGAATGGTGTGGCATCTGCTTGAGTGAGGGGTGTGTCATCGCAGAATGGTGTGGCATCTGCATGAGTGAGGGAAATGTCATTGAATGGTTTAGCATCTGCTTGAGTGAGGGAAATGTCATCATAGAATGGTGTGGCATCTGCTTGAGTGAGGGAAATGTCATTGAATGGTGTGGCATCTGCTTGAGTGAGGGAAATGTCATTGTAGAATGGTGTGCCATCTGCTTGAGTGAGGGAAATGTCATTGTAGAATGGTGTGCCATCTGCTTGAGTGAGGGAAATGTCATCGTAGAATGGTGTGGCATCTGCATGAGTGAGGGAAATGTCATTGAATGGTGTGGCATCTGCTTGAGTGAGGGAAATGTCATCATAGAATGGTGTGGCATCTGCTTGAGTGAGGGAAATGTCATCGTAGAATGGTGTGGCATCTGCATGAGTGAGGGGCATGTCATCATAGAATGGTGTGGCATCTGCATGAGTGAGGGAAATGTCATCATAGAATGGTGTGGCATCTGCATGAGTGAGGCAAATGTCATCATAGAATGGTGTGGCATCTGCTTGAGTGAGGGAAATGTCATCATAGAATGGTGTGGCATCTGCATGAGTGAGGGAAATGTCATCATAGAATGGTGTGGCATCTGCATGAGTGAGGGAAATGTCATCGTAGAATGGTGTGGCATCTGCATGAGTGAGGGGCATGTCATGATAGAATGGTGTGGCATCTGCATGAGTGAGGGGCATGTCATCATAGAATGGTGTGGCATCTGCATGAGTGAGGGGCATGTCATCATAGAATGGTGTGGCATCTGCATGAGTGAGGAGGGAAATGTCATCATAGAATGGAGTGGCATCTGCTTGAGTGAGGGAAAATTCATCATAGAATGGTGTGGCATCTGCATGAGTGAGGGAAATGTCATCATAGAATGGTGTGGCATCTGCTTGAGTGAGGGAAATGTCATCATAGAATGGTGTGGCATCTGCATGAGTGAGGGAAATGTCATCATAGAATGGTGTGGCATCTGCATGAGTGAGGGAAATGTCATCGTAGAATGGTGTGGCATCTGCATGAGTGAGGGGCATGTCATCATAGAATGGTGTGGCATCTGCATGAGTGAGGGGCATGTCATCATAGAATGGTGTGGCATCTGCATGAGTGAGGGGCATGTCATCATAGAATGGTGTGGCATCTGCATGAGTGAGGAGGGAAATGTCATCATAGAATGGAGTGGCATCTGCTTGAGTGAGGGAAAATTCATCATAGAATGGTGTGGCATCTGCATGAGTGAGGGAAATGTCATCATAGAATGGTGTGGCATCTGCTTGAGTGAGGGAAATGTCATCATAGAATGGTGTGGCATCTGCATGAGTGAGGGAAATGTCATCGTAGAATGGTGTGGCATCTGCATGAGTGAGGGGCATGTCATCATAGAATGGTGTGGCATCTGCATGAGTGAAGGGCATGTCATCGCAGAATGGTGTGGCATCTGCTTGAGTGAGGGGCATGTCATCATAGAATGGTGTGGCATCAACTTGAGTGAGGAGGGAAATGTCATCATAGAATGGAGTGGCATCTGCTTGAGTGAGGAGGGAAATGTCATCATAGAATGGAGTGGCATCTGCTTGAGTGAGGGAAAATTCATCATAGAATGGTGTGGCATCTGATTGAGTGAGGGACAATTCATCATAGAATGGAGTGGCATCTGCATGAGTGAGGGGCATGTCATCATAGAATGGTGTGGCATCTGCTTGAGTGAGGAGGGAAATGTCATCATAGAATGGAGTGGCATCTGCTTGAGTGAGGGAAAATTCATCATAGAATGGTGTGGCATCTGATTGAGTGAGGGACAATTCATCATAGAATGGAGTGGCATCTGCATGAGTGAGGGGCATGTCATCATAGAATGGTGTGGCATCTGCTTGAGTGAGGAGGGAAATGTCATCATAGAATGGAGTGGCATCTGCATGAGTGAGGGAAATGTCATCATAGAATGGTGTGGCATCTGCTTGAGTGAGGGAAATGTCATCGTAGAATGGTGTGGCATCTGCTTGAGTGAGGGACAATTCATCATAGAATGGTGTGGCATCTGATTGAGTGAGGGACAATTCACCATAGAATGGAGTGGCATCTGCTTGAGTGAGGGACAATTCATCATAAAATGGCGTGGCATCTGCTTGAGTGAGGGGCGTGTCATCATAGAATGGTGTGGCATCTGCTTGAGTGAGGGAAATGTCATCGGAGAATGGAGTGGCATCTGCTTGAGTGAGGGACAATTCATCATAAAATGGCGTGGCATCTGCATGAGTGAGGGGCGTGTCATCATAGAATGGTGTGGCATCTGCTTGAGTGAGGGAAATGTCGTAGAATGGTGTGACATCAACATGAGTGAGGGAAAAGTCTGCATAGAATGGTGCAACATCTGCTTGAGGGAGGGAAATGTTATCGGAGAATGGTGTGGCATCTGCTTGAGTGAGGGAAATGTCATCGTAGAATGGTGTGGCATCTGTATGAGTGAGGGACAATTCATCATAGAATGGAGTGGCATCTGCATGAGGGAGGGAAATGTCATCATAGAATGGTGTGGCATCTGCATGAGTGAGGGGCATGTCATCATAGAATGGTGTGGCATCTGCATGAGTGAGGGGCATGTCATCATAGAATGGTGTGGCATCTGCTTGAGTGAGGAGGGAAATGTCATCATAGAATGGAGCGGCATCTGATTGAGTGAGGGACAATTCATCATAGAATGGAGTGGCATCTGCATGAGGGAGGGAAATGTCATCATAGAATGGTGTGGCATCTGCATGAGTGAGGGGCATGTCATCATAGAATGGTGTGGCATCTGCATGAGTGAGGGGCATGTCATCATAGAATGGTGTGGCATCTGCTTGAGTGAGGAGGGAAATGTCATCATAGAATGGAGTGGCATCTGCTTGAGTGAGGGAAAATTCATCATAGAATGGTGTGGCATCTGATTGAGTGAGGGACAATTCATCATAGAATGGAGTGGCATCTGCATGAGTGAGGGGCATGTCATCATAGAATGGTGTGGCATCTGCTTGAGTGAGGAGGGAAATGTCATCATAGAATGGAGTGGCATCTGCTTGAGTGAGGGAAAATTCATCATAGAATGGTGTGGCATCTGATTGAGTGAGGGACAATTCATCATAGAATGGAGTGGCATCTGCATGAGTGAGGGGCATGTCATCATAGAATGGTGTGGCATCTGCTTGAGTGAGGAGGGAAATGTCATCATAGAATGGAGTGGCATCTGCATGAGTGAGGGAAATGTCATCATAGAATGGTGTGGCATCTGCTTGAGTGAGGGAAATGTCATCGTAGAATGGTGTGGCATCTGCTTGAGTGAGGGAAATGTCATCATAGAATGGTGTGGCATCTGCTTGAGTGAGGGACAATTCATCATAGAATGGTGTGGCATCTGATTGAGTGAGGGACAATTCACCATAGAATGGAGTGGCATCTGCTTGAGTGAGGGACAATTCATCATAAAATGGCGTGGCATCTGCTTGAGTGAGGGAAATGTCATCGGAGAATGGAGTGGCATCTGCTTGAGTGAGGGACAATTCATCATAAAATGGCGTGGCATCTGCATGAGTGAGGGGCGTGTCATCATAGAATGGTGTGGCATCTGCTTGAGTGAGGGAAATGTCGTAGAATGGTGTGACATCAACATGAGTGAGGGAAAAGTCTGCATAGAATGGTGCAACATCTGCTTGAGGGAGGGAAATGTTATCGGAGAATGGTGTGGCATCTGCTTGAGTGAGGGAAATGTCATTGTAGAATGGTGTGGCATCTGTATGAGTGAGGGACAATTCATCATAGAATGGAGTGGCATCTGCATGAGGGAGGGAAATGTCATCATAGAATGGTGTGGCATCTGCTTGAGTGAGGGACAATTCATCATAGAATGGTGTGGCATCTGCTTGAGTGAGGGACAATTCATCATAGAATGATGTGGCATCTGATTGAGTGAGGGACAATTCATCATAGAATGGAGTGGCATCTGCTTGAGTGAGGGACAATTCATCATAGAATGGTGTGGCATCTGATTGAGTGAGGGACAATTCACCATAGAATGGAGTGGCATCTGCTTGAGTGAGGGACAATTCATCATAAAATGGTGTGGCATCTGCTTGAGTGAGGGACAATTCATCATAGAATGGTGTGGCATCTGCATGAGTGAGGGGCATGTCATCATAGAATGGTGTGGCATCTGCATGAGCGAGGGGCATGTCATCATAGAATGGTGTGGCATCTGCATGAGCGAGGGGCATGTCATCATAGAATGGTGTGGCATCTGCATGAGTGAGGGGCATGTCATCATAGAATGGTGTGGCATCTGCTTGAGTGAGGGAAATGTCATCATAGAATGGTGTGGCATCTGATTGAGGGAAATGTCATTGTAGAATGGTGTGGCATCTGCATGAGTGAGGGAAATGTCATTGTAGAATGGTGTGGCATCTGCATGAGTGAGGGAAATGTCATCATAGAATGGTGTGGCATCTGATTGAGTGAGGGACAATTCACCATAAAATGGAGTGGCATCTGCTTGAGTGAGGGACAATTCATCATAAAATGGTGTGGCATCTGCATGAGTGAGGGGCGTGTCATCATAGAATGGTGTGGCATCTGCTTGAGTGAGGGAAATGTCATTGTAGAATGGTGTGGCATCTGCATGAGTGAGGGACAATTCATCATAGAATGGTGTGGCATCTGCTTGAGTGAGGGACAATTCATCATAGAATGGTGTGGCATCTGATTGAGTGAGGGACAATTCATCATAGAATGGAGTGGCATCTGCTTGAGTGAGGGACAATTCATCATAGAATGGTGTGGCATCTGCTTGAGTGAGGGAAATGTCATTGTAGAATGGTGTGGCATCTGCAGGAGTGAGGGACAATTCATCATAGAATGGTGCGGCATCTGCTTGAGTGAGGGACAATTCATCATAGAATGGTGTGGCATCTGATTGAGTGAGGGACAATTCATCATAGAATGGAGTGGCATCTGCTTGAGTGAGGGACAATTCATCATAGAATGGTGTGGCATCTGCTTGAGTGAGGGAAATGTCATCATAGAATGGAGTGGCATCTGCTTGAGTTGGGACAATTCATCAGAGAATGGTGTGGCATCTGCTTGAGTGAGGGAAATGTCATCGTAGAATGTTGTGGCATCTGCTTGATTGAGGGAAATGTCATTGTAGAATGGTGTGGCATCTGCATGAGTGAGGGGCATGTCATCATAGAATGGTGTGGCATCTGCTTGAGTGAGGGAAATGTCATCGTAGAATGTTGTGGCATCTGCTTGATTGAGGGAAATGTCATTGCAGAATAGTGTGGCATCTGCATGAGTGAGGGAAATGTCATCATAGAATGGTGTGGCATCTGCTTGAGTGAGGGAAATGTCATCGTAGAATGTTGTGGCATCTGCATGAGTGAGGGAAATGTCATTGTAGAATGGTGTGGCATCTGCATGAGTGAGGGAAATGTCATCATAGAATGGTGTGGCATCTGCTTGAGTGAGGGAAATGTCATCATAGAATGGTGTGGCATCTGCTTGAGTGAGGGAAATGTCATCGTAGAATAGTGTGGCATCTGCATGAGTGAGGGGTGTGCCATTGTAGAATGTTGTGGCATCTGCTTGCTTGAGGGAAATGTCATTGTAGAATGGTGTGGCATCTGCATGAGTGAGGGAAATGTCATTGTAGAATGGAGTGGCATCTGCTTGAGTGAGGGACAATTCATCATAGAATGGTGTGGCATCTACTTGAGTGAGGGAAATGTCATTGTAGAATGGTGTGGCATCTGCATGAGTGAGGGAAATGTCATTGTAGAATGGAGTGGCATCTGCTTGAGTGAGGGACAATTCATCATAGAATGGTGTGGCATCTGCATGAGTGAGGGGCATGTCATCATAGAATGGTGTGGCATCTGCATGAGCGAGGGGCATGTCATCATAGAATGGTGTGGCATCTGCATGAGCGAGGGGCATGTCATCATAGAATGGTGTGGCATCTGCATGAGTGAGGGGCATGTCATCATAGAATGGTGTGGCATCTGCTTGAGTGAGGGAAATGTCATCATAGAATGGTGTGGCATCTGATTGAGGGAAATGTCATTGTAGAATGGTGTGGCATCTGCATGAGTGAGGGAAATGTCATTGTAGAATGGTGTGGCATCTGCATGAGTGAGGGAAATGTCATCATAGAATGGTGTGGCATCTGATTGAGTGAGGGACAATTCACCATAAAATGGAGTGGCATCTGCTTGAGTGAGGGACAATTCATCATAAAATGGTGTGGCATCTGCATGAGTGAGGGGCGTGTCATCATAGAATGGTGTGGCATCTGCTTGAGTGAGGGAAATGTCATTGTAGAATGGTGTGGCATCTGCATGAGTGAGGGACAATTCATCATAGAATGGTGTGGCATCTGCTTGAGTGAGGGACAATTCATCATAGAATGGTGTGGCATCTGATTGAGTGAGGGACAATTCATCATAGAATGGAGTGGCATCTGCTTGAGTGAGGGACAATTCATCATAGAATGGTGTGGCATCTGCTTGAGTGAGGGAAATGTCATTGTAGAATGGTGTGGCATCTGCAGGAGTGAGGGACAATTCATCATAGAATGGTGCGGCATCTGCTTGAGTGAGGGACAATTCATCATAGAATGGTGTGGCATCTGATTGAGTGAGGGACAATTCATCATAGAATGGAGTGGCATCTGCTTGAGTGAGGGACAATTCATCATAGAATGGTGTGGCATCTGCTTGAGTGAGGGAAATGTCATCATAGAATGGAGTGGCATCTGCTTGAGTTGGGACAATTCATCAGAGAATGGTGTGGCATCTGCTTGAGTGAGGGAAATGTCATCGTAGAATGTTGTGGCATCTGCTTGATTGAGGGAAATGTCATTGTAGAATGGTGTGGCATCTGCATGAGTGAGGGGCATGTCATCATAGAATGGTGTGGCATCTGCTTGAGTGAGGGAAATGTCATCGTAGAATGTTGTGGCATCTGCTTGATTGAGGGAAATGTCATTGCAGAATAGTGTGGCATCTGCATGAGTGAGGGAAATGTCATCATAGAATGGTGTGGCATCTGCTTGAGTGAGGGAAATGTCATCGTAGAATGTTGTGGCATCTGCATGAGTGAGGGAAATGTCATTGTAGAATGGTGTGGCATCTGCATGAGTGAGGGAAATGTCATCATAGAATGGTGTGGCATCTGCTTGAGTGAGGGAAATGTCATCATAGAATGGTGTGGCATCTGCTTGAGTGAGGGAAATGTCATCGTAGAATAGTGTGGCATCTGCATGAGTGAGGGGTGTGCCATTGTAGAATGTTGTGGCATCTGCTTGCTTGAGGGAAATGTCATTGTAGAATGGTGTGGCATCTGCATGAGTGAGGGAAATGTCATTGTAGAATGGAGTGGCATCTGCTTGAGTGAGGGACAATTCATCATAGAATGGTGTGGCATCTACTTGAGTGAGGGAAATGTCATTGTAGAATGGTGTGGCATCTGCATGAGTGAGGGGTGTGCCATTGTAGAATGTTGTGGCATCTCCTTGCTTGAGGGAAATGTCATTGTAGAATGGTGCGGCATCTGCATGAGTGAGGGAAATGTCATTGTAGAATGGAGTGGCATCTGCTTGAGTGAGGGAAATGTCATCGTAGAATGGTGTGGCATCTGTATGAGTGAGGGGCATGTCATCATAGAATGGTGTGGCATCTGATTGTGTGAGGGACAATTCATCATAGAATGGAGTGGCATCTGCTTGAGTGAGGGACAATTCATCATAGAATGGTGTGGCATCTGCAAGAATGAGGGAAATGTCATTGAATGGTGTGGCATCTGCAAGAATGAGGGAAATGTCATTGAATGGTGTGCCATCTGCTTGAGTGAGGGAAATGTCATCACTGAATGGTGTGGCATCTGCAAGAATGAGGGAAATGCCGTAGAATGATGTGGCATCTACTTGAGTGTGGAAAATGTCATTGTAGAATGGTGTGGCATCTGCTTGAGTGAGGGACAATTCATCATAGAATGTTGTGGCATCTGCATGAGTGAGGGACAATTCATCATAGAATGTTGTGGCATCTGCATGAGGGAGGGAAATGTCATCATATAATGTTGTGGCATCTGCAAGAATGAGGGAAATGTCGTAGAATGGTGTGGCATCTGCATGAGTGAGGGACAATTCATCATAGAATGGTGTGGCATCTGCTTGAGTGAGGGAAATGTCATCATATAATGGTGTGGCATCTGATTGAGTGAGGGACAATTCATCATATAATGGTGTGGCATCTGCTTGAGTGAGGGACAATTCATCATAGACTGGAGTAGCATCTGCTTGAGTGAGGAAAATGTCATTGAATGGTGTGGCATCTGCTTGAGGGAAATGTCATTGTAGAATGGTGTGCCATCTGCATGAGTGAGGGGCATGGCATCATAGAATGGTGTGGCATCTGCTTGAGTGGATGGACAATTCATCATAGAATGGAGTGGCACCTGCATTAGGGAGGGATATGTCATCATAGAATGGTGTGGCATCTGATTGAGTGAGGGAAATGTCATTGAATGGTGTGGCATCTGATTGAGTGAGGAAAATGTCATTGAATGGTGTGGCATCTGCTTGAGGGAAATGTCATTGTAGAATGGTGTGCCATCTGCATGAGTGAGGGGCATGGCATCATAGAATGGTGTGGCATCTGCTTGAGTGGATGGACAATTCATCATAGAATGGAGTGGCACCTGCATTAGGGAGGGATATGTCATCATAGAATGGTGTGGCATCTGATTGAGTGAGGGAAATGTCATTGAATGGTGTGGCATCTGATTGAGTGAGGGAAATGTCATTGTAGAACGTTGTGGCATCTGCTTGAGGGAGGGAACTGTCATTGAATGGTGTGGCATCTGATTGAGTGAGGAGGGAAATGTCATTGTAGAATGTTGTGGCATCTGCTTGAGGGAGGGAAATGTCATTGAATGGTGTGGCATCTGATTGAGTGAGGAGGGAAATGTCATTGTAGAATGGAGTGGCATCTGCTTGAGTGAGGGACAATTCATCATAGAATGGTGTGGCATCTGCTTGAGTGAGGGAAATGTCATTGAATGGTGTGGCATCTGATTGAGTGAGGAGGGAAATGTCATTGTAGAATGTTGTGGCATCTGCTTGAGTGAGGGAAATGTCATTGAATGGTGTGGCAGCTGATTGAGTGAGGAGGTAAATGTCATTGTAGAATGTTGTGGCATCTGCTTGAGGGAGGGAAATGTCATTGAATGGTGTGGCATCTGATTGAGTGAGGAGGGAAATGTCATTGTAGAATGTTGTGGCATCTGCTTGATTGAGGGAAATGTCATCATAGAATGGTGTGGCATCTGTTTGAATGAGGGAAATGTTGTTGTACAACCTGGCCATTGGAGTCAAGCCATCATCATTGAAACACATACACATACCCCCAATGCCTCCAACGAGAGGGCAAGCAGAATTGAGGGGAGCTCGGAATCTTCTACTCACCAATCTCCTCAAAAATTCAAAACTCTCCTCCCGGAAAAGTCGTGCGATGTGGTGGCCAAGTGAATAGTGCAGTCTGCAGTTCCCCTGGACCTTGCTGCGCTTGTGAACTTTGCTGCTGCCACTACTTTAATTGACAAAATTCGCCATGTAGAACGTGACCAGCTGGAGCCCAGTGCTGGAGTACTGTGACTTTAATTCAGCGAGGAGGTTCGCTTGACTCCACCCCTTGACAGCCAGCGACCACCACTCTCGCACAAGTGAAGTGGTGGCCAAGTGAATAGTCCAGTCTGCAGTTCGCAGACAAGCCAGCAAGCCAGCGGCCTACTCACTGGACTTCTGAAACAACAACCAGCGAGTCACCTCTGCGACCAGACTCTGGGTAAGTAAGAAAGCAACATCATACTCACGAAAAACTGCCAGCCCAGTCACTACCATGCGTCATTTGCACAATATAGACCTCCCCAACACGTAACCCAAACCGGAAGCGCCATTCACTAAAGAAACACAGAACTCGAACTTGAGAAAATTATCCCTGAACCCCAACAAAACCCAAACTGTGCGAAAACGCGGATATTGTGGGGCAACACCCATCGAGCCGCGCAATAAACGCCTAAGAATTCCCTGCCCAATAACAACACTTCTTTGCTGCAATATCGCCACCAAACAGGAAACCAAAAATCTGCCGCCTACAGAATAACAGATAAACTACTGCACAGAGACTGCGGTGCTTTGCCTTTTAATCTGCAAAAATATCACCCCAACTACAGTAGCCTTTCTTCTCTCAGCTAAGGATGGAACCAAATGGCGCCAGTGCTCACACAAGCCAACACATGAGACATCGAGAAAAACCTTCACTACTTCAAGGGAAAACAAAGAGAACTATCATGACAACCCCTCAAGAAAATTAACAAGGGGGGGTCCTGGGAGTCCCTCTGCCAGACATTAGTCCAGGTTAGGAGAGACTTACCCAGAGTCTTTAGCTCACTATCTTTATTCTATTCTCATTGGAACAAGAGTACCAAAAGCAACCCCAGACCTTATCAGTAGGGTGGAGCGGTACCTCCACGTCTGGATTCCCCTAGTAAGAGAGGGTGAGAACCAAAGTTACTTAAAAACGCAAATTAACGTGTTTCGGTCTGGTTGGACCTCATCAGTAGGGTGGAGCTGTACCTCTCTAAGAATAGTGAGCAAGGGGTCCACGTCTGGATTCCCCTAGTAACTTAGGGTGAGACCCAAAGTTACTTAAATACGCAAATTAACGTGTTTCGGTCTAGTTGGACCTCATCAGTAGGGTGGAGCTGTGCCTCTCTAAGTATAGTGAGCACAAGGTCCACGTCTGGATTCCCCTAGTAACTGAGGGTGAGAACCAAAGTTACTTAAATATGCAAATTAACAAGGGGGGTCGTGGGAGTCCCTCTGCCAGACCTTATTCCTGATTATGATAGACTTACCCAGAGTCTTTAGCTCGCTATATTTCACAGAGAAGAAATATCCCAAACATATCAGTCTTTGTCCTGCCCTGCAGCAGTTCAGCACCGAAATGCTAGAGTACCTACAGCAACCCCAGACACGTGTTTCGGTCTGGTTGGACCTCATCAGTAGGGTGGAGCTGTGCCTCTCTAAGAATAGTGAGCAAGGGGTCTATGGCCCTCATTACAACCTTGGCGGAGGACCATGGTGCTATTAGCACCATGGTCCATGTCGCTAAGGTTAAGATTCCACCATGGTGGATGGCGCAATTACCGCCCCATTCCAAGGTGAGTGGGGCGGTAATTTCCCATTCACCATTTGCCCTTCCCCATTCCCATGTTTGCCCCCATAGGGCATAATGGGAATGGGGAAGGCGCTAATTACGGCACAGTAAATTACGGTGCCGTAATTAGCTCCAAAGTCCCTTTGCGGGTTGGATTTTTAACGCCTGCTAAAAGCAGGCGTTAAACACCAACCCGCAAAGGGACACTTGTAATCAGGCGTTAAGGGTTTAATGGCGCCGACGGCGCCGTTAAACCCTTAACGCCTGAGTTGTAATGAGGGCCTATGTCTGGATTCCCCTAGTAACTGAGGGTGAGACCCAAAGTTACTTAAATATGCAAATTAACAAGGGGGTCCTGGTGTCCCTCTGCCAGACATTAGTCCTGGTTATGAGAGACTTACAGAGAATCTTTAGCTGCTATCTTTCACAGAGAAGAAATATCCCAAACATATAAGTCTTTGTCCTGCCCTGGGGCAGTCCAGCACCAAAATGCTAGGCAATTCTCCTCTGAACAACAGTACCAACAATATCCCCAGACATGTGTTTCGGTCTGTTTGGACCTCATCAGTAGGGTGGAACTGTGCCTCTCTAAGGATAGTGAGCAAGAGGTCCACGTCTGGATTCCCCTAGTAACTTAGGGTGAGACCCAAAGTTATTTAAATATGCAAATTAACAAGGGGGATCTCACCCGCAGTTACTAGGGGAATCCAGATGTGGACCCCTTGCTCACTATTCTTAGAGAGGCACAGCTCCACCCTACTGATGAGGTCCAACTAGACCGAAACACATGTCTGGGGTTGCTGTTGGTACTCTTGCTCAGAGGAGAATTGCCTAGCATTTCGGTGCTGGACTGCCCCAGGGCAGGACAAAGGCTGATATGTTTGGGATATTTCTTCTCTGTGAAAGATAGTAAGCTAAAGACTCTGGGTAAGTCTCTCGTAACCAGAACTAATGTCTGGCAGAGGGACTCCCAGGACCCCCCTTGTTAATTTGCATATTTAAGTAACTTTGGGACTCACCCTCAGTTACTAGGGGAATCCAGACGTGGACCCCTTGCTCACTATTCTTAGAGAGGCACAGCTCCACCCTACTAATGAGGTCCAACGAGACCAAAACACATGTCTGGGGTTGCTGTTGGTACTGAGGAGAATTGCCTAGCATTTCAGTGCTGGACTGCCCCAGGGCAGGACAAAGACTGATATGTTTGGGATATTTCTTCTCTGTGAAATATAGTGAGCTAAAGACTCTGGGTAAGTCTCTGGTAACCAGGACTAATGTCTGGCACAGGGACTCCCAGGACCCCTCTTGTTAATGTGCACATTCAAGTAACTTTGGGTCTCACCCTCAGTTACTAGGGGAATCCAGACGTGGACCCCTTGCTCACTATTCTTAGAGAGGCACAGCTCCACCCTACTGATGAGGTCCAACCAGACCGAAACACGTGTCTGGGGTTGCTGTTGGTACTCTTGTTCAGAGGAGAATTGCCTAGCATTTGGGTACCGGACTGCCCCAGGGCAGGACAAAGACTGATATGTTTGGCATATTTCTTCTCTGTGAAAGATAGTGAGCTAAATAGTCTGGTTAAGTCTCTGGTAACCAGGACTAATGTCTGGCAGAGGGACTCCCAGGACCCCCTTTGTTAATTTGAATATTTAAGTAACTTTGGGTCTCACCCTCAGTTACTAGGGGAATCCAGACGTGGACCCCTTGCTCACTGTTCTTAGAGAGGCACAGCTCCACCCTACTGATGAGGTCCAACCAGGCCGAAACACGTGTCTGCGGTTATTGTTGGTACTCTTGTTCAGAGGAGAATTGCCTAGCATTTCGGTGCTGGACTGCCCCAGAGCAGGACAAAGACTGACATGTTTGGGATATTTCTTCTCTGTGAAAGATAGTATGCTAAAGACTCTGGGTAAGTCTCTTGTAACCAGGACTAATGTCTGGCAGAGGGACTCCCAGGACCCCCCTTGTTAATTTGCATATATAAGTAACTTTGGGACTCACCCTCAGTTACTAGGGGAATCCAGACGTGGACCCCTTGCTCACTATTCTTAGAGAGGCACAGCGCCACCCTACTAATGAGGTCCAACGAGACCAAAACACGTGTCTGGGGATGCTGTTGGTACTCTTGTTCAGAGGAGAATTGCTTAGCATTTCGGTGCTGGACTGCCCCAGGGCAGGACAAAGACTGATATGTTTGGGATATTTCTTCTCTGTGAAAGATAGTGAGCTAAAGACTCTGGGTAAGCCTCTCATAACCAGGACTAATGTCTGGCAGAGGGACTCCCAGGACCCCTCTTGTTAATTTGCACATTCAAGTAACTTTGGGTCTCACCCTCAGTTACTAGGGGAATCCAGACGTGGACCCCTTGCTCACTATTCTTAGAGAGGCACAGCTCCACCCTACTGATGAGGTCCAACCAGACCGAATCACGTGTCTGGGGTTGCTGTTGGTACTCTTGTTCAGAGGATAATTGCCTAGCATTTCGGTGCCGGACTGCCCCAGGGCAGGACAAAGACTGATATGTTTGGCATATTTCTTCTCTGTGAAAGATAGTGAGCTAAAGAGTCTGGTTAAGTCTCTGGTAACCAGGACTAATGTCTGGCACAGGGACTCCCAGGACCCCACTTGGTAGTTTGCAAATTTAAGTAACTTTGGATCTCACCCTCAGTTACTAGGGGAATCCAGACGTGGACCCCTTGCTCACTATTCTTAGAGAGGCACAGCTCCACCCTACTGATGAGGTCCAACCAGACTGAAACACGTGTCTGGGGTTGCTTTTGGTACTCTTGTTCAGAGGAGAATTGCCTAGCATTTCAGTGCTAGACTGCCCCAGGGCAGGACAAAGACTGATATGTTTGGGATATTTCTTCTCTGTGAAAGATAGTGAGCTAAAGACTCCCGGTAAGTCTCACATAATGAGCTAAAAACTCTGGGTAAGTCTCTCGTAACCAGGACTAATGTCTGTCAGAGGGACTCCCAGGACCGCCCTTGTTAATTTGCATATTTAAGTAACTTTGGGTCTCACCCTCAGTTACTAGGGGAATCCAGACGTGGACCCCTTGCTCACTATTGTTAGAGAGGCACAGATCCACCCTACTGATGAGGTCCAACCAGACTGAAACATGTGTCTGGGATTTCTGGGGGTGCTGTTGGTACTCTTGTTCAGAGTAGATTTGCCTAGCATTTCGGTGCTGGACTGCCCCAGGGCAGGACAAAGACTGATATGTTTGAGATATTTCTTCTCTGTGAAAGATAGTGATATAAAGACTCTGGGTAAGTCTCTCATAAAGGGGACTAATGTCTGGCAGAGGGACTCCCAGGACCCCCCTTGTTAATTTGTATATGTAACTAACTTTGGGTCTCACCCTCAGTTACTAGGGGAATCCAGACGTGGACCCCTTGCTCATTATTCTTAGAGAGGCACAGCTCCACCCTACTGATGAGGTCCAACCAGACCGAAACACATGTCTGGGGATGCTGTTGGTACTCTTGTTCAGAGGAGAATTGCCTAGCATTTCAGTGCTGGACTGCCCCAGGGCAGGACAAAGACTCATATGTTTGGGATATTTCTTCTCTGTGAAAGATAGTGAGCTAAAGACTCTGGGTAAGTCTCTCCTAACCAGGACAAATGTCTGGCAGAGGGACTCCCAGGACCCCCTTGTTAATTTGCATATTTAAGTAACTTTGGGTCTCACCCTCAGTTACTAGGGGAATCCAGACATGGACCCCTCGCTCACTATTCTTAGAGAGGCACAGCTCCACCCTACTGGTGAGGTCCAACCAGAACGAAACACGTGTCTGGGGTTGCTGTTGGTACTCTTGTACAGAGGAGAATTGCCTAGCATTTCAGTGCTGGACTGCCCCAGGGCAGGACAAAGACTGATATGTTTGGGATATTTCTTATCTGTGAATGATAGTGAGCTAAAGGCTCTGGGTAAGTCGCTCGTAACCAGGACTAATGTCTGGCAGAGGGACTCCCAGGACCCCCCTTGTTAATTTGCATATTTAAGTAACTTTGGGTCTCACCCTCAGTTACTAGGGGAATCCAGACGTGGACCCCTTGCTCACTACTCATAGAGAGGCACAGCTCCACCCTACTGATGATGTCCAACCAGACCGAAATACGTGTCTGGGGTTGCTGTTGGTACTCTTGTTCAGAGGAGAATTGCCTAGCATTTCTGTGCTGGACTGCCTCAGGGCAGGACAAAGACTGACATGTTTGGGATATTTCTTCTCTGTGAAAGATAGTGAGCAAAAGGCTCTGGGTAAATCGCTTGTAACCAGGACTAATGTCTGGCAGAGGGACTCCCAGGACCTCCCTTGTTAATTTGCATATTTAAGTAACTTTTGGTCTCTCCTTCAGTATCTAGGGGAATCCAGACGTGGACCCCTTGCTCATTATTCTTAGAGAGGCACAGCTCCACCCTACTGATGATGTCCAACCAGACCGAAATACGTGTCTGGGGTTGCTGTTGGTACTCTTGTTCAGAGGAGAATTGCCTAGCATTTCTGTGCTGGACTGCCTCAGGGCAGGACAAAGACTGACATGTTTGGGATATTTCTTCTCTGTGAAAGATAGTGAGCAAAAGGCTCTGGGTAAATCGCTCGTAACCAGGACTAATGTTTGGCAGAGGGACTCCCAGGACCCCCTTGTTAATTTGCAAACCCCTCATGAAATCAACCAAACGAACAACTCACACAATTCCTCGGTTCCAAAACAACAGAGCAGCAAGCAAAACAAATCAGACACAGACATCATAAACTGCTCCAGCCTATATGTACCGGAGCCCAGGAAATTAAGACGACACTCACCGACAAAAGACATTAAAACTGCGACTGAGACAATGTCCGGTCAAAAAAAGGAAAGAGTCAATATCACAGTCCATTACAAAGCATCACAAATAAGAAATACACAGAAGAGTATTTCATCAGTAAGAACCCTACCCTGAAGAAATATGACCAAGCGATTCTAAAGACTCAAACTGTTTCTAGAAAAATGGGAAACATCAAGTAAAAGAGGACATCTGCTGCAACACAGATTGGGAGAACTACAAGTTGCGACAAGACCTCACTGACGCAAGCGAAAAACAAAGCGGGATAATGGACACACAACATACTGCCACAGAATGCAAGGTCAATCAACAAATTAAAATACAGAGTACATGCAGCAAAGAGAATGAGGAGCTGCGCAGAAAGACAATTAATAATATCATGACCTCATAGCGCAACCCACGACGGCAAGAAAGAAAAAAGCCATCCAAGCCAAACAATTTTGACAAAACAATTACCACAAAGCGCAAATAGAAAATACCAACTACGAAAAACAACGCATAGCAAGACTATCACTTGATATAACGGATCTACGTGATCCAACCGCGGCTGATTTTGCCGCGGTCGGAACGTTCGCATGAGAAAGGTGCGAACTACCAAAGGTTTGCACCTTTCTCATGCGAACACATGTACATACTACGGGGGCTGCAGGGGTTTCCCCCGCAACCTCCGCTCATTATACTGTGAAGTATAGTGAGCGCAGTGTTGCGGGTGGGACACCCGCAGCCCCCGTTTTTTAATTATTTTTTATTTCTGCGGGTGTGGTGTGGGAGTGTCCCCCGCATTACCCTGCTCACTATACCACACAGTATAGTGAGCGGGGTGTTGCGGGGGACACGCCCACAGCCATCGCAGTCTTTTTTGTTTTCTTTTTAACTTACCTGTAATGCTACCACCAAAGGTTCAAACGCTTGGCGTTCGAACCTTTGGTGGAAGCAACAAACTTAGCCCTTATCACATTTGTCAAGCTATACGAAGCCATACACAAAGCCGTAAAAGATCAAGCAACCCAACGGCTATGCTACATTCAAAACAAACGCACATGGAAGCTTTAGCTAACAAGATCCAAAGCAGACTAGTCGCCAAAGCTGAAACAAGCAGCATGTGGCAAAATCGCATGTTCGATATAGCTAGACAGGATCGCAGGGATAAGCAGCAGATGACCACACCCTTAATCAAGATACTTGAGAACAAACAAACAAAAGCAAATTTAGGACAACAAGGAAAGCTGGACAACAAACCGGAAAACAATCATTGCGATGCTCATAACCTACAACACAGCCGACAAGCAGATGATCTGCTCACCTCATTGGTACCAGCAAATAAACATCCTATATGCAATAATGCGGACCCACCAACCACCTGCCAAAGAAAAACACCTCAAGAAGGACTGACTACAGATGAAGCAGCCACTGAGACATTCCCAATATTTAACCAAAATAAGAACCTCACAAAAGATAAAACAAAACAAGGCTGCACATCACGTGAGAAAACCTAATCAAATGGAAAAGTAGCAAAAAGGGGATCACATGCTTTCCTACAAAACCTGACACTTCCCATCACGAAAAAAAAGGATGAGACAAAAAATGAAAAAAAACATGTGGATGAAAAAACCAAAGGAAAAAAAATGACTGATGAGGAAGTAGTAGAACTGCTTATCGATCTATCCACTTATGTGCATCCTCAACAAAACCCTCCAGTTCAAAATGAGGAAAATAACATCTTAGAAAGAACGATAAACCAACAAGATGACACATCTTGTGACACCATATCACTCATCATTGTTGACGAATATGCAGAAGGGAACACGGAATGCAGCAAGGATATTATACTATAAGGCGAACAAATCTCAGACACAGAAGGAGAATGGTCATCATCGGAGCCATCGAATGCCAATGATGAAAATACAACAGATTCCGAGCAATCAGAAATTCGATAATACAAAGAAAATCGACATCGAGAAAACAACAAGGAAAAAAAGATTGCGAATGGAACACGAAACCAATCTCCACAATGTGAAAACACAGGAAACAAAGAGGTTGCGTTAAAACGACCTATATTCCATGACCTGAGAGCCCCAAAAAACACAATTGAGATAAAACGAATAACACCACAACGAGATGGGCTAATCTGAAACAGGACAAACCTCCTGAGATTACTACATGTTATTCCAGAGTTAAAAACGATCCAAACACAAGATATAAACCTGGTGGAATTCCAAGACGAAGATTCAACAGAAGCAATATTTGTCCGAATGAACTCAAAACTAGAAAACCCAAACAATAATGAAGCAAAAGAAAGAAATGGAAATACTAGGATTTAAATGCAAAATGTCCACAACAGATCAGAACTCTTTGACTGACAGAAATAGAAAAGAAACACCCGAAAAAAACTATGGAAACATTCAATAGCAGGAAGGTCCGCTATGACAACCTAAAACGAGAAGATACATGGAGAACGACTTTGGAAGAAAAGCGATTGGACAACACATTAAGAAATTCAATCAATATACAAAGAATATACTCTCCGGTTGCCAAAACAAAGCAAGACACTGAAAGGCAATACAAAAAGACTTTGACAACCTACCTATCACGCCCACAAACACAACAGCAACAAAACATATGCTCTTGGAATACGCGTGGAAAGACTCATCTCTTCAGATGTAGAAATAACGACCTACTTAAATATGACATCAGCTGCCTCCAAGAGACATGGATATCCTTACTGCCTCTTTGTGATGGATACATGACCCATATGACCGTAGTCATAAACAACAAAACAGGCCATCCAAGTTCCGGATTACAAACACTCTGGAAAGTATAAGCTCACCTGGACCAAATCAAGGCTACTTCAATTAACAACTGGTCCCAAATAACCATCCTAGAGCAAAGCCATATGGTTACCACAAACAAACTTGATAAAAGGGACAGCCACCTGATCGCACTACTCAACATCTACTGGAGCCCGTCGATTCTGGATAATGACAAATTCCTTGACGAAATACTAACCTCCTTAGATATTGCTTATGCAAAATACGAACAACTATATGTCTTCATATGTGCAGACTTGAATCTTCATCTCTTCCGAAATAACGGACACAAAATCCCAGTTTCCGAAAGAAGCAAAAAGCAAAATGATGGACATCGGCGTCAAGTCTACTTAGGGATGAAAGGGTATCGACCCCCTCACCTGAACCACAGAAGCCGAATAGATCGACCCTCCCACCGTGGTTAGCACGGGCATCTGAATGTAAATACACAGATAACCACATGGCAGCGAATGGGGGGAAGACGGAGTTAGGGTGGGGTGGAATGACAAAGGAAAGGTAGGGAAGAGAAAACATGCATATCTAACACAAACTTAATATCGAAACTTCATAATCATACTCTCCATACTCGGTGCTGCCTGGCCTATCCTACTCCTGTACCTACCTATATAAGCACCTAGTGATCTTGATGATATTTTACCATACCAAATGACCATGTCCATGTATGGGAGAACAGATAGCAAACATGAAGCAACAAAAAACTGTATGGCACAAACAAGGGACTCTTCCCTACATAAATCAACATGACACATGGCCCATTGGGCTGACATTTAACGTAAGCACAACATAAATCATGACTTTTTCTGTGGATAGGTGCATGGAAGACTCTGCCCCTTCCATATCTAGTACTCTGCCCCCTAGTAAAGATTCCGCTCTTCACTGTGAGTATTGCCTCATACTCCGGGTATTAGACCATGATATCAACAACCTTGTGTTGCTGGGCAATGACGGTAGTTCATTAAATACACTTAGAACTTCATACACCATGCTCTATGCATTAACGTAAATATTTAGATGCACTTATCTTAGGGTCCGGGTGACTTGAAAGCTCACCCGGACATTAGGACATGCCGCTTTGGAACGCCGTGGCCACTTGTAGCCCACCGCCACGCATAGCCTGGAGGAACCGCTCACTGCAGCAGCTCAGAGGGAAGACACACCCCAAAGTGTCCGCTTGCATACAAAGGATTCACTGCTGCAGCCCAGGGAGAACTGCAGAGTTAAACACGTGTCTCCCAAAGTCACCGCCGCAGCCCAGAAAGAGCTGCAGAGTCGGGCAGTCAACTCCTCTCTCTCACCGTGGTGAATGCATGCTAAACCAGACCGCCTTCAGTTCCTACGGAGCCCCATTCACGCCGTCGTGGCCGCCCGTGCTGCACAATCATCAATTATCAGCACCTGTGCACGGTGGGTCAACGGCTAAATACCATCCGGATGGCCCCAGCTGACACCCGGCGCAAATTCCATGGACTACCATCTGCCCCTAAGCATGCTGGGAATAGTAGTTTTTACCCTTATTTTCCAATATACTGTCTCCTGGGCTTGCCCCAAACCCTATTCCTGACAATCGGCGATGGAGAGATGAAATCTCACTTTAATCAATGATAAACCAGCAAGACCTACATGGCACAGAGACAAACTGACAGGATACCTAGATTATATATACATCTCGACCAACCTTAACAAAAATTTGAAATCAAAAAGAACGTAGACAGTGACCATGCCAAACTCACTGTTATCTGGGATGCTCCACAGTACCGTTTGGAAAAAATGAAAGACCCACAGATAGAAGTCACTACTAGATTAAACACACTGCGAATACAAGATGAAAAAATCCAAACACTGGAAGCGACCTTCAGAACTTCCCACATAAAAGAAAAAGAAAAAATCAACTATGAATAGTTGCTTGCTCCATTTATACAAAAAACAATTGAATGACCAGAAAACAGAAACACCCATGATCACGCATACTATGAGGAAATAGCAACTTCTAAGAAAGAATCAAGAAAACAAGTAAGGAAAGCAAAGAAAATGAAACACATCAACTATATTGATACTATAAAAAAAACAGAAATACAGAAATCTTCTCAAAACAATGAGTGCAATGATCACACAAAATGACGCGGAAGTGATGCTACATGCAATGAACAAGAGAAACTCCAGAGACTTGTGGACACTTCTAAATCCAAACCATGCATCACAAAACCGATTGGTTACAGACGTGGCGGAAAAGGACTGGATCCAACACTTCACCATATTATAGAAACACACCAGCCCTACAGGAAACGATAAAGAAAAATGCAATTCAGAAAAGAAACCTTGGTACAACCAATGGGATTACAAGGAAGTTCTCACCCATATCAAAAAATAGAATATCTCTAGAGCTCCGGGACCAGACGGGTTAAGCAGAAAAATGATCAAAAAACAACTGGAAGCTTGGGCAAAACTGTGCCTACAAATATTCAGCCTAATGTAAAAAAGACAGTATATTCCCAACACCTGGAAAACAGCTATCATAGTTCCAGTATTTAAAAAAGGCGATTGAAAACTCCCAGCAAACTACCGTCCGCTAGCAATGCTGGATCCCCTAGGCAAAATATTTGCTGCAATCCTCGTCAAAAGACTCAATGAGTGGACCAAAACCCACAACAAGCAAGACCCTAGACAGGCTGGTTTTTCAAACAATGTGGGCACAAACATGAACTTGTTCATACTGAATGTACTAAAACAAGAAACATTTAGAAATAAGACAAATGTACATGCCATCTTTGTCGACCTACAAACGGCTTTCGATAGCATCAATAGAAGCACATTGTGGGGGAAACTGGAACAAGAAAAATGCCCAATGAACTGCTAACCCCAATCAAAGCTCTATACAGTGATACAACAATACAGATTTGTTTGACAAAAGATGGTGCATTATCAACACTTATAAAAACTCAAGACGGACTAAAACAAGGATGCCCTTTGGCCGCCATCCTTTTCATATTCTACTTGCTTTACATATCTAAAAATATATCAACTACTGCAAACAACCCACCGAAACTGAATAAAGGACACGTCCCGTATTTACTATACGCAGACGATATAGTCCTAATATAAACATAGGTAGGACTGCAAAACAGCTTGAATGCTCTCAACAATTATGTCAAGGAAAACGACATGAGGATCAACTCCAACAAATCGAAATTCATGTCATTGGGATACTGCACCACCAAGCAACGATCACCCCTCATGATATACCCAGACGGAAAATAACTGGACGTAGTTAAACAAATGAAATACCTAGGTATTGAGCTAAACCAATCGCGAGTGGAGCAGAGCTGGTCTCTACACTTAAAAAAACTGCATTGACCTTGGCAAGACTAGCATTGGCAATACAAAGTAAGTATGGAAAATACTCACTAAAACCAGTGACAGTCTTTTACAGACAAAACGTGACTGCAACTTTACTATATGGAAGTGAGAGCCTAATCAATATCTCAAATAATATCTGGCCACTGATAGAGGGCATATTTTGGTGTACGGTTCTCTGGCTGCCTCATTCCCAATACAAAGGATAGGACACGAGCTAGCTCTCCAGTCCCTCCAATCTATACACAATTGGAAGCAGCTAAATGTATACCGTAAGATCATGAATAATGATGACACACCTGCAATGAGGATCTTGAAACAGACAAAGGAAACCCTGACATAGCCAACTCTGATAGTGGGGAAAGAAACTTGCAAAGCTCTACCCGAGAAATATGACATAGCAACGGAGACTCTGATCAACAGACCAATTGAAGGCAAAAAAAAAGATAAAGTAGATTGACTGGATTGAAACCATTGAAGGGAAAAACAGATACAGAAATAACATAAACTCTATACTTGACATAAGAGCAGTAAACAAACTACCACCGTATTTGGTGAAATTTCCCTCCAAACCAATATGTGATACCTACCTGCGATTACGTCTCAACACTCTGTACACCAGAGAATACCTTACAACTATAAAGCAAATATCAAAAGATGAAAACATATGCAGAGCAAAAAAATCAAGAGGAGACAATCTACCATATCATCCTGGAGTGCCCGAGCCTCACAGAAAAGGAATGATTCGCCAGCACAATGAAATCCCCGAAAACAGGCGATGGAGACGAATAAATGTGGCACCAAATAACATCTGGAAAAAACATCAAGCTAATTATCACAACAGTTCAATTTTGGAATTGCATCATGGACATAGAAACAGTATAAAGTACACAAACGAAGCAATGTAATTCCAAAAACACAATGTAAAAGTTTGGCAGCAAACTAACAGATTTAATTTAAAAAAAAGAAGGAAAAAAAAGAAGTCTTAAGGTGTGGGGGCAAGTAGAAGCAAGCCGACTAATTAAGCAAGTTAGCTTTGCATATAGGGCACCTGTTATATTATGTTATTGGGATTCGAACTCTGCTCATTGCCATTTTCATGGTCGCCTCTGGATCAGAAATGAAAAAAGGGGTTGGGGTGTGAAAACAAAATCAAAATATCGAGGCTGAGTACTCCAAAAGGAAATACACCGAACACGGGTTTCAAAGGAACATACAAAGTACTTTATTTTATACTGAATCCAGTCAATAAAAATAGAACAAAAATCAGATAGCTATCGGCCCTCAGTACAACACAATGAACTCCAGCGGGGTTCAATGTGTTCAGTGAGAGACGCTGTACATTAGAATGCATTGGCTTTTTATACTTTTTGTGAGCACGATGTCCAGCCCCACTTCGGGTTAATATTCTACTAATACATCACTGATCTAGGGTTCATGCCAAGTCTCGCACATCCGCATATAACTTGTTTGCTTTTTAATACATATATCAACAAGCCTATACGGCAACTGTGTATTCTGGGATTTTCCATGTAGGTCTTCTTAAACATGAATACAATGTAGTTAAACAAGTGTTCTACGTTCAGTATTTGAATATATTTCATTGTATACTCGTGGATTAGTTTCATTGCACGAGTAATCCCTTACACACAGGTCAACGAAGGACAAGGTCTCAGTTCACGACCTCAACAAGTGGCCTGCAGGTGAGTTACATATTAGCTATGTACAGAGGTCAAGACGGCCATGTTGTATTTTGGAATGACATCGTCCACCATTTTAACTCACAGGGTGACTTTACAAAGCGAACCTCAAATCGCTGATTGACCTAAAATGGCGACTTACATTGATTCTAAGGTCAGGACCTTGCAACACGGATTCCTTCACAAGCGACTTGTGAGCAGCTTGGCGTAGGCCAATACACATATATTTGTTGCGATAGGAGGCACGATATAATTTCGCTTTTGAGAGGGGCGGCTTAGGGGAGTAGAGTGAAAAGACACAGTGTTGTGCTAACTGTTGGTGCATATAGAAGCAGGATTAACTGGTGTCTCTGTGGATGTGCTCTCTAGGTGGGTTGTGATGTGCTCTCTGGGTGGATTGCGATGTGTTCTCTATGTGGATTGCAATGTGCTCTCTAGGTGGATTGTGATGTGCTTTGTAGGTGGATTGTGATGTGCTCTGTAGGTGGATTGTGACGTGCTCTGTAGGTAGATTGCGATGTGCTCTCTAGGTGGATGGATTGTGGTGTGTTCTCTAGGTGGATTGTGAATTGGTCTCTATATGGATTGTGGTGTGTTTTCTAAGTGGATTGTGATGTGCTCTCTAGGTGGATTGTGATGTGTTCTCCAGGTGGATTGTGATGTGTTCTCTAAGTGGATTGTAAATTGGTCTCTATGCGGATTGTGGTGTGTTCTATAGGTGGATTGTGATGTGCTCTCTTGGTGGATTGTGATGTGTTCTCTGGGTGGATTGTGATTTGTTCTCTGGGTAGATTGTGATGTGTTCTCTAGGTGGATTGTGATGTGCGTTGTAGGTGGATTGTGATGTGCTCTGTAGGTGGATTGTGATGTGCTCTCCAGGTGGATTGTGATGTGCTCTGTAGGTGGATTGCGATGTGCTCTCTAGGTGGATGGATTGTGGTGTGTTCTCTAGGTGGATTGTGAATTGGTCTCTATGTGGATTGTGGTGTGTTTTCTAAGTGGATTGCGATGTGCTCTTCAGGTGGATGGATTGTAATGTGTTCTCTTGGTGAATTGTGATGTGTTCTCTAAGTGGATTGTGAATTGGTCTCTATGCGGATTGTGGTGTGTTCTCTGTGTGGATTGTGATGTGCTCTCTTGGTGAATTGTGATGTGCTCTCTTGGTGGATTGTGATGTGTTCTCTGGGTGGATTGTGATTTGTTCTCTGGGTGGGTTGTGATGTGTTCTCTGGGTGGATTGTGATTTGTTCTCTGGGTGGATTGTGATGTGTTCTCTAGATGGATTGTGATTTGGTCTCTGGGTGGATTGTGATGTGCTCTCCAGGTGGATTGTGATGTGCTCTGTAGGTGGATTGCGATGTGCTCTCTAAGTGGATGGATTGTGGTGTGTTCTCTAGGTGGATTGTGAATTGGTCTCTATGTGGATTGTGGTGTGTTTTCTAAGTGGATTGTGATGTGCTCTCCAGGTGGATGGATTGTAATGTGTTCTCTTGGTGAATTGTGATGTGTTCTCTAAGTGGATTGTGAATTGGTCACTATGCGGATTGTGGTGTGTTCTCTGGGTGGATTGTGATGTGCTCTCTTGGTGGATTGTGATGTGCTCTCTGGGTGGATTGTGATGTGCTCTCTTGGTGGATTGTGATGTGTTCTCTGGGTGGATTGTGATTTGTTCTCTGGGTGGATTGTGATGTGTTCTCTAGGTGGATTGTGATTTGTTCTCTGGGTGGATTGTGATATGTTCTCTGGGTGGATTGTGGTGTGTTCTCTGGGTGGATTGTGATGTGCTCTCTTGGCGGATTGTGATGTGCTCTCTTGGTGGATTGTTATGTGTTCTCTGGGTGGATTGTGATTTGTTCACTGGGTGGATTGTGATGTCTTCTCTGGGTGGATTGTGATTTGTTCTCTGGGTGGATTGTGATGTGTTCTCTGGGTGGATTGTGATTTGTTCTCTGGGTGGATTGTGATTTGTTCTCTGGGTGGATTGTGATGTGTTCTCTAGGTGGATTGTGATGTGTTCTCTAGGTGGATTGTGGTGTGCTCTCCAGGTGGATTATGATGTGCTCTCTAGGTGGATTGTGTTCTCCAGGTGGATTGTGATGCATTCTCTAGGTGGATTTTGATGTGTTCTCTAGGTGGATTGTGTTCTCCAGGTGGATTGTGATGCGTTCTCTGGGTGGATTGTGATTTGTTCTCTGGGTGGATTGTGATGTGTTCTCTGGGTGGATTGTGATTTGTTCTCTGGGTGGATTGTGATGTGTTCTCTAGGTGGATTGTGGTGTGCTCTCCAGGTGGATTGTGATGTGTTCTATAGGTGGATTGTGTTCTCGAGGTGGAGTGTGATGTGTTCTCTAAGTGGATTATGAAGTGCTCTCTAGGTGGATTGTGCTCTCCAGGTGGATTGTGATGCGTTCTCTGGGTGGACTGTGATGTGTTCTCTGGGTGGATTGTGATGTGCGTTGTAGGTGGATTGTGATGTGCTCTCCAGGTGGATTGTGATGTGTTCTCTAGGTGGATTGTGATGTGCATTGTAGGTGGATTGTGATGTGCTCTCCAGGTGGATTGTGATGTGTTCTCCAGGTGGATTGTGATGCGTTCTCTAGGTGGATTTTGATGTGTTCTCTAGGTGGATTGTGTTCTCCAGGTGGATTGTGATGCGTTCTCTGGGTGGACTGTGATGTGCTCTCCAGGTTGATTGTGATGTGTTCTCTGGGTGGATTGTGATGTGTTCTCTGGGTGGATTGTGATTTGTTCTCTGGGTGGATTGTGATGTGTTCTCTGGGTGGATTGTGATTTGTTCTCTGGGTGGATTGTGATTTGTTCTCTAGGTGGATTGTGGTGTGCTCTCCAGGTGGATTGTGATGTGTTCTCTAGGTGGATTGTGTTCTCGAGGTGGAGTGTGATGTGTTCTCTAAGTGGATTGTGATGTGCTCTCCAGGTGGACTGTGATGTGTTCTCTAGGTGGATTTTGATGTGTTCTCTAGGTGGATTGTGTTCTCCACGTGGATTGTGATGCGTTCTCTGGGTGGATTGTGATGTGCTCTCCAGGTGGATTGTGATGTGCTCTCCAGGTGGATTGTGAAGCGTTCTCTGGGTGGACTGTGATGTGCTCTCTGGGTGGATTGTGATGTGCTCTCTAGGTGGATTGTGTTCTCCAGGTGGATTGTGATGCATTCTCTGGGTAGATTGTGATATGCTCTCCAGGTGGATTGTGTTCTCGAGGTGGATTGTGATGTGTTCTCTGGGTGGATTGTGATGTGCTCTCCAGGTGGATTGTGTTCTCCAGGTGGATTGTGATGCGTCCTCTGGGTAGATTGTGATATGCTCTTCAGGTGGATTGTGTTCTCCAGGTGGATTGTGATGCGTTCTCTGGTTGGATTGTGTTCTCCAGGTGGATTGTGATGCATTCTCTGGGTGTATTGTGATATGCTCTCCAGGTGGATTGTGTTCTCCAGGTGGATTGTGATGCGTTCTCTGGGTGGATTGTGATGTGCTCTCTAGGTGGATTGTGATGTGCTCTCCAGGTGGCTGATGTTATTATTATTTTTTTTTAACTTATAAAGCACACGGTCGCCCAAAGGCATCATGGCGCTAAGAAGGAAAACTGCTCGGTCGCGAGAGACCAATGGAGGAGCCGGAAGTTAAAATAGGTTAGTTTTCAAAGCTCTTCTAAATGCAAGATGGCCCGCGGTGGCTTTAAGTAGCGGGGGGAGATTGTTCCAAAGTTTGGGCGTGGCAAAAGAAAACGCTCTGCCGCCAAGCCTTTCCCGGTTAGCTCTGGGAACAATAAGACGGTTAGAGGTAGCAGAATGGAGATCCCGATCCGGAACATATCAAACAAATTTAGACTGTAAGAATTTGGCTCCCTGACCGCGAATTGCCCGGTGAACGATGCACAGAGACTTAAAATGAATTCGCTGCTTCACCGGAAGCCAAAGAAGTTGGCGTAACACTGGCGGGATGTGATGTGCTCTCTAGGTGGATTGTGATGGGTTCTCTAGGTGGTTTGTGATGTGTTCTCTGGGTGGATTGTGATGTGCTCTCCAGGTGGATTGTGATGTTTTCTCTAGGTGGATTGTGTTCTTGAGGTGGATTGTGATGTGTTCTCTAGGTGGATTGTGATGTGCTCTCCAGGTGGATTGTGTTCTCCAGGTGGATTGTGATGTGCTCTTTAGGGGGATTGTGATGTGTTATCTAGGTGGATTGTGATGCGTTCTCTGGGTGGATTGTGATGTGCTCTCCAGGTGGATGTGATGTCCTCTCTAGGTGGATTGTGGTGTGCTCTCTAGGTGGCATGTGATGTCCTCTCTGGGTGGATTGTGGTGTGCTCTCCAGGTGGATTGTGTTCTCCAGGTGGATTGTGATGCGTTCTCTGGGTGGATTGTGATGTGCTCTCCAGGTGGATGTGATGTCCTCTCTAGGTGGATTGTGGTGTGCTCACTAGGTGGCATGTGATGTGTTCTCGAGATGGATTTTGATTTGTGGTTGGTGTACAGTTGCGATTGCTTTGGTTTCGGCTGGGAGTTTTGTTTGGCCATTTTGGTTGGCATGTTTAGTGGGCGTGTGCTGAGTGAGGGTGGATGAAATGTCAGGTTGTTAGTAGCTTATGTTCTTTGCATGTTCTTTGCTATTTGTTTTTGTTTGTTTGTTTTATTTATTTGTATGGCGCTCCAAACCCAGAGGTAGAAGGGCGCTTAAGAATTTGGTTACAGCGTTGAAAAGTATCTTTTTGTTGCATACTTCGTACAAGTTTATAATATATACATATATATACAGTAATCAATAAACAGAGCATATGCAGTACGTACAATATACAATTTTCAATATAAATACAGTGTCTAAGCCAGTTACCGCACGGGTCTGGTGTTAATGGCGTTATTCTTTGTTTAGAAGCCAGCTGATGACCTGCTTCCTAAAGATCTGGAAGGATTCGACAGTTTTGATGTTAAGCGGTAGGGAGTTTCAGAGTTGGGGGGCAAGCACTGTGAAGCTTACCCCTCCAGCTCTTTTTAGGTGGAACCTGGGCACTGATAAGCAAAGAGTGTTGGAGGATCTGGTGGATCTGGTGGCAGGTTTCAGGGTGAATTTATTAGCTAAATATGGTGGTGCTAGGTGATTGAGGGATTTGTACATGAGGCATATGGCTTTTAGATCAATTTTTTGGCGTATGGATAGCCATTTGCAGGCTTTCCTAGTAGCAGAGATATGCTCTTGTCTGGGAATGTTGAGGGCTGCGCGCAAGGCGTTATTTTGTATTACCTGCAGCTTGTTGAGTACGGATTGATTAGCACCTAGGTACATGCTGTTATAGTAATCCAGTAACTACTGAAGTATGTTTTGCAGTACTTGGATCTTTCTCATTGGTCTCGGTGATGGAGAATGGTTTATGAGAGGCTTTCATGTTCATACGTTTGTTCTGGTTTCGGATTGTGTATCACTTGTTTAGTTTAGTTTTAATGGTTGTGCTTGCGTGTCGTATTGGTCCAGAGGTGTTCCATTTGAGTGCTCCTGCAGGTTTATTCCTAGTTGTTCATTTGTTCCTTGCGTTCTTCCTGGCGTGATTTTCTTGTTCGGTGGGTGTCAGGCTTCGCGGTGGCAGTTATGCTACAAGGATTATGCCTGTGTGGATTGCTGTCCTAAGGCGATTAGAGTTCATTTGTGTTATTTAAGGTCATTTTTTGTTTCTCACTTGGTGTGAAGTGTTCTTTTTTCCTAATGTCTATGTGGTAGGCTAATCCTAACTTTTTTGAGTGGTTGCCATTTATGACTCCCTGCAGAATTGTTCTGTAGTTCCATGTTTAAGTACCGGGTCATCTGGTGGTGATGATGTAGGAAGGACTGTGCTTGTATAGCATGCTAGTCCAACGCGATTGGTTGCTGCCATATAGAATGTAGGGCGGGTGAGTCTATTGGCGCATTGAATATTTTATCCTGGAATATAGCTGGGCCAAAGTGAGTCTCCATGGACCCGGCCTGGTGTGATTTCATTAGAGAACACCAGGCCATCCTTTTCCAATAAACATGGGCAATGGGCCCTATATTCCTCCAGGGTTACGCAGCCTTCACGATCCCTGCCACCAAAGGGCCAAAAGGCAGACCGCTGGGTGGTCTTCAGGTTTGGGTTGATATGAACTTGGGATGGGAGGTGGACCCTATAGATACAGGTACCCCATGTCTACATTACTGGTTGTGTCCACCGAATTAGGGAAGCGGTTCTTGCTTTTTCATCTTTATAATAGACCTAGTGGGGGTTCAGGCCTGGAGACTCTACTGAAGTTGCAAGTATTGAGTAAATCCAATCTTCCTTCAATGTTAGGAAGCCAGTATGGCCTGGTGGCAGGTGATAGGACCCTGCAGCTGGAACTGCTGGTCGCTACTGAAGATCTTTGGGAGGACCAGGACTCTGTCTGGTCTTGCTCCCTTGTTGCAATCTTTGATGTCCTGGGTGTTAGTCTGAGCAGTGCAAAGGGGTGGCGCGAGTTATGGTGGCTTAACTTACCATAACTGGTGAATTTCTGGGGTTTTTTACATGTCACTTTAACAATGTCTTTTCACTGAATTTCATAGGTTTTTACCAGTGGACCCTTAATTTGCTAGACGTTACTAATATTATACTCACCCCCAATGTAGCAGCTCTGCAGTCCACGGACACTACGAAAGTCCTCGGGCAGTAGGTAGCATTACAACTTTTCAAAGCCTATTTTCAACTCTATATAGTCCGCGGACAGTCACGCCGTCTGCGGACGGTTCCTCTGAAGGGACCCACCCATTAATTTGAGTCAGTCTCAACCTGGCTATCCAGGAGAGAGCATGAGGAAGGAGCAGCTGCAGAAATGTATGTGCAATGGCATCTGTCATGGCCATCCCTCCTCCCCAGGGGCAACTACCACCACTGCCACAACCTGGAGGGCCTGGAGAGGGGAACAGGTGCGCAGATGCAGATGAGGATGAATTGTAAGGGCAAGATAAGGTAGAGGAGGTGCCTACCTCCAGCGCCCAGAGTGAGTCATGGGTGTGGTGGTTTTTCACCACCGTTGGGGGTGTACCGAAGGCTCGGGCAGTGAAGCTGAGATGCACTGAGTGCGCAGTCATACGCAGTCACAGAAAACCTGGTCTGTACTCCTACTGGGCCACCTCCATGCACCGCCACACCAGATCCAACCACTCAGAAGCTCTGAGATAGGTTGTTCCTTTCTCGGGGAGAAGCAGGTTAACAGCCTGTACCCCATCTTCCTCGACCACTCCTGCTACCACGCAGAATACTCCTCTGGGCAGAGAATCCCAGGGGCCACCTTGCAGACCATTCAGAACGCTGTTGACCCTTACCTTTCGGGGGTCACAGTACTATATTTACACTGCGGAGCACTGAACTACATGGGGGAGCAATTTTAAAGTGCTTTCAAGGCTGCGGTCAAGAAGCATGAGAAACACTGCCACCTACCTTAAATTTAAGGCCCACCCAACATCTTCCTCTGTCCATGTGCCCCTTCGTCTTTGTGGTTGGTGCCCCTTCCCTCCCTTGTCTCCCTTCTCTTACCCACCTTGCCATACCCCTCCTGTAAAAACAAAAAGAGCCCCAAAAAATAGAAAATCACAGAATACAATTAAAAAACGGTTACTTTAGGAGACACATTTCACAGTTAAAAAATAGAACTTAAAAAAAAAAATCACAGGACACCTTGCAGCCGGCATAGTCCACGGACTGTGCTGTAGCCCGCGGACACCTGGAAAATTCCAGGCATGTGGTGGGGGAATAAACATCATTTAAATAGTGTGCTTAAAAATATCATTTATTTCTCTTTTTGGCTTTTATATATATTTTTTCATTATTTGGTTTAATGTACTAAGCCAACAAGTGTTCTACTGAACTTAATTATTTTTTCTAACTTTCACAAAACGTGCTGCTTGTTTTTTTCTGTTTTTCCTTTTTGTTTACTTCAACTACTAAAGAATACTTGAATCCATATTTTATGTGTTCACAGAAACTGCTTCAATGTATTTTGGACGTTTAAAAAAGAATCTGATTCCCAACATCAGTCAGATGCACCCCATCTCTTTGAAAAATGCTGACAATATCAAATTTTATATTTTCATTATGAAAAGATGTCATGGCAACATCCCACAAAAAAGCACATACAACTTTGCTCACATTGCGCCTTGCTTTGTCAATTTGTGGACAAAAGAAATTTGAAAGCCTCCACTTTTGTCTCCAAGCTCTCTGAGAAGAAATTATTTTAGAATATGGAAACAGTTCCATCAACTTTTCAAATGCATCTTTCATTGCAAACTGTAATGAAATTCTGGTAACATAGCCCAAAATATTGCCTCCACAGTGAACTATAATGATGCGCGGATGCTTCAAGTGAACCATATTATCATAAAATGGGAGAAATTCAGCTCACTTCATTCATCGAACTTCATACCATGAAACTTGACATTCATCTATTCCATGATTCTCAGACAAATCACAGTGCTCAGAATACACCTTCATCCAATGGATCCAAGAGTCTCCCAAAATCCATACACTGTTCTTCCACAAAGACATAGCCATAGCCATATTCAGTGCACTCACCAAAAAAAACTCCTGCTACCCTCGCTTCCTGTACACCACACCTAGGAAACCTTATTGGCTGATCCCCCGATGTCCGCAGACATCCATGACTGTCTGTGGTATCCGCAGTCCCCTTTCCATACCAGACATCCTTAAAAGACCCAGATGGCATGTGAGGTGTCCGCGGACTACTGTGGTGTCGGCAGACAACATAGCACAGGGCAACTCTTTTATCCTTTTTACTTTTATGTTTGTAACACTCCCTCATTGGCTGCTTTTGAACAGTCACACAACCATCCACCAATTACATCCAAAAACTCGACATGTAACCCTGTCATCTCAGTTCAACACTTCAGATGTACTCTGGAACTCTCACAGTACATGTCTGCTGTTACTCACAGCCACCTGCATCAGAAATTACTGTAAAACTCTCCAAGATTCCTGTTTGCGGATTTAACAACATCTGCATCTAGGAAGACATAGGACAGGTGTGCTTATATTTTTTAAGTATTTTTGTCAACTCTTTTACAAATGTATATATGCAAGGTTCCTGACACTTTCCCTGTAATAATCTTCGCAATAAGCATATTATCCTTTTTAACCACTCTAACAATTGCCGTGCATTGCAGCATTTAGAACCTGCGCACATCAAGTGGCAGATACAGTGATGTGTGTTTAAAAATGTTTCTTTTTAGGAACATTTTCCTGAAAGTTAAAAAATGTGTATTTTTCTTTGTTTTGTTGCAGAAACACTTGTGTACAGGCGCGTTATAAATGACTCATCGTATCTTATCATTCTATGACTTGTAATTCCACTTCTCCCATTACAGACCTTGGACTATAAGTCCCCGGGTGAAAGACAAAAAACAGGACTGGACTGGAAGATTCAAAACTGAAACATTTATATGGAATATAAAATTGAAAATGCTGTGCACTTACAAATATTTATTTTTATAAGCATTTTTATTAAAGTTAAGAAATGTATATATGCATTAATAGCAGCACTGGGTGTAACTTCTTTGTAAAAGAAAGAAAAAGCAGATGCAAAAGATCTGTACAACATTTTTAAGTGCCACTTAGTGTGTGAAAGGACATGCATACCTGCTAACATGACCCGTTCCAATCTGTAGGTGCTTATCCAGTCCTAGTTTTTGTCTCTCCATTCTGGGACTTGTAGTCCAAGTTTGATAATGGAAAAAGTGCAACTACAACTCCTAGAATGCAAAGAAAAAAACCAACACTTGATAAGCACCTGCATATTGGAATGGATCATGTTGGCAAAAATGCATGTACTGCCTACATATTAAACATCCGCACACCAAGTTCCACTTAAAAATGTTCTACACATTTTTACCATCTGCTTTTCTTTCCTTTTACATATTCTCCATCCATTGTGGAACCCATGAGAAGGTCGTTGAAAACCAGCTGTCATCTGCAATGTCTTCTACTTCATCTTCCATCTTGATGTGTAAGTTCGTCAGCAACGTTATGGCCTCTGTCAAGGTCCCATTCTCTTCATTGTGAGAAGGTATGAATGTGCAACACGATTCCCCGATTTTGGCACAAACACCTCATCCATCGCTGTAATCATGTCCAGGCCATATCATTTCTGAAGAGTCATCAGTCTTATGGTTTTATGGCTCTCAACTCTTCTTTGATAGCATTAAATCCCTTTAAGCTAGTGTTGATTGTCTGCAGGAGCTCCCAGCGAGTGATCTGTAACCACTTTGCATTCGCCATCGTCTGGATCCCTGGCATGAAGATAGTTGTGAATATTGTCGAAGTCTGACTGAACAACCTGTGTTCATATGGAATAGCATCAAAGGATTCTATAGATTTAGCTGAAAAATAATTCTCCCTCTTTGTTCGATTGAGGAATCCAAGTGATCTCCTCTTGCTTAGGTGAGCGCCTGCTTTTGGGAACTCTCCAATGTTTAGGTCAATCTTTGGAATCACCAACACTGGAACATGAACGATCACTATAATACACAGCCCTCCCCAGTCCTTGGGCAACTTCATATAAGCTCTGGATCCACAGGCCCAGTAGTGGTCAATTATCACTACTGTCCCATCCTTCATGCCTGGTACATCGAAAATTCGACCGCACTGTTGATTCATTCCGACTTTTCTCATGCCATTGTATCTGAAACATAGCTCTGCGCTGGCTAGAGGAACTATCTGCAAAGGTCCCCCCTTATGATTGACCCATGTCAGCAACATTGCAATTTTCGGCCAATGATGCTTGCAGTAATTTTCTGCATTATTTGTGACTTTCTCATCATATCCTGTAAGTGCTAATGCCCTACATATGACCAGGCCTTCCTCCCATCCATCCTGAGAAAGCACCGCTCCCTTGATCTGCAGCTGACCTCTCTCCTTGCATCTTCGTATTTCTTCATCATTTTTTCCTTGGCAATCAAGCTTTTTGTTTACTTTCCATCTGATTCCTGCTCCCTTAATTGCAGGCTGTTCATATCTTATCACATGATCTCTGGTGTGTGCTCTCGCTCTTGTCTTCAAATCTTGCACATAATCATCTTCTTCTGGTGCTGTCCACTCGGTTACCGATACCGAGGATGCTGTTCGACCCTGGAACTGACCTCTCGTCTGGCAGAGTGCAAGGTGCGTCAGGCAATGAGCTTTCAGGACTGCTACTTCTATAGCTATGAATATCTTAGAATTCCCCATAGCGTAAGGTAGGAGAGCACAAACATAGCAGATCTCCTTAGAGGTTCTCTCTCCTACCTTTTACATGTGCTGATACCACATGTTGTTCCCCAAATGTGCTGTTCTATCTAAATAATTATTTAATTCATAATCGTCTTCCCTTGTGCTTCTCCTGTGTCTCCGTTTCATGTAGTGAGTGCTTGCAAAATGCTCACGAAGTATATCAGTAATAGTCCTTCCTACAGGGGAAATCACAGGGACATTTGTCTTAGGAATAGGCAACCCTACACAAACTGCTGGTGTAGGGAAAATCACAAATGGCCTTGGTCTTTTGGTAACAGGCACTTCTGCAAGAGTCACTGGAGTGGGGAGAATCAAGGGGACTTCTGCCTTCTTTGGACCAGTAACATAAACCGTGTGTACCAGAAGAATCAGGAAAACAATGATAAGCGCTGTGCATGCATATATAATACACCAATACATTAATCCCTACCATTTACGATTCTCCACCCGTCATTGAGTTTGCCCACTTTCCAAAACTGTGCCATTCTCAGTATTCCTCATTGTGCCTGTGTACTGCTTTTAAAGAAGGAAAAGACCCTTTTAATCAGGTAACTCTGTTAGATGGTCAGGTAACTGCAGGATCTGTTCAACTATTGCCATAAGCAGCCTCCTGATTGCAGGGCCATTTTTAGGATCGTGCAGAAAAACACGTGTATTAGTCCTGTGTCCAACAAGAGCAGGATAAGCGTGCAAATAAAAACAAAAACAGCGAGAAGGAGCCTATGGACATCAACATCAGATAGGGCCATTAGTGAAACTAAACAGAAACTTAGTCAGGACCGAGTCTGGAAATGCATGCGTTTCCAGTCGAACTCAAACTCCATATTTGGCATATTTAGAATTTCAACACTTTCTAAAGTCCAATTCAAAGATTTCTGTAACTCAAGAACTTAGTTTTACCCTCCTGCTATAATATCTATAAAGAGTGATAAAGAGTGTCTGGGATGAGCCACAATCCAAATGTAAACTTGCATTTATTTAATCAGCAACCTTAGCGTCCTTCTTCCTCCTCATCGATCAAGTCTGCACGTGCTGAACTTCTTCTTGTCTTGCTTCCGAATCAATGGGTGGGGGTGTGTCAGTCTCACCAGTGTAAGGTTTTACATCACCCAAGTGTACCAATGCGCATCTCTCCTGGACTTTTACTGCGGAGGGAGTAATGTTCTCAACAATGTAGGGACTACTAACACAAGGCTTGTGCCACTTCCTTGTGAAGTTACGCACTAGGACTGAATCTCCCACAAACAATGTAGGTACAGCCTGTAGTTCTTGAAGTCTGGTTGCTGAATGGTCTTCATCTGTGTCCTCAGACCGACCGCCCACGTGCTTGAGTTGATCTGACATGACAGAGATACTAGCAGCCATATGTGTCAAATAAGTACATAACTCATTTCCTAACATTTCTGCAGTCTTCTGGGCATCACTTCTGCTCCTCAATGGAGGAGACAAGGGCTTTCTCATTTGCCTCCCTGTCACTAACTCATGGGGTGTGAGGTGGTGGTTCGACCCAGGCTGATTCCTTAATGCATAAAATGCTAGGGGAAAGCAATAGAGTCATCCCTTCTTCAGTGACAATCTGAGTTTTGAAATCCTCTCTTTAATAAGAACATTGAGTTTCTCACATATTCCATTCACTTGCAGGTGATATGCAGAAGAAAACATGTGCTTAATGTTCAATAATAGACTGATCTGTACAAATACTTCATTAACAAAATGGGGGCCTTTGTCGGATCTCAGCACCTCACATAGTCCCCATCTTGGAAAGACTTCTCATACTAAAAACTTTGCTGTGCAAGTGGCATCGGGGTGTGTACTAGTACCTGCTTCGATCCACCTTGAAAAGGGACACACCACCACTATCATACACCTATATCCACTACATACTTGCAGCATATCAACATAGTCAATGTGTAAATTCTAAAAGGACCATTCAGTCGAGAAATCACTCCTCTGAATATTCACAGTGTGTGCCCAGCGGTAAACTTTTGACATGTGATACAATTTACTACATAAAATGCAACATGTTCTAACAGGTTTGGTACAAACCAGTCCTCCACAATAGCTGCTGCAGGGCTTTTCCTAGTTACATGCACAGGGTAGTGCAGCTGTTCAAGTGCTACCTTTAACAATCCTACTGGCATCACTGGTTTTCCAGTGCTCTCTTGTCGCCATAATGCTTCAGAAGGGGATAAAGAACACCCCCTTTGCTTCCATAATTCTTGCTCTTCCTGTGGCGCACTACCTTGAACTTCCATCAACTGTGTTTTTGGTAACTAATTAAACCCTTCTTGCATTCCCAAAGTCATAGTCACCCCCTTTCTTATACTAGGAGTATCAAAAGTCGAGATGACTGAAGAAGTTGCAACCCGTTTGGCCTCTCGTCCGCAGCTTTGTTTCTGTGTGAAATAAAGTCTGTTCTCTTAGTATGTGCTAGGCATTTAACTATTGCCACGGCTGCTGGGAGGTGTAGTGCCTTAATAAGCCTGTCCAATAATGCTGCATGTTGGACATGAGTTCCGTCCGCTCAGAGGTAGCCCCTCCTTTTCCAACGTGCTAGCCCTGCGTGCACGGTTGATGTTGCATAAGTGAAGTCACTGTACACCGTCATGTCCTGCCCTTCAAATTTCTCAAGCGTGACAATAAGCGCCACCAATTCTGCTGCTTGTGCCGAAAAATGAGATGGCAGCCTTATGCTTGCCACAACTTAAAATTCGCCATTTTCTCTATGTCTCACTACGGCTGAACCAGAATGCCTTTCCCCATTCATTTGAATCATTTTTGACGACCCGTCAATAAAGAGAATCTCCCCTCCTGACAATGCGTTTTCCTTTACACATGGTATGTCATCATAAAACTCCTCATAGCTGGAGTAGTCAAGCACATGCTCACCCTCTGCCACGGGTTCAGCTACAAATGTGGCAGTGTTCACTATTTTACATCTCACTATCTTAATCACTGGATTCGATATAACTTCTTCATATGCAGATGCTCTCTGAGATGTCAATGTACCCTTAGATTTTTCCAAAATAGCAAACAAAGCATGTTCAACAAACAACGTCATAGAACACCCCATTACAATGCTGGTAGATTTCTCAATGGCGGACATACCTGCTTCCAGCGATTGTTTGCAAGGAAAGTGCCCTCTCATAGCTGGATCTAAAATCCCACTGTAATATACCAAAGCTTTGTACCCTAATGTAGCACTCTGTGTAAGCACTGCTGTCATAACTACTCAGCATAATTGGGAATTCCTAAAACTGGAGCTGTACAAACTGCTTTCTTCAATTCTTCAAACCCTTCTTCCATTTCCTCAGTCCATCCTATTTTATCCATATTCACCTGTGCTTTCTTTAGAGCCTGCAAAAGGGGTCTTGTGTATGAACTATAATCAAACACCCATTCTCTAACGTAGTTGCATAATCCCAGAAATTGCTGCAGTTGCTTTATCGTGTGCAGTTTTTCTGTCCTCATAATTGCCTCAGCTCTTTCAGGTGTGACCTTTTTTCCCTCATGCGAGATCAACTGGCCTATGAACAATACCTCTTCTTGACAATTCTGCAGCTTCTCTTTGTCTACTTTATATCCCTTGTCTGCTAGGATAGTCATCAACTGAATAAAGTCTTGTATGCACTCATCTTCTGTTGTGCTACAAATCAAAATGTCATCTATGTATTGTATCACAATGCTCTTCAAATCAATATTGCCTAGGTCCATCTGGAGGACCCTATTAAAGATCGATGGAGACTCACAGTACCCTTGGGGCAAACGAGTGTGCTTCAGTTTCATTTGGCGAAACGTAAAGGACGTCAAGTCTTGGGAGTCCTTATGCAATGGGATTGAGAAAAATGCATTTTTCAAGTCAATCACCATGAAATATCGTGCATGTGCGGGGATACTACATAATATCGACGCCGTATTCGGAACTAAAGGAAACTCTGCCTCTACACTCTGGTTAATTAGCCTCATGTCCTGAATTAGTCTCCATGACCCCCTTTCAATTTTTTCCACAGTGTACAAGCGGTATTGCACGGTGACTCTGGCATCACTAAGATACCCTGTTCCATTAGTGCTGAAATAGTCTTAAAATACCCTCATCCGCCACTCGAGACATGGGGTACTGTCTTGCTCGAGATAAAATTGCTCCTGGCTTCAGTTTAATCCTAACCTCCCCTACCCCCTTCAATAGGCCTACATCATAGGGGCCTGTGGTCCATGAAGAGATTGGCACTTTTTCCAAGCCTTTGTCAAAAAATGCTGGACGCTGACACATTATCATCATTCGCTGTGGGACCTCTCTTTTCTCTACTCTTGATCCAATATGTAATACTCATCTCAAATATCACTTCATCATCTGCTAGGTCATCTCTAAACATGTCATTGTTGGTGACATCAGTCAACCTACACCCTTCCCCAATGGCAATTACTGTTCTCCATGGCCTGCCCTCGTCATCGGTTCCTTCGAGCATTGCCATTTCCCCTTGTACTATGACTGCTTTCAACCCTAAGGGAATAATCTGTCCCCCCTCTTCGCCCATAGGTATCTGTGGCCTGAACAAGAACTCATCAGGTATTCTCACAGTCTTTCCACTAAGCTGGGTAGCCATGTTAACAGAATAATACGTATCCTATAAAGAAAAACTTCAGGCTCCATCGGCACTGCTTGTAGGGCCATGTGCCCTGTAAATGCAATATAAATTCGCCCACGTTCATATAATGTTTCCTTAGGGTAGAACACACTCTGCCTTCATCAGTGAAAGAAATCATCATGTTAAGTTTTGTCATTAAATCTCACCCCAGAATGCTAACCAGTGTCTGCCGTGAATACAATCATGGAACAGACATATCACATTCTCCTATAGAGACTGGTAATTCGTCAGTAAAAGGAAGTTGACTCGTAGCTCCAGAGAATCATTGTGCATTCATAGCATTACCCGACATTGGGTATTTTCCCTCTCGTATCCATGAACGAGTAACCCCAGTGTCTACTAAATAAGAAAAAAGATTTGCCTCCTATCATTACATCAGCCCTTGGTTCCTCTTGAGGGTCTGGTGTCACCGACAGTACTTAACACATCAAGTCGCCTTGTGAGCTGTCCTATTGTGGATATATGCTCATCCCCGTACCTGTGAAAGGACTTCTTCCCACCACAGTGACACCCCGTATTCTAAGCGTCAACAACTGTCTCGTATTTGCACTCTGCTGTATCTGCATGGGTGCGTGCTGCGACTGTCCTTGCTGTGGATTCAATGGTGCTTGCTGTGGCTACTGTGCTTGTTGCATTTGCGCCGCTTGTGCTTGATACACTGTTTGATCTTAGGAAAACTCATTCCTAGCCTGTGGGCTATATGCTGGAGGATAAGCTGTCCCCCCTCTTGAGAATTGCCCATTCTGTACATACCATTGGCTCCCTCGCATGCGCGCAATGTGCCCTGTCATTCCACATGTCCAACATGTAGGAGGAGCTCTTCTAACTAGCCTTTCTTGATTAACCCTTCTACTGTAGCTCATTCCTCTGCCTCGTGGCATGAACCCATTCCCTTTTGGTCCATCTGGCATTGATTATTCACCTGCGATGCACCCACTGTTTGCTGCATGCCCAACCCTTCTCCGCTTGTCAATACGACCCCTTCTATGGCGTATTTTGACAATTTCCTCTGTGTGATGCTGGAAATGCATCTGAGGGACAGGGCCTCTGAATCCTTGTCCTTTTTCTGTTTTTACCGTGTGTTCTGTCATGTTTTCTGCCCCGGAGTCCATGTGGGACTCCTGGCAGTGCAGCTCTCTCTTTTGGTTTGGTGAACAGACCCATGGGATACCCTTATGGCACCCATGGGTAGGGGTACAACCCTGTGCCCCTAGTGTATGTTTTTGGGCACCTGTGGGTGGCCCCAGAGCAGTGGCAGCTCCGTGCTGAATTTGACAGGTGCTCCGGGTGTCCTCCATTTTGGGGTACCCTGGCCCTACCATTGGGATCAGTTGATTCCTAATAGAAAACAAGATGGCCCCGGTGGCCTCTTGCTTTCTATGGCCTGTTATCTTGTTTTCCCAAAGTCCTGGGAAGCCCTGTCTCTGTCCCTTCCCCCTGACTGGCTGTTGGGTGGAAGTTCCATGTATGGTATTGTTGTGAAGGCCCAGCTAGACTGGCTGGAGCCTTCTCAGTGACTGTATGTTGTGGGTACCTCCTGTGGGTGGGACCTGGGTGAATGGAGTGTGTGACCAATATACACTTCTTGTTGTGGTTGTCTGGTTTCTGGCATGAGAGACAAAGACTGAGACAGTCCTGCCCGAAACTGGCCTGAATGCAGTGTGTAGTGTTGAATGGCTGGGTACTTGTGCCAATCCACATTCCCTGTTGTGAGTGTCTGGAAGGGAGGAGTGTGGCCTGAATGCACTGTGTGCCTGATTGGCTGACTGACTGCATGAATGCCCTGCAGTATGATTGGCTGCTGAGTGTGTGCCAGCAGCGTGGATGAGAGAGAGGATAGTATATCTGGGGAGCTCTCACCACTGGAAAAGTGTTCAGAAGGGACCTTTGGTTGAGAAGCGACCATTGTGCTCCTGAAGCAGCCAGGGAGCTGAGTCTCCACTCTACGAGTAACTAGAACTGCTGATCCTCGACGTCCAGCTGGAAGAAGAAGACTTGCTGTGGCATTTGCTTCGACCGATCCGAAGGCTGATGAGATCGTCGAGGGCTGACCCGAGAGAGGACCTGGTAAGGCGCCCTCTTCCCGTGCTCCGAGGGACCATCGAGCACCGCTCCATCTTCGACCGAAGTGCCCTGGAAGACAGACCCTCGAAAGGCTGTCGACCCGAGACGGGACCGCTGAGGAGATCGAAGTAAAGCACCCGGACATCGACGCCGTCGAAGTCCATTGCCGTCGACCAGGGTTCGCAGGTTTGTGTAACCGCTGGAGGCCCGTCGAAGTTGTGTTGCCCAGCCGTGGGAACCACTTGACGCCGTGCCACCGACGACCGGAGCCGTCCGCTCCTTTGCCTAAGAACATTCAATCGAAGGACTCTCTCGACCGCATCGTCGACCGCTTATCCTGCCGGAGAAAGTCGAGGCCGACCAACGTGCCGAGGAGAAACCTGCCGGTGGGTTTCCTGCCACCCGACGACCTCAAAGACTCGGACGACTCGACGCCCTTGCCGGGCTCCCGTCTCTACAATCTTTGCGGTCCAGAACTATTGTCATCGAGGTGTCCCGCACACCTCCGCCTTGCAGGACGCCGACGCCCCGACGCCGACGAGCACCGCTCGGACGAAGCTGCCGCCTCTTCGACATCGTTCTACCTCGTTTGTCGACGGACGTTCGACGCCCCGTGCCTCCCGCCTGAAAGGGAAGGCATTCAAGAAGGGCCGTCGATTCCCCGTCGCCGAACAGCGAGTCCCTCGACGTTTGTCGACGCCTCTTCGAGGAACTCGACTCCACCAGGTACATTGGGGGGGTAAAAACATTATAGGAGAGAATAAGACTTACAGAGCAATATATGGACTGGGCTTGTGCTATATCTTTCTTTACAGGTTGCCCAGGTGGGGGGATCTCCACACAGAACTGTGCCCAGTGGTAGGGGCCAGTATTCTGCCTATTGCTCAACCATCTTGTTTTCTCTCCTCTCTCTATTGCTGGTTTCACTCTATTGGTCTGTGTGACATTGTACAGTATTGTTCATGCACTTCAATGAGATCTAGGGTGGTACCACTTTAGGATTGTAGATATTTGTCGTTGTAGATTTTGCCGGAGTACAAAGTGAGTTATCATGATGAATGTACATAAGCTTAACTTTTGATTATATAAAGCATGGGTGCACAACATACGGCCCGCGGGCCAGTTGCGGCCCGCCATGCTCTTTTGTCCGGCCCGCGAGGCACAAAGACTTTCCTAATGGAGGGCGGCCCGCGGCCGCCCTCCATTAGGAAAGTCTTTGTTGTCTTCCGGGCCGGACAAAACACTGGCCGTCATTGGCTCAGCACACATGCACCACGTTGCTCCTACGAGCCACGTAGTGTGTGTGTGCTGACCCAATGGAGGGCCAGCACTACGGCTGGCGTGGTCCATAAGGCTTGATGCCGGAAGGCATTTCAGCCTTGGACCACGCCAGCCGTAGTACGATTCCAGCTTACCTGTCGCTTACCTGCCTTCCAGCACGTCTCCGGTAAGTGGTCTGTTTGTGTTTGTGTGTCGGGTCTGTTTTACTTTATGTTTGTGTGTGTATGTTGCGATGGGGGGGTGTCGGATGTGTATGAATGTTGGAATTTGAATGCATTTTATGTGTATGTTGAGATGCGGGGGTGGGGGGTGTCGGATGTGTATGAATGTTGGAATTTTAATGTATTTTGTGTGTATGTTGAGATGCGGGGGTGGGGGTGGGTGTCGGATGTGTATGAATGTTTGGATTTGAATGTATTTTGTGTGTATGTTGAGATGCAGGGGTGGGGGGAGTGTCGGATGTGTATGAATGTTTGGATTTGAATGTATTTTGTGTGTATGTTGAGATGCGGGGGTGGGGGGGTGTGTCGGATGTGTATGAATGTTTGTGTTTGAATGTATTTTGTGTGTATGTTGAGATGCAGGGGTGGGGGAGTGTCGGATGTGTATGAATGTTGGAATTTTAATGTATTTTGTGTGTATGTTGAGATGCGGGGGTGGGGGTGGGTGTCGGATGTGTATGAATGTTTGGATTTGAATGTATTTTGTGTGTATGTTGAGATGCAGGGGTGGGGGGGTGTCGGATGTGTATGAATGTTTGTGTTTGAATGTATTTTGTGTGTATGTTGAGATGCAGGGGTGGGGGGAGTGTCGGATGTGTATGAATGTGTTTGAATGTATTTTGTGTGTATGTTGAGATGCGGGGGTGGGGGGGTGTGTCGGATGTGTATGAATGTTTGTATTTGAATGTATTTTGTGTGTAAGTTGAGATGCGGGGGTGGGGGGGTGTCGGATGTGTATGAATGTTTGTGTTTGAATGTATTTTGTGTGTATGTTGAGATGCAGGGGTGGGGGAGTGTCGGATGTGTATGAATGTTTTGATTTGAATGTATTTTGTGTGTAAGTTGAGATGCGGGGGTGGGGGGGTGTCGGATGTGTATGAATGTTTGTGTTTGAATGTATTTTGTGTGTATGTTGAGATGCAGGGGTGGGGGAGTGTCGGATGTGTATGAATGTTTTGATTTGAATGTTTTTTGTGTGCTGAGTTGGGGGGGTGGGGGTTCGGGTCTGTATGGGTGCATGTTTGTGTGTGCTGAGTTGGGGGGGTGGGGGTTCAGGTCTGTATGGGTGCATGTGTGTGTGCTGATTTGGGGGGGTGGGGGTTTGGGTCTGTATGGGTGCATGTGTGTGTGCTGAGTTGGGGGGTGGGGGGTTCGGGTCTGTATGGGTGCAAGTGTGTGTGGGTGGGGGGTTCGGGTCTGTATAGGTGCATGTGTGTGTGCTGAGTTGGGGGGTGGGGGTTCGGGTCTGTAAGGGTGCATGTGTGTGTGCTGAGTTGGGGGGTGGGGGGTTCGGGTCTGTAAGGGTGCATGTGTGTGTGCTGAGTTGGGGGGTGGGGGTTCGGGTCTGTATGGGTGCATGCTTGAGAGTGTGTTTGGGGTATAGTGTTTGGTTGGGGGTGAGGGGGCCATGGGGCATAGTGTTTGGGTGAGGGGGCCATGGGGCATAGTGTTTGGTGGGGGTGAGGGATAGGGGGCATAGTGTTTGCTTGGGGGTGAGGGACAGGGGGCATAGTGTTTGGTTGGGGGTGAGGGGGCCATGGGGCATAGTGTTTGGTGGGGGTGAGGGATAGGGGGCATAGTGTTTGGTTGGGGTTGAGGGGGCCATGGGGCATAGTGTTTGGTTGGGGGTGAGGGACAGGGGGCATAGTGTTTGGTTGGGGGTGAGGGACAGGGGGCATAGTGTTTGCTTGGGGGGTGAGGGACAGGAGGCATAGTGTTTGGTTGGGGGTGAGGGACAGGGGGCATAGTGTTTGCTTGGGGGGTGAGGGACAGGGGGCATAGTGTTTGCTTGGGGGGTGAGGGGTGAGGGGGCCATGGGGCATTTATTTTTTTTTTTTTTTTTATTTTACATTTATAAAGCGCTCACACAGCCCGCAGGCATCGAGGCGCTGTTACAGGAATTGTTATTAGTTGTGTAATTTCTTTGTCTTAGTTACGTATTTATAACGCGCTTAAACACTCGGAGGTTTCTAAGCGCGGACCCGGGGATCGAACCTGTTGTTGCTTTGTGTCGTCTTGCTTCCAAGACGCGCACGCTGCCGCTGTGCTATCCTCCCGGGACGTTTGGTTGGGGGTGAGGGATAGGGGGCATAGTGTTTTCATTAGGCGTGGGGGCCATGGGGCATAGTGTTTGGTTGGGGGTGAGGGATAGGGGGCATAGTGTTTGCATGAGGAGTGGGGGCCATGGGGCATAGTGTTTGGTTGGGGGGTGAGGGGGCCATGGGGCATAGTGTTTGGTTGGGGGTGAGGGGGCCATGGGGCATAGTGTTTGGTTGGGGGTGAGGGGGCCATTGGGCATAGTGTTTGGTTGGGGGTGGGAGCCATGGGGCATAGTGTTTACTTGGGGGTGAGGGGGCCATGGGGCATAGTGTTTGGTTGGGGGTGAGGGGGCCATGGGGCATAGTGTTTGGTTGGGGGTGAGGGGGTCATGGGGCATAGTGTTTGGTTGGGGGTGGGAGCCATTGGGCATAGTGTTTACTTGGGGGTGAGGGGGCCATGGGGCATAGTGTTTGCTTGGGGGTGAGGGACAGGGGGCATAGTGTTTGCTTGGCGGGTGAGGGACAGGGGGCATAGTGTTTGGTTGGGGGTGGGAGCCATGGGGCATAGTGTTGCACTCCATGAGTGAACTCAATAATAAAGCTAAAACAGGCACAGTTAGGAGATGTACATCCTTTGCTTTTTTGAGGAAACCTGACTCAACGAAGGCCATACCCCTCTTGGGCAACCCAAACAGCAAACTATAGCAGTCCAAAATAACGGAATGTCCAATCAATGGTCAATAAAATATATATAATTTAATTAAACAGACGATATACAATAACTAAATCGAAATAGATTATAACAATGGAAAATGTGTAGTACAAAATGTAAGTTTGAAATGCAATAAAAATCGTTACCCCTCAAAAACATATTCTTTTTCCATGTGTTTAATACAAATTGGGGGTTTAAAAAGCCTCCTGACATGTCCCGCCTACCGCCCCGCCCACTTTTACTTTTCGGCCCACTATAGCCCTCATGTAAGGTACTTTCGGCCCTCTGTCAAAATCAGTTGTGCACCCCTGATATAAAGACTGTGTTCTAACCAATACAGAGTGTGGATATTCCTTTGTGGGGGCTTGGGGATACACTGTACTTAAGAACCAGCCTGCATCACCTCCTGAGAAGCTAGGCCTTGATTGCTCTACCATTGCTACCGAATAGAGAATCTTGGCTGGGGTCTCCTGTGCCTCTCCTCCACCATATAGGGAGCGGAAGTACAGACACCCCCCACCGGTCGTAGAGGCCCGTCTCTCACACTGGTGGCAAGCGGTGGGATGCTTATGGTTTTAAGAATCAGTGTATAACCGTGCCACTTACAAAGGATATTTGCCCTTTATTGAATTAAGGTTTAGTTGTGTACAAGGTAACTGCATTACAAACAATGGAGTCTATTGCGAATGGCAAATTAACTCGGATGAGCTTGGAGGCTCTCCAGAGTGCTTGTGAAGCTAGGGAGTTAGACTTTGTGGATAAGTCTAGGGCTGAGCTGATAGCTGCCCTGGTGGACTACCAGACTGATAGTGAAACTCTTGATGAGGGGGGGAATGCAACCAATGAGGACTCTGCCCCTGGGGTTTCAGCTGAATCTATTTCTGGGAATGCCGCCATTCCTGCTGCCTCTGTTCCAAACTCCAGCAATTCCTTAGAACTTGAGTTATTAAGGATGAAATTGGCCTTTGAATACCGCAAGTTGGAAATAGATGCTGAGCTTAAGAAAGAGGAATTGGCTCAACAAGTGGAGCTCAAGAATAGGGATCTTGAACTCAAAAATAAGGACCTTGAACTCAAGAGCCAGGACACTGAATGTCAGAGGATCCAGCTAGAGAAAGCTAGAGTGGAGACTTCAGCTAGATCCAGTGAGAGTGTCAGGTCCCCAGCCACCAAGTTTATGAAAGATTTGGTTGGTGTATTTGTGGAGGGTTCGGATATCCTCCAATGGATTGAAGCGTTTGAAATGGCTTGTGAGATTCATGATGTGGATAAAAGAGATTGGGCGAAGTGTTTGTTAAGCAGAGTGCCTCAAACCGGGTATGACTGTATTCTGAAGCTGAGTGTGGAAGAAAGGGGTCAGTACGAGTGTATGAAGTCTGCTTTGGTTGCCAAGTTCGGCAAGACACCTACCCAATACCTTAGAAGGTTCAGGGATTTTAAGAAAAAGGAGAATATGTCTTGGGTTGACTGGGTGAGTGCTGCGCACATGAACATGATGGGGTGGATCGATGGATACAAGGTTAAGACTTTTGTTGAATTGTCCCACCTCTTGTTTTTTGAGCATTTCTCTGAAGCCTGTTCACCAGAGCTGGGTCAGTATGTGGCTGACCAGAACATTTTGGACCCCTTTAAGCTGGCTAGGTTGGCTGACAAGTGGGTCTCCCACCGGGTGTCCCCTAAGGACTCCAGTGGGAAGGACAAGGACAAGGAGAAGGGGGCCTCTCAGAAAGCTGAGGAGTCCCCCAAGCAGTCACAGTCGGGTAAACCAAAACCTTCCTCTCCTAAGACCCAAAAATCTAGTGGGGATAAGTCATCTGGGGGTGGGAATAAGAGTAGTGGCCCACCTGGTGCAAAGCAGGCTCCCAGTGGTTCCAGTACCGTACCCCGCACTCCTGGCGCTTGTTGGGACTGTGGGGCTCTGGATCACAAAAGGGGTGACCCCAAGTGTAAAGGTAAGGCACTTGGAGTACAGGCTGTCAGCCTGACCTACCCTTACCCCGTGTCTGAGGTGGAGGCCACTGTCCTCCCCTCCTCTGCCGGTATCACATTTGGTGCTCCGGTGGAGATTTCCTTAGTGTCCCTTGGGGCCTGGGACCAGTACGCGGAAGTACTGGCGACTATCCCACAGAACACCCGTAGGTTTTTGAGAAGTGTCCTCTTGAATGGCCAGCCTTCTACTGGTTTGAGAGACACTGGGGCAAGCATGACAGTGGTGGACAGGACCCTGCTCAGGCCAGAGGACTATGAAGGTGCTCCTCTGCAAACCACCAGGTTAGCTGGTGGGCCTCCCAAATTATCACCTGTAGCCTTAGTCACACCCATGATTGGCGACAAGACAGCGAAGCTTCCTGTCCTGGTTCAGGACAATGTCCCTGCTAACATTTTGTTAGGGAATGATCTAGTAGAGTTGGGGTTGATCTCGGATGGTCTTCCCATGACTGCTGCTGCCGTCACTAGATCACAGGTGACACCGGGTCTGGCTGTGGGTCAGATACCCGAGCCAAAGGCGAGGCCTAAGGCAAGAAGGAGGAAGACCAAGAAGGCCACCCCTGTGGAGGGAGCACCTTCTCTTCCTGCTGCACCCATTGGTATCCATGCTCCGGACGGGCTGGGTCCAGTGGGAAACCCAAACTCAACTCCTTTGGGAGAAGAGACGGAAGACTCTCCTGTGGGAGAGGTTCTCAACCCGGAGGATCATCCCAACCTTCAATGCTTGTTAGCTGAAGGGGGACCCTCCTGGGCGGACTTCTGTAAGGGACAGAGAGAGTGCCACTCTCTCGAGGGACTGAGGAAACAGGCCCTGGCCCAGGCACAAGGAGAGGTGCCTAGGAATTTCCGGATCTATTGGGAGGGTGAGCTCCTTGTTAGTGAGCCCACTAAGCCTGAACCTGGTGCCCGCAAGAGGTTGGTGGTACCCCAGGTTTACAGGCCCTTCCTACTGCAGTTGGCGCATGAGGTGCCCTTGGCTGGTCATCTTGGGACCAAGAAGACTAAGCAGAGGTTCTCTGCCCATTTCTACTGGCCACGGATGGGAGTAGAGGTGGAATCCCACTGCAGGACCTGCCCAACTTGTCAGTTGTCTGGCAAGACTGGAGGCAGTGTCATTGCCCCACTGCAGCCGTTGCCAGTGGTTGGCACCCCATTTGAGAGGGTGGGCATCGACATCGTCGGTCCCCTTGACCCTCCCACTTCAGGTGGACATCGGTTCATCCTGGTCTTGGTAGATCATGCCACCAGGTACCCTGAGGCGATACCCCTTCGGACGGTTACGGCCAAGGTGGTTGCCAGGGCTCTCCTGGGCATTTTCACCCGTGTTGGATTCCCCAAGGAGGTTGTCTCTGACAGAGGATCCAACTTCATGTCGAGTTACATGAAAACCATGTGGAAAGAGTGCGGGGTAACCTACAAGTTCTCCACCTCTTACCATCCCCAGACCAATGGTCTGGTTGAGAGATTTAATAAAACTCTCAAGGGCATGCTAGGGGCTTTGGAAGAACCCCTAAGGAGGAAATGGGATCTCCTCCTGCCATGCCTGCTGTTTGCTTACAGGGAGGTACCTCAAGAGGGTGTTGGTTTCAGCCCCTTTGAGTTACTCTTTGGACATCCCGTGAGGGGGCCCCTCGCCTTGATCAGGGAAGGCTTGGAAGCCACCCCTCCGGGTCCCGCCAAGCAAGTGGGGGACTATGTGTTAGGCCTCAGACGGAGTATGACACAGATGATGGGTCAGGCAACAGCAAATCTCAAGGCCAGCCAGGAATTGAATAAGTACTGGCATGACCTTAAAGCCTCGCAAGTGGATTGGACTCCGGGACAGGAAATCCTTGTGATGGAGCCTACCAAGCCTAGGGCTTTGGCAGACAAGTGGACTGGACCCTTCAGGATCATCTCCAAGATGGGCGAAGTCAATTATCTGGTTGACATGGGAGCCCCTGGGGTAGCCCCTCAGCTATTCCATGTCAACAGGCTCAAGCCTTTCCACAGGCGAGCGGAAGTCTCATGTCTCTTGCTAGCTTCTGGGCAAGAAGAGGATGAGAGTGAGCCCCTTCCTGATTTGCTGCATAGCAACCCTCAGGATGGCTCAGTGGAGGGAGTACATCTCTCTCCAGATTTGACAACCGAGCAACAGAGGGCTCCAACAGTACGCCTCTCTGTTTTCATTGAAGCCAGGCCTTACACCGTGGTGTAAGCACGAAATTGACACTGGTGACAGTGTGCCTGTCAAAAGCAGGTGCTACCGTATGTCAGATACCGTTAAGAACCACATCCAGGCTGAGGTCGCCAAGATGTTGGATCTGGGTGTTATTGAACCCTCAACCAGTCCCTGGTCCAGTCCAGTAGTCCTTGTCCCCAAGGCAAGTTCCCAGGCGGGTACCAAGGATTGGAGGTTCTGTGTGGACTACCGAGGAGTCAATGCCGTCACCAAGACTGACGCGCACCCATTGCCCAGGGCTGATGAGCTCGTGGACACCATCGGTGCTGCCAAGTTTGTGAGCACCTTTGACCTCACTTCAGGCTATTGGCAAATAGCTCTGACGGACCATGCCAAGGAAAAGACGGCCTTCTCAACACCTGAGGGACTCTACCAGTTTAGGGTCATGCCTTTTGGGTTGAAGAATGCCCCTGCCACCTTCCAGAGATTGGTCAACCATGCGCTCAGTGGGCTGGAAGCCTTTTGTGTGGCTTACTTAGACGACATTGCCGTCTACAGTTCCACCTGGGAAGAGCATTTGACACATCTGGATAGGGTGTTGCAGGCCTTGAAAAGGGCTAACCTCACTATCAAGGCCACCAAGTGCCAGATAGCTCAGGGGAAAGTTACCTATCTTGGTCATGAGGTAGGAGGGGGTCAAATCCAACCTCTCTCCAGTAAAGTACAGGATGTACAGAACTGGGAGACTCCCACTACTCAAACCCAGGTGAGGGCCTTTTTGGGCCTAACTGGGTACTATCGCAATTTCATGGCGGACTATGGGACCATAGCTGCCCCCCTGACAGCTCTAACGTCACCCAAGCAGCCTAGGAAGGTTAATTGGACCGAAGACTGTCAGAGGGCCTTGAAAGAAAGTCTGTGTAGGGCACCTGTGTTGAGTGCGCCTGACTACAGCCGACCCTTTATCGTCCAGACGGATGCCTGCGACACCGGAATTGGAGCTGTCTTGTCCCAGTTAGATGACAAAGGGAGAGAACACCCTATCATATTCATCAGTAGACAACTCAAGGGTAGAGAACTTAGGTGGGCTACTGTTGAAAAGGAGTGTTTTAGTATAGTTTGGAGCCTTAGGCGTTTTAGGCCCTACCTTACGGGGTCTACCTTCAAGGTCCAAACAGATCATAAGCCCCTGAAGTGGCTTATGCAGATGAAGGGTGAGAACCCGAAATTGCTCAGGTGGTCCATTAGCCTGCAAGGGCTAGACTTCACCATAGAGCACAGACCAGGGAAGAGTCACGATAATGCAGATGGCCTTTCCAGAAGGTATGTTGACCGTCTGGATGAGGGTGTCTATCCCGTGGGAGATTAGACACCCTCTACCTCAGTCTGGGGGGGGGCGATTGTGATGCTGGAAATGCATCTGAGGGACAGGGCCTCTGAATCCTTGTCCTTTTTCTGTTTTTACCGTGTGTTCTGTCATGTTTTCTGCCCCGGAGTCCATGTGGGACTCCTGGCAGTGCAGCTCTCTCTTTTGGTTTGGTGAACAGACCCATGGGATACCCTTATGGCACCCATGGGTAGGGGTACAACCCTGTGCCCCTAGTGTATGTTTTTGGGCACCTGTGGGTGGCCCCAGAGCAGGGTATGAGCTGATGGCAGCTCCGTGCTGAATTTGACAGGTGCTCCGGGTGTCCTCCATTTTGGGATACCCTGGCCCTGCCATTGGGATCAGTTGATTCCTAATAGAAAACAAGATGGCCCCGGTGGCCTCTTGCTTTCTATGGCCTGTTATTTTGTTTTCCCAAAGTCCTGGGAAGCCCTGTCTCTGTCCCTTCCCCCTGACTGGCTGTTGGGTGGAAGTTCCATGTATGGTATTGTTGTGAAGGCCCAGCTAGACTGGCTGGAGCCTTCTCAGTGACTGTATGTTGTGGGTACCTCCTGTGGGTGGGACCTGGGTGAATGGAGTGTGTGACCAATATACACTTCTTGTTGTGGTTGTCTGGTTTCTGGCATGAGAGACAAAGACTGAGACAGCCCTGCCCGAAACTGGCCTGAATGCAGTGTGTAGTGTTGAATGGCTGGGTACTTGTCCCAATCCACATTCCCTGTTGTGAGTGTCTGGAAGGGAGGAGTGTGGCCTGAATGCACTGTGTGCCTGATTGGCTGACTGACTGCATGAATGCCCTGCAGTATGATTGGCTGCTGAGTGTGTGCCAGCAGCGTGGATGAGAGAGAGGATAGTATATCTGGGGACCTCTCACCACTGGAAAAGTGTTCAGAAGGGACCTTTGGTTGACAAGCGACCATTGTGCTCCTGAAGCAGCCAGGGAGCTGAGTCTCCACTCTACGAGTAACTGGAACTGCTGATCCTCGACGTCCAGCTGGAAGAAGAAGACTTGCTGTGGCATTTGCTTCGACCGATCCGAAGGCTGATGAGATCGTCGAGGGCTGACCCGAGAGAGGACCTGGTAAGGCGCCCTCTTCCCGTGCTCCGAGGGACCATCGAGCACCGCTCCATCTTCGACCGAAGCGCCCTGGAAGACAGACCCTCGAAAGGCTGTCGACCCGAGACGGGACCGCTGAGGAGATCGAAGTAAAGCACCCGGACATCGACGCCGTCGAAGTCCATTGCCGTCGACCAGGGTTCGCAGGTTTGTGTAACCGCTGGAGGCCCATCGAAGTTGTGTTGCCCAGCCGTGGGAACCACTTGACGCCGTGCCACCGACGACCGGAGCCGTCCGCTCCTTTGCCTAAGAACATTCAATTGAAGGACTCTCTCGACCGCATCGTCGACCGCTTATCCTGCCGGAGAAAGTCGAGGCCGACCAACGCGCCGAGGAGAAACCTGCCGGTGGGTTTCCCGCCACCCGACGACCTCAAAGACTCGGACGACTCGACGCCCTTGCCGGGCTCCCGTCTCTACAATCTTTGCGATCCAGAACTATTGTCATCGAGGTGCCCCGCACACCTCCGCCTTGCAGGACGCCGACGCCCCGACGCCGACGAGCACCGCTCGGACGAAGCTGCCGCCTCTTCGACATCGTTCTACCTCGTTTGTCGACGGACGTTCGACGCCCCGTGCCTCCCGCCTGAAAGGGAAGGCATTCAAGAAGGGCCGTCGATTCCCCGTCGCCGAACAGCGAGTCCCTCGATGTTTGTCGACGCCTCTTCGAGGAACTCGACTCCACCAGGTACATTGGGGGGGTAAAAACATTATAGGAGAGAATAAGACTTACAGAGCAATATATGGACTGGGCTTGTGCTATATCTTTCTTTACAGGTTGCCCAGGTGGGGGGATCTCCACACAGAACTATGCCCAGTGGTAGGGGCCAGTATTCTGCCTATTGCTCAACCATCTTGTTTTCTCTCCTCTCTCTATTGCTGGTTTCACTCTATTGGTCTGTGTGACATTGTACAGTATTGTTCATGCACTTCAATGAGATCTAGGGTAGTACCACTTTAGGATTGTAGATATTTGTCATTGTAGATTTTGCCGGAGTACAAAGTGAGTTATCATGATGAATGTACATAACCTTAACTTTTGATTATATAAAGACTGTGTTCTAACCAATACAGAGTGTGGATATTCCTTTGTGGGGGCTTGGGGATACACTGTACTTAAGAACCAGCCTGCATCACCTCCTGAGAAGCTAGGCCTTGATTGCTCGACCATTGCTACCGAATAGAGAATCTTGGCTGGGGTCTCCTGTGCCTCTCCTCCACCATATAGGGAGCGGAAGTACAGACACCCCCCACCGGTCGTAGAGGCCCGTCTCTCACACTGGTGGCAAGCGGTGGGATGCTTATGGTTTTAAGAATCAGTGTATAACCGTGCCACTTACAAAGGATATTTGCCCTTTATTGAATTAAGGTTTAGTTGTGTACAAGGTAACTGCATTACAAACAATGGAGTCTATTGCGAATGGCAAATTAACTCGGATGAGCTTGGAGGCTCTCCAGAGTGCTTGTGAAGCTAGGGAGTTAGACTTTGTGGATAAGTCTAGGGCTGAGCTGATAGCTGCCCTGGTGGACTACCAGACTGATAGTGAAACTCTTGATGAGGGGGGGAATGCAACCAATGAGGACTCTGCCCCTGGGGTTTCAGCTGAATCTATTTCTGGGAATGCCGCCATTCCTGCTGCCTCTGTTCCAAACTCCAGCAATTCCTTAGAACTTGAGTTATTAAGGATGAAATTGGCCTTTGAATACCGCAAGTTGGAAATAGATGCTGAGCTTAAGAAAGAGGAATTGGCTCAACAAGTGGAGCTCAAGAATAGGGATCTTGAACTCAAAAATAAGGACCTTGAACTCAAGAGCCAGGACACTGAATGTCAGAGGATCCAGCTAGAGAAAGCTAGAGTGGAGACTTCAGCTAGATCCAGTGAGAGTGTCAGGTCCCCAGCCACCAAGTTTATGAAAGATTTGGTTGGTGTATTTGTGGAGGGTTCGGATATCCTCCAATGGATTGAAGCGTTTGAAATGGCTTGTGAGATTCATGATGTGGATAAAAGAGATTGGGCGAAGTGTTTGTTAAGCAGAGTGCCTCAAACCGGGTATGACTGTATTCTGAAGCTGAGTGTGGAAGAAAGGGGTCAGTACGAGTGTATGAAGTCTGCTTTGATTGCCAAGTTCGGCAAGACACCTACCCAATACCTTAGAAGGTTCAGGGATTTTAAGAAAAAGGAGAATATGTCTTGGGTTGACTGGGTGAGTGCTGCGCACATGAACATGATGGGGTGGATCGATGGATACAAGGTTAAGACTTTTGTTGAATTGTCCCACCTCTTGTTTTTTGAGCATTTCTCTGAAGCCTGTTCACCAGAGCTGCGTCAGTATGTGGCTGACCAGAACATTTTGGACCCCTTTAAGCTGGCTAGGTTGGCTGACAAGTGGGTCTCCCACCGGGTGTCCCCTAAGGACTCCAGTGGGAAGGACAAGGACAAGGAGAAGGGGGCCTCTCAGAAAGCTGAGGAGTCCCCCAAGCAGTCACAGTCGGGTAAACCTAAACCTTCCTCTCCCAAGACCCAAAAATCTAGTGGGGATAAGTCATCTGGGGGTGGGAATAAGAGTAGTGGCCCACCTGGTGCAAAGCAGGCTCCCAGTGGTTCCAGTACCGTACCCCGCACTCCTGGCGCTTGTTGGGACTGTGGGGCTCTGGATCACAAAAGGGGTGACCCCAAGTGTAAAGGTAAGGCACTTGGAGTACAGGCTGTCAGCCTGACCTACCCTTACCCCGTGTCTGAGGTGGAGGCCACTGTCCTCCCCTCCTCTGCCGGTATCACATTTGGTGCTCCGGTGGAGATTTCCTTAGTGTCCCTTGGGGCCTGGGACCAGTACGCGGAAGTACTGGCGACTATCCCACAGAACACCCGTAGGTTTTTGAGAAGTGTCCTCTTGAATGGCCAGCCTTCTACTGGTTTGAGAGACACTGGGGCAGGCATGACAGTGGTGGACAGGACCCTGCTCAGGCCAGAGGACTATGAAGGTGCTCCTCTGCAAACCACCAGGTTAGCTGGTGGGCCTCCCAAATTATCACCTGTAGCCTTAGTCACACCCATGATTGGCGACAAGACAGCGAAGCTTCCTGTCCTGGTTTAGGACAATGTCCCTGCTAACATTTTGTTAGGGAATGATCTAGTAGAGTTGGGGTTGATCTCGGATGGTCTTCCCATGACTGCTGCTGCCGTCACTAGATCACAGGTGACACTGGGTCTGGCTGTGGGTCAGATACCCGAGCCAAAGGCGAGGCCTAAGGCAAGAAGGAGGAAGACCAAGAAGGCCACCCCTGTGGAGGGAGCACCTTCTCTTCCTGCTGCACCCATTGGTATCCATGCTCCGGACGGGCTGGGTCCAGTGGGAAACCCAAACTCAACTCCTTTGGGAGAAGAGACGGAAGACTCTCCTGTGGGAGAGGTTCTCAACCCGGAGGATCATCCCGACCTTCAATGCTTGTTAGCTGAAGGGGGACCCTCCCGGGCGGACTTCTGTAAGGGACAGAGAGAGTGCCACTCTCTCGAGGGACTGAGGAAACAGGCCCTGGCCCAGGCACAAGGAGAGGTGCCTAGGAATTTCCGGATCTATTGGGAGGGTGAGCTCCTTGTTAGTGAGCCCACTAAGCCTGAACCTGGTGCCCGCAAGAGGTTGGTGGTACCCCAGGTTTACAGGCCCTTCCTACTGCAGTTGGCGCATGAGGTGCCCTTGGCTGGTCATCTTGGGACCAAGAAGACTAAGCAGAGGTTCTCTGCCCATTTCTACTGGCCACGGATGGGAGTAGAGGTGGAATCCCACTGCAGGACCTGCCCAACTTGTCAGTTGTCTGGCAAGACTGGAGGCAGTGTCATTGCCCCACTGCAGCCGTTGCCAGTGGTTGGCACCCCATTTGAGAGGGTGGGCATCGACATCGTCGGTCCCCTTGACCCTCCCACTTCAGGTGGACATCGGTTCATCCTGGTCTTGGTAGATCATGCCACCAGGTACCCTGAGGCGATACCCCTTCGGACGGTTACGGCCAAGGTGGTTGCCAGGGCTCTCCTGGGCATTTTCACCCGTGTTGGATTCCCCAAGGAGGTTGTCTCTGACAGAGGATCCAACTTCATGTCGAGTTACATGAAAACCATGTGGAAAGAGTGCGGGGTAACCTACAAGTTCTCCACCTCTTACCACCCTCAGACCAATGGTCTGGTTGAGAGATTTAATAAAACTCTCAAGGGCATGCTAGGGGCTTTGGAAGAACCCCTAAGGAGGAAATGGGATCTCCTCCTGCCATGCCTGCTGTTTGCTTACAGGGAGGTACCTCAAGAGGGTGTTGGTTTCAGCCCCTTTGAGTTACTCTTTGGACATCCCGTGAGGACATCGCCTTGATCAGGGAAGGCTTGGAAGCCACCCCTCCGGGTCCCGCCAAGCAAGTGGGGGACTATGTGTTAGGCCTCAGACGGAGTATGACACAGAGGATGGGTCAGGCAACAGCAAATCTCAAGGCCAGCCAGGAATTGAATAAGTACTGGCATGACCTTAAAGCCTCGCAAGTGGATTGGACTCCGGGACAGGAAATCCTTGTGATGGAGCCTACCAAGCCTAGGGCTTTGGCAGACAAGTGGACTGGACCCTTCAGGATCATCTCCAAGATGGGCGAAGTCAATTATCTGGTTGACATGGGAGCCCCTGGGGTAGCCCCTCAGCTATTCCATGTCAACAGGCTCAAGCCTTTCCACAGGCGAGCGGAAGTCTCATGTCTCTTGCTAGCTTCTGGGCAAGAAGAGGATGAGAGTGAGCCCCTTCCTGATTTGCTGCATAGCAACCCTCAGGATGGCTCAGTGGAGGGAGTACATCTCTCTCCAGATTTGACAACCGAGCAACAGAGGGCTCCAACAGTACGCCTCTCTGTTTTCACTGAAGCCAGGCCTTACACCGTGGTGTAAGCACGAAATTGACACTGGTGACAGTGTGCCTGTCAAAAGCAGGTGCTACCGTATGTCAGATACCGTTAAGAACCACATCCAGGCTGAGGTCGCCAAGATGTTGGATCTGGGTGTTATTGAACCCTCAACCAGTCCCTGGTCCAGTCCAGTAGTCCTTGTCCCCAAGGCAAGTTCCCAGGCGGGTACCAAGGATTGGAGGTTCTGTGTGGACTACCGAGGAGTCAATGCCGTCACCAAGACTGACGCGCACCCATTGCCCAGGGCTGATGAGCTCGTGGACACCATCGGTGCTGCCAAGTTTGTGAGCACCTTTGACCTCACTTCAGGCTATTGGCAAATAGCTCTGACGGACCATGCCAAGGAAAAGACGGCCTTCTCAACACCTGAGGGACTCTACCAGTTTAGGGTCATGCCTTTTGGGTTGAAGAATGCCCCTGCCACCTTCCAGAGATTGGTCAACCATGCGCTCAGTGGGCTGGAAGCCTTTTGTGTGGCTTACTTAGACGACATTGCCGTCTACAGTTCCACCTGGGAAGAGCATTTGACACATCTGGATAGGGTGTTGCAGGCCTTGAAAAGGGCTAACCTCACTATCAAGGCCACCAAGTGCCAGATAGCTCAGGGGAAAGTTACCTATCTTGGTCATGAGGTAGGAGGGGGTCAAATCCAACCTCTCTCCAGTAAAGTACAGGATGTACAGAACTGGGAGACTCCCACTACTCAAACCCAGGTGAGGGCCTTTTTGGGCCTAACTGGGTACTATCGCAATTTCATGGCGGACTATGGGACCATAGCTGCCCCCCTGACAGCTCTAACGTCACCCAAGCAGCCTAGGAAGGTTAATTGGACCGAAGACTGTCAGAGGGCCTTTGATGGCTTGAAAGAAAGTCTGTGTAGGGCACCTGTGTTGAGTGCGCCTGACTACAGCCGACCCTTTATCGTCCAGACGGATGCCTGCGACACCGGAATTGGAGCTGTCTTGTCCCAGTTAGATGACAAAGGGAGAGAACACCCTATCATATTCATCAGTAGACAACTCAAGGGTAGAGAACTTAGGTGGGCTACTGTTGAAAAGGAGTGTTTTAGTATAGTTTGGAGCCTTAGGCGTTTTAGGCCCTACCTTACGGGGTCTACCTTCAAGGTCCAAACAGATCATAAGCCCCTGAAGTGGCTTATGCAGATGAAGGGTGAGAACCCGAAATTGCTCAGGTGGTCCATTAGCCTGCAAGGGCTAGACTTCACCATAGAGCACAGACCAGGGAAGAGTCACGATAATGCAGATGGCCTTTCCAGAAGGTATGTTGACCGTCTGGATGAGGGTGTCTATCCCGTGGGAGATTAGACACCCTCTACCTCAGTCTGGGGGGGGCGACTGTGATGCTGGAAATGCATCTGAGGGACAGGGCCTCTGAATCCTTGTCCTTTTTCTGTTTTTACCGTGTGTTCTGTCATGTTTTCTGCCCCGGAGTCCAGGTGGGACTCCTGGCAGTGCAGCTCTCTCTTTTGGTTTGGTGAACAGACCCATGGGATACCCTTATGGCACCCATGGGTAGGGGTACAACCCTGTGCCCCTAGTGTATGTTTTTGGGCACCTGTGGGTGGCCCCAGAGCAGGGTATGAGCTGATGGCAGCTCCGTGCTGAATTTGACAGGTGCTCCGGGTGTCCTCCATTTTGGGATACCCTGGCCCTGCCATTGGGATCAGTTGATTCCTAATAGAAAACAAGATGGCCCCGGTGGCCTCTTGCTTTCTATGGCCTGTTATTTTGTTTTCCCAAAGTCCTGGGAAGCCCTGTCTCTGTCCCTTCCCCCTGACTGGCTGTTGGGTGGAAGTTCCATGTATGGTATTGTTGTGAAGGCCCAGCTAGACTGGCTGGAGCCTTCTCAGTGACTGTATGTTGTGGGTACCTCCTGTGGGTGGGACCTGGGTGAATGGAGTGTGTGACCAATATACACTTCTTGTTGTGGTTGTCTGGTTTCTGGCATGAGAGACAAAGACTGAGACAGCCCTGCCCGAAACTGGCCTGAATGCAGTGTGTAGTGTTGAATGGCTGGGTACTTGTGCCAATCCACATTCCCTGTTGTGAGTGTCTGGAAGGGAGGAGTGTGGCCTGAATGCACTGTGTGCCTGATTGGCTGACTGACTGCATGAATGCCCTGCAGTATGATTGGCTGCTGAGTGTGTGCCAGCAGCGTGGATGAGAGAGAGGATAGTATATCTGGGGACCTCTCACCACTGGAAAAGTGTTCAGAAGGGACCTTTGGTTGACAAGCGACCATTGTGCTCCTGAAGCAGCCATGGAGCTGAGTCTCCACTCTACGAGTAACTGGAACTGCTGATCCTCGACGTCCAGCTGGAAGAAGAAGACTTGCTGTGGCATTTGCTTCGACCGATCCGAAGGCTGATGAGATCGTCGAGGGCTGACCCGAGAGAGGACCTGGTAAGGCGCCCTCTTCCCGTGCTCCGAGGGACCATCGAGCACCGCTCCATCTTCGACCGAAGCGCCCTGGAAGACAGACCCTCGAAAGGCTGTCGACCCGAGACGGGACCGCTGAGGAGATCGAAGTAAAGCACCCGGACATCGACGCCGTCGAAGTCCATTGCCGTCGACCAGGGTTCGCAGGTTTGTGTAACCGCTGGAGGCCCATCGAAGTTGTGTTGCCCAGCCGTGGGAACCACTTGACGCCGTGCCACCGACGACCGGAGCCGTCCGCTCCTTTGCCTAAGAACATTCAATCGAAGGACTCTCTCGACCGCATCGTCGACCGCTTATCCTGCCGGAGAAAGTCGAGGCCGACCAACGCGCCGAGGAGAAACCTGCCGGTGGGTTTCCCGCCACCCGACGACCTCAAAGACTCGGACGACTCGACGCCCTTGCCGGGCTCCCGTCTCTACAATCTTTGCGATCCAGAACTATTGTCATCGAGGTGCCCCGCACACCTCCGCCTTGCAGGACGCCGACGCCCCGACGCCGACGAGCACCGCTCGGACGAAGCTGCCGCCTCTTCGACATCGTTCTACCTCGTTTGTCGACGGACGTTCGACGCCCCGTGCCTCCCGCCTGAAAGGGAAGGCATTCAAGAAGGGCCGTCGATTCCCCGTCGCCGAACAGCGAGTCCCTCGACGTTTGTCGACGCCTCTTCGAGGAACTCGACTCCACCAGGTACATTGGGGGGGTAAAAACATTATAGGAGAGAATAAGACTTACAGAGCAATATATGGACTGGGCTTGTGCTATATCTTTCTTTACAGGTTGCCCAGGTGGGGGGATCTCCACACAGAACTATGCCCAGTGGTAGGGGCCAGTATTCTGCCTATTGCTCAACCATCTTGTTTTCTCTCCTCTCTCTATTGCTGGTTTCACTCTATTGGTCTGTGTGACATTGTACAGTATTGTTCATGCACTTCAATGAGATCTAGGGTGGTACCACTTTAGGATTGTAGATATTTGTCATTGTAGATTTTGCCGGAGTACAAAGTGAGTTATCATGATGAATGTACATAACCTTAACTTTTGATTATATAAAGACTGTGTTCTAACCAATACAGAGTGTGGATATTCCTTTGTGGGGGCTTGGGGATACACTGTACTTAAGAACCAGCCTGCATCACCTCCTGAGAAGCTAGGCCTTGATTGCTCGACCATTGCTACCGAATAGAGAATCTTGGCTGGGGTCTCCTGTGCCTCTCCTCCACCATATAGGGAGCGGAAGTACAGACACCCCCCACCGGTCGTAGAGGCCCGTCTCTCACACTCTGAATTAACCTGGCTTCCTCAGGTTTTCTCGACCTCTTCCTTCTTCCTATTATTCTCTTGCAACAGCCGACAGTGATGCACGATGGTCACCTGTATCTCCGCCCAAGGTCCTGCTTCCATTCCCACTAATTTCTTGAGCTGTCTCTGTACTTGTTCTGGCAATCCCTGACATAAAATGTGGTAAAATACCACGACTGTCTTTCCCCATGGTTCCTGCGTTTCAAGGGTGCACCGTTCCTGAATGCTTTGAATGTAAGCAAGCGGATCCTCGTCTTCTTGCATTTTACGTGCCATAATTGCACCCATATCTGACGTGTCAGGATACTGTACCCTGAGAGCTCTCCAGACGTCTGTTCTACAATTATTAAATGGTGCTCCATCATGCGCTGTGTTCTGTGCCGTAACACGTGAGTAGCCTGCTCGTGTCCAAATGTCAACAGCCCTTTCCCCAAGAATGGCTGCTAGGAGACTCTTAATGTCCCCTATTGCTAACGTATTTCCCCCTGTCATTTTCTCTAACTCATAAAATGTTCCCGCACCCGCCGTTAAACTAGGAAGTTTACATTTTAAATTATCCTTATCCATCTGTGGCCATGGGATATACTGTGGTCTGGCCCCTCCTTTCTCCAATAGAGGGAATTGCATGAACCCAAATCCGCAATTGGCTGCCATTGTCTGCCTATCCATAGTGGGGACAATGGTTTCTGATCACCTTCTTCCTGGAAATGACCTCAGCCTTCTCACATATGGCGGTGTCTCTCCCTTCTTGCTATGCGATCGTCCTTTAGGTCGCTCTGCATACGCTACAGGATCTGGCGTCCTATCTTTAGGCTGCTCTGGATCAGACCATCTTACTTCCTTGTCTGTCTGCAAACATGCCTCAGGACCACATGCACTTCCTCCCTCCTCCCCACGGAAGGTTTCTCTCTCTTCGTCTGACATATCTATCCCCCAGCTAGTATGGCTTTCGACCCCTTCACCCTTATTTAAAGACAGCCTGTCTAATGTGCTCAAGACTAAATGGGTCTCTTTCCTTTGCTTCGTGATTGGGGGATCAGGGATTGTTCTCCCTTCCCTCGGCTTCCCGATCCTTCCCTTAAGTCTTGATAGGCCTTATCTATCCTATCTCCAATGCTCTCTATGTCAAACTCATCTTCCAGGACTGCCCTAGATGGCCCTTGTACTGCCTCCTTTAATGTTGCAAACTCCTCTATATTGCCCCATTAAAATACTAGTTCGATTCCATTAACTCCTACTGAATGCGCTCAATATCACGTTCCCTTTCTCTCCTTTTTCTTTCCATCTCTTCATCTAATTCCCTTCGCTTTCTCACATCCCATCTAACTCTTTCCTCTTTTTGTCTTCTCTCTTCCCTTCTTTCATTCGCCTTTTGCTCTTCTTCTTCCCCTCGTCTTTGCATCCTTTTATCTCTTAATTTCAGTGCTTCCTCCTCTTCTCTTTTCCTTTCTTGCCTATCCTGTTCTTCGATTGCCCTCTACCTGTTGTCATGCTTTCTCTGCTCATCTGCCATTTCTTCCTCCTTTTGCTGCTGCTCCTGATAATCTGTTTTTCGTCTGTCTGCTCTTTCTCTTATGTTTATCTTCCTTCAATCTCTTTTTTTGTTCCCTGTCATTTCTATCCTGTTAATCTTGATCTTCCCTTTGCCTGACTTCCTCGATACTTTTCTCATCAAGCTTGAGCAATATCTGTTCATCCATCCATTCATTCTGTACGAGTGTTACCTCGTCAGCTTTGTCCTTCTCCCTTTTCCATCTCTTAATCTCTCGTTCGATATTATGTTATGTTATTTTGCATTTACATAGCGCCTTATATACCATTGGTATGGCCTGAAGGTGCTGTTAGGTTGAACGCCCTTGGGAACCGAAGTTCAGATCAGTAGAGGGGGTAGAGAGAGACAAAAGGTGCATGTGAGCACCGGGTATGTGTGCAGCTTGTGCGATATCCGTGTAGTAGCTGCTTCTTAGCGGTAGGTGTGGTGGTTGAGCGATCAGGAGAATGTGTTTGTTCAGGCAGGTTTTATCCAGAACGGCTGCGGCTGCGTTAGGCCTGAGGAGAACGCCTGGCTGGGGGGTGTGAGACCAGCAGTGTCAACTTAGAATGAAGTGGAGTGAGCGGCGGATGTTGGTATGAGAACAGTTATACCGAATGGTGTCATAGTATCTCTGTGTTCTAGTTGAGTGGTGGTGTAAAGGAGAGAGTAGGCGTGGCGGTGTGATATGATGAGTTATATGCTCTTTCAAACGTTCTTTGCATTCTAAACCATACTATATACGTCGCGCAATTCAATGTGTTCCAGTCCATACCATGGACACTTATCCATTCTCAACGTAGCTCAACGTACTCATCCATTCTAGAATCTGGGCACTCGATCGCTCCAGGCACTCATCTGCTTTATGCCCTCACGCGTGCTATGCGTTTACCTGTTTTACGCACTTACCCACTCTACGCACCCACCCATCTACACACTCACCCCTCAACGCACTCACCCCCTCTACGCACTCATCCCCTCTATGCACTCAACCCCTCTACGCACTCACCCCCTCTACACACTCACCCCTCTACGCACTCACCCCCTCTACACACTCACCCCCTCTACGCACTCACCCCCTCAGCATACTCATCCTCTCTATGCATTCATCGCCTTCACGCACTTAATCGTTCCACGCACTCACCCTCTCTGCACTCATCCGTTTCAATCACTCGTGATTTTCACGCATCCAGCAGAAATATGTTGTTCTATATATTCATCTCTACAGTCACCTGTCCTATACCTTCATTTACTCTGAATATACATCCACTTCATATATTCATCCGTTCCATACGCCTATCCGCTCCATACTCCCATCAGCTTCATACACTCAACCTCTCCATACACCCATCTGCTGCATACACCCATCTGCTGCATACACCCATCCGCTCCATACACCCATCCTCTCCATACACCATCCTCTCCATACACCACCCTCTCCATACACCCATCCTCTCCATACACCCATCCGCTCCATACACCCATCCTCTCCATACACCCATCCGCTCCTTACACCCATCCGCTCCATACACCCATCCGCTCATACAGCCATCTGCTGTATACACCCAACCGCTCCATACGCCCATCTGCCCCATTCACCCATCCGCCCCATACACCCATCCGCCCCATACACCCATCCGCCCCATACACCCATCCGCCTCATACACCCATCTGCCTCATACACCCATCCGCCCCATACACCCATCCACCCCATACACCCATCCGTTCCATGCACTCATCCGCTCCATGCATTCATCCGCTCCATGCACTCATCCGCTCCATGCACTCATCCGCTCCATGCATTCATCCGCTCCATGCACTCATCCGCCCCATACACCCATGCGCCCCATACACCCATGAGCCCCATACACCCATGTGCCCCATGCACCTATGCGCCCCATACACTCATGCGCTCTATACACCCATGTGTTCTATACACCCATGCGTTCCATTCCACCGTCCGTTCCAAACTCTCGTCCGCTCATACACTCGTCCGCTCATACACTAATCTGCACCATACACTCATCCGCTCTATACACTGATCCATTTCCTACACTCATCTACTCCCTACACTCATCCACTCCCTACACTCATCCACTTACTACACTCATCCACTCACTACACTCATCCACTGGCTACACTCATCCACTCCCTACACTCCTCCGGTCAGTACCCTCATCCGATCCATACCCTCATCCGCTTCCTACACTCATTCCCTCCATACATTCGCCAGGTCTGTACAATCGTCCGTTCAGGCGATAGACACACTCTCCGCACTTCCGCATTCATCAGCTATCCAGACTTGTTGGCTCTACTTACTCCTCTGCTCCACATACTCATCTGTTCTACACACTCATCCTGTTTACGCTCATCCGTTCTGCACATTCATCCGGTTTGCGCATTCTTGCTTTCTACTCGCTTCTCTGAAATGTACGCACTCATCTGCGTTACGCACTCACCCCTCCTACGCACTCACCCCTGTACACACTCACCCCTCTACGCACACATCCCCTCTGCGCACACACCCCCTCTGCGCACACACCCCTCTGCATGCACACATCACCTCTGCATGCACACACCACCTCTGAGCACACACTCCACCTCTGTGTGCACACACCACCTCTGTGCACACACCCCTTCTGCACACACACCCCCTCTGCGCACACACCCCTCTGCGCACACACCCCCTCTGCGCACAAACCCCGTCCAGCGCACACACCCCTCCAGCGCACTCATCAGCTCCAATGCAGTCATCCGCTCCAGGAACTCATCTGATCCATGGACACATCCACTCTCCGCACTCATCCGCTTTAAGCACTCGTGCTTTTCACGTATCCAATAGCGATATCCTATTCTATATATTCAATCTCACACACTCGTCTGTTCTATACGTTCATCGGCTCTGCGCACTCATCCTCTCCATGCACCCATGCACTCCATACACTTGTGCGCTCCCTACACCCCACCGCTCCATACACCCCTCCGCTCCATATACCCCTCCGCTCCATACACCCCTCCGCCCCATACACCCCTCCAATCCATACAATCTTCCCCTCCACTCCATAAACCCCTCCGCTCCATACACCCCTCCGCTCCACACACCCCTCCGCTCCGCACACCCATCTGCTCCACACACCCCTCCGCTCCACACACCCGTCCGCTCCAAACTCTCCTCCACTCCATACTCTCCCTCCTCCGCTCCATACTCTCCTTCGCTCCATACTCTCTTCCGCTCCATACTCTTGTCCGCTCTATACACTCGTCCGCTCCATATACACATCCGCTCCATATACACATCCGCTCCATACACTCAACCGCTCCATACACTCAACCGCTTCATACACTCATCCGCTCCATTCACTCATCCGCTCTGCACTTCCAAGTTCATCCGCTATCCACTCAATCATGCGCTTTACTTCCCTCTCCTGCGGAAACCTGCAGAATATGACCTGGAGCTGTCACATGCTCTACAAACTCATCCTTTCCACATACTCATCTGTTCTACACACTCATTTGGTTTACACTCATCTATTCTTCACATTCATCTATATTACGCACTCATCCGTGTTACACGCTCATCCGTTTTACATACCCGTCCGCTCTACACACTCATCTGCTCAACATGTTCATCCATTGTATACACTCATCCGGTTTACTTATTCTTTGATTTCCACACTCATTCGCTATATAGCTGTCCGTTCTTCCACTCATGCATTCTTCGACTACCGACTTCATCGGTTCTACCTATATCATCCATGCCATTTACTTCGTTTACACTTTCTGCACTGTTTCCGTATGATTTACTCTTATTAGCCCTTATACTGCTTTGATCTACTTTATTTGTTTAATTCTGTTTGTCCTTCTAGTTTAAAGTAGGAGTTATTAGCTGTCAGTTTCTCGCATCAGTAGTTTGTTGGATTGGTATCATTGAGTTGTTGTTAGTCTGTTTTGGGATAGTATGGTGCGGGTTGAGTTTATGGGAAGAGCCAGGTTTTCAGTAGTTTGCGGAAAGACGTTAAATCCTCAGTTAGGCGGATGTGGGGTGGGAGTGAATTCCATAGCATGGGGGCCAAGGCTGAGAATGATGCTCTGCCTAGCCTGACTGAGTTTGTCTTCGGTATGACTAGGAGGCCGGCTGAACTTGATTTTATGGTGCGTGGGGGATGATAAGGTTTTAGTTTGTCTTGAAGATATTCAGGTCCGCTTTATGCAGTGCTCGATGGGAGATGCATAAGGTTTTGAAAGTCACCCTTCGGGCTACTGGAAGCCAGTGCAGCGTCTTAAGGGCTGGGGAGACGTGGTCTCTTGGGCGGAGCGCAAGTAGTAATTTGGCTGCTGCATTTTGTGCCCTTTGGAGCTTATTCAGTTGGTACGCGTGGATTCCGAGGTATAGGGGGTTTGCGTAGTCCAGTCTTGATATAACGATTGATTGGACGGCGGAGAGTCTGTTGGAAAAGGAGAGATATGGAAAGATGCGTCTAAGGGTTTTAAGGTGGTAGTGGCAGGACTTTGAGACGTTGTTGACTTGGCGCGAGAGAGTTAGGTCAGAGTCAAGGGTGCACCCAAGATTTTTCACTGATTTGGAGGCGGTCGGTGAGTTGCCCATTGCGGATGGCCATGGTAGTGTGTGCGGAAGAAGTTTGGAGTTGCCACATACCATGATTTCCGTTTTGGAGGGGATTAACAGGAGGTGGCCTTGGGTCATCCAGAGTTCTATGTCAATGAGGCAGGAGGCCAGGTCAGGTTGGAGATTGGGTTTTGAGTTCTGGAGTTTTAGGATTAGCAGAGTGTCGGCGGCGTAGTTGTAGCACAGGATGTTGTGTGAACGGATTATTGGTGGGAGGGTGGTCAGGTAGAGATTGAACAGGAGGACAGATAAGCATGCTCCTTGTGGGACTCCCGTGTGACTGGTCGGGTTTGGGAGGTATAGGTGGAGAGTATCGTTATTTGGTACCTATCTTTGAGGAATGAAGCAATCCATTTAAAAGTGGTTCTACGAATTCCTAGGGAGTGGAGGCGGTCTAGGAGGATTGAGTGATTGATTGTGTCAAAGGCGGCAGATAGGTCGAGAAGGATTAGCGCGGCGCATCCCGCAGAATCTGCCGTCATTTTAAGGTCATCCCGGATTGAGGTTAGGGTGGTTTCAGTTCCGTGACGGGCTCTAAAACCTGATTGGGCGGGGTCTAGGAGATTGTTGGCTTCGACAAAGGCATTTAGCTGGGAGTAGGTGGTTCGGTCAATGAGTTTGGCAAGGAACCTGGTGTTTGAGATGGGGCGATAGTTTTTGGGCTCGAGAGGGTCGAGCAAGGGTTTTTTAATTAGAGGTTTGACGTGAGCCGTTTTGAATGCGTCGGAAAGATACCAGAGGAAAGGGAGGCATTTACGATGGATCTTGCGTGTTCTCCTGCGCAGGTGGATGCAAACATTTCTTTGAGGGTTGTGGCTGGACACGGGTCGAGCGGCGATCCAGATGGTTTGTGGGCAGATAGAAGTTTGAGAAATTGCTCTGGTAATATTGGGCTAAAGGATTCGAATGTTGGTTGCATAGAGGTCGCAGCTGGTGCCTGGCTGGTACGGGTGGGGAATTGCCTGGTGGATGTAAGAGAGCCAGTTTGGTGGTTAGGGTTTTGTTCTTTCGAGAGCCGTGGAGTAATTGGTGGTTGCATTCGATGGTTCACTTTTCTCCTCCTTGTTCTGTAAGACCTTAAAGATCTCTTCCTTTCTTCTAGTCTGTTCTTGACTATCGTCACTACCATAAGCAGGTGGTTCATATATCGGGTTACTAGACCCTGTCGCCGCTTTCAGTTCCTTTAACGGATACAGTCTTACATCTTCCGTACTATTGCAATTTACTTCCGGCGAGGTAAGGGGAGCAGAAAGCTGGACACCTTCCTCCTTGCTCTGGCTAAGCATCCAGTCCTCAGGAGGCGACTCTTCTGGCTCCTCCTGGTACATTTTTCAAAGCTCTAAAATAGCTAACCTTTTCTCTAATTTCTTTCCTGTGTACGCAGTGTGCAAGTATGGGGGTCATGTGTTCCAATACTGCTTTTAACAGCAAACCCCCTTGTGGCAATGGCACGAAAATGTTATCTGCTGTGCCCTTTACCAACTCTGCACTGTACTATTTGATCTTGGGCATATGTTTGGCAGTGTTTAACACAAGTGCATCAGTGGAGTAACTTCTCCCATTGTCACAAGTCTCGATTGACTGTCAATACTAGTGGTTACACAGAATACGTTTCAGAAAAACAACAAATATGAGCGCGCTCCAACCTTTGCCGTTCAAAACCAAATAAATTATTTCTTAATTATCTCTATCTACCCTGCGGTCGGTGCCGACAATGACCCAAGATAGATAGTAACTTTTTATCTTTACTTTAAACAGTCTATCTTTGTCGCTCTTCGACATTTCTCTTTTTCAATACACAAAATACACAAACAGAGAGACTTGTCGACTTTTCACATATACACCATGGTACTCCTTTTCTCTTAGTCCCTAAAATACCCTGATTGGAGTTTGAGTCATTCCCTCTCATAAAGCTGTTTATATGCCGCCTAGTATTACCCACTTGGGTTTTGAAATGACTCCTTCTAAAGCTCCTTGAGCTAGGAAACTGGGCTCTATAACGCTCCTCATTATATATCTCTAACTCTCCTCGTTATATACTAAACATCCCCCGATTACTTTTTTATGTTACCACAATCCCGTCCCCACACTTTGCCATTCACCATTCACTCTTCAGCTCAAGGCCTTCGGTATCGTCTCCCCTTCTTTAATGGACCACCGTCGCCTTCCATCCGCTTAGCGCCAGTGGAAACCAGGAGGGATTTCATCAAAGAGGGACTCATCCCACTGTCCTGATTTTCTTGCAATTTTATGTCGACCGCGCTCCACAAAAAACATTACAATCTTCCGGCTAGATAGCAGAGAGTGTCCGATTATCCAGGAATCTTGAGACTTACTTATCGATGGGTCTTATTGAACCATCCACCATCTGCTACCACATGAACCCGTAGGCCCTTTAAGCGAGGTAGCGCTCTATGGCATGGATGGGGATGCAGAAGTGACTCATACGCCAATAATAAGACCGACTCAGGAAGTTGGCAAATAGCTGTTTTATTAACAATATCTAAAACAGGGAGTACAACGGACGTCTCACAGCATATCTCTCAGCGATTTATGTAAAAAACACACTTTTATAGCAAAAACTCGTCATCATTGACGTCAATCTACATGGCAAAATAAGAAAGCCTACGTTGGATTGTGGTAGGTCAATTGGGAACATCTATGTATACTTTCTATGGGGGATGGAATTGTGATGGGGTCTCTCTAGTCAGGTGGATAACTATGCTCACTCCTAGTGCAAGTCATCTTCAGTGTCATAAATTACACAACGTTTCATTGGGTCTCAAACTATGGGACTCTTTGCTATGTGTCTCTCTACAATTGGTTGGCACAATTGTGCCCTTCTGGAATATTCCACTCGCTAGCAGCATGCAAGCTGGTACCCCAGGTGCTTGGTAGGTGGACTTGACCATGTCTCCCCACCCAATTAACCCATCATCCATCATCACTCAAGTTGTCTGCCATTTGAATAGTCTTTGAACTCGGCCTTGCAAGTATCACTGCTCCTGGGAATAGAAGGGAGTGTGAGCATACCCTTATCTTCAAGTCTCGGTGTAGCATGCACAAGTCTATTTCCATCTAGACTATGTGACAGAAGACTGTGTTTTGAGCTCCTTCTTCATATTTAATACTATTAAAGTGAATAAAACTTGCCACCCATTGTCTTTCTGTTGCACCTTAACAGGAGCTTGCCTTACCTCTCACGTTCATTGTATCTTTTCATGATAGATAACCAGATTCTTGGCTGCCTCAACCCTTGACACTGGGCCAGACAAGCCTTCTCGATTCTTCCTCCATCATCAGCCGCTCTTATTCTACTGCGCCCCACTTTCATCCCTTCTGCTCATGGGGTCCAGGTCTGCTAAAAAACGACGTGGAACATCCAGATTCCATAAAATGGCAGCATTGCCTGCATTCTATTCACTACGTATAGCCAGCCTTCATGAATACTTAGGGCCTCATTACGAGGTTGGAGGTAGCCATGGCGCCATTAGAACCATGGCTGCCTCCAAAACCCTACCGACTCCGCCCTGGTGAATGGAGCAATCACTGGTCAATTCCAAGGTTGGCGGGACTGGTAATTCCCCATTCACCAGGGCCCTTCCCCATTCCCATTTGAGCCCCCATAGGGCTCAATGGGAATGGGGAAGGCGCTAATAGCGGTACCGCAATTTGCGGTACCGTTATTAGCTCCAGAGTCCCTTTGCGGGTCCTGTCCTTAACGCCCAGGCGTTAAGGAAGGACCCGCAAAGGGAACTTGTAGTAGGGCGGTAAGGGATTACCGGCACCGGTGCCCTTACCGGTGCTGGTAATCCCTTACCGCCCGCCTCAAAATTAGGTCTTTAGTCTACTTGCGTTACTGCAGCTGTGCAATTATAAAACGGCTTGCATTTTCTTCAGTGCTCTTTGCACATGTAATCTTCATTCCGCACGTAAAGCGTCACTCGATACTCTATTTCATCATCAGATTCTATATGGTTTTATTCGCCTTCTCTCTTAGCATCTCTTCTTGGCGCGTCACCTTGCTTCATGTGACATCACCAGTCCCCTCTTCCATCCGTCTTTACATGTTCTTCAGGGATCTCTCTCAAGAGACTGTCAGCTCTTTGTGGATACATAAAGAATTGTTTTCTCAATGTATACCTTCTCTCAAAGGCTTTTTGTGTTATGGGCATCATTGCACGTGTCATGCTTGTTACTTTGCCGGGTTCCCAACATATAGGCAAGACAGGGGCGGGACTTCTGGTAGAGGCATTTGGCTCCTCCACTATAAGAGTGTCTGTGATTGTATAAGTGAGTGGACTACTAGATTCCCTTGGGGAGGAGTTATTGTAGCGGGACACCTTAATACAAATTGTCTCTTCCAAGACGTAGACGGGGCTCTATATGGGCAGTCTCTGGACATGATCCAGCAGAGCTCCAAATGCCAGGCCGGTAGAGGCTGGCGCCTTGCTTTGGGGGCACTTGGGCTGCAGCCCTTGATGTGTAAGGCATCCAGCCAGTCAAATAAAATGTAAATGCATACATGGTACAGAGGGAGTAATTCCTCCTTGTTGGATTACATCTTTATTGACGAGTATATGATGAACTGCTGTACTACATTCTCAGTGCTTAGGAATAGTTGGAGTGACCATTCCATTCTTGTGGGGGAGTTTGCTATTGTGTTGATTACGAGAAAGCATATGAAATTGATGCATTTGACCTCTAAACATTCGGGTAGCTCTATCCAATGGTCGGACACAAACATTGAGATTTTAAATTAAAATGTTCAATCAATTATGAACTCCATAACATTGGAGTGGAAGATGCATAATTTCAATGTAAATGAGTCTCAGAACGTTATTCTAGACCGGCTAACGAGGGTACAATCTCCCCCTTGCTTTAAGTCTGCTAGATCATCTAGGCCATTCCACTGCTATAATGAGGACCTAGCTGCAACCAAATCTACCATGAGGAGGGAGATTAGGGCCCTTAGGGGGGCTAGAAATGATGCGGTGGCAGAATCTTGCCTCGTAAAGAAGATCAAGCAGAAATACAAAAACGATTGCAAATCGATGAAAGGGTTGCTATTACAGCATGATGCAGAGAACATGCTTGGGCTGTTGATAAATTCCTGTGTGGGGGCATTCTGGTTATTAATTAATGGCCAAGACCCAAGTTTTGTTATATCCCAATTAAATTGTGTCTCGGAATCTGAATGGGTCTGTTTTTTTGAAGATTTGTTTGGATCTCCTCGCAGAAATATCGATGACGAGCCAGGGCCTAGCCTGCCCAGTTTCGACCCTATTTGGCAGCCGGCTCTTGATATTGAAACTGTACATTTTCTTCTAAATAGATGTACACAATCTCGGGCATCAGACTCTAATGGCCTAACCAACAATACTTTTAAGGCTGATCTAACTAATTGGGCAAAATGCCTGTTCAGTGATTTTGGTAGCATCATCCACACAGGAGTTTTACCAGCCTCATGGAACACTGCACATGTAGTACCAATTTATTATTGTGGTAGTGGGTCTGAGCCTAAAAATTATCGGCCGATATCCCTTATCGATGCGGACTGCAAGATCTTCTCAGCCTTCCTCCTGAGTCATTTGGAACAATGGGCCTCTACTACAAATGGGCTAAACAAACTGCAGACGGGCTTCCGTAAGGGGCACTCAACCAACCGAAATGGCCTTGTAGTCAAATGTATTCAATTATCAGCTTAGTCATCTCCTGAGGGCTGTACCTATGGGGCCTCAGTTGACCTATTTGCTGCTTTCGATTGTGTTGGCCGGAATCGGTTACGGTCGAAGCTGGCTGGTTGGGGCATGCCGGTGGGTCTTTTGCAACTGGTTAATGGGGTCTATGAGAATTGTGGAATTCAGGTTCCGTTAAATCAACAGGGTGATCTCTCAAGGAGAATTTGTTTGTATCGTGGTCTTAGGCAGGGCTGTGTGCTGGCCCCCTGACTCTAAAATCAATACCTATCTGATGTTGCCGATAGCCTGGCCGAAGGGGGACTCATAGCCCCGAAGGTCGGCCTGTCTAAGATCTCAGGGTCGGCATGCACTGACGACTTTCTTATTTTTGACAAATCTAGGATTGGTCTGCAAAGATTGTTGAAGGTATTTATAATCTATGCCAGGAAGAATTGACTTATTATTAACCCTAGAAAGACTAAAATCCGGACATTCTCAAAGAGAAGGCAGAATAGTTTTTTATTTTTTTTAATTAATATAGTGTGTTATAGTTACAAAAAAGGAACTTTTCACACTTAGAAATTCAAATTCAAATTCAATTACATCATTTAAAAAGTGTATCAGCACGTTTTATGAACCAAAAGTATAAAATAGCTCAAACTTATACAACAGTGATATTTAACATAAACACATAAAATACAAACATTAAAAATTTACCTAATTCTTACATTGAAATATTTACACCAAAGATCCAACAAACTTCTGTCATTAGTAGATGATAATACACTTTTTCTAAACCACTTACTGACAAACAGAGAAAATACTTTGACCGCACTAGATGTTCATTTTGTGGAAATATCATAGTCGTTCTTTTTTCGAAGAAGTTCATCTTCAATTTTAACTAATAATCCAACGAGGGCACACATAAAGGCAATGTGAGGGTTACTCATACATTTTCGCCACAGCATTTCCCGATAAGAAACATAATTTCCAACATTGTTGTCTAATAATTCTGTCGTCTTCAAAATAACTGCAATAAATGACCAAGTGTTTTATGGTTTCTTTTTGTGGATCTAATTCACAAAATCGGCAAATATCAGTTTCAAAATGCAACCATTGACCTATGCGTTCTTTAGAGTGTAATTGGTTTAGACAAAAACGCATATACATATCCCGTACTTTGCAGTCTGGAAAACATTCTATATACATTAGTCTCGGGAATTTTTTATGTGAATGGGAGGCAAATTCTTTGTACAACCGATATGTTCCAACCATCTCCCGTGAGTCAACCGAGTCCATTTGGTACAGCATTTCTTTACAATATCCCGCTCTCACCACTAGATCTTCTTTTGTGATGTTAATCCCCAGCAAAGCTGATCCCATCTTTAGTTTAAACATTACCATGGATAGTGGATTTTCTAATAAGAACATTTTCGCAAACTCAACGTACATTGAATTTCTAGGCGGAATTTGAATTTTAGCGTATGCAGATATTTGACGCCACAGAAAACGAGAGGCTACACTTGATAACCCCAATTCAACATGTATACATGCGTTAGGAATTGAGTTTGCCAGGCCCAATACCTGCTTCCACATACGGCCCTGGACAGAGTTCAATAAGTCATCAACATTGTGCAAACACAGATCCAAGTTATACAAAATTATAGATTCAATCTTCAACTGGTAGAACTGAAGAGCGGGATTTAATGAAAATGTACAATACTTCCTATATATTATTTTTAGAAGTGAGATCAAAGGCCTAACTTTCTTTGTTATCCCTTGAAACCACTTTTTTTTGGAAAAATCATTAGAGATGTCAAAACCTAAATATTTTATCCTAGTAACTCTCTCCAATTTCAAATTGTTAAGCGTCCAGACATATTGTGTCATCTTTTTTGAGCCTGACAAAATGAGTATCTTGGACTTATCTACATTTGCACATAGATTGTGTTCACTCGCAAATGCAGAGAACGCTCCAAGTTTATTTTGAAGCCCAAGGGGAGTTTTATCAAAAATGATGATATCATCAGCATATGCTAGCCAGTGCCCCAGATGCCCCGGGTAGCACAGAGCTGTTTTCCAGATTTCCCCAATATCAACCAAGTACAAGTGAAAGAGAGTCGCAGCTGGGCTACAGCCCTGCTTCACCCCGATGTAAGTGGGAATGCTGTTCGTGACATCACCCTGTCTGTTTGTTCTTATCCTGAAGAATGTACCAGAGTGCAATAGGGCGAGTAATTGAACCGAATAGTAGTAATACCTCTTGGTCTTATTGGCAAGGGGTTAGGAGTTATAGTGTCGGGCCAAGCTGGTCCCCTGCTCAACCGTTCGTCTGAGGTCGGGGTTTAGCCTGCAGGCCGGCACATGGTTTGTCTGGGAACCAAACTCCAGGATTCCCGGGAGGTTAAAAGTTCTAGGTGAGGTGACAAATCCTTGTTAGTTGTGGGTGCTGGCAGGAAAGTGGCTAGTCCAGTACTTTTGATAGTTATTCACAATTCAGTCTTGAGTTGTTGTTGTACATTGTGTATTGATTGTTCAGATTTAATATAGCACTTGAGGCACTTGTGCCAGAGTGGGGAAACAGAAAAAAGCTGACGTGCGTTTGGACCGTAGTCTTTATCAAGGCTGTGTAGGGTGGGGGTTGAGGAGTGATGGGTGATGTGGGCGAGTGAGTGGTGTGGTGGCATATCCCATATTGAGAAGATTGGTGGAGACAGTCATATTCATTTCAATCATGGGCGGTCACAGTAAGGCAGAGCAAAGAATCAGTTAGAGCAAGAATTGAACAACATGATAAGTGAATTGGATACGTGGTGGGTGGCAGGTGGTGGTGGTTAATAAGGAGTAGGCAGGCATGTTAATAACATTTGTCATCATTAGTGATACGAAAATAGGCAAAGGCATTTAGACATTGAATAGTTTCAGGCAGACACGGTACCAAGGAGAGAAGAGCGGGGGAAAGGTAAAGGGAACGAGAGAGAGAATTAATGCAGGGTTGAGGCCCATGGATATAATGCAGACAGAATCACACATAGAGGCCGCGGAGGCCGGTGCTTACCAAAAAGAAGGTGTTCGAGGAGGCTCGCGTTGGAGCGCGTAAAGGAAGCACCCTGATTATGGTGTTGGATGACGGTTTAGTAGCTCATCTAGAAGAGAATGGGGGCTGAGGTTAGGCAGATGCCAAAAATATTCCTGGTTTGGGTGGCGTAAGGTAGTTAAGAAGCAGAGTGTAGATGGAGGCATGGCTGGGTGGGTGTGCTGGTGTGGCATGGAATGGCACCTAGGTCCAGAAGAAGAATGAAAGCCCCAATGCTGGGGAGTGTTGGGCTGGGGGATGGTGGAGTTCCTAGTCTCCCGGGGCGTTGGCTTGTGTAGGTATAGGCTATGCTTCTGTAGGTATAGGCTATTGGACCGGTGGAAGTGGGAAAGGGGGGTGGTGGTACGCCCGTGAGAAGTGCTGGGGGGGGGGGAGACTGGGCCCCTGTGGGGGTGTCCTTGTGCTGTGGAACAGCATCCAGACTGGAAATGTGGTGCAAAGACGCAGCGTGCCTGTGGCCCCGTGGTAGGGATTAGAGGTCAGGGAGGAATGCTCAATCGAGTGATCCAGGGGGAGAACGAGGTGGCGTCCCTGCAGGGAAGTGGGGCGGGGTGGTGCTGGTAAAGTCAGCTGAGCTACCCCAGCGTGGGAGTATCGAGTTGTGTATGTTGAATGGCACAGGCTGGTGCTAGAGTTAAGGGGGAGGTGGCGCAGGCCGGGATGGGTGAAGGGGAGGCCAGTGTTATGGTCATGCGGAGGGGCCGTGCAGCGGAAAGGACCCCAGGTCATGGGTGAATAGCCCCGTGCTGTGTACGCTGTGCCGATCGGAGCATGCAGCCTGGCGACGTGAGGCAAAAGCTGTGTGCCTACATGCCGATACCTCTTGGTCTGTTGAAGGAGTAAACATCAAAAACAGCCATAGTGTTGTATATCTGGGGTTCCACTTTGGGGCGCATGCCTGCCTAAGAAATATTGCTGAAATCCTTTTGCAGAAGGCAGCTCAGCTACAGTGCGGATTATTAAACTCAATCGAAAATTGGGCAGATTCTCCCTCAGACCGGCACTCACTCATGTTTTAAGTAAGGTAATCTACGGCTTGGAACTCTATGGTGATGCCATATTTAAACTATTGGACAGAATTGAGGGTAGGATGTGGCAGAAGATCTTGGACACCCCTAATAGAATACCTCTGGCGGCCATTAGGTTTCAATTAGGGGTGACATCTATATTTATTTATTTATTTTGCATTTATAAAGCGCAGCCCTCGGACATAGTGGCGCTGTTACAAGAATACTTTCTTAGTTACATTGCAAGATCTTAGTTACATTACACGAGGACTTAGTTGCGTTACAAGAATACTTAGTTTGGTTACAGGAGTACATAGTTGTGTTACACAAACACTTGGTTATGTTACAGGCGTATTTAGTTATATTGTAAGAATACTTTCTTCATTAATTTTAAGAGTACTTACTGATTACATTGGTGGAGCGATGAATGCAGGGCTACAGATATGCAATGGTGTGGGGGCAGGCACTTATGTTCCTGGCTGGCTACTCATACATGCATCTACAGTTATAGGTTAGAGAGATGTCTAACGATGTGAAAGTGCAGGGTGCCTACCCCTGCGTTGAGGAGGCCGAGCACAAAAGCAAGCATGTCAGAGAGAGGCAATGTATGTGGGGCACATATAGCTTCATAGGTGGCCGTGAGGAGTAGGGGGCCCAATCACTCACTATACAAACAAAGCAATATACAGAAGTACGGTGCGTGCAACATTAGATCCTAGAGGTAAGAGATGGCCAGTACTATTTAAAGTGCCTAGTGCTTACCAAGAGGTAGTTGCAGGGGCCGGAGGCTATGGTGGATGTCTCTGGGGCGTTCAATGCTCAGAAGGGTGATGGAGAGGAGCTACAGGCGCACAATGTTAGAGAGTTTGTAGTGTTGAAACAGCGTGTCTGGCAGACGGTGCACGGTGTCTCGGACTGGCTCAGACTGGGCCTTTTAGCACCGGGCCTTCTGGCAATTGGGCCGGCTTCCGCCTCCGGTGCAGGCACTCTGGGGAAGTAGCTGATGCTGGCCAATCAGCTGTTTTCGCGGTGTCAGAGGCGTCGGGGCGATGCAGCGGCCATTTTACAGGTCGTCATGGCAACAGAACACAAAGAACAATTGTGGCTCTCGCTGATGCCACGGTTGTGTGAGGAACAAGGCCCTCGCTGGTGGGTGCTCACGGGCACACAGAGTCTGCTGTGGCAGGAGGGGAGAAAGGTGGGTGAGGCGCTGGGCTTCACTCCATGCCGTTGGTGTTCGCCGTAGTGTGTTCAGGTCGATCAGCTGGGAGATCAGCTGAGAGGGCTCCTGCCCTCTCACGAGCAGTGCTCGAGGTCTGGATGCGATCAATGGCTCAGACTGGGCCTTTTAGCACCATTCAGCCTATGTTGTTGACTCTATGTTCAAAATTGGTCTCACCAATTGTCTCACCAATGGTAGATTTCCTTTAGGAGACCATAGGGGATTCCCTCAACTATACAAAGCCACCTCACATGAATACTAAATATTTGGTTCAACCGGGGACGAGATGTCAAGTTAGCCTTGTAAGAATTGACCTGGAATTGGAGACTCTTATTAATAACCCAAATAAGGCCAAAAGGGCTCTGTTTAATCTTGACTAGGCTGTCAGAACCGATGTATTCCACTCCTTCTCATCCATGAAACATCCATCTCATGAGCATAATTGTGGGGAGGTTTATCATCATTGCTTTATCAATTCCCTAATCGGCAACACAGTGGCCTTCTCATTAGGTTATGTTGGAATTTGCTCCCTATAAAAGAGATCCAGTTTAGGAGAAGCTTAATCAATGTGACTGAGAGTGGGAGTAGATTCTGTCAAACTGGTCTGGAATCGATAAAGCACTTGGCTCTTGATTGTACTGCACTGTCTATACGTAGGAACAATTACCTGCCTCCTCTTTTGAAGTATTGATTAGGATGTATTGATGATAATTTATGGAAAAGATTTTTAATCACCCAAACTTCTCATGAAGGCCTGCTCTTGCTGTCTTTATTAAAATCATCAATCTGTTGTAAGAATAGTTTGTTAACATTATTGGCTAATAATTCTGGTGTGTCTTGTTACAAGGCAGAATTTTTGTCGACTCCTACCTTGGTCTCAAGTAATTGCAATTTGAAATTAAATACCCCAATGTTCTTTTTATGCTTTTTCATTTTAGTGGATATGTTCTTGTTCTTTGTAAATAACTTGTAAATAGACTTTTGATCTGTAAATTGACTTTTATGTGACTTTTATGTATGTTTATGTGATGATTTATTTTCTAAAGGTTTAATTTAAACCAAATACAAGAAGATAAAAAATAAGAGCAGACAGTCAACAAGATCAGAAACCAACCAAACTGGCTAGGCAAGGGCTGAAGCCAACAAGGCCGGGTAACCAACCAGATCAACTAAACAACACATCCAGAGAGCCAGCAACAGCAGAAGCCAAACAGGCAAGATAGCCAACAAGACCAGCTAGGCAGCAAGACCAGAAGCCAACGAGACCAGACATCAACAAGGCCAGATAGACAACAAGAGCATCAGCAAAGAAGACCAGGACCTAAGAAGACCAGCTAGATAAGACCCAAGACCTACAAGGCCAGGTAGCCAACAAGACCAGACATCCAATAAGAGCAGGCAGTCAACAAGATCAGAAACCAACAAGACTGGCTATGCAAGGGCCGAAGCCAACAAGGCCGGGTAACCAACCAGATCGACTAAACAACAAATACAGAGAGCCAGCAACAGCAGAAGCCAAACAGGCAAGATAGCCAACAAGACCAGCTAGGCAGCAAGACCAGAAGCCAACGAGACCAGACATCAACAAGGCCAGATAGACAACAAGAGCATCAGCAAAGAAGACCAGGACCTAAGAAGACCAGCTAGATAAGACCCAAGACCTACAAGGCCAGGTAGCCAACAAGACCAGACATCCAATAAGAGCAGGCAGTCAACAAGATCAGAAACCAACAAGACTGGCGAGGCAAGGGCTGAAGCCAACAAGGCCGGGTAACCAACCAGATCGACTAAACAACAAATCCAGAGAGCCAGCAACACCAGAAGCCAAACAGGCAAGATAGCCAACAAGACCAGCTAGGCAGCAAGACCAGAATCTAACGAGACCAGACATCAACAAGGCCAGATAGACAACAAGAGCATCAGCAAAGAAGACCAGGACCTAAGAAGACCAGCTAGATAAGACCCAAGACCTACAAGGCCAGGTAGCCAACAAGACCAGACATCCAATAAGAGCAGGCAGTCAACAAGATCAGAAACCAACAAGACTGGCTATGCAAGGGCCGAAGCCAACAAAGCCAGGTAACCAACCAAGCAGACCAGCTAAACAACACATCCAGAGAGCCAACAATACCAGGTGCCAACCAGGCAAGATGGCCAACAGCACCAGATAGACAACAAGATCAGCAGCAAAGAAGACCAGGACCCAAGAGGACCAGCTAGATAAGACCCAAGACCTACAAGGCCAGGTAGCCAAAAAGACCAGACATCCAATAATAGCAGGCAGTCAACAAGATTGGAAACCAACAAGACCGGATATGCAAGGGTTGAAGCCAACAAGGCCAGGTAACCAGCCAGACCAGCTAAACAACAAATCCAGAGAGCCAACAAGACCAGACGCCAAGCAGGAAAGATGGCCAACAAGACCAGCTAGACAACAAGATCAGCAGCGAGAAAAGACCAGCACCCAAGAGGAACAGCTAGACAAGACCCTAAACCTGCAAGGCCAGGTAGCCAACAAGACCAGATATACAATAATAGCAGGCAGTCAACAAGATCAGAAACCAACAAGACTGGCTAGGCAACCGCCGAAGCCAACAAGGCCAGGTAACTAACCAGACCAGCTAAACAACACATCCAGAGAGCCAACAACACCAGGTGCCAACCAGGCAAGATAGCCAACATGACCAGCTAGACAACAAGATCAGCAGCGAAGAAGACTAGGACCCAAGAAGACCAGCTAGATAAGACCCAACCCCTGCAAGGCCAGGTAGCCAACAAGATCAGATATCCAATAATAGCAGGCAGTCAAGAAGATCAGAAATCAACAAGACTGGCTATGCAAGGGCCAGAGCCAACAAGGACAGGTAACTAACCAGACCAGCTAAACAACAAATCTAGAGAGACAACAACACCAGGAGTCAAGCAGGGAAGATAGCCAACAAGACCAGCGAGGCAGCAAGACCAGAGCCAACTAGACCAGATATCCAACAAGGTCAGATAGACAACAAGATCAGCAGCAAAGAACACCAGGACCCAAGAAGACCAGCTAGATATGATCCAAACCCTGCAAGGCCAGGTAACCAACAAGACCACATTTCCAATAATAGCAGGCAGTCAACAAGATCAAAAACCAACAAGACTGGCTAAGCAACCGCGGAAGCCAACAAGGCCAGGTAACTAACCAGACCAGCTAAACAACACATCCAGAGAGCCAACAACACCAGATGCCAACCAGGCAAGATAGCCAACAAGACCGGATAGACAACAAGATCAGCAGCAAGAAAAGACCAGGACCCAAGAAGACGAGCTAGATAAGACCCAGAACCTGCAAGGCCAGGTAGCCAACAAGACCAGATATACAATAATAGCAGGCAGTCAAAACGATCAGAAACCAACAAGACTGGCTAGGCAAGGACCGGAGCCAAAAAGGCCAGGTAACCAACCAGACCAACTAAACAACAAATCCAGAGAGACAATAAGACCAGAAGCAAACCAGGTAAGATAGCCAACAAGATCAGCTAGACAACAAGATCAGCAGCGAAGAAGACCAGGACCCAAGAAGACCAGCTAGCTAAAACCCAAACCCTGCAAGGGCAGGTAGCCAACAAGACCAGATATCCAATAAGAGCAGGCAGTCAACAAGATCAGAAACCAACAAGACCGGCTATGCAAGGACCGAAGCCAACAAGGCCAGGTAACTAACCAGACCAGCTAAACAACAAATTCAGAGAGCCAACAACACCAGAAGCCAACCAGGCAAGATAGCCAACAAGACCAGCTAGGCAGGAAGACCAGAAGCCAACGAGACTAGATATCCAACAAAGCCCAGATAGACAACAAGATCAGAAGCAAAGAAGACCAGGACCCAATAAGACCAGCTAGATAAGACCCAAAACCTGCAAGACCAGATATCCAATTAGAACAGATATCCAATAAGAGCAGGCAGTCAACAAGAGCAGAAGAGAAGGCAAAAAGACATATTAGCCACTTAACCAGAAAATTCTACTGTTCATGAAAGTCACAAAATCAACAAGACCATCCAGACGGACAAGATTGATGAGTCAAGCAGAGTGGCTAACCAACAACCTCTGTTGGGGCACAAGTCATGCTGGTCTAGAAGACAGGTACGGGTTGTCCTGGGAGGATAGCTCAGTGGCAACGTGGAATGTGGAAGCAGGACCACATGAAGCAACACAGGTTCGATCCCCGGGTCGATGTTTAGAAACCTCTGGGTATTTAAACGCATTATAAATACGCAACTAAGACAACAACAAAACAAACAAAAAAATTATGCAAAAAAAAAAATTCATGTGCTGTGTGAAATGCAAAATAAATAAAATATATAAATTAAGAGGTGCTCCAGACCCCCACCAACATATCCATCTCTGGCATCCTCGCCCCACGGGCCTGTCCACCACAGAGGCCTACAAGGTGCATGGGCAGCTAGACTCAATTTGATTTGATTTTGAGTAACTTATTACATGCACCAGACGGAATCAACCATATTCGGGCGCAGATGATAACTATAAAACTCAAGGATTTCGTAAGAAAAAGAAAGAGGATGACTAGAAGTCTGCCTTACTTTAACTGTTTACATTTATCTAAATAAAAAAAGTTTTCAGTCTCTTTCTAAAGAGATCCAAACTTTCACACTTTCTAATTTCAAGTGGGAGCTGATTCCAAACTTTAGGGCCATAAGCACCAAAGCTTCTATCTCCTCTTGAGGTATATTTTGTTCGTGGGATGCAGAGTAAGAGTTTATCCTCTGAACGTAAACTCCTTTTCGGCTGATAAAATACAATTTTATCAGCTAAATATGTGGGGGCAAGCCCTTCAATGCATTTGAACACTAGGCATGCCATCTTGAATTTGATCCTGTCTTCCACCATCAGCCAGTGGAGGGATCTCTGCATTGATGACACATGGTCTCTTTTCTTCAGGTTTCCAATTGCTCTCACTGCTGCATGTTGCGCTCTTTGAAGTCTCATCATTTGCTTCTGAGGAGTCCCTGCTAGGAGGCTATTACAGTAATCTAGGTGGGGGTTGGTCATTACCCCACCACCACTGCTCTGTCTTCCATTGGAATGTAGGGGAGTATTTTCCGTAATGATCGGAGTGCAAAGTAAACTATTTTCACTTTGGCCCCTCCTTGGGTCTCACTATTCAAATTCTCTTGCCGCCAGCAGCCTAGGTTTTTTACTTTTTTTGCATATTGCAGTTGTTCTCCAAGGATCATAAGGGGGGGACACTTGGGGGGCTTTGAAATCCCGATGTTTTTTTATTCTTTGGGCTGAATAATGTCATTTCCGTTGTTGCGGCGTTTAGCTGCACACGGTTATGGTTCAATCATTGAGTTCCTTCAGACATTGATTGATTCTCTGGAAATCCTCTTCACTATTTTGTAGCGCGATATGCAGTTGCATATCATCCCCATGTGAATGAAATAACGACCCGTATTTCCTAAATATCCTAAAAACTGGGCGAAAATGGAGATTAAAAATGAGTGGAGAGAGGGATGAACCCTGTGGGACCCCGCAGTCCAGTTCCACCATTTGTGAGATGAAACCGTCAAGTCTGACCCCTGGGGTTCTGTCTTTAAGAAATGACTCGCCCCACTTCACAACTTGATCAGAAGCTTTCCCCACCTGCTTGATCCATTCTGCCATTACCTGATGATTTACAGTATCGAAGGCCGCGGAGAGATCCAACATTCATAACACTGTGGACCCCCCCCTATCGGCTGCCTCCATGAAATCGTCATGCACGGCTAGAGGGGCCCACTCGGTGCCATGGTTCAGGCGAACACCTGATTGAAGATCATCCAACAGATTTTCTTCATCCTGAAAGGCCTGGAGCTGAGCGCACACCACTTTTTCCAGAATGTTTGTTGGCCACTGGTCGATAATTCTGCATTACTTCTGTGTCTAAAGTTTTTTTTTTTTAGTAAAGGTTTAATTAGTGCTTTTTTTTTAAAGCTACAGGTAGCTGCGAATCTTGAAGTGACTTATTCACGAAAGTCCCAATGAATAGTGTTAGTTCCTTTTTTGACCACATCAATGAAGACACATGTGTCCGGAAGCGCGTGCCCTGCCCCTGGCATCGGAGCAGATTACTTGTAAATGTGGGGGCTGCCGAGGTGTCAATCGAGGGGCGATAGACAGACGCACCCCGTGCCGGGCCCAGACGTGTAATACCTTTAAATGCCCCGCTGTGTAGAAACTTGAGAGCACTCAGGCCCCGCCTGCTTCTAGGCACCCCCAATGTTGGCAGATACGAACGGAGGAGCTTATAGGATTAGCCTAAGATCACACAATGTCATCAAGCCAGGAAACCGGCTGGGCAGCTCAGAGCTCCAGGGTTCACAGGCAGCACGTGCACAGTCGGGGTGCGCCCCCTCCCGGGAACAAAGTGCTATTGTCTAACAGTATCATCAGCGATTGTCCGCCAGAAACGCACGTCTCTCAAGAATGCGTAACAATCAGAGACGGGGGTTTGCCGCTGCGGGCAGTGTGATGTCACACGCAGACAGGGGGGGCAGCGAAGGGCTGCTGCAGGCCTTCATACGATGTGATGTGGCATTTATAACGAGAAGCGGCTCCTCTGTGGCAGAAAAGCTGGGGTTAAAGTGACGCCAGACACAGACTTGAGAGCTCCCAGAAACACGTAAAGAAGTGACACTTAGGGGGTTGCCTCCCTCTTTACTGTCTGCCGAGCCCCTCTTTACAGATCGCCAGGGGGGTGATGCTCGGTTCTGTAGTGCGAATCATTTGCTTTTATTTATTGATGTCATTCGCTGACAGCGCCTAGACCCGGAGGTATCATGGCGCTGGAACATCTTAGGAGGGGAGAAAATAACAGGCACAGGAGCGTTGCTCGGACATAATGGCTGCCAGGTGTGTAGGTATTGCCTTCGGGCTTCTTCCTGTGTGCCGTGGGGGGTGGCGCAGGTGGGGGGGGGAGAGGGTGGGGGAGGGTGCAATAGTGCGGGGACCGTGACAGTGAAGCCGGCACCCCCGGCCCGCTTTCTGGAGTATCTAGTTGTGGCTGGGCTCAGGCACCGTGGTTTGGGCCTTGAGGTAATGCGCTGGTTGAGGAAGCCTGGGGCAGTGCCAGTGACTCGCGGTGGGCCTTGACTGGCAGCCAGTGTGGCTCCCTTCAGGCTTGGCACATGTGGTCACTTCGCTTCATGCCCCAGGCAGCCCGAGGGCGTGGCTCTGGACCAGTTGGAGCTTGGAGATGTTTTTGGAGGCTGGCATTGCAGTAGTCTAGTTTGCTACCAATGTTGGCCCTGGCAACGGGGAGGCAGTTGTCTGGGGACAGAGGTTGATGAGTTTAGTGGAGTAAGCGGCTGATGACGCAAGGGCTTTGGCACGGTTCTGCATGGATGGCTCTACATCAGGGTGGACGCCCGGGGTTTTAATGTGGCTGGAGAGATTGATGCTATTGCCATCAATGGGGAAGGAGTTTATGGGGGATCCAGGCGTTTGAGCCGGTGAGGGGAACCAACAACGAAAAGCTGAGTCTTAACATCATTTAGGCAGAGATGGTGTTCCGCCATCCAAGCCTGGGTGATGCAGTGTACATGGTTCATTTTGCCGGAGTCTAGAGAGTGGTTGCCGATGAGTTTGAGTAGAATTTGTGTATCTTTGGCAAATTCGCCGTAAGGGATTTCGAGATTGTCGAGGTAATCAAAAAGGGGTTTGGTGTACATGTTGCAAAGGTAGGTGAGATGCAAGAGCCCTGTGGGACTGTGACGAATAAACTTATGGGACACCACTGGTCCAGGGAGGAGTAATGGTTTCTAAACCATCAATCAGCCCCACACCTCTTGTACACCTAAAAAGGGATTCAAACAGATTGGACACACAAGCAAATTATAAACCACCTTGTCCAATTTTGGTAACGTGGACGGAACAGCAGGCTTATCTCTGCAAGGTTGTGGATCGTTGGTTAGTTGCAAGACAGCGAAAATAAAATTATTTCCCAATGATAAAGGGGCTGTCCAGTCAAGGTTGTATACAAATATTGACTTTATTATTATTACAACAGACAGTTCTAGCACACTACAAAATACTACCCACCCTGTAAAGGAACACAGAGGACATACAGTTTCACGAAGGCAAGGGATGCAGTCTGGATACTGACAGAAGGGCAGTTGGTAAAGCAATCAGTCTTAACTGTTCAAGATTATTTGGTTTCAGCACCAAGGGAGCAAGGGGTTGTAAATGCCACTAGGGGCCTTCGGAGGAGGACCAGGGGGACAGAACCACAATGTACCTGGTACTTTAGATGATCTTGATGCTCGACAGCGGCCAGTCGGTTGCAGGGTACTTTGCAGCTCCTGTAACACGGTTCAAGACCGGAGACAGCTGCAGGTATCAGGCGGCAGGCAGTCCGGCAAGCAAGGCTGGATGGATGGCTGCAGACTGGCCTACACAGTGGCCCGGGGTCAAGAATCATTGTCTCTGTGCTGGTTTGCAGATCTGGAACACTGTTTGAGTCGTCTCGGCCGGATTTAGTGACTGCAGCGTGACAACAGTCAGTGGTGCAGCCAGTTGCGGTTCGAGGGCTCGACTGCCTCCAAAATATCCTTAAAAGATGGATGCTGGTTGATGCTTGTTGTGGCACTCCTCCTAGCTTCTTTGCAGGGCTTGTGTCGTCCTTCAAGGCGGACGGCCAAATGCTGAGGAGAGTGTTTGCAGGCAACTGCCTTGTCATTTGTTCCGAGACTCTGTGGCAGTTCCCACATAGGAAGCTTGCTGGCAGAACCTAGCAGGGCCCGCTGTGTGCTTGCTGGGTACCGGTTCTGAAGCTGCTGGATGGGTCCTCTGAGTCCAGTATCTCCCTCTGTTCTCTGGTAGATGTTTAGGGGAGGGATCTTGCTTCTCTCTTGGAAATCCTGGCCTTCCTTCACTGGTGGAAGCTATAAGGCATACTGTACCTGCAGCCAGGGTCCAAATTAGTCCTTCTTCTTACTCCTTTAGAAGTCAGCAGAGGATCTCCCAAAAGAGGGGCTCAACCCTCTTTTAAAACCAAATGGGTCTCAATGATTGGTGCAAGCTAATCCTGCCGTAATGAACCAATCCTGGGTCTCCACCAAAAATCTTCTGTTACGTGAGAGGTATTAACCAGAGTGCTTTGCAACAGGAACGGTAAGGGGTGACAACATGTACTAAGTCCCACCCATCTTCCTGTCTGGTGTGGATCAAAGTGTCTCTCTAGTTAATTGAGCTCTCTGTGACTCCTGATCAAAGCACAGGTCTCCCTTGAGGTTTGTGCCGAGAACAGACTTTCTGTCTCCATCAAATCACGTAATTCTTCCCTCTGAAAGGGGGTTTCCTTCAGGGGTTGCCAACCGTAAACAGTTGTCCCAGACAAGACATTCACTGCCCTTCATACAGAGGGGTGGGAGATTTTTACAAGTTGACATATTGCATATCAAAGAGGTGTTAGTTTCCTGTTCCTTGTGTTAGTTCTGTGACCAAGCCTCTTCGCAGTATGCACTGCCACCACACAGAACTTAGACAATAGATCAGGATGGATCCACAGAGCCTTTGATATTTAAGTATGCTGACCATGGCAGTAGGAAGGTGTTGCCTTCCCCCTTCCTGAGATGCTTTGATGTACCCATGGCTGTCACATTCCAGCTAAATGTGACAGGGAGGACTGCGCCTGTAGGCTGTGTCCACCCGGAGTATACTTGACTATGTTTTTTTTGTCAGGTCAGCACATGAAAATGTGTGCAGATTAGCCCCACATATTTTGTGAAGTTGGTCTCCCATCGTTCCATTTCTTACAAAATTTCAAAAAAGCACAGGTGAGCGCACACTCCCCGTGCGGATGATCGAATTCCTCACAGGGACCCTGTGGCTCAGGGGTTCGGCAAAGACTCTTGCGGAGCACTCGCTAAGAAAGGTATTGGCCCACTTGGCCACTTCTGTGGAGAAGTTGATTTTGGGGGTGAGGTGTTGACAGAGGATATTGTGATTAACAAGATTGAAAGCAGCAGCACGGTCAAGTAAGAGGAGGATGGCTAGTTCACTGGAGTCACGTATGCTGTCGAGCTGGATCTTAAGGTCAAGGAAGGTGGCCTTTGTAGTGTGTCTGGGTCTGAAGCCAGATTGGCCCAAACCAAGAAGGCTATTGTTTTCCAGGTGAACTTGGAGTTGTGAATATGCAGTGTGGTCAAGGATTTTGAGCCAGTAAGGTACTGTGGTGTTGGGACGGTAATTAGTGGGGAAAGCAGGGTCAAGTGAGGGTTTCTTGAGTACGGGGGTGACCCAGGCTTCTTTGAGAGCTGTGCGGACACATCTGGAAGCAAAAGAGCCATTGATGAATTTGGCGATGAGGGGTACCAGGGGTTTGGCACACATTTTTATGATGTGTGAGGGGCAGGTGTCACCTTTGCAATTTGACGGTTTGTGGTGCTTTGTTTCTATGCATGACCGTTTTGCTGGTCAGTGCAGCTTGGACGGATGTGCACCAGACTTTGTCCTGTGGGAAGCTGACAATAGGCGATGCTGAAGATTTAAGTTCTTTAAGGATTTTGAAGAGCTCTCTGGTGTTAGAGCTGGCTTCCCTGATTCTGGTATTATAAATGTTGGATTTGGTGGTGATAAGTGCGGCTTTGTAAGTCTTGGCTGCGGAGAGGAAGGATTCCTTTTGGGTAGCGAAGGGATTGTTCCTGTGTGTGTTGAGTCTGCCCAGGGTAATTAGCTCGTCCGTGAACCTATTGTGGAGAGTGGCCTTTTTCCGGGATGTGGTTTTGAGAGGTGCGTGATGGTCGAGAGTGAATGAAAGTGTGGCATTGTAAGAGCCAAGGACTGCTTCGTGGTTGTCACGGTCAGGCAGTGTTGTGAGAAGTGAAGAGATGGGGGTTCTAACAGGGGGAGGGTGGGCCTAGAGGTGATGGGGGAGGGTGGGCCTAGAGGTGATGGTGGGAGGGTGGGGATCTTTGCTGTTGCTTACATATTCCAGAAGCAAGGATCAGGAAGTGGTCTGTCCAAGGGACAGGTTCGATGGAGGTGATCGAGCTAGGGGAGTTGGGTTTCAGGATCCAATCAAGGATCGGGCCTTTGGCCTCTGTGGGGGTTGTGATGGTTTGAGAGAAGGTGGTAGTGAGTGCAGTGGCTTTCGTGTCAGCAGTGTCGTTCAATCCAAGATTAAAGTCTCCAAGAAGGAGGAGTTTGGTGCTGGGCTTGATGAGGGGAGAGAGAAGAAGGCAGATGTCTGTGTCTGGGGAGTTGCAGTGGTTACATTGGCGGTAGAGGGGAAGGATGCTAAGGGTAGTTTGGGGACTTTTGAGTTTAGTGAGTAAAAGTTCAAAACCTTGCTCTGGGGGATAGGGGGGACTCTTCTAGGTAGGGTGGCCTTGGATATGATAGCGACTCCTCCTGGTTGGTTGGATCTATCAGATCTCAAGATAGTGTATCCAGTAGGAATGGCTAGAGAGAGTGCGGTCCGGTGACGTCATGCAGCCATGTTTCGGTAATGGCTAGCATGTCTATATCCTTTCCCGGGAGGGGGTCATGTACAACGCGGAAGATGGCTAGAGAGAGCGCGGTCCAGTGGCGTCATGCAGTCATGTTTTGAAAATGGCGAGCATGTCCAGATCCTTTCCCGGGAGGAGGTCATGTACATTGCGGGGGTGGCTAGAGAGAGCGCAGCCCGGTGGCGTCATGCAGACACGTTTCGGTAATGGCGAGCATGTCTATATCCTTTCCTGGGAGGAAGTCATGTACATCATAGGGGATGGCTACAGAGAGCGCCGCCCGGTGGCGTCATGCAGTCATGTTTCGGTTATGGCGAGCATGTCTATATCCTTTCCTGGGAGGAGGTCATGTACATCGCGAGGGGGTGGCGAGAGAGAGCGCCATCCGGTGGCGTCATGCAGTCATGTTTCGGTAATGGCAAGCATGTCTATATCCTTTCCCGGGAGACGGTCATGTACATCGCAGGGGGGTGCATAGAGAGAGCACAGCCCGGTGGCGTCATGCAATCATGTTTCGGTAATGGCGAGCATGTCTATATCCTTTCCTGGGAGGAGGTCATGTACATCGCGGTGGGGGGGCCTAGAGAGAGTGCCGTCCAGTGGCGTCATGCAGTCATGTTTCGGTTATGGCGAGCATGTCTATATCCTTTCTCGGGAGGAGGTCATTTACATTGCGAGGGGGTGGCGAGAGAGAGCGCGGTCCGGTGGCGTCATGCAGTCATGTTTTGGTAATGGCGAGCATGTCTATATCCTTTCCTGGGAGGAGGTCATGTACATCGCAGGGGATGACTACAGAGAGCGCCGTCCGGTGGCGTCATGCAGTCATGTTTCGGTTATGGCGAGCATGTCTATATCCTTTCCCGGGAGGAGGTCATGTACATCGCAGGGGGGTGCATAGAGAGAGCACAGCCCGGTGGCGTCATGCAGTCATGTTTCGGTAATGGCGAGCATGTCTATATCTTTTCCTGGGAGGAGATCATGTACATCGCGGGGGGTGTCTAGAGTGAGCGCCTTCCGGTGGCGTCATGCAGTCATGTTTTGGTTATGGCAAGCATGTCTATATCCTTTCTCGGGAGGAGGTCATGTACATCGCGGGGGGGAGTCTAGAGAGAGCGCCGTCCGGTGGCGTCATGCAGTCATGTTTCGGTAATGGCGAGCATGTCTATATCCTTTCCTGGGAGGAGGTCATGTACATCGCGGGGGGGTGTCTAGAGAGAGCGCCATCCGGTGGCGTCATGCAGTCATGTTTCGGTAATGGCGAGCATGTCTATAACCTTTCCTGGGAGGAGGTCATGTACATCGCGGGGGGGTGTCTAGAGAGAGCACCGTCCGGTGGCGTCATGCAGCTATATTTCGGAAATGGCGAGCATGTTTATATTCTTTCTCGGGAGGAGATCATGTACATCGCGGGGGGTGTTAGAGAGATTGCGGTCCGGTGGCGTCATGCAGCCATGTTTCGGTAATGGCGAGCGTTTCTATATCCTTTCCTGGGAGGAGGTCATGTACATCGCAGGGGGGTGGCAAGAGAGACGCGGTCCGGTGGCGTCATACAGTCATGTTTCAGTTATGGCGAGCATGTCTACATCCTTTCCCGGGAGGAGGTCATGTACATCGCGGGGGGGTGGCGAGAGAGAGCGCGGTCCGGTGGCGTCATGCTTTCATGTTTCGGTAATGGCGAGCATGTCTATATCCCTTCCCGGGAGGAGGTGATGTACATCGCCGGGGGGCAGGGAGGGTGTATAGAGAGAGCGTGGTACAGTGGCGTCATGCAGTCATGTTTTGGTTATGGCGAGCATGTCTATATCCTTTCTCGGGAGGAGATAATTTAAATCGCGAGGGGGTGGCGAGAGAGAGCGAGGTCCGGTGGCGTCATGCAGTCATGTTTCGGTAATGGCGAGCATGTCTATATCCTTTCCTGGAAGGAGGTAATGTACATCGCAGGAGATGACTACAAAGAGCGCCGTCCGGTGGCGTCATGCAGTCATGTTTCGGTTATGGCGAGCATGTCTATATCCTTTCCTGGGAGGAAGTCATGTACATCATAGGGGATGGCTACAGAGAGCGCCGCCCGGTGGCGTCATGCAGTCATGTTTCGGTTATGGCGAGCATGTCTATATCCTTTCCTGGGAGGAGGTCATGTACATCGCGAGGGGGTGGCGAGAGAGAGCGCCATCCGGTGGCGTCATGCAGTCATGTTTCGGTAATGGCAAGCATGTCTATATCCTTTCCCGGGAGACGGTCATGTACATCGCAGGGGGGTGCATAGAGAGAGCACAGCCCGGTGGCGTCATGCAATCATGTTTCGGTAATGGCGAGCATGTCTATATCCTTTCCTGGGAGGAGGTCATGTACATCGCGGTGGGGGGGCCTAGAGAGAGTGCCGTCCAGTGGCGTCATGCAGTCATGTTTCGGTTATGGCGAGCATGTCTATATCCTTTCTCGGGAGGAGGTCATTTACATTGCGAGGGGGTGGCGAGAGAGAGCGCGGTCCGGTGGCGTCATGCAGTCATGTTTCGGTAATGGCGAGCATGTCTATATCCTTTCCTGGGAGGAGGTCATGTACATCGCAGGGGATGACTACAGAGAGCGCCGTCCGGTGGCGTCATGCAGTCATGTTTCGGTTATGGCGAGCATGTCTATATCCTTTCCCGGGAGGAGGTCATGTACATCGCAGGGGGGTGCATAGAGAGAGCACAGCCCGGTGGCGTCATGCAGTCATGTTTCGGTAATGGCGAGCATGTCTATATCTTTTCCTGGGAGGAGATCATGTACATCGCGGGGGGTGTCTAGAGTGAGCGCCTTCCGGTGGCGTCATGCAGTCATGTTTCGGTTATGGCAAGCATGTCTATATCCTTTCTCGGGAGGAGGTCATGTACATCGCGGGGGGGAGTCTAGAGAGAGCGCCGTCCGGTGGCGTCATGCAGTCATGTTTCGGTAATGGCGAGCATGTCTATATCCTTTCCTGGGAGGAGGTCATGTACATCGCGGGGGGGAGTCTAGAGAGAGCGCCGTCCGGTGGCGTCATGCAGTCATGTTTCGGTTATGGCGAGCATGTCTATATCCTTTCCCGGGAGGAGGTCATGTACATCGCAGGGGGGTGCATAGAGAGAGCACAGCCCGGTGGCGTCATGCAATCATGTTTCGGTAATGGCGAGCATGTCTATATCCTTTCCTGGGAGGAGGTCATTTAAATCGCGGGGGGGTGTCTAGAGAGAGCGCCGTCCGGTGGCGTCATGTTTCGGTTATGGCAAGCATGTCTATATCCTTTCTCGGGAGGAGGTCATGTACATTGCGGGGGGGTGTCTAGAGAGAGCGCCGTCCGGTGGCGTCATGCAGTCATGTTTCGGTAATGGCGAGCATGTCTATATCCTTTCCTGGGAGGAGGTCATGTACATCGCGGGGGGGTGTCTAGAGAGAGCGCCGTCCGGTGGCGTCATGCAGTCATGTTTCGGAAATGGCAAGCATGTTCATATTCTTTCTCGGGAGGAGATCATGTACATCGCGGGGGGTGGTTAGAGAGATTGCGGTCCGGTGGCGTCATGCAGCCATGTTTCGGTAATGGCGAGCGTTTCTATATCCTTTCCTGGGAGGAGGTCATGTACATCGCAGGGGGGTGGCAAGAGAGACGCGGTCCGGTGGCGTCATAAAGTCATGTTTCAGTTATGGCGAGCATGTCTACATCCTTTCCCGGGAGGAGGTCATGTACATCGCGGGGGGGTGGCGAGAGAGAGCGCGGTCCGGTGGCGTCATGCTTTCATGTTTCGGTAATGGTGAGCATGTCTATATCCCTTCCCGGGAGGAGGTGATGTACATCGCCGAGGGGCAGGGAGGGTGTATAGAGAGAGCGTGGTACAGTGGCGTCATGCAGTCATGTTTCGGTTATGGCGAGCATGTCTATATCCTTTCTCGGGAGGAGGTCATGTACATCGCAGGAGATCACTACAAAGAGCGCCGTCGGTGGCGTCATGCAGTCATGTTTCGGTTATGGCGAGCATGTCTATATCCTTTCCTGGGAGGAGGTCATGTACATCGCAGGGGGGTGCATAGAGAGAGCACAGCCCGGTGGCGTCATGCAATCATGTTTCGGTAATGGCGAGCATGTCTATATCCTTTCCTGGGAGGAGGTCATGTACATCGCGGGGGGGTGTCTAGAGAGAGCGCCGTCCGGTGGCGTCATGTTTTGGTTATGGCAAGCATGTCTATATCCTTTCTCGGGGGGAGGTCATGTACATTGCGGGGGGTGTCTAGAGAGAGCGCCGTCCGGTGGCGTCATGCAGTCATGTTTCGGTAATGGCGAGCATGTCTATATCCTTTCCTGGGAGGAGGTCAGTTACATCGCGGGGGGATGTCTAGAGAGAGCGCCGTCCGGTGGCGTCATGCAGTCATGTTTCGGTAATGGCGAGCATGTCTATATCCTTTCCTGGGAGGAGGTCATGTACATCGCGGGGGGGGTGGCAAGAGAGAGCGCCGTCCAGTGGCGTCATGCAGTCATGTTTCGGTTATGGCGAGCATGTCTATATCCTTTCCCGGGAGGAGGTCATGTACATCGCGGGTGGTGGCTAGAGAGATCGCGGGCCAGTGGCGTCATGCAGTCATGTTTCGGTAATGGCGAGCATTTCTATATCCTTTCTTGGGAGGAGGTCATGTACATCGCGAAGGGGGGTGGGGGGATGGCTAGAGAGATCGCGGGACAGTGGCGTCATGCAGTCATGTTTCGGTTATGGCGAGCATGTCTATATCCTTTCCCGGGAGGAGGTGATGTACATCGCCGGGGTGGGGGTGTATAGAGAGCGCAGCCCGGTGGCGTCATGCAGTAATATTTCGGAAATGGCGAGCATGTCTATATCCTTTCTTGGGAAGAGGTCATGTACATCGCGAAGGGAGGGGGGGTGGCTAGAGAGATCGCGGGACAGTGGCGTCATGCAATCATGTTTCGGTAATGGCGAGCATGTCTATATCCTTTCCTGGGAGGAGGTCATGTACATCGCGGGGGGGTGTCTAGAGAGAGCGCCGTCCGGTGGCGTCATGTTTTGGTTATGGCAAGCATGTCTATATCCTTTCTCGGGGGGAGGTCATGTACATTGCGGGGGGTGTCTAGAGAGAGCGCCGTCCGGTGGCGTCATGCAGTCATGTTTCGGTAATGGCGAGCATGTCTATATCCTTTCCTGGGAGGAGGTCAGTTACATCGCGGGGGGATGTCTAGAGAGAGCGCCGTCCGGTGGCGTCATGCAGTCATGTTTCGGTAATGGCGAGCATGTCTATATCCTTTCCTGGGAGGAGGTCATGTACATCGCGGGGGGGTGGCAAGAGAGAGCGCCGTCCAGTGGCGTCATGCAGTCATGTTTCGGTTATGGCGAGCATGTCTATATCCTTTCCCGGGAGGAGGTCATGTACATCGCGGGTGGTGGCTAGAGAGATCGCGGGCCAGTGGCGTCATGCAGTCATGTTTCGGTAATGGCGAGCGTTTCTATATCCTTTCTTGGGAGGAGGTCATGTACATCGCGAAGGGGGGTGGGGGGATGGCTAGAGAGATCGCGGGACAGTGGCGTCATGCAGTCATGTTTCGGTTATGGCGAGCATGTCTATATCCTTTCCCGGGAGGAGGTGATGTACATCGCCGGGGTGGGGGTGTATAGAGAGCGCAGCCCGGTGGCGTCATGCAGTAATATTTCGGAAATGGCGAGCATGTCTATATCCTTTCTTGGGAAGAGGTCATGTACATCGCGAAGGGAGGGGGGGTGGCTAGAGAGATCGCGGGACAGTGGCGTCATGCAATCATGTTTCGGTAATGGCGAGCATGTCTATATCCTTTCCTGGGAGGAGGTCATGTACATCGCGGGGGGGTGTCTAGAGAGAGCGCCGTCCGGTGGCGTCATGTTTTGGTTATGGCAAGCATGTCTATATCCTTTCTCGGGGGGAGGTCATGTACATTGCGGGGGGTGTCTAGAGAGAGCGCCGTCCGGTGGCGTCATGCAGTCATGTTTCGGTAATGGCGAGCATGTCTATATCCTTTCCTGGGAGGAGGTCAGTTACATCGCGGGGGGATGTCTAGAGAGAGCGCCGTCCGGTGGCGTCATGCAGTCATGTTTCGGTAATGGCGAGCATGTCTATATCCTTTCCTGGGAGGAGGTCATGTACATCGCGGGGGGGGTGGCAAGAGAGAGCGCCGTCCAGTGGCGTCATGCAGTCATGTTTCGGTTATGGCGAGCATGTCTATATCCTTTCCCGGGAGGAGGTCATGTACATCGCGGGTGGTGGCTAGAGAGATCGCGGGCCAGTGGCGTCATGCAGTCATGTTTCGGTAATGGCGAGCGTTTCTATATCCTTTCTTGGGAGGAGGTCATGTACATCGCGAAGGGGGGTGGGGGGATGGCTAGAGAGATCGCGGGACAGTGGCGTCATGCAGTCATGTTTCGGTTATGGCGAGCATGTCTATATCCTTTCCCGGGAGGAGGTGATGTACATCGCCGGGGTGGGGGTGTATAGAGAGCGCAGCCCGGTGGCGTCATGCAGTAATATTTCGGAAATGGCGAGCATGTCTATATCCTTTCTTGGGAAGAGGTCATGTACATCGCGAAGGGAGGGGGGGTGGCTAGAGAGATCGCGGGACAGTGGCGTCATGCAGTCATGTTTCGGTAATGGCGAGCATGTCTATATCCTTTCCCAGGATCCGGGGATGAGGTCATGTACATCTAGCCCGTGAGCACGTATGGAGCGTGCATTCATGAGGGCACAGGAGAAGGTTTGGGGCTGGGGGATGAGGGCGCGGTATCCCGGTAGATGAGTAGAGATTTCGGGGTGTGGTGGAGGCCAGGTGGAGGCCTCTCAGTGGTGCTCGGGGTGCCTACTCGCTTGTTTCTGGCTAGGCTGGTGCAGGGTAGGTGGGTCAGGGTACGAGAGCAGAGTCGTAGGAGTCTGTCTCTGCCTGGGCATGGAGAGGAGGTCGAGCAGTGGCAACAAGGGCTGCCACCGTGCCACCCCACTGAGGGTGTCGGCGCTAAGGGTGAGTGTCAGAACAGTGCTGGGGAAGTGGATGGGGGGTGAGTCCAGAGTGTGGTGGGGGCGTGGCTGTTAACGCTGTTGCTGGAGTGCTGTTCGCGGAGAGGTGTTGAGGAAGAGGGTTGGCTGTGGTCTCAGCGCCACGTTAGATGGGTCAGTTTTGAGCCGCGCCCTGTGACGGGGGACGGGGGGGTCACAAGGACTGGCACTGGTTGGGATACACAGCTTTCAGAACCTGTTGCGCCGATAAGATGTGATAACAGCTGGCCCTACAGTAACTGGACCTCACGAGCTGCACTAATTCAACACATCTCTCAGCAGCATGCCGTCAACTCACAGAGTTATCTCACTGAGATTAAAACGGCGACCTTCCATGGCGCATGCAGAGCTTTAAAGCAGGCGCATTACCCCAGTGAATCATCGCACTGGAATTGAAACTCTGACTTTAAATGTCACTTGCACGTCTGTCTATCAGGCACATTACCCCACTGAGTTATCTTACTGGTATTAAAACCAGTGGATCCGTATCTTACAGACAGATCATTGCAACAGGCACGTTACCCCACTAAGTTATATGAGATTGATACCAGCTATTCTGTAGGTCATATTCATATCTCTGCAGCAGGAACATTAACCCTCTAAGCTGCGTCACTGTGGCTTACATCTGTGGCCTCCAAGTTGCACATACTTCAGTGGAGCTGCCCCATCATGTTACTGTATGATATCACTGGGGCTGTGGCCCGTAACCTGGAGGTTACACACACAGTTCTGTGCACCATTCACATTACCCGCTGAGCTATCTCATTTCTACTGGCGCTCACAGAGAATACAGTAAGCTATGCTATAGTCCTAACAAACTGTGTACACATGTTTGCACTAAGAACCACTGTTATTTCGAAACCTTTTGATTTTGGCAAGTGGATATTTTGTGTATATTTTCTTTTCTTTGTTTCTTTCAAGTAAATAGGGTTGAGACAGAGTCAGTCACATGTCAGGCTGATGGCTGTCTATGGTCAGGGTTGAGACAGAGTCAGTCACGTGTCAGGCTGATGCATGTCTATGGTCAGGCTTGAGACAGAGTCAGTCACATGTCAGGCTGATGCCTCAGTCACATGTCAGGCTGATGCCTCTCTATGGTCAGGCTTGAGACAGAGTCAGTCACATGTCAGGCTGATGCCTCTCTATGGTCAGGGTTGAGACAGAGTCGGTCACATGTCAGGCTGATGCCTCTCTATGGTTAGAGTTGAGACAGAGTTAGTCACATGTCAGGCTGCTGCCTGTCTATGGTCAGGCTTGAGGCAGAGACAGTCACGTGCCAGGCTGATCCCTCTCTATGGCCAGGGTTGAGACAGAGTCAGTCACATGTCAGGCTGATGCCTGTCTATGGTCAGGGTTGAGACAGAGTCGGTCACATGTCAGGCTGATGCCTCTCTATGGCCAGTGTAGAGACAGAGTCAGTCACATGTCAGGCTGATGCCTCTCTATGGTCAGGGTTGAGACAAAGTCAGTCACATGTCAGGCTGATGCCTCTCTATGGTCAGGGTTGAGACAGAGTCAGTCACATGTCAGGCTGGTGCCTCTCTATGGTTAGGGTTGAGACAGAGTTAGTCACATGTCAGGCTGCTGCCTGTCTATGGTCAGGCTTGAGGCAGAGTCAGTCACGTGCCAGGCTGATCCCTCTCTATGGCCAGGGTTGAGACAGAGTCAGTCACATGTCAGGCTGATGCCTGTCTATGGTCAGGGTTGAGACAGAGTCAGTCACATGTCAAGCGGATGCCTGTCTGTGGTCAGGCTTGAGACAGAGTCAGTCACATGTCAGGCTGATGCCTCTCTATGGTCAGGGTTGAGACAGAGTCAGTCACATGTCACGCTGATGCCTCTCTATGGTCAGGGTTGAGACAGAGTCAGTCACGTGTCAGGCTGATGCCTCAGTCACATGTCAGGCTGATGCCTCTCTATGGTCAGGGTTGAGACAGAGTCAGTCACATGTCAGGCTGATGCCTAAATCACATGTCAGGCTGATGCCTCTCTATGGTCAGGGTTGAGACGGAGTCGGTCACATGCCAGGCTGATGCCTCTCTATGGTCAGGGTTGAGACAGAGTCAGTCACATGTCAGGCTGATGCCTCTCTATGGTCAGGGTTGAGACAGAGTCAGTCACATGTCACGCTGATGCCTCTCTATGGTCAGGGTTGAGACAGAGTCAGTCACATGTCAGGCTGATGCCTCAGTCACATGTCAGGCTGATGCCTCTCTATGGTCAGGGTTGAGACAGAGTCAGTCACATGTCAGGCTGATGCCTCAATCACATGTCAGGCTGATGCCTCTCTATGGTCAGCGTTGAGACAGAGTCAGTCACATGCCAGGCTGATGCCTGTCTATGGTCAAGGTTGAGACAGAGTCAGTCACATGTCACGCTGATGCCTCTCTATGGTCAGGGTTGAGACAGAGTCAGTCACATTTCAGGTTGATGCCTCTCTATGGTCAGTGTTGAGACAGAGTCGGTCACATGTCAGGCTGATGCCTCTCTATGATCAGGGTTGAGACAGAGTCAGTCACATGTCAGGCTGATGCCTCTCTATGGTCAAGGTTGAGACAGAGTCAGTCACATGTCAGGCTGATGCCTCTCTCTATGGTCAGGGTTGAGGCAGAGTCAGTCACATGTCAGGCTGATGCCTTTCTATGGTCAGACTTGAGAAAGAGTCAGTCACGTGCCAGGCTGATGCCTGTCTATGGTTAGGGTTGAGACAGAATCAGTCACATGTCAGGCTGATGCCTGTCTATGGTCAGGGTTGAGACAGAGTCAGTCACGTGTCAGGCTGATGCCTGTCTATGGTCAGGGTTGAGAAGAGTCAGTCACGTGTCAGGCTGATGCCTCTGTATGGTCAGGGTTGAGGCGAAGTCAGTCACATGTCAGGCTGATGCCTGTCTATGGTCAGGCTTGAGACAGAGTCAGTCACATGTCAGGCTGATGCCTCTCTATGGTCAGGGTTGAGACAGAGTCAGTCACATGTCACGCTGATGCCTCTCTATGGTCAGGGTTGAGACAGAGTCAGTCACATGTCAGGCTGATGCCTCAGTCACATGTCAGGCTGATGCCTCTCTATGGTCAGGGTTGAGACAGAGTCAGTCACATGTCAGGCTGATGCCTCAGTCACATGTCAGGCTGATGCCTCTCTATGGTCAGGCTTGAGACAGAGTCAGTCACATGTCAGGCTGATGCCTCTCTATGGTCAGGGTTGAGACAGAGTCGGTCACATGTCAGGCTGATGCCTCTCTATGGTTAGAGTTGAGACAGAGTTGGTCACATGTCAGGCTGCTGCCTGTCTATGGTCAGGCTTGAGGCAGAGACAGTCACGTGCCAGGCTGATCCCTCTCTATGGCCAGGGTTGAGACAGAGTCAGTCACATGTCAGGCTGATGCCTGTCTATGGTCAGGGTTGAGACAGAGTCAGTCACATGTCAGGCTGATGCCTGTCTATGGTCAGGGTTGAGACAGAGTCAGTCACATGTCAGGCTGATGCCTGTCTATGGTCAGGCTTGAGACAGAGTCAGTCACATGTCAAGCTGATGCCTGTCTATGGTCAGGGTTGAGACAGAGTCAGTCACATGTCAGGCTGATGCCTGTCTATGGTCAGGCTTGAGACAGAGTCAGTCACATGTCAGGCTGATGCCTCTCTATGGTCAGGGTTGAGACATGCCTCTCTATGGTCATGGTTGAGACAGAGTCAGTCACATGTCAGGCTGATACCTGTCTATGGTCAGGCTTGAGACAGAGTCAGTCACATGCCAGAGACAGAGTCAGTCACATGTCAGGCCGATGCCCCTCTATGGTCAGGGTTGAGACAGAGTTAGTCACATGTCATGCTGATGCCCCTCCATGGTCAGGGTTGAGACAGAGTCAGTCACATGTCAGGCTGATGCCTCTCTATGGTCAGGCTTGAGACAGAGTCAGTCACATGCCAGGCTGATGCCTGTCTATGGTCAGGCTTGAGGCAGAGTCAGTCACATGCCAGGCTGATCCCTATCTATGGTCAGTGTTGAGACAGAGTCAGTCACATGTCAGGCTGACGCCTCTCTATGGTCAGGGTTGAGACAGAGTCAGTCACGTGTCAGGCTGATGCCTCTGTATGGTCAGGGTTGAGACGGAGTCAGTCACATGTCAGGCTGATGCCTCTCTATGGTCAGGGTTGAGACAGAGTCAGTCACGTGTCTGGCTGATGGCTGTCTATGGTCAGGCTTGAGGCAGAGTCAGTCACATGCCAGGCTGATGCCTCTCTATGGTCAGTGTTGAGACAGAGTCAGTCACATGTCAGGCTGACGCCTCTCTATGGTCAGGGTTGAGACAGAGTCAGTCACATGTCAGGCTGACGCCTGTCTATGGTCAGGCTTGAGGCAGAGTCAGTCACGTGCCAGGCTGATGCCTCTCTATGGCCAGGGTTGAGACAGAGTCAGTTACATGTCAGGCTGATGCCTGTCTATGGCCAGGGTTGAGACAGAGTCAGTCACATGTCAGGCTGACGCTGTCCTTGGTCAGGCTTGAGACAGAGTCAGTCACATGTCAGGCTGATGCCTTTCTATTGTCAAGGTTGAGACAGAGTCAGTCACATGCCAGGCTGATGCCTGTCTATGGTCAGGGTTGAGACAGAGTCGGTCACATGTCAGGCTGATGCCTCTCTATGGTCAGGGTTGAGACAGAGTCAGTCACATGTCATGCTGATGCCTCTCTATGGTCAGGGTTGAGACAGAGTCAGTCACATGCCAGGCTGATGCCTCAATCACATGCCAGGCTGATGCCGCTCTATGGTCATGGTTGAGACAGAGTCAGTCACATGTCAGGCTGATGCCTCAGTCACATGCCAGGCTGATGCCTGTCTATGGTCAGGGTTGAGACAGAGTCAGTCACATGTCAGGCTGACACCTCTCTATGGTCAGGGTTGAGACAGAGTCAGTCACATGTCAGGCTGATGCCTGTCTATGGTCAGGGTTGAGACAGAGTCAGTCACATGTCAGGCTGACGCCTCTCTATCGTCAGGGTTGAGACAGAGTCAGTCACATGTCAGGCTGATGCCTGTCTATGGTCAGGCTTGAGGCAGAGTCAGTCACGTGCCAGGCTGACGCCTCTCTATAGCCAGATGCCTGTCTATGGTCAGGGTGATGCCTCTCTATAGTCAGAGTTGAGGCAGAGTCAGTCACATGTCAGGCTGATGCCTGTCTATGGTCAGGGTTGAGACAGAGTCGGTCACATGTCAGGCTGATGCCTGTCTATGGTCAGGGTTGAGACAGAGTCGGTCACATGTCAGGCTGATGCCTCTCTATGGTCAGGGTTGAGACGGAGTCGGTCACATGTCAGGCTGATGCCTGTCTATGGTCAGAGACAGAGTCGGTCACATGTCAGGGTGATGCCTCTCTATGGTCAGGGTTGAGACAGAGTCAGTCACATGTCAGGCTGATGCCTGTCTATGGTCAGGGTTGAGACAGAGTCGGTCACATGTCAGGCTGATGCCTCTCTATGGTCAGGCTTGAAACAGAGTCGGTCACATGTCAGGCTGATGCCTCTCTATGGTCAGGGTTGAGGCGGAGTCGGTCACATGTCAGGGTGATGCCTCTCTATGGTCAGGATTGAGACAGAGTCAGTCACATGTCAGGCTGACGCCTGTCTATGGTCAGGCTTGAGGCAGAGTCAGTCACGTGCCAGGCTGATGCCTCTCTATGGCCAGGGTTGAGACAGAGTCAGTTACATGTCAGGCTGATGCCTGTCTATGGCCAGGGTTGAGACAGAGTCAGTCACATGTCAGGCTGACGCTGTCTATGGTCAGGCTTGAGACAGAGTCAGTCACATGTCAGGCTGATGCCTTTCTATTGTCAGGGTTGAGACAGAGTCAGTCACATGCCAGGCTGATGCCTGTCTATGGTCAGGGTTGAGACAGAGTCGGTCACATGTCAGGCTGATGCCTCTCTATGGTCAGGGTTAAGACAGAGTCAGTCACATGTCACGCTGATGCCTCTCTATGGTCAGGGTTGAGACAGAGTCAGTCACATGTCAGGCTGATGCCTCAATCACATGCCAGGCTGATGCCTCTCTATGGTCATGGTTGAGACAGAGTCAGTCACATGTCAGGCTGATGCCTCAGTCACATGCCAGGCTGATGCCTGTCTATGGTCAGGGTTGAGACAGAGTCAGTCACATGTCAGGCTGACACCTCTCTATGGTCAGGGTTGAGACAGAGTCAGTCACATGTCAGGCTGATGCCTGTCTATGGTCAGGGTTGAGACAGAGTCAGTCACATGTCAGGCTGACGCCTCTCTATCGTCAGGGTTGAGACAGAGTCAGTCACATGTCAGGCTGATGCCTGTCTATGGTCAGGCTTGAGGCAGAGTCAGTCACGTGCCAGGCTGATGCCTCAATCACATGCCAGGCTGATGCCTCTCTATGGTCATGGTTGAGACAGAGTCAGTCACATGTCAGGCTGATGCCTCAGTCACATGCCAGGCTGATGCCTGTCTATGGTCAGGGTTGAGACAGAGTCAGTCACATGTCAGGCTGACACCTCTCTATGGTCAGGGTTGAGACAGAGTCAGTCACATGTCAGGCTGATGCCTGTCTATGGTCAGGGTTGAGACAGAGTCAGTCACATGTCAGGCTGACGCCTCTCTATCGTCAGGGTTGAGACAGAGTCAGTCACATGTCAGGCTGATGCCTGTCTATGGTCAGGCTTGAGGCAGAGTCAGTCACGTGCCAGGCTGACGCCTCTCTATAGCCAGATGCCTGTCTATGGTCAGGGTGATGCCTCTCTATAGTCAGAGTTGAGGCAGAGTCAGTCACATGTCAGGCTGATGCCTGTCTATGGTCAGGGTTGAGACAGAGTCGGTCACATGTCAGGCTGATGCCTGTCTATGGTCAGGGTTGAGACAGAGTCGGTCACATGTCAGGCTGATGCCTCTCTATGGTCAGGGTTGAGACGGAGTCGGTCACATGTCAGGCTGATGCCTGTCTATGGTCAGAGACAGAGTCGGTCACATGTCAGGGTGATGCCTCTCTATGGTCAGGGTTGAGACAGAGTCAGTCACATGTCAGGCTGATGCCTGTCTATGGTCAGGGTTGAGACAGAGTCGGTCACATGTCAGGCTGATGCCTCTCTATGGTCAGGCTTGAAACAGAGTCGGTCACATGTCAGGCTGATGCCTCTCTATGGTCAGGGTTGAGGCGGAGTCGGTCACATGTCAGGGTGATGCCTCTCTATGGTCAGGGTTGAGACAGAGTCAGTCACATGTCAGGCTGACGCCTGTCTATGGTCAGGCTTGAGGCAGAGTCAGTCACGTGCCAGGCTGATGCCTCTCTATGGCCAGGGTTGAGACAGAGTCAGTTACATGTCAGGCTGATGCCTGTCTATGGCCAGGGTTGAGACAGAGTCAGTCACATGTCAGGCTGACGCTGTCTATGGTCAGGCTTGAGACAGAGTCAGTCACATGTCAGGCTGATGCCTTTCTATTGTCAGGGTTGAGACAGAGTCAGTCACATGCCAGGCTGATGCCTGTCTATGGTCAGGGTTGAGACAGAGTCGGTCACATGTCAGGCTGATGCCTCTCTATGGTCAGGGTTAAGACAGAGTCAGTCACATGTCACGCTGATGCCTCTCTATGGTCAGGGTTGAGACAGAGTCAGTCACATGTCAGGCTGATGCCTCAATCACATGCCAGGCTGATGCCTCTCTATGGTCATGGTTGAGACAGAGTCAGTCACATGTCAGGCTGATGCCTCAGTCACATGCCAGGCTGATGCCTGTCTATGGTCAGGGTTGAGACAGAGTCAGTCACATGTCAGGCTGACACCTCTCTATGGTCAGGGTTGAGACAGAGTCAGTCACATGTCAGGCTGATGCCTGTCTATGGTCAGGGTTGAGACAGAGTCAGTCACATGTCAGGCTGACGCCTCTCTATCGTCAGGGTTGAGACAGAGTCAGTCACATGTCAGGCTGATGCCTGTCTATGGTCAGGCTTGAGGCAGAGTCAGTCACGTGCCAGGCTGACGCCTCTCTATAGCCAGATGCCTGTCTATGGTCAGGGTGATGCCTCTCTATAGTCAGAGTTGAGGCAGAGTCAGTCACATGTCAGGCTGATGCCTGTCTATGGTCAGGGTTGAGACAGAGTCGGTCACATGTCAGGCTGATGCCTGTCTATGGTCAGGGTTGAGACAGAGTCGGTCACATGTCAGGCTGATGCCTCTCTATGGTCAGGGTTGAGACGGAGTCGGTCACATGTCAGGCTGATGCCTGTCTATGGTCAGAGACAGAGTCGGTCACATGTCAGGGTGATGCCTCTCTATGGTCAGGGTTGAGACAGAGTCAGTCACATGTCAGGCTGATGCCTGTCTATGGTCAGGGTTGAGACAGAGTCGGTCACATGTCAGGCTGATGCCTCTCTATGGTCAGGATTGAGACAGAGTCAGTCACATGTCAGGCTGATGCCTGTCTATGGTCAGGGTTGAGACAGAGTCAGTCACATGTCAGGCTGATGCCTCTCTATGGTCAGGGTTGAGGCGGAGTCAGTCACATGTCAGGGTGATGCCTCTCTATGGTCAGGATTGAGACAGAGTCAGTCACATGTCAGGCTGATGCCTGTCTATGGTCAGGGTTGAGACGGAGTCTGCCACTCACATGTCAACCCACTGCCCCTAAAGGTTAGTAGGATGGGAACAGAGCCCGTCACGTGTCATACGAGTCAGTGTCTCCGTGAGGTGCATAGGGAAAGAGCAAGGAATGTGTGAAGCCGAGGACTCTGAGATGTCAATAGGGTTAGGAGAGAGTCAGTCACACAGGGTCGGTGCCAGGGCTTTTAACTTTATCAGTTGAAATGGGCTTTGAGTCTCAGCACCCCTGCCCCCCTCCGCCCCCCGAGCTGCTGCCCCCATGTTGACAGCCTTATATACATTACACGTGTGCTTTGCAGGCACATTATTGGCTGCATTCGCCGGTGCTCTCCGGCCATCGCCTCCACTGGGCCTTGCAGCGCCCAGCAGCATTCTCACGATATGGTGAGTCATGTATAATGCGCCTGCGCGCAAGTGTTTCAAGGCGCGATCAGCCCCTTTGTGCTTTTCACTCCAGTGTCAACTACATCAACATGTTGCTGCCACAGAGAGTGTGACAGGTTTTCAGTGGGCCTCTAGTGTTCCTGCTCCCCACTGGCTGCCTTCCTCTGTCCTATGACACCTGTCCTGAGATAATCTGCAGCTGTTCACCCCGTCCCTCCATTCCTTTATTTCACCACTCTAATCTATGCTCCCACAGGTGCCCCATACCAGTTCCTTAGTTTTAGGTAAGTGGGACCCCAAACATCCTTTTGAAACGGGCCCCCACGAGCCCACACTTCTTCAGCAAGTACACGTTGAATAATCTGGAGTATTTGAAAGGCCCTCTGCCAGCCTCTCAGTGCCCGCTGGTGGCCTGGCTTGGAACCCCCTGGATTCCACAGTCCGGTTCGCCTCTGCGACCTGAAAAGAATTCTGCGAGCAAAGGACGGGTGCTGACATGCGGGTCCTGGCACGTGACGCAGCCCTGGCGTGTGGACCCCCACCTATGACGCAGCCCTGGCTTCTGGACCCCCACGCGTGACGCGGGCCCCGCCAGGCCACCACTGACAGTGCCCGGCAGCTGGCACACAGCGAGGGCATCCAGTGTGGGCATGTGGATGTGTGTGGGTGACTGGCACGTCAACACAGCTCGCTGCAGCCAGGCCCAGCTGACCGGGCCTCGTGACTCAGAAGTAGACCTATGCCAGCCTCCAGATCTGGCCACCGGCTGCCCTTGCCCACAACCCTGGCATTGTTTACCTTTTAAGGCAACATCGTTTCTTTTGCGTTACATGCTAAGACAGGGGTCCACGCTGTGCCAGGCTTACAATCAAAGTTCCGTTTTGCATTTTATATTGGACTAACTGCAAATATGATGCCGAGATGGCCGAGGCATGAAATTCCGAGGCCCCAGAGACTTCTTCCTCCTTTGGGGGTTCCACAGACTTTTGGGAGCGTCCCTTGAGTTTTTGACTGATAAGATAGCTCAGTGGGTTGCATGTCAGTGTTTCAGCAGCTAAGAAAATGTGTAACGACTGGCTAAAATGTACTCTGCAAAGGGGTTCAAGAAGCATTGCAGGGGGAGTATGTGTGGAAAGTTTGGGGTACAGTCTCACGTAAAGGAATTCAATGGTGTTACCAAGGCATCGTGAACAGATGTAGCCTCAAAGGAAATGCGTGTCTTCTTTGCTGCTAATGGGGTTTGTGTCTCAAAAGACATTCTTAGTGCATTTACAGGAAAGCAGGGCTGGAGGATAGCAGTAGTTGGCAAATGTACGCACTCAAGCCCATGTACTGAACCTCCGTGACTCTGGAATGTGTTCACGCGAGACTTACTGAGAGCGGTTTCACCTCCCTGCCCACTGACAGCAAGGTGTTGACAATGTTTCAGCCCTGAGCACTGTTACAGAAATGGCCTTCTGCAGGGCATGATATCAGGTGGCAAAGCAGGCTCCGAGTGCAGATTGCAGGCGAGGCGAGAAGTGACACCTGTGATCCTGCACTCAGTATAAATAAAATGAACAGCACATTCAGTCCGTACCAACCTACCAAACTCGATTCCAGACTGGATACTCATGGCTGTACGTTATTTTAGTGCGTAAGTGAGCCGGTCCAGGTATGTCCATTAGAGGTTGTAAGGACCATGAAATGTGTGTGTGGTTAAAAGGCCGCAACCGCTGTTTCCTTCTCACATTCTCTTTCTCAGGTTTTAATTATAGGATGTGGTGTAAACCACGTGACTAACAGTCATTAATTCCATTTTGTATTTATTTTCGTTTGGAGTTATTACATCACACAATCATGTTTCTTTCATACGCAGGCTGCACTTCGCATTTCTAGCACAATGTTTCGGCTTTCTTCTCTTCATCAGGTGAACTGTTAATAATAGGGTGCTACATCTTCTGTCTAATAACTCCCAAGATGCCTTTTCTGATTATTATTATTGGTTTGTACTATCATGGGCGAAACAGGCGTGTCCCCATCTGATTGGATGCTGTGATACCCTCTCAATGTCATGAAGCCACTCTTGGCTGTCGCGTATGTCTGTGTGTAAAATAACTGCCCATTTCCCTGCGTCCTTCACATACTGTAGCCGCTCACGTTCCAGCGTCCTGTCAGTTACGTCGCAATGTATGGCATGCAACGCCTTATACATCAAGGACAACCATAGGCTCAAAACCTGCCTGTCGCTGATCCTGTCTTGGATGTCCAGTGCATACTTGAAGCTCAAGCCCTCCAAGACCAAATTCCTACTCCTCACCAACGACACTGAACACCCAGACATGCAGACCTGGCTATCAACCGTGAACTCTGAAGGCTTCACACCTGAGCTCACCTCTTGCGCCAAGCCCATCGGGTTCCACATCGACAAACACCTCTCCTTCAAGACACACATAGTTCAGAAAACTCTGACAGCTTGGTATCAGCTCTCCCTCTTGTAAACAGCCAAGTGCTTCCTCCATCCGACAGCTTTAGATCCACCACTTAAGCACTGGTCCTAACCCACCTGGGTGGGGGCAATGCCCTCCTCAAAGACTTCCCGTCGTCCTCCCTTGTGCCCCTGAGATATGTCCTACACGCGGCTGCATGCCTTATCAAGGGTCTACACAGATACGACCACAATAGCCCGGCCCTCATTGGACTTCCCTGGCTCCCACTGCACGCACAAATCACCTTCAAGTCTTGCTGCATCATCTATAAGGCAGTCACTGAGCTACCTCGCAGAGAAACTCAGCATCTCCGGCAGACAGCGCTCCACCAGAAGGAATAACATGTGCAGGCGTGAAAACAGCTGCAAAGAGGAAAGGACCAGAAAACAAGGCTTCTCTTCCTACACCCCAATACTATGGAACCCCTTCCCCGTCAGCATCACACCTGCCCCCATGCACCTACAATTCAGAAAAGAACTCAAGACCCACCTCTTCCAGGAGCCCTCATCAACACCCAAGCCATCATGTGGCCCCCACACCACCTGACTCGCTAGACGCCAGACACCCCTCTCCTTCCCACCACACTGCACAGCTGTGTGCTCTAGTACCTTGAATCGTCTTCTAAGCGCTAGACGGAATTACAATAATGATCTTAGACCAAATAATCCGACAGACTCAAAGAGTGCGGAAAAATACAACGTTATTCGTATTTAATAAAGCAGGGAGAACCGACAGGCATCAGACTAATGCATGCTCACTCACAAACAAACTTAGTTACATTTAGGGGCCTTCTACCCCAATATGCATCATCTATGATGTCATTCTACGTGGCAAATCTTAAAACCTATCAGGGGACAGGATTGGCTTACGGGAACATGTCTACATATGGAAGATATGTGGATTTATGCTTCATTGGCTGCCCCTTTATGTGTAGGACACGCCTTGAACTCACGCCTTGAACTACCTATAAACACGTATAGTACTGATATAGCAGACCTAATAGTAGCGGATTGGACTCTGCAACATTGCATGTTAGGTTTCCTCTAACACCGACTGATAGGTTGGCATACTACCCCAACCTTGCACTCTTGGCCCTCTAGCAGCAGTGTACGTGAAACTAAACTAGGTGTTGGATTCCTGTCTGACTACTCCCCGTCCTCCCAATTGGTTCATCATCTCTCACCGGCAGGCCATAAACCAAAGTCTTCCATTTGTAGATGACCTTGTTGCTGCTCCCTGTCCTGGAACATTCAAGGGGGTAAAATCACATCACTTATCTTCATCCGAGGCTTAACAAATAGCCCTAGTAAAGTCTCTTTACACGTGACTTCTGAGTCACGTGTAAAGAGACCGCCAATTGGTCCCTTTCAGCCTCTTATTTACTGTCATTTGATTTAATTATGCAGGGTGCTGTTGCTCCTCTTGGCCTCTAGAGACTTGCTTCACTGGGCTTGTGTCGTCCTAAAGGCGGATGGCACAAAGCAGAGGAGAGTGTTGCAGGCAACTGCCTTGTCCTTGGTTTGGTTCAGAGACTCTCTGGCACTTCCCACCTAGGAAGCTTACTGCAGAGCCTAGGAGGGCATGCTGTGTACTGGCTGGATACGGTTCTGGAGCTGCTGGAGGGTCCTCTGGATTCGGTATCTCCCTCTGTTTCCATGGGGATATTTAGGAGAGGGATCTTCCTTCCCTCTTGGAAATCTTGGCCTTCGTTCACTGGCAGAAGATGTAAGACAGACTGTACCTTCAGCCAGGGTCAAATGATGATTTCTTCCTTCTGCTTCTGGTGAAGCCTTCAGATGATCTGCCAAAAGAGGGGCTCAGACCTCTTTTAAAGCCAAATTGGCCCAGTGATTGGTGCAGGCTAAGCCTACCTTAATGAACTAATCCTGGGTCCCCACCAGCAATCTTATGTTATGCGTGAGGTCATAACCAGAGTGTTTTGCAACAGGAAAGGTAAAGGGGTGAAAACATGTTAAGTCCCACCCATCTTCCTGTCTGTTGTGGATCAAACGGTCTCTCTGATTAATTGAGCTCTCTGAGCTTATGGCCCTTTGGAACGTGCATATATACTGGATGGGGTTACACGAGAATAATTCGGAGTCCAAATAACCAGACAGACTCAGGAAGATGGCAGGTTACTGTTTTATGAACAATTATCTAAAATAGGGAGGTTACAACGGCCATCAACGGACATACGCTCAGTCTCTTAATGATCTCCACAAAATATACAATTCTTATACCCAATTATGTGTCAGAGTGACGTCATACAACATGGCAATAGTGAAAAACCTATCAGGGGTCAGGATTGGTTATGGGGAACATCTAAATATACAATTGTATAGGAGCTAGGATTGCTATTGGCAGTCCTTTATCAGGTAGACACGTATGCCTACATCTTAAAAAAAATCATTTCAGAAACATTAGATACACAGTTTCTCATTGGTCTTCAAACTATAAGGTCCTTTGTTATATGGACTAATATAATTGTCTGGCACGCTTGTGCCATGTCTGGAACATTCGGTTCATTTAGCAGCACGTAAACGATCCTGCATCAGAAGCAACCATACTTCCAGGACATGCCTTTAATCTCTGGGTTGGATAGATCGGACACTAATTTACACAGCATCAGGCTTTGGGAGAATAAGGGAGTATACACTTGGGGTGACCTTTACACTGAAGGAGTATTTAAGGAATTCACTGCGTTAAGAGCGGTGGATGACATTCATGCCGGCCAATTCTTATGGTACTTAAAGATCCGCAAAACGGCCTGCGTGAAATGGAACACATGGCCGGTGGAACCAGAGGCAGACCCCTTCTTGACACTGCTATATAATCTGAGTGACGGAGGGAGAGCAGTCTCCCAGATTTACAACCTCCTCAGTGATTCCCCTAACCACCGTAGCGCCACACTGAAGACCCGCTGGGAGGCGGACATGGGTCTAGAGCTGACCGATAAAGAATGGGGAAGAGCACTGGCTTTTCCGAAAGAAGTCTCTAGAAATCAGAGGTTTCGGTTAATTTAGATAAACGTACTATACCGCACTTACCTGACCCCGTCCAGGGTAGCTAGGTTTAACAAAACTACCCATACACACTGCCCCTGGTGTAGGAGAGACGGGGCGGACTTGATTCATATGTTGTGGAACTGCATTAGGGCCCAAGATCTCTGGTTCAAAGTGAAGCAAACCTTTGAGGAAGCGGAGGTAACCAGGTACAAGTGGACCCCAGCGGAATGCCTCCTGGGCAGCTACCCCCGATTGGCCAAACTTAAGTACGCTGTCAAACTGATGGACCTGCTTTGCATAACGGCCAAGAGAACATTGGCTATGACCTGGAAACGGCCCACAGGGCCGACTTATAAAGTATGGCGCAGTGAATTTGAAAGGTAGGTGGGGGCTGAAACACGTGCCTGGGAAGATAGCGTGGCCAGGTCCACCGAAGACTCGAGCACAGCCTTGGCTGCCTGGAAAGACACTATGTCAAGGTTACTTCGCTCCTCCGACGATAAGCCCCCCTGATTGGTCTACCTGGCCGACTACTTGTTCAAGACGCTCAGCGGATGCATTTGGAACTAAATCCCCGTGGCCCCGGTTGTGTCTGGAATGTTCCCACCCGCCCCTCCCTCGAGGACTAGTTACCCCACATGCTCGATCACTTTAAATTTCAATCATTCCCGAATTGGAGACAAGTTAAGTTCAAGTTACTGTTATGTTGTTATGTATAACAATTGTTTTATTTTTAAAAGGCATGATCCTAATGTAAATGTCGATACTACCAATTTACATAAGACTGTAATTATAAATGCCAATAAACATATTTCAAAATAAATAAGGAGATAAGGAATGAAACTACCCCACCACCCAATTAGTCCAGCATCTCTCATCACCCATGCCTTCTGCCATGAAAGTGTCTTTGTACTTGGCCTTGTGGAGTATTCTCGTCTTTGGGAATGCACGGAAGTGAGGGCACACGCTATTGTGTCTGGAACTCCAAGTTCAAACTTTATTTTCATCCTTGGCTCACATGACAGACCACAATCTGGTCCAATTTGCAGCTTGTAAATTCTCTAAATGAATTAAAACTTGGCATTCGTTGTGTTCATTCTTGCACCTTAACGCGAGAAGATTTATCCTCCGCACACTTGTTCTTCTTCAGAGTGGATAGCTGACCTTAATTTTTATGATCTTGACTTCAGGCCCGACAGCCTCGCCACGCAGCTCCATGAGCCTGCTATTCTTTGCTGCGACACAGCTTTTCATTCCCCCGTTCATGGTTTCTGGCTTATTTATTTCATGATACCAATGTCCAGTTTCTGTACAATGGCGACTTTGCCTGCATTCTATTTACTACTCTTATCTAGCCTATACGATGACTTGATCTACCATGAATTTCAGCGTCTGCGCATTTATTGAACTTCTGCAGCACTTTGTTAACGTGTAATCTTCATCTTTTCCACGTTGATTAGTTTACTCAATCTTTTACTTCATCATTTGTCCTCTAGGATCCATACATTGTCTTCATTCAGTACCTTGGGACGTTGTGCACACTTCCTTATGAGGTCATCAGTTCATGTGCTTAGCTCTTTCTCATATTGATTGTTGAGGGTTTTTAGGGCGCCTCGAGGTCTGATAATTAAGATTTCCATTTTCACACGGTTGAGACGGAGATGATTGGCTGACATCCAGGTCTGTCTTGTAGAGTAGATCTTGTTAAGGGTGTTAAAGTCATCAATTTAAATGCCTGAGAGCAGGATCGGAATGTGGGTGTCGTCGGCACAGTTGGTGTAGGTTATGCCGAGGGAATTTAGAATGTTGAAAAGGGGCCTGGTAAAGATATTGTAGAGTGTAGGGGTGATGCAAGACCCTTGTGGCACACCACAATTGATAGGAGAGGGAGAGGCATTAGCAATCTCTGAGAAGATTCTCATGACTCTTCCTTCCAGGAAGGAAGTGATCCAGCCGTTGCCGAGGATGTGAAATTAGCTTGAGAGGTGAGGTGAAGGCACAGGAATTGCTGGTTGACTAGGTCAAATGCTGCAGATATCTCTAGGAGGAGGAGTAGGGCAGATTTACCCTCTTCCCTGATCTCATCCAGTTGATTTTTTAGGTCGAGAATGGCCGACTCAGTACCATGCCCAGGGCGGAAGCCAGATTGTAGCATTCCAAGGATTTGATTGTCCTACAAGAACTGTTGGACTTGCAGGTAGGCAGCTCAATCCAAAAACTTTAGGAGGAAGCGGTCATTGGTGATTGGCCTATAGTTTGAGGGAATGTCTGGGTCAAGGGATCCTTTTTTCATGAGCGGGAGGACCCATGCTTCTTTGAGACTGGCTGGAACAGAGCTTTGGGCGAAGGAGGCGTTTATGATGGCTGTGATGATAGGGGTTAGGATGTCAATGCAATCTTTGATGAGTGATGCATTTAGATGGTTTAAGACTTTCAATCAATTTTGTGACTTCTGTTTCGGTAACGTCTCTGAAGAAGAACTGAGAGGGGGAGGGAATGGGGGGATGTTAGGGGCTGTAGGTTTTGTTTTGGATTTTGCTTGATGTGAGAGGATTTTGAGGTTGAGGGTGTCAATTTGCAGCAAGTAAGTCCAGACCCAGGTGCAGGGAGATAGGACATGATTTGATATGGTATGATATGGCATTTATAACGCTCCTTTACACAAGTGCAAGGGTACGTGCAGACATCAGGTGTCAAGTGCTAGTAGGGGCTGTAGGGATGCAGAAACAGTCCCCGAGTGCATGGGGTTGCCAGGGGGGCAGTGCAGGTGTCCAATAAAACTACCTAACACCCTATTACCCCAGCATCTCTCATCACCCACGCTTTCTGCCATTGTCTTAGTACTTGGCCCTGTTGAGTAGTCTCGTCTTTGAGAATGCACGGGAGTGAGGGCACTCGCTATCGTGTCTGGAACTCCAAGTTCAAATTCTATTTCCATCCCAGGCTCATGTGACAGGAGACCATGATCTGCTCTGTTTTGCAGCTTTTAAATGCTCTAAATGAATTAAAACTTGGCATCCTTTGTGTTCTTTCTTGCACCTTACCATGAGAAGATTCATTCTCCGCACATTGGCTCTTCTTGAGAGTAGATAACTGACCTCGATTTCTAAGTTCTTGACTTCAGGCTGCAGCCTCGCCAGGCAGCTCCATGTAACACAGCTTTACATTCCCCCGTTCATGGTTTCTGGCTTATTTAATTCATGATAGCAATGTCCAGTTTCTGTATAATGACGGCTTTGCCTGCATTCTATTTATTACTCATAGCCAGCCTCTGGGATGACTTGATCTACCTTGCATTTCAGCATCTGTACATTCATTGAACTTCTGTTTTCTGCAGCACTTTGTTAACGTGTAATCTTCATCTTTTCCACATTGATTAGTTTACTCAATCTTTTACTTCATAATTTCTCCTCTAGGATCCATACATTGTCTTCATTCAGTGTCTCGGGACGTTGTACACACTTTCTTATGATGTCATCAGTTCATTTCCTTAGCTCTTTCTCATATTCCTTCAGGGAGTTCCACCTGTAGGTTGTCATCACTTCGGGGGTACATTCGATAGGGTTGTCTCAATGGGTATCTCCTTCCGAATACTCGCTGCGGTATTGGTACAATAGCTGGTGTCAGGCAAGGCACAGCCTCATGTCTCCAATACAGGGGAGGTAGGGGGTGGGATCTCCTGCAGATGTATACAGCTGCTCCTCTACATCTCTGTGGTTCCTGATTAAAGGCAGGTTTCCCTTGAAGTTGTTGTGAAAACACACTTTCTATCTCCATCAAATCACATGCTCCTACCCTATGAATGGGGTCCCCCTCCCAGGGGTTGCCTACTGTAAACGCATGTACCAAGCATGATGCTTCACTGCCCTTGATACTGAGAGGCAGGAGCTGGCTTCAGGTTGACAAGGTGCATATCGAAGGTTTCGCAGGGTTTTCATGTCTTTTGTTAGCCTCTGCAGCTAGGCCATATGTGGACCTGTTTAAAGTATACTCTGTTAGTATGCTAATTATGTTTAATTGCTGACACCATCCTTGAGGGCCAACAAAGGATAGGGCAGATCCATGGAGCCTTTGTTATTTAATAATGCTGGCCATGGCAGGGGGAAGGTTTTGCCCTTCCCCTTTTGAGATGCTTTGATGAACTCCTGAGTGTCACATTCCAACGAAATGTGACTGGGTTGACACAGCCTACAGGTGCAGTCCTTCCTGAGTACACAGGTCTATGTGTATGTCGTGCGGTGAGCATAGGAAAATGTGTGCAGTTTAGCCCCACACATTTTCCTGAGGTTGACCTACCCTCATTCAATTTCAAATAACATTTCAAATAAGCCCAGGTAAGCGCACACGCACCATGCGGATGGTCGAATCCCTCACACCGACTCTGGACTAGCAGCTCTGAAATGCAAAGGTAGGGAGGCTGAGCATAAGTGGCGGGCGTCAGACGCATCCTCTGACAAACTGGCCTGTCGCCTGCTCCAAAGGCAATACAGATTTTTCATTCGCTGTAAGAAGAGGAATCACATCCAAGCCCACATCTCTGGGGCTTCTAACAACACAAGCAAACTGTTCAAAGTCTGCAAGGAACTCGCCAATCCCTCTTCAGTCTCTACTTCTCCCCTTCCATCCCTGTCCATCTGTACCTCTCTGGCCTCCACTTCCTCTCCAAACCCTAGGACATTCTGTCCTCACTCTCCTCTAACCCCCTTTCACCCCCCACTCCCTGCAGCTACCATGCCTGCCTTAACTTCCACACCCCTTTCCCTGACTCTCTCCTCCTTCTCTCCCATAGCACCGGATGAGATCTCTAGAGTAGTCCTTTCTATGAAAGTCTCCTCCAAACAGGTGCTCCCCGGCTCCTCCAGAATTATCAAGGACAACATTGCCTCCCTTGCGCCAGCCTTGACCAATTTCTGTGACCACTCCTTTGCAACGGGATCCATCCCTCAACCCCTCACGCACTCCTTTGTGCGCCCCCTTCTTAAAAAGCCCTCTTCTAACCCCTCCATTCCTGCTAACTATTGCCCTGTCTCTATTACCTCTTTCCTTGGAAAACTCCTCGAGAAGCTTGCCATCTCCCAGCTGACTCAACATTTTGACTCTGTCGGCTGTCTTCATGACCATCAGTCTGGCTTCAGAGTTGCCAGAGACACGGAAACTGCTCTCCTGAACACCTGTGATGACCTTCTTTCTAACCTTGACTCTAACTCCCCCTCTGTTCTTACCCTTCTTGATCTTTCCTCCACCTTTGACACGGTCAATCATGCCACCCTAATAAATCCGCTCGTGACACCCTTAACATCACAGATCTGGCTCTGGAGTGGCAGACCCGTTTCCTCTCAACCTCCCAGGTTCAAATGGGCTCTTCTGTCTCCCCTATCACACTCTCCACCTGCGGCGTCCCTCAAGGATCTATTCTCTCTCGCTGGGGCTCTTCAACATCTACATTGCACCCTTGGCCCATCTGATCTCCTTCTTTTCCCCTCACCTCCAGTGTTATGCAAATGACACGCAGCTCTTCTTCAAGCTTCCCTCCCCTTCCTCCTCCTCCTCGCTCATCCCCGACTGTCTGACTGCCATTCGATCCTGGTGCGCTGCTAACGATCTCTTCCTCAATGCCAATAAGACTGAGATCCTTCTCTTTGGGGCCCCTGCTCCCTCTTCCCCTTCCACACTTCGGCCCCCTCCATGGGCGCCTACCTGTCACCCTCCTGTGAGGCAAAAAACCTTGGTATCTTCTTTGATTCCTCTCTCTCCTTCTTCCCTCACATTGCAGACTTTCCAAGAAGGCCCACTTCGAGCTGCACCTCCTCAGAGGCATTCTCCCTTTCCTCACCTTCCCCCAGAAGCTCAATGTCTCCAGAGCTCTGGTCCTCTCCAGACTAAAACGGCCTCTTCCTTAATCTTCCTTCTGCCTCCCTTCGTCCCTTTGGCCTCTTCCTTAATCTTCCTTCTGCCTCCCTTCGTCCCTTCAGCCTCTTCCTTAATCTTCCTTCTGCCTCCCTTCGTCCCTTCGGCCTCTTCCTTAATCTTCCTTCTGCCTCCCTTCGTCCCTTCGGCCTCTTCCTTAATCTTCCTTCTGCCTCCCTTCGTCCTCTTCCTTAATCTTCCTTCTGACTCCCTTCGTCCCTTCGGCCTCTTCCTTAATCTTCCTTCTGCCTCCCTTCATCCCTTCGGCCTCTTCCTTAATCTTCCTTCTGCCTCCCTTCGTCCGTTCGGCCTCTTCCTTAATCTTCCTTCTGCCTCCCTTCGTCCCTTCGGCCTCTTCCTTAATCTTCCTTCTGCCTCCTTTCGTCCCTTCGGCCTCTTCCTTAATCTTCCTTCTGCCTCCCTTCGTCCCTTCGGCCTCTTGCTTAATCTTCCTTCTACCTCCCTTCGTCCCTTCAACCACTTCCTTAATCTTCCTTCTGCCTCCCTTCGTCCCTTCGGCCTCTTCCTTAATCTTCCTTCTGCCTCCCTTCGTCCCTTCGGCCTCTTCCTTAATCTTCCTTCTGCCTCCTTTTGTCCCTTTTGGCCTCTTCCTTAATCTTCCTTCAGCCTCCCTTCGTCCCTTCGGCCTCTTCCTTAATCTTCCTTCTGCCTCCCTTCGTCCCTTCGGCCTCTTCCTTAATCTTCCTTCTGCCTCCCTTCGCCCCTTCGGCTTCTTCCTTAATCTTCCTTCTGCCTCCCTTCGTCCCTTCGGCCTCTTCCTTAATCTTCCTTCTGCCTCCTTTTGTCCCTTTTGGCCTCTTCCTTAATCTTCCTTCTGCCTCCCTTCATCCCTTCGGCCTCTTCCTTAATCTTCCTTCTGCCTCCCTTCGTCCCATCGGTCTCTTCCTTAATCTTCCTTCTGCCTCCCTTTGTCCCTTCGGCCTCTTCCTTAATCTTCCTTCTGCCTCCCTTTGTCCCTTTCGGGCTCTTCCTTAATCTTCCTTCTGCCTCTCTTCGTCCCTTTGGCCTCTTCCTTAATCTTCCTTCTGCCTCCCTTCGTCCCTTCGGCCTCCTCCTTAATGTTCCTTCTGCCTCCCTTCGTCCCTCGGCCTCTTCCTTAATCTTCCTTCTGCCTCCCTTCGTTCCTTCGGCCTCTTCCTTAATCTTCCTTCTGCCTCCCTTCATCCCTTTCAACTAATCCAGAATAGGGCTGCAAGACTTATCCTTGGCCTGAAGCAAAGGGACCGTATCTCTCCAGCCCTAATTTCTCACCCCTCGCTGCGAGAATCAAGTTCAAGACCATCTGCATCACCCACAAGGCTTTCTGGGGCATGGGACCCCGCTAAATCCTTCTCTCTCTCCGTAAATAAATCCCTTATAAAGCCCTCTGGTCTTCTAGCTCCAAATCTCTGCGAGTCCGTCGCTTCTCCAAACAAAGAGTGGGGGGCACATGCCTCCCCTCTGCAGGAGTTTCCCTGTGGAATGGTCTCCCTGCCCCTCTCAGGCTTGAGACCGATCTCATTAAGATCCGGAAGCTCCTCAAGACCTTCCTTTTCTCCTCCTCCTTCTCTCCCCCCTTTCCTGCTAATCCCTTCCACCTTCTCTATGACTGGCCCATTGGTTTCCTCTGAGTATTACAGGATTCAAGGCCCTCTTCCGCAAGTCCCCCTCCCTCTGCTTTTTTATTTATTTATTTACCTGCTCACCAAGGCACTTGCTCCCTTACCCCCCTTAGCCCCACTTAACTCCCTTCTCCGCCTTCCCTGTGCATGCCTGCTTCGATGGCACTTGCCCTAAGGTCCCCCATTGCAACGCACTTCCCCCTCACCATTGCCTTCCTCCCTTTGCACGTGACTCGTCCCAGACCGGCACTCCCCCCCCCCCCTCTCACCCCGTCCCATGCACTTCTTGTTCTGCGCTTGCAGGATCCGAATGTCACAAGGCCTAGTAGGACCGTTATTGTACCTTTCTCCCCAGTCCCCCCTCCTTTTGTCCTGTGGCGCCTTGCAACACCACTTGTTGTACAAATGACCAATAAATAAATAAAATACATTCTCAATATGGACAGTGCAGGACACTGAATTAGCAAATGTTTCAATGTTTCACCGCCACAGAATGCACAGTGTGTGTCTTTACCTGCGCCTCAGGATATAAGAGGAACCACCTGAAGCGCATAAGGATCTCGCGGAAATGTCGAGTGCCCATGAAACGTATCCACTGCCTTTGACCAATCCCAAGGCTGCAGCGCCATTTTCACCTTTAATACATCATATTGAACGTCAGCAGTCTTCCAATTTCTTCCACGGTATCTTCGGAATATTTAAGGAATTCCTTAAGGAAATGGGGCTTACCATTCGCCATCCTCATGTTATCATGTAAATGACGATATAATCTCTTCTCAGCGGGAAACCTAATTGTTTTGTACAAACACAGTAATTGCCATTTAACTTTTGTATGCAGTGACTAAATACCTAATTCAAAATGGATCGCTGGTAAAGGAATGCAATTGGTACGGTGACCGGGCGCCCTGGTTTTCCTGGGACAGTCCCGGGAAATCGCCCTCCGTCACGGGGTGCCGGGAGTTTTTTAATTTTACAAACCCCATCCCGGGATTGGATGGGTCGGTGGCTACGGTCCCGGTTTAGGCCGGGACCGATTTCGAAAATACGAAATCGGGCACGGCGCGACTCTTCCTGCACGTGAATGCTTTTCACGTTCCCATTTCCTCCCCTTTCCCATCCCCGGCCGCTCTCCTCCAATGAGAGGAGTGTGCCTGTGAGCACACACTCCTCCCCCCGCAACAGGACAGCGACATAGAAGTAGGACTACAGTTTTATTGTGTTTACTTTAGTCCTACTTCTATGTCTTTGGCCTGTCCAGTTTTTCTTTTTTTTTATCTGGTCACCCTAGCAATTGGGAACTCTTAACACTTTCCTCCAGTTGACTGCTTTGATTTTATCCAGGTATTTCGACAGCCCTGTTCCCCACAACTCTGTCCCTAATTTTCAGCACGTGATAAGCTGACAACAATGCTTTACGCTTTAAGACAGAGATAAACTGTTCTTTCTGAGGCTAAAAATCATAAAACCCAACTATGAAATGCTCCTCTCATTACTCCAGTGAGCCTCATTCAAACTCCACTTAAACGCAGTGTATTTATACGTTTATGAACATTCTAGAACTTGCTTTTTTGGGGGTCAATAGTTAATCCATTATCTTTTACAAATACTTCAAAAGCCCTCAAGAGACGCTGCAGGCCAATTCGCGTCTACTCAAAAAGAAAAACGTTGCCTGCATAAGCGGTCCAAGGTACGCACAAGGTTCCGCAGCGGGGTAGATCGTTTTTCACGTCAGACACATAAAGATTAAAAAGGCAGAGAGCCAAACGCAACGCTGTCGGAGTCCAACCCCAGTTCCAATCCTGCGCGAAAGCCGGCCTACTTCTTCAGCCTAATCCTTACTCCGGATCCATTGAGTATGCCTCTGAAGAACCTCAGAAGACCCTTTGGGATGCCCCAGCTCGCAAGCTTGGCCCACAATCTAGGAGGTACTACAGAGACAGCAAATGTCTGACCCTGTACATAGCGCACAGACAAACCGTGTACATCTGTGCTGTGTCCTTTGCGAAATCCGGTTTCAAACACATTCAGGGCCCGATTCATGGAATTGTCTGTGTGGAAAATAGGTAACTTTTTTTTGTGTGTATGGTTCAAAGAACCTTTACAAAATTACACACAATACATTTTTAAACAGGTTTACAATACAAAACATTATTAAAAATACAGATTTAAAACAGTTTTTTGTATTAAAAGACAATATATCATTAAAGCATCAAAAATCTCTTTTTCAATTACTTTAAAAAAAACAACCAAGGCAAAAATGAAGGCCTTGCATAAGTAGACTCCAAAGTGAAGTCATACAATCTTCATAATTCACATTGATAAATCTTAAAAAGGACTTTGTCCTTGCATCCCTAAAGAAAGGACATTCTAGGACGAGGTGTTTTAGTGGTTCGTTTTGTTCTGTGCATTTAGGAAACCGAACATTAGAAGTGCCCTGTTTGTTAATTCCGATTCCCCAATACTTTGTTTGTTCAAGAGTATGATATTGGTTTAACTTAAAACGCATGTAGTACTTTCTAGTTGTGTTACATGGGAACATCTTAAGGTAGTCATTGCAACCATCCCTTTTGTGTGGACATTTTGCATATTCCTTATATGTGGTTAGAGTAGCAATTTGTTCAGTGGTTTCACAACAATCATTCTGAAATAGTTTTTGTTTCATATAATTTGAACTCCTGTACAGATCTTCACTATCAACACACAAGCTCATTAAAGTTTTTTCCATAGTTTCATAAAAGCTGGTAATAGAGCTAGAGGAGCAACCCTTTTTAAAGTCAGAGAAGTCTTAATAGATGGAATTGTCAGGGTAATTCAATATTTTGGAATAGTTGGATAAAGCACGTCATGTAAATCTGGTAGATAAGGAGACAAGACCCATTTCGTGTCTAATGATGCAGTAAGGAATGGACAGAGATAAACGCAAAGCTTAATGCCCTATAATTAGTGGAGTTCCTTGTGCAGGCTACCGGGATAAATATCCAGTGCATATAAGAGAATTGGTTCCACTTTTAATGTCAGGAACTCAAGAAGTGGTAGGATTGAAAATGTGCACAGTTTGGAAAAAATGAATTTCATTTGACTCAGTAGAGGCCTGGCTTTTTACTTTAAGTAATATACCCATGAGTTAATACTAGTCACATTACTCAATCGATATCCCAAATAAATGATCTCTTTTAATTCATGTATAGGGATATCACCAATACTCCATCTAAATTTATTAGGCTTTTTACCCGATTGAAAAATCATAACATTAGTCTTGGATGGATTGGGGAAGAGATTGTGATTATAGGCGTACCTTGAGAATAGGTCCAATTTAGTTTGAAGACAAGCTGGTGTTATGGAAAAAAAAATTAAATCATCCGCGAAGGCTAACCAATGTAAACGAAGTGAACAGAGCCTTGCAGGATATGTGATAGCTGATTCCCAAAGATCGTCCATATCAGCAAGATGCAAATTGAAAAGCAGTGATGCAAAGTTGCATCCTTGCTTCAAACCAAGATAAAGGGGAACAGATTCAGTTAGGGAACCACCCTGAGTCAAACGAATTCTACATGATGTGTTTGTATGAAATTTGGTAATCCAGTATATAAAATGTTCTGGAATTCCAAATTTACGCATTTTATTCCATAAGACAAGCCTCACTACTGAATCAAATGCGGAAGACATGTCGATGGAGGCAGTGTATACGTTGCCAAGTTCCCTTCTTTTAACGCCAGCAATCAGATGGGCCATGATTGTAGCATTTAAGGTTGTTCCCATCTGACGCTTAAATCCAACTTGACATTTTGAGTACATTTTATGGGTGGATAAATTTTTCCAAGTCATGGATGACTAAAATGGAAAAAACCTTTGCGGCTGCATCTGTCAAGGATATGGGACGATAATTCTCAGGTAAACTGGAATCACCCTTTTTATAAAGGGGTACAAGAATGGAAGTGACCCAGATGTTGGAATAAGACCCTTTTGAAGAATGCTGTCAAATTTAATTTTTAGGATTTTACTCCAAAATATAGGGTCTGATCTATATACACAGCTTGGAATACCATCGGGGCCCAGAGCACGGGAATTAGACAGTTTCTTAATGGCCCACATATATCATTCGTGGACCAAACAAAATGATTGGGCGAAAGAACCGGAACTATGTCATCATTTATGTTATTAAAGCGGGCCGGTATTGTATATTTCTCCTTAACGTAAGATATCCATGTTTCTGCTTTTATTTCACACTTGTGAAATCTGTCTGGTACATTTCCCTTTTTCAGGACAGACCAAATGTCACGTGAATTGCGGCAACAAATTGCTTTAATCATTTTACAATTTTGCTCATTATATTATTCCAAATGGACACCTTTAATTTTGAATGTATAGTCACGAATAATACGCTTCTTTATTAGTATGTATTGCGAGACTGGTAAATTCCTTATTTGTAATCTTCTAATGTCACGATTTTTAGATATTTTTAACATTTTGATGTTAAAATTGAATCTATATTTGTGAATAGGCACGGAAAGAGGTATTTTGTCTCTGTAATGATTAAGAGCATCTTCGATGCAAACCTTGATAATTAAATTCACGTGGTCAATAGAATATGAGTTTATAGACTCCCAGTTAGTCAAGCTTTTAAGCTGATTTTGTACTCGCTCTGTTGGCTTCCTACATAAAGAGGGATTCCATCTTAAAGAAATGTTATCCCTTTTGGTTTCAATCGAAAGTAGAAAGACGTTAGAGTGCCATTGATCAATATCAAGTGGTAAGAGCAATTGGGGCATGATCACTATAGATCATTTCCCCAATTTTAGCCAAATCAGTTCTGGATAACAGTGAACCAGAGACACAAAAGAAATCAATTACAGAACCAATTTTACCTCTTCTCCAGGTGTGCACGTTCGAAGACTGACTAAATTTGATGAATGACATACCCCAATTCTCAAAATAATCTCGAAGCTCTGCCCCTCTTTGCCAACTATTTGAATTGGATTGCTTACGCGCAAGATCGTTTATAAGCTGTCCAGTGCATTGTGAATTGAAATCCCCGCCTACAATATTGTCATAATTGGAGTACATGGTTAAAGCTTGATCAAAACAACAATCTAGACCGTCAAAGATATCAAGAATCGAATATTTCGAGGGATTATAGTACACATTGATTATTAGGATTGTGTTTGTCTCGCATTCATTGAGGCATAAGAATATTGCTAAAACATGAATGGATGAATACACCAAGGTTGTCCTACAAGCGGCGGCATTATTGATTGCCTACCACCGATGCCTTTAGAGGCAGGGGAGCAGTATGAATGGTAATCTGGGATAGCTAATGGTTCCATGTTCATTGTTTCTTGGAACAGAATAATTGTTGATGGTTTTACTAGCGTGGCAAGCCGAATATAAATATTACTGAACCCACACGCGTTCCATGAGGAGACATTAAGGACGGACTTCTCCTTAGCCTATGGTGTAAACAAATCTTGATTTGCCACAAATATCGTTTTTAGCAATGGTTCTAGCCATGCCATTTCATTACTGGTACGACTGATTGTCAAGAGTTGAGATATACAAGATTTATCATTTTTGGCACTAGTTGTCAGATCACCATTCATGTTATGCTCATTTGAGTTACAACGCTGATTTGCATATAAAAATTAATCTGCCAGTTTTTCATCATTAAATATATGCAATGAGAATGCGATTTCTGAAAGTTCCCTTCTGTAAGAGCAAATAAGTTTCAGTACATGTTCAGAGGACAGGTGACATGTGATAGGAAGGTTGTTAGTAGGAGCCAAGGCAATACGATCAATGTCGCTGGATGATATAATTCTTAGTGATGGAATTGCATAGAAAAGATCCAACAGATATTTTCTGTTAATTCGCGCCCCATGTAATATTTCCTGATTGCCCTCAAGCCCTATCATGTTAATGCGTTTCTTATTAGGAGCATTTGAGCGTAAGGGCCTGGCTTCATTAATGTTATCTTTTTCAAGCAGAGTACTACTACCTCCATGGGTTGCATGAGTCTGATCATGTTGCGCAGATATGTCATCTTTAAGATTTAAAATGCTTTTTAGATCAGTTAGATTTGTACTAATGTGACCATCCCCTGGTCCCGCAGACACAGGTTGAGTGACAGATCGAGCCTTTGCTACTATTAAATGTAGAGCGTCAGAGTGAACATTAGGTTCATTCCCAGAAGCTTTCGTGTTTAGAAGCTGATTGATTATTTCAATTGGAGGAATGCCAGCTGTTAATGCTATACGCATAGACTCGTGCATATTTAGAACAGTGAGATTGCTGCTCTGCGATGATTGTTTGTTTGTTTGTTTCATGTGCAGCACAGACAGGGACTCCAGTTACAAACTCATTCTGTGCAGAAGACTTACCAGTAGTTGGATCATTAGGTAGTTTGGTTTGCTTTCCACTTCCCTTTAGGGTAGTAGGTAAATTATTAGAATTTGTAGTGTTTCCGAATAAAGCGGAGGAGACTTTTTAGCTACCCCTCCGGTAGGTTGGTTGGATGCTTTGTTTTGAGTCTGGTATATGATTGGGAAACTGTATAGAACTATTCAAAGTTTTTTTCCTACCAACACTTTGAAAGTAATTGGGAAGTGTTTTTGGGATTTTCGTTACATCCCCTTCGTTCTGACTCATGTTAGCTGATTCATCCTTTGGATCATGTTGAAGCACAGTCGCTGCAGGTTCAGCGTGTCCCTCGACTGAAACTGTTACAAGATTGTCGCAGGGGATTACTATTGCGTTGGCTTCTTTCGTCTCATCTACATTTTTACAATCGGCACCTAGATGCGATTGGATTTCCACAGAGAGCTGTGCCACATCAATCGCATCCTCACCGCCACTCTCCGGGCTCACAGAGTTTTCTTTTTAATATATTTATTTTTATTTTTTCATTGGCTGATCTGCGTTTTTTTTCTGCACGTTTGACGCAACGTTTTTGATTTTTGCAGAATCTTCTAGATGCGTAACTTTGTATTCAGATTCGCATTCCTCAGTGCTGGTAGACTGTCTCTGTTCTTCAATGATTTTAAGTAAGACTGAGGGGCTACCAGCCGATCTTGCCATCTTTTCTAGTGGAGAAACAGGATTGGATGGATTGAGCATGATTCTGACATCGACTAAGGTGGAATTTATAGTTGCTAATTCATGTCGTATTGACATATTTTCATTTGGGTACTCAGACTCGGGGCTTGGTGTATCAACAGGACAGAATTCTATGGTCTGCGTGCTTTGGTCATGTATGATCTTGGTCTTGGCCTCAGGGGGTGTAATTGACTTTAGGAAGAGAACATCCAAAGCAAGAATAAAACCTCCCATCCTGTTCGCCTTAGAATCGATCTCATTCATGGTATATTGAATGTCTCTCAGTTCTAAATGAGTGACGCCATGCCCTTTATCTAACAAGTCAAGGATTCTTATTATTACTGGGAACGTGGAAGGTTCTTGGTCTTTGGGAGTGGGAGGTATACCGGCTTCACTGCCATTATTCTGAGAATAAGGACTACCAGGGTCTGGACTTGAGGGAGATTCTGGGTGGGAGGCAACACCACAGTTGCTCATATTTGCCCTGGACAGTGGTGGATTAGTGTTAGGTGGCAATTGTGATTTACTGCAGGATGTATTTTCTTGTAAATCATGTTTTCTCAGCAGGCCGAGAGATAGTCTGATGCGAGAATCCAGGTCGGCTAGTGCTTTAATATCGAAGTCGCTATTAAGCGAGTTCCCTTCTTTGTCTGAACCTGGAGACACAACAGTCAATGTATTGGATGTTGTATCCTGTGTGACAGGAATAATGTTACCGATGTCGTCGGCATCACAATTTAGCAAAGATGTAGAGCATTTCTCACGCATAGTCTCGTTGCCAAAATTAGTGGGTGGCAACACACCTGAACACTTTCCACTTCTGCGCACGTTAGCCATCTTTTATTTATATTAATCAAGAGCCTGACACTTTGCAATAGGCAATTTGTAATGTATGTTATTGAGTTCAAAGGAATATCAGTGGGATGACAACGCTCATACATATATACACAGGTATCAAGGGCACACATTTCCTACCTTGATTCTATACGAATAGCACAGCATAAAAAACAAACAGAGACAAAAAGAAAAATGAACAATAAAATGAAAAAGAACTTAAATACTTTGTTCGCACACCCGCACGGCCGGACAGCCTCTTTCACTTGCAGGCACTTGCGGTGCGCGCGCGGTGCGCGTACACGGCTATTTTGTAAAAATGAGCACCAATTTCAATGTGGGAGGGGCCTCAGGAGGCGCAAGGGATTATGGCTGCAAAGGAAAGAAAAGGTGGTGAGGGAAGCTGGTAGAGATGGCCGGCAACACAGTCAAGAGACTGTTTACTTATTGCAGTCCAAAACGGCACGTTACGAATGCAGAATGCTTCCTCTTGCCGACGACATGCAGTAATGTTATAGATTCCAGCAGTCAGTCGGACCAGGAGAATAAACGTGCAGGGTCCGCAGCCAAACAGCCTCTTTCACTTGCAGGCACTTGCGGTGACTTGCGGTGAAATGGCTGCTTGTACGCGCAACTGTGCGCAAATCCGCCTTTGACGATTCTTGGAATCTAATGCACAGTACTTTTCCTGGACTTGCGTGGAGTTTGCACTGGCTCGGCACGTCTGTGTGAGCCATCGAGGGTCTTGCACAAGACTCCAAGCAGAGCGTGGGTGTGCCTTGCGCAGAGGGCTGGTAAGGGAGCGGAACAACAAAAATTGCAAAGAACTTGCGAAAAAGTGGGTGTTTCATGGGACGGCCTGCAGGCAGTCCCTCACAGGCCCACAATTGCGCAGCACGAGACGTATCCATGGATTTGATCGCACCACCTCTCGGCTGGGAAATGGCCACCCAAATCCTTCATGCAATCCGCCGCCATCCGAAGGCAGGTGTAAGTAGAATTGCGCATAGGATTTGCAGTGCACAGGTGGGGCTGTATGTCAGATTTCGTAGTGCGTGTACTCAATAGGGGTTCTGATGTAACTTAGGGGTTCATGTAAGCAGTGTAGCAGGGTGCACTGCTTTATGGGTGTTCTCACGCTGATTTCCCGAGATAGTGCCAAGTTATGATCTTTTATACGCATATTGTCGGGGTGCCGGACACAGTGGCGGGGGACCCCGCGCCTGCTTACGGAGGACCCTACGCACTGTTTGAAGGGTGCGTGTATTCGTGCCCGGGGAGCACCCAGTGGTAGCTGTTGTGGCTGTCCATACTTTGTGTGTGGGCGTTTTGGGGGTGTTTCAGGTACGACTTGAGAATACAGTGACTTTGCGCTGTGAATTCCATGAATATGCGGGACACGCATTTTTCTTTCTGCGTGAAGGCTCGCGCAGTGTCCTTCTCGGCACGCGCCCCTTGCGCGATTTCAGCGCTCATTTCCATGAATCGGGCCACCGTCTGTCGTTCCTCTTCACCCAATCCTCCAGATGATACAGTGAAAGGGGCTAAGCTATGCCTTTCCGGGAGGGGAACACCTGTCAGGGTGTGCATTCGAGTGGATTTGCATAACATGTGAGGCTTTATCTGAAAATGGAAGCTGCTACTTCAAAGGTCCAATGCGGTAGCACTGTGCGAGAATACATACATTTTCGCGTGTATTATAGTATTGCTGCTGGCTGCAAGAGTTTAAGTGGGCCGGGGCCGAACCCTAGCAGTTTCCAAAAAGTGGGGCTCAGCCTGGGCCCTGCCGGGGAAGCTGGGGTCTAGATTGATGAGTTTCGCGTGCAACGCACCCCTCCTAAAATCTGTACGTGCCCAGAGTTCCTGTTCCTGTTTTGCAGAGTGTGTGGATGGCTTCGAGGATGGAGAGCGCCTAGATGCCTGCCAATTCCGGAGCAACGCCACCCTGCTGCTTACGTGAAGGTGTCACGTCGGTGCAGCGAGGCTTTATGGCACTACCTGAATGCAACTAGTTGGCGCCAGCGCAGAGAGAGAGGCCTTCTAGAAGCGCCCCCGCTGGTAGACTATCCTCACTGGGGGCTGGCGGGGGCGCTCTGGTGGCACCCTGTGGCACTGCGTACACATGTGCTTCACGCAGCACAGGTCAGAATGCGCAGCCTCCCACAGAAAGGCTGCACACGTGTGTGTGTGTGCACTGCTTCCAACGGCGTGCACTTAAGCGGCTGCTGGGGGGTCCCGAGTGGTGTGGGGGTTTGGGAAATGAGCACACCTGTGCATTGGGGTGACCGGGGATCACCTCCCCCCCGCCCCCATCATGTGGTTTATTATGGGATTTGGGGACCGCTGTCGAACCGGCAGCCCCCGGGGCATTGGGGATCCGGGTGGGACCCCCTAAAACGTTATGTGATGTGGGGTACAGCAGACAGCTGTGGGGTCAGAAGGACCCAGGGATGTTGGGGTCTGGGCAGGGCCCTAGATCTTGTGGGTGCCTCGGTGTGGGGTACAGCAGACAGCTGTGGGGTCAGAGGGAGCCAGGGTTATTGGGTCTGGGCAGGGCCCCTGGATCTTGTGGGTGCCTCGGTGTGGGGTACAGCTGACAGCTGTGGAGTCGGAGGGACCCAGGGTTATTGGGTCTGGGCGGGGCCCCTGGATCTTGTGGGTGCCTCGGTGTGGGGTACAGCAGACAGCTGTGGGGTCAGAAGGACCCAGGGATGTTGGGGTCTGGACAGGGCCCTAGATCTTGTGGGTATCTTGATGTGGGGTACAGCAGACAGGTGTGGGATCAGAGGGCCCAAGGATATTGGGTTCTGGGCGGGGCCCCTGGCTATAGTGGGTGCCTCGGTGTGGGGTACAGCAGACAGCTGTGGGGTCAGAGGGACACAGGGATATTGGGGTTTGGCGGGAACCCTGGATCTTGTGGGTGCCTTGGTGTGGGGTACAGCCGACAGCTGTGGGGTCAGAGGGCTCCTGGGATTTTGGGGTCTGGGCAGGGCCCCTGGATCTTGTGGGTGTCTTGTTGTGGGGTACAGCAGACAGCTGTGGGGTCAGAGGGACCCAGGGATGTTGGGGTCTTGGCAGGGCCCCTGGATCTTGGGGGTGCCTTGTTGGGGGGTACAGCAGACAGGTTGCGGGTCGGTGGGGGCCTGTACACGGTGGGGTGCAGTTGGTGAAGGCATGGCCCCGGTATCCTATGGCTGTGGGCATAAGGTGTAGGGCAGCGGTGCCAGGCCCAGGCCGGCCCGGCAGGGCCTGGCTCCAGCCCCCAGGCGGTGACTGGACCTGGAAGAATAGAGCGGCCCTTGGGCTGGGCCCATATCTTGCGGGGGGGGGGTGCTAGGGAGGGGCTGGGCCTGTATTGACCAGATTAGGGTCCACAGCTGGGGCAGTCTGTGCCAGTGCTCCTACCTCAGAGGGAGGGAGGGGCCGAGACTGCACACCTCACCCCCCCCCCCCCCCGGATTACTCATTGATTGGGCATTGTAAGAAGTCCAGATTAGAGTCCGCTGCGGGTATAAAGGCGCCTGGAGGGGGCGGCCGGGCAGAACCTTGGACAGTCCCTGGACGAGGCAAGACGCCCCCTCGAGTCCCTGGAGGACCAGGACCGCGGCCGTAGAAACCCCATAGCGCCTGGAGGAGGCAGGCACCCCGCGGCGCCCTTCACAGGCCCCCACCCACCTTTCTCGATACTCCTTGGAACCTAGGTGAGTGCCCTCACTGGGGCGAGAGTGGGGCGGGGGGGGGCTTTTCTTGAGCACGAGGGGCAATGGTTACCGATGGGGGCGTGAGTGGAGGTGGGCACCCTCGCTGGGGCGAGAGTGGGGCGGGGTGGCTTTGCTGGAGCACGAGTGGCAATGGTTACCGATGGGGGCGTGAGTGGATGTGGGCACACTCAGTGGAGCGTGAGTGGAGTGGTGCCCTCAGTGAAGAGTGAGTGGATGTGGGCACCCTCACTGGAGCGTGAGCGCTGCAGGGGTTCCGTCCTGATGTCATCACTTGGACTGTGAGTAGCAAAGGGCACGTGTGCTCCGGGGCCAGTGCTGACGTGGCCCCCTGCTTGCGGTCCAGGCGGGTGGAGGAGGGGCGCCCAGGGGGGTCGGTTCTGCCATGACATGCTAAGGGACCTGCGTGGAGAGGGGTGGCAGAGATAGGCGGTACAGCATGGTGGCACCTGGGAGCAGGTTCCCTGGGAGCAGGTGCCACGGAGCAGAGTGTGCCCCGGGCACAGGTGGGCACGGTCAGAGTCTGCGCCTATATGGTCTGTCATACTTGAGAGATGGCTCTGCTGGCCTGTATATCTCTATAGTGTAAGGGATAGCGCTGCTGGCCTATATATCTCTATAGTGTAAGGGATAGCTCTGCTGGCCTGTATATCTCTATAGTGTAAGGGATAGCTCTGCGGGGCCTGTTTATCTCTGTAGTGTAAGTGATATCTCTGCTGAGCCCTGTATATCTCTGTAGTGTAAGGGATAGCTCTGCTGGCCTGTATATCTCTACTGGGCCTGTATATCTCTGTAGTGTAAGGGATAGCTCTGCTGAGCCTTGTATATTTCTGTAGTGTAAGGGATAGCTCTGCTGGGCCTGTATATCTCTGTAGTGTAAGGGATAGCTCTGCTGAGCCCTGTATATTTCTGTAGTGTAAGGGATAGCTCTGCTGGGCCTGTATATCTCTGTAGTGTAAGGGATAGCTCTGCTGAACCCTGTATATCTCTGTAGTGTAAGGGATAGCTCTGCTGGCCTGTATATCTCTATAGTGAAAGGGATAGCTCTGCTGGGCCTGTATATCTCTATAGTGTAAGGGATAGCTCTGCTGAGCCCTGTATATCTCTGTAGTGTAAGGGATAGCTCTGCTGGGCCTGTATATCTCTATAGTGTAAGGGATAGCTCTGCTGGCCTGCATATCTCTGTAGTGTAAGGGATAGCTCTGCTGGCCTGTATATCTCCGTATTGTAAGGGATAGCTCTGCTGGGCCTGTATATCTGTAGTGTAAGGGATAGCTCTGCTGGGCCTGTATATCCCTGTAGTGTAAGGGATAGCTCTGCTGAGCCCTGTATATCTCCGTAGTGTAAGGGATAGCGCTGCTGGCCTGTATATCTCTGTAGTGTAAGGGATAGCTCTGCTGGGCCTGTATAGCTCTATAGTGTAAGGAATAGCTCTGCTGGCCTGTATATCTCTGTAGTGTAAGGGATAGCTCTGCTGGGCCTGTATAGCTCTATAGTGTAAGGAATAGCTCTGCTGGCCTGTATATCTCTGTAGTGTAAGGGATAGCTCTGCTGGGCCTGTATAGCTCTATAGTGTAAGGAATAGCTCTGCTGGGCCTGTATATCTCTGTAGTGTAAGGGATAGCTCTGCTGAACCCTGTATATCTCTGTAGTGTAAGGGATAGCTCTGCTGGCCTGTATATCTCTATAGTGAAAGGGATAGCTCTGCTGGGCCTGTATATCTCTATAGTGTAAGGGATAGCTCTGCTGAGCCCTGTATATCTCTGAAGTGTAAGGGATAGCTCTTCTGGGCCTGTATATCTCTGTAGTGTAAGGGATAGCTCTGCTGGGCCTGTATATCTCTATAGTGTAAGGGATAGCTCTGCTGGCCTGCATATCTCTGTAGTGTAAGGGATAGCTCTGCTGGCCTGTATATCTCCGTATTGTAAGGGATAGCTCTGCTGGGCCTGTATATCTGTAGTGTAAGGGATAGCTCTGCTGGGCCTGTATATCCCTGTAGTGTAAGGGATAGCTCTGCTGAGCCCTGTATATCTCCGTAGTGTAAGGGATAGCGCTGCTGGCCTGTATATCTCTGTAGTGTAAGGGATAGCTCTGCTGAGCCCTGTATATCTCCGTAGTGTAAGGGATAGCGCTGCTGGCCTGTATATCTCTGTAGTGTAAGGGATAGCTCTGCTGGGCCTGTATAGCTCTATAGTGTAAGGAATAGCTCTGCTGGCCTGTATATCTCTGTAGTGTAAGGGATAGCTCTGCTGGGCCTGTATAGCTCTATAGTGTAAGGAATAGCTCTGCTGGGCCTGTATATCTCTGTAGTGTAAGGGATAGCTCTGCTGAACCCTGTATATCTCTGTAGTGTAAGGGATAGCTCTGCTGGCCTGTATATCTCTATAGTGAAAGGGATAGCTCTGCTGGGCCTGTATATCTCTATAGTGTAAGGGATAGCTCTGCTGAGCCCTGTATATCTCTGAAGTGTAAGGGATAGCTCTTCTGGGCCTGTATATCTCTGTAGTGTAAGGGATAGCTCTGCTGGGCCTGTATATCTCTATAGTGTAAGGGATAGCTCTGCTGGCCTGCATATCTCTGTAGTGTAAGGGATAGCTCTGCTGGCCTGTATATCTCCGTATTGTAAGGGATAGCTCTGCTGGGCCTGTATATCTGTAGTGTAAGGGATAGCTCTGCTGGGCCTGTATATCCCTGTAGTGTAAGGGATAGCTCTGCTGAGCCCTGTATATCTCCGTAGTGTAAGGGATAGCGCTGCTGGCCTGTATATCTCTGTAGTGTAAGGGATAGCTCTGCTGAGCCCTGTATATCTCCGTAGTGTAAGGGATAGCGCTGCTGGCCTGTATATCTCTGTAGTGTAAGGGATAGCTCTGCTGGGCCTGTATAGCTCTATAGTGTAAGGAATAGCTCTGCTGGCCTGTATATCTCTGTAGTGTAAGGGATAGCTCTGCTGGGCCTGTATAGCTCTATAGTGTAAGGAATAGCTCTGCTGGCCTGTATACTCTTCGTTGTGGTCCTATAAGACCTCGTGTTACGTGAGGCCTACGCCTGCTTTCCAAGACCCCACAGGCTGGAAGAGGGGTACACCTTGAGGGATAGCTCTGCTGTATGAATCCTGCGTCTGTGAGGTAGATGGGGTGGTATTAGGGTAAGGGCGTGGTGGGGGAGGGGGGGGGGTTGGCAGGAGGTTCAGTGCTGCACGTACTTGTCCCCAGAAGGAGGTTTAGTGTCACTGATGCATCTGGAAAAGCATTTGATATATTTTTTTTAAGGCAGTATTTATGAAGCACTAGTGACCACGCGCTGCATCGTGACTTCTCGGCGCTGTAAATAATCCATGTTATCTTTAATAATCTAAGTAGGACTCATGTTATCATCCTTGAAAGAATCAGAGACTGCCTCTACACGGCATGCTCTCAACCGACTGAACTATTTCACCGAGGAAAGGAGCTGTGGGTTTTAGGTAATGCAGTTATCGCTGCAGCAAGCGCAAAACCCCACTGAGCTAGTGACCTCGAATTGGAAGCAACGACCTGTAGTTTCTACACAGGTCTCGGGGGTTGGTGCATTAACCGTTGGGGCTATTTTACTGGGATTGGGACCCGTGACCCTCGGATTATATACAGCGCTCTCTGCAGTAGTCGGTGCTGTCTGTGAGTTAGAAATACCGCAATGTGGCCTCATACCGCGGCACAGGCCATAGGGTATGATGTGGCATTGCATTCCAGGCAATAACTGCCATCTCTGCCTTCTGTGCCATGAAGCACGTGTCTGGTGGCATGCCACACGGGCGCTGCCCCTGCACAGACAGCCCAGGGGGCGCTGCGGCTGGCTCCTGTGACCGGCACAGCTGCAGGGAAGGGGGCAGGGGGGTGACCTTTGGAGTGTTTGCAAGAGTTGGCAGCAGTGCGGTTCTCAGGCCACGGGGCAAAGGTCATGTCTCCTATTCTCTTTCCTGGCGAGGCGCTGGCAGGGGCACAGGTATGTTTTGAACTAGAATATGGGGAGGGGGCATCCAAGTGGTGCCAGGCGTGTCTGGGGTGGGGGGTTTAGGTCTGGGGGGCTCAAATAGACTATGGTCCTGATGTGAGTCTTGTACTCTGTGTAAGTCACTAAGTCGTGGTTTTATAGCGCCGATGCTTCTCTGGCGGGGGCTTGGGAGGCGGGATAGTTGTGACCCCACCAGGGGTCCCCAGAACTCAGTCTGCCGCGCACTGGGAGCTTTGGGGGTCTTGTAAGCAGAACTCGGGAACGGGGGTTCTTTGTGGAATGTAAGAGGCCTATTGTTGGCACACACCAGGGTGGAGTAAAGCGCTGCGAAGGCGGATTATATTGGGGCGTTTTCTTGAAGGCACTTTTCGAGTGCTCTGGCAGGGGTGCTCAAGGGGACCCTCGTAGTTTGGTCAGTGGCTGGCTGTGGTCCGCCTGCCTATGAATGGCTGACTGTGGTGTTTTGGGGACTGGCTGGGTGGTCTGGAGGTGAATGGGTGAGTTTATCCTGAGGATGAATAGCTGAGTGTGCTCTGGTGGCGACGGCATACGTTTGGCTTGCGTTTCAATGCGTTTGGTTTGTGGGTGAATGGCTAACTTGGTATTGAAGGTGGTGATATAATGTAGTGCTGGGTGAGGTATGAAGGCGAATGACTATGCTTGCCCTAGACTGAATGACCGAGTATGCTGTTTTGCTGAATGACTCTGTGGGGTGCTTTGGTGAATTGATTATCTTGGTCTCGGGGTGAATGGGTGTCTGTATCATGTGGGTGAATGGCTGAGTGTGATGTCCTGATGAAGGGCTTGCTGTGGCCTGAGGGGGAATGGTGTGCCTAGCCTAAACGACTGTGTGTGGTGTTTTTCTGAATGAATCTGGTGGGTGTTTTGGTGAATGGATTTTGTTGGTCTAGGGGTGAATGCTTGTGTGTATCCTGTGGGTGAAGGGCTGGGTGTGATCTGAAAGTGAATGACTGTGAGTTATATTTTGTTATCCTAGGGTGAATGACTGTGTGTTGTTCTTTGGTGAATGGATTGTCTTGGTCTCGGGTGAATGATTGTTTGTATCCTGTGGGCAACTTTGGCCTGAGGGTTAATGGCTGAGTGTGATGTCCTGATAAAGGGCTTGCTGTGGCCTGAGGGGGGATGGTGTGCCTACCCCAAACAACTTTGTATGGTGTGTTGCTGAATGACTCTGTGGGGTGCTTTGGCGAATGGATTTTGTTGTCCATGGTGTGAATTGCTGGGGGAGCTCCAAGGGTGAATGGATGTGCGTATCCTGCGGGTGAATGACTGAGTTTGGCCTGAGGGTTTAGTCTTACTGTGAAGGGCTAGTTGTGGTCTGAATGTGAATGACTAGTTTGCCCTAGTCTGAATGACTGTGAGTTGCAGGTGTTATCCTTGGGGTGAATGACTCTCTGTTGTACTTTTTTGAATGGGTTTTCTTGGCCATGGGGTGAGTGTGTTTTAAGGGTGAATGGATACGGTCGGCCTGCGGATAGGGGCCTGGGGGGGGGGGGGTTGGTGGGGAGGGGAGATGTTAATGGGTGTTTGATTGGCTGGATGAAGGCCCAGCTCGCACCACGGTCTGTTTCCTTGCAGTCCCTGTGCCACGGTGGACGCTGCACAATGCCCACTGTGTGCCCAGGGCAGTGGGCGAGCGCGCCAGGCGTTTCATCTGAATTCTAAGGCGCCTTGTGCGCCTGCCCCTCAAAGGGTTCTTTGTGAGGGTCACATTATAACAGAACATATGACTGCAGGGTGGAGGGGCACAGGACACTCTGCACCGGGCACCGAGCAGGAGGCTGGCCGGCGGCCGCTGCCCACCATGGCAACCCTGCCAGGGCAGCCCTAGAGCGCCGGGGGCACTGCCAGGGAGGGACCGACCAGCAGGCAGCAGAAGGTATGGGCACCGTGTATCTCCCGGGGTGTGGGGGGTCCTGCCAGGGGGCATTATGCGCGCCGCGTGCATTCCCTATGATGTGGGGGGTAGAAACTAGGTCATGTGGGCAAGGGAACCATACATCCCAACAGGGGGCACTGCCAGGGACGGGCCAGTCATCAGGCAGCATAGGCCATGGGTAACATGTAGGCCCTTGGAAGGCAGTGCCCGCGAGAGGCCGGTTACAGGGGCACCACGAACTATGCCAACTAAACGTCCCCTGAGGGGTGTGAGCGATGCCTGGGAGGGGGGCATAAGGCACTGGCAAGGTTCACACTTGGGGCTCGGAGGATCCTGCCACTAGGGGGGGGGGGCGATCAGGCCAGTGCACCCGGGGCTCCCTGGCGGGTGGGTTCGTGGTTGCGGGTGTTTGGGTGTCATGGCGGCAGCTGGAGTTATGTCTTTGGTTTGGCCCTCAACCAGGGTATTCTCCCCCGGACCCCCTCCCCCTGAGTGCAGGGGTGTGGGGAACACAGGCCCTGGCTCGTGTGGGCCCGGCTGCTGTGGCCTAGCGCTTGCTGTGTCAGCGGGTATCTCCAGGCGCTGTGTGTACAGGGCACTGGGCGGCACAGCTCTGGTTCCTTGGAGTCTGTGGGCCGAGGGCTGGCATCTCTCCCATAACAGAAAGAATGATTGGGATGGTCTGTAAGGGACGTGGCCCCTGCCTTTCATCCCACCCAGCTCCACTCCAAGAGCCTGTACTCGCGCTCAGCGCTGCACTCAGAAACGGTCCATTCAGTGCGCCTTGAAGCCGCCAGCATCGCACGCCACTTCCTGGCGCCTCCTTTCTCTCGCCCGTTGCCTGCAGCTCTCTCTGCACTGCCCACTCCTCCCCTCTTCCCACGCCCCTCTGCCCCCTCCGTCCCTCCTCCGTCTCATCGGGGCTCAGTGGAGGCCTCAGTGTGAGCAGTGAGTGACAGGTGCAGTGACTTCAGGGTCGGGGCTGGACATCGCTGTCCAGGGGTCCCACAGTGTTTCTGCAGGACTGTGCGGGGCGGGACCCTACAGCGTGCACTGCTCACACCCTACTCCGCACACTGCTGAGATCCTGCTCGCACTGCGCAGACCCCTCTCCTCACCCCGAGCCACTCCCGAGCTCTGAGGACACAAGTGCCCACACATGGCAGGGGCCGCAGAGGAGGAGGCAGGGTAAAGCCGGAGACTAAGAAGGGCCTCCAGCTGGTGCAGTGGCTTGGGGGAGGGGCAGACTGCACACTCGCACTCCCCGCTTCACGCTCAGTGAAAGACTCAGCAAGTCACACGAGTAGATACAGCTTGAGGGCAGTGCATGGTGGCACATGAGTGACCCAGGGGCCTTGGGAATCACACACTTAGGCAAGAAGCCGCCACAGGGCCTACTAACCGGAGCGCCCGCGGATGCCCGTCACACACTCAGTAACACACCTTGCGATACACTCATGCATACACACAGTGGCACACTCAGTACTGGCAACCTCAGTGAGCCACTTGCTGAGACCCTGCCATGGCACATCCAACCACACAGCCAGTAGCAGACACCCGTGGCACCTCCAGTAACACACTCAGTGGCCGCCAGTAGCAGACACCCGTGGCACCTCCAGTAACACACTCAGTGGCCGCCAGTAGCATGCACCCGTGGCACCTCCAGTAACACACTCAGTGGCAGGGGCATTTACACCATCAGTGACACACTCAGTGACACACTCAGTGACACAGCCAGTAGCACACACCCGTGGCACCTCCAGTAACACACTCAGTGGCCGCCAGTAGCAGACACCCGTGGCACCTCCAGTAACACACTCAGTGGCCGCCAGTAGCACGCACCCGTGGCACCTCCAGTAACACACTCAGTGGCAGGGGCATTTACACTATCAGTGACACACTCAGTGACACACTCAGTGACACAGCCAGTAGCACACACCCGTGGCACCTCCAGTAACACACTCAGTGACACACTCAGTGGCCGCAAGTAGCACACACCCGTGGCACCTCCAGTAACACACAAAGTGGCGGCCAGTAGCACACACCCGTGGCACCTCCAGTAACACACTCAGTGGCCGCCAGTAGCAGACACCCGTGGCACCTCCAGTAACACACTCAGTGGTCGCCAGTAGCACACACCCGTGGCACCTCCAGTAACACACTCAGTGGCCGCCAGTAGCACACACCCGTGGCACCTCCAGTGACACACTCAGTGGTCGCCAGTAGCACACACCCGTGGCACCTCCAGTAACACACTCAGTGGCCGCCAGTAGCACACACCCGTGGCACCTCCAGTAACACACTCAGTGGCCGCCAGTAGCACACACCCGTGGCACCTCCAGTAACACACTCAGTGACACAGCCAGTAGCACACACCCGTGGCACCTCCAGTAACACACTCAGTGACACACTCAGTGGCCGCCAGTAGCACACACCCGTGGCACCTCCAGTAACACACACAGTGGCGGCCAGTAGCACACACCCGTGGCACCTCCAGTAACACACTCAGTGACACAGCCAGTAGCACACACCCGTGGCACCTCCAGTAACACACTCAGTGACACACTCAGTGGCCGCCAGTAGCACACACCCGTGGCACCTCCAGTAACACACACAGTGGCGGCCAGTAGCACACACCCGTGGCACCTCCAGTAACACACTCAGTGGCCGCCAGTAGCACACACCCGTGGCACCTCCAGTAACACACTCAGTGGTCGCCAGTAGCACACACCCGTGGCACCTCCAGTAACACACTCAGTGGCCGCCAGTAGCACACACCCGTGGCACCTCCAGTGACACACTCAGTGGCCGCCAGTAGCACACACCCGTGGCACCTTCAGTGACACATTCAGTGGCCGCCAGTAGCACACACCCGTGGCACCTCCAGTGACACACTCAGTGGCCGCCAGTAGCACACACCCGTGGCACCTCCAGTGACACACTCAGTGGCCGGGGCATTTACACCACCGGGTGCACACTCGGTGACACAGCCAGCGGCAGTCTGTGGTGACACAATGGCACGCGTGATGGCGTTCCCATTCACACACCCAGTGACACGGCCATGGGTGCACCGGGATACACGCGTATTGTAAGATTCGGGTGCTCGGCCAGCCCCACGCTCATGACACGCGGACCCACACACCCAGGCACGGCACACGCAGCGGCCCGGTGGCATGCACGGCCCAGGGCTGTCGTTTTGGCGGTGGGCCTGGCCGCCGCAACCTGTGCGCCTGCATTCCATGCACAGGTGCGCTGTGCGGCTGTGCACAGGTGTGTGCCCCGCACACACGGCTCGTGTGACCTGCCCTCGCCTGCCTCTTCTGCCCGGGCGAGGGGCGCAGGCTTCTGCGGATGCGGTCCTGTATAGCGCCTCCTACACCTCCGCACTTGGCGCCTCCGGAACCGTGAGTAGCGGGAGGGTTGGCAGCACGGTATGGACAGTTATTTGCGTGTAAAACGTGGATTTGCGGGTAGACGGCGCGCAAACCCCCGCTTTACACGCAAACAATTCCAGGAAATAGGGCCATTGTCGTACCCCCCCCCTCACTCCCCTCCCCCGCGCCCTTATTTCTATCGGTGATTCCCTGTTGTGAGCTAAAATGCTACCATGGTTATTGTTTATTCCTCCGCGAAGATCCCTTTGAAACTCTTCCGCCTTTCGGGGGGGGGGGGGGGGTGTGCGTGGGGTGGGATTTCTGATTTGGATGTGGTTTAGGGGTGTGTTTTGCGTTTGGGATGCAGGCTTGAGGTGTGGGTGTTGGTGTTTTTGTTCTGGTTTTTGAGCTGGAGGGGTTTGGGTGTGCTTTTGGGGAGTGTATTTGAGATGTGGGTTATGGATGTGGGGTGCTGTTTTTTTGGATGTGGTTTTGGGGGGAGGGTTTTGGGATGTGGGATTTGGTTTTGATTATGGGTTTGAGGGGCTTCTTTTGTGGATGTGGTTTTGGGGGTGGAGGGGTTTGGGATGTGTTTGGGAGAGGGGGGGATTTGGGTTTGAATCAGAACACACAGGGGTGTACCAGGTTGGTGTGGGGGGGGGGCTCCTCAGAGCGCCACCCGAGGCGTCCTTAAAGCCTAAGCCACGCAGCGCAGGGGTCTCACAGACCCCTCAAAGGGCGTCTCGCCCACACCCCATACTGGTAATTCTTTGGGGAAATTCGCTTTCCCCCTACACTTTTACCTTCTCGCCAAGCCGTAAACACGTGCCATCTCCACTGTTTAGCGCCCTGAGGCCATTCTGGAGGCGGGCGGCACTGGGCGCGCTGCTCCAAATGCTGTGACGGCCTAAAGCAAATGTCGGTGTTCTGCGGCAGCTAGCGCCTGGAGGCCACGGGGATCGCGGTGTGCGCTGTGCAAGGCCGCCGCCTCCCTGTGCGTGGGTGATGAGGGCCCAGCTCCAACCCCTCGATCCCGCCCCCCCCCCGTCGACCGCCCATCCTGTTCAGCGAAGCGGCCTCTCCCGCTCACTGCTCGCGCCATTTTCACGCAAAAGCCAGGGGCCGCTCTCAGGGGCCCGCTGCAGCAGAGGGCCCGAGGTCACTGCCCAGCGGGTGTCTCATGTCTCTCCCTCCTCGTGAGGGCGTCTACACGAGCTGTCACTTCTCCGGACCCCCTGTCTCTACCTCCCACTTCTCCGGACCCCCTATCTCTACCTCACCACTTCTCGAGCCCCCCTGTCTCTACCCCTCACTTCTCGGGACCCCCTGTCTCTACCTCTCACTTCTCCGGACCCACTGTCTCTACCTCTCACTTCTCGGGACCCCCTGTCTCTACCTCCCACTTCTCGCTCTACCTCCCACTTCTCCGGCCCCCTGTCTGTACCTCCCACTTCGCGGGACCCCCTGTCTCTACCTCTCACTTCTCGGGACCCCCTGTCTCTGCCTCTCACTTCTCCGGACCCAATGTCTCTACCTCTCACTTCTCCGGACCCCCTGTCTCTACCTCCCACTTCTCGAGACCTCCTGTCTCTACCTCTCACTTCTCGGGACCCCTATCTCTACCTCCCACTTCTCCGGCCCCCTGTCTCTGCCTCTCACTTCTCGGGACCCCCTGTCTCTAGCTCTCACTTCTCGGGACCCCCTGTCTCTACCTCTCGCTTCTCCGGACCCACTGTCTCTACCTCTCACTTCTCCGGACCCCCTGTCTCTACCTCCCACTTCTCGGGACCCCTGTCTCTACCTCCCACTTCTCCGGCCCCCTGTCTCTGCCTCTCACTTCTCCGGCCCCCTGTCTCTACCTCCCACTTCTCCGGCCCCCTGTCTCTGCCTCTCACTTCTCCGGCCCCCTGTCTCTACCTCCCACTTCTCCGGCCCCCTGTCTCTGCCTCTCACTTCTCGGGACCCCCTGTCTCTACCTCCTCGTGATGGGGTGTAGACAAGCTCTCACTTCTCAGGACCCCCTGTCTCTACCTCCTCATGGGGGACTCTCACTTCTCGGGACCCCGCCTCTACCTCCTCCCTTCACCCAGCTACCTCTTGGCACCTTATAGACAGCGCTGCAAGGGGGGCACCCCCCAGCTAGAAAGACCGGCCGGTAACCTGGGGGGCAAGGAGGACAAAGGGGGAGGGGCAAGACACATGCTGCAAACTACAGCATGCAGGTACACAGGGGTAACCCCAACCCGCTCCCTTCGCCCCACTCCAGGGAGCCAGGCAGGGTGGGGCACATAGCATGGTGCCAAGGCACATTAGCAAGTGGAGCACCCAGGAGATCAGGGAGGCAGGGGGCGCGCAGGTGTCCAACAATGGGCACTGCCGTCGGCGCCAGCCCCGAAGCATGCAAAGCCCCCTCCCCCACCCCCAAGCATGCAAAGCCTAGGGCAAATCTTTCAGGATATAAGGAGGTGCCCGGGCAGCAAGAAACACACTCCTTTGGTGCTCTGCACACACGCAGAATACTTCTCTTGTTCCTGAAACCCACCCACCCAAGAAAAGGGGGAAAGAGAGGGGAAAAATACAGGGCAACGAACGGGGCCCACGCAGAAACCACAGGCAGAGGGCACAACCCTGGACCTCGTGCACAAAAGTGTACATTCTGTACTTATACGTGATGTGCAAAACACTAACACAATTGGTGAAACACGCAGTCACAGATTGGTGAAAGGTTGGAGGGTGTGCTGTTGCTGCAGTGGTGTTGCACGGGCACACGTGTTCCAACAACCACATGGGGAGCAGGTGTGTGTGCTCTGCTCAGTGCTGCAAATGTGTTCCTGCTGGCCCACGTGACATATCTGTCTCTCTGACGTCTATCTATCTCTATGCATGTTATGCGACTTGCATAGCGCCTCCTGCCATCGTCACGGCCTCAAAGCGCTAGTGTAGGGGCAGTTTGCTACACAGGTCACTGGGGTGCCATTGCAGTGAGACGCTGCTTGTTATCACAGTAGCGCCTACTGTAGGGTGACCAGACGTCCCGGTTTTCCCGGGACTGTCCCAGTTTTTGCTGCTCTGTCCCCTTTCTCAAGATTATGTTTCCATTGCAAATTGCAGTGGTCCCGGTTTTTTGGTAGTTGCTCTTCATAGCTGACAAACATGCATGAATGAATGCACAATCTCGCACAGAAGAAATGCTGCATTTTACAACTTAAGATAGTGTTAGTTTGTGATAAATTAATTATAATATGTGTTTATTTGGACACTAACACTTAAACCCCCTTCTTTCCAACCGCTGCTGAAGTGTAGTGCCTTGACAACCACTTTCAAGAGTTAGTCCTACTTTTATGTTAGTTGCCCTGTCCCGGTTTTTCACTTTTTTAATCTGGTCACCCTAGCCTACTGCCATCGTCATGGCCTCGAAGCGCTGGCGCACATGGCACTGGGGTGCCGCATTACACTGAGGCGCTGCTTGTTACCTCAGTCCCATTCGTTCCTTCACGCCGTCACGCATTTCATCATTCTGGCAGAGAAAAGAGCAGAGCTGTCCTCAGTGTGCCCTGGAGCAGGAGGGGCCCGCATCTGATCCAGGGGTTCGGGGGCACTGGTTCCATGGGGAGCGCGGGGTGCAGTGGGTTGGAGACTCGGCCCAGAGGAAGATTGTGTCCCCTGCGTTATTGCACGGACCCTCCCACGTGCAGACACACGAGCGTGTGTTGGTGAACTTCACCGCACTGGGCTCGCCCAGCACTGCCCGCAAGGGCGGCCCGGCAGCCGCTCTCCAACCTGAATGGCGTGTTTCCTGTTTTTCAGCCTCATCTGTAACGAGGCCGCCCCCGCTTCTGGGCACCGGTCGCTTCTCGGCCATTACGGCCCCTTTCACTCCTCCAAGTCGAGTACTATAAATAGCGTGTGTTCACCCTTCCCTAGAACTCCCCTACCCAGGCTAAATATCAAGTAGAAGCACCTGCTCAATAACTTAGTATATTTTAGATCATTTCTCGATACATTTTAATGCAGAATACCTCTCCAGAGTAATGCAGGAAACACAGGTATGATTTCGAACAAATACCATTCATCTTGTTTCACTGGGTGAGTGTGTCCATTCATCTTGTTTCACTGGGTGAGTGTGTCCATTCATCTTGTTTCACTGGGTGAGTGTGTCCATTCATCTTTTTCACTGGGTGAGTGTGTCCATTCATCTTTTTCACTGGCTGAGTGTGTCCATTCATCTTTTTCACTGGGTGAGTGTGTCCATTCATCTTGTTTCACTGGGTGAGTGTGTCCATTCATCTTGTTTCACTGGGTGAGTGTGTCGATTCATCTTGTTTCACTGGGTGAGTGTGTCCATTCATCTTTTTCACTGGGTGAGTGTGTCCATTCATCTTGTTTCACTGGGTGAGTGTGTTCATTGATCTTGTTTCACTGGGTGAGTGTGTCCATTCATCTTTTTCACTGGCTGAGTGTGTCCATTCATCTTGTTTCACTGGGTGAGTGTGTCCATTCATCTTGTTTCACTGGGTGAGTGTGTTCATTGATCTTGTTTTACTGGGTGAGTGTGTCCATTCATCTTGTTTCACTGGCTGAGTGTGTCCATTCATCTTGTTTCACTGGGTGAGTGTGTCCATTCATCTTGTTTCACTGGGTGAGTGTGTCCATTCATCTTTTTCACTGGGTGAGGGTGTCCATTCATCTTTTTAACTGGCTGAGTGTGTCCATTCATCTTTTTCACTGGCTGAGTGTGTCCATTCATCTTGTTTTGGTGAGTGTGTCCATTCATCTTTTTCACTGGATGAGTGTGTCCATTCATATTTTTCACTGGCTGAGTGTGTCCATTCATCTTGTTTCACTGGGTGAGTGTGTCCATTCATCTTGTTTCACTGTGTGAGTGTGTCCATTCATCTTTTTCACTGGCTGAGTGTGTCCATTCATCTTGTTTCACTGGGTGAGTGTGTCCATTCATCTTGTTTCACTGTGTGAGTGTGTCCATTCATCTTTTTCACTGGGTGAGTGTGTCCATTCATCTTGTTTCACTGGGTGAGTGTGTCCATTCATCTTGTTTCACTGGGTGAGTGTGTCCATTCATCTTGTTTCACTGGGTGAGTGTGTCCATTCATCTTGTTTCACTGGGTGAGTGTGTCCATTCATCTTGTTTCACTGGGTGAGTGTGTCCATTCATCTTTTTCACTGGGTGAGTGTGTCCATTCATCTTGTTTCACTGGGTGAGTGTGTCCATTCATCTTGTTTCACTGTGTGAGTGTGTCCATTCATCTTTTTCACTGGCTGAGTGTGTCCATTCATCTTGTTTCACTGGGTGAGTGTGTCCATTCATCTTGTTTCACTGTGTGAGTGTGTCCATTCATCTTTTTCACTGGGTGAGTGTGTCCATTCATCTTGTTTCACTGGGTGAGTGTGTCCATTCATCTTGTTTCACTGTGTGAGTGTGTCCATTCATCTTTTTCACTGGGTGAGTGTGTCCATTCATCTTGTTTCACTGGGTGAGTGTGTCCATTCATCTTGTTTCACTGTGTGAGTGTGTCCATTCATCTTACTGGCTGAGTGTGTCCATTCATCTTGTTTCACTGGGTGAGTGTGTCCATTCATCTTGTTTCACTGTGTGAGTGTGTCCATTCATCTTTTTCACTGGGTGAGTGTGTCCATTCATCTTGTTTCACTGGGTGAGTGTGTCCATTCATCTTGTTTCACTGGGTGAGTGTGTCCATTCATCTTGTTTCACTGTGTGAGTGTGTCCATTAATCTTTTTCACTGGGTGAGTGTGTCCATTCATCTTGTTTCACTGGGTGAGTGTGTCCATTCATCTTGTTTCACTGGGTGAGTGTGTCCATTCATCTTATTTCACTGGGTGAGTGTGTCCTTTGATTGATCTTTTTTCACTGGGTGAGTGTGTCCATTCATCTTGTTTCACTGGGTGAGTGTGTCCATTCATCTTATTTCACTGGGTGAGTGTGTCCATTCATCTTATTTCACTGGGTGAGTGTGTCCTTTGATCTTTTTTCACTGGGTGAGTGTGTCCATTCATCTTGTTTCACTGGGTGAGTGTGTCCATTCATCTTGTTTCACTGGGTGAGTGTGTCCATTCATCTTGTTTCACTGGGTGAGTGTGTCCATTCATCTTATTTCACTGGGTGAGTGTGTCCTTTGATCTTTTTTCACTGGGTGAGTGTGTCCATTCATCTTGTTTCACTGGGTGAGTGTGTCCATTCATCTTGTTTCACTGGGTGAGTGTGTTCATTGATCTTGTTTCACTGGGTGAGTGTGTCCATTCATCTTGTTTCACTGGGTGAGTGTGTCCATTCATCTTGTTTCACTGGGTGAGTGTGTCCATTCTTCTTGTTTCACTGTGTGAGTGTGTCCATTCATCTTTTTCACTGGCTGAGTGTGTCCATTCATCTTGTTTCACTGGGTGAGTGTGTCCATTCATCTTGTTTCACTGGGTGAGTGTGTTCATTGATCTTGTTTTACTGGGTGAGTGTGTCCATTCATCTTGTTTCACTGGGTGAGTGTGTCCATTCATCTTGTTTCACTGGGTGAGTGTGTCCATTCATCTTTTTCACTGGGTGAGTGTGTCCATTCATCTTTTTCACTGGCTGAGTGTGTCCATTCATCTTGTTTCACTGGGTGAGTGTGTCCATTCATCTTGTTTCACTGTGTGAGTGTGTCCATTCATCTTTTTCACTGGGTGAGTGTGTCCATTCATCTTGTTTCACTGGGTGAGTGTGTCCATTCATCTTGTTTCACTGTCTGAGTGTGTCCATTCATCTTTTTCACTGGGTGAGTGTGTCCATTCATCTTGTTTCACTGGGTGAGTGTGTCCATTCATCTTGTTTCACTGGGTGAGTGTGTCCATTCATCTTATTTCACTGGGTGAGTGTGTCCTTTGATCTTTTTTCACTGGGTGAGTGTGTCCATTCATCTTGTTTCACTGGGTGAGTGTGTCTATTCATCTTGTTTCACTGGGTGAGTGTGTCCATTCATCCCTTTCACTGGGTGAGTGTGTCCATTCATCTTGTTTCACTGGGTGAGTGTGTCCATTCATCGAGTGTGTCCATTCATCTTGTTTCACTGGGTGAGTGTGTCCATTCATCTTGTTTCACTGGGTGAGTGTGTCCATTCATCCTTTTCACTGGGTGTGTGTCCATTCATCTTGTTTCACTGGGTGAGTGTGCCCATTCATCTTGTTTCACTGGGTGAGTGTGTCCATTCATCTTGTTTCACTGGGTGAGTGTGTCCATTCATCTTGTTTCACTGGGTGAGTGTGTCCATTCATCCTTTTCACTGGGTGAGTGTGTCCATTCATCTTGTTTCACTGGGTGAGTGTGTCCATTCATCCTTTTTACTGGGTGAGTGTGTTCATTGATCTTGTTTCACTGGGTGAGTGTGTGTTCATTGATCTTGTTTTACTGGGTGAGTGTGTTCATTCATCTCCATTCATCTTGTTTCACTGGGTGAGTGTGTCCATTCATCTTGTTTCACTGGGTGAGTGTGTCCATTCATCCTTTTCACTGGGTGAGTGTGTCCATTCATCTTGTTTCACTGGGTGAGTGTGTCCATTCATCCTTTTCACTGGGTGAGTGTCTCCATTCATCCTTTTCACTGGGAGAGTGTGTCCATTCATCTTGTTTCACTGGGTGAGTGTGTCCATTCATCCTTTTCACTGGGTGAGTGTGTCCATTCATCTTGTTTCACTGGGTGAGTGTGTCCATTGATCTTTTTTCACTGGTTGAGTGTGTCCATTGATCTTTTTCACTGGGTGAGTGTGTCCATTGATCTTGTTTCACTGGGTGAGTGTGTCCATTGATCTTTTTTCACTGTGTGAGTGTGTCCATTGAACTTGTTTCACTGGGTGAGTGTGTCCATTGATCTTTTTTCACTGGTTGAGTGTGTCCATTCATCTTGTTTCACTGGGTGAGTGTGTCCATTGATCTTTTTTCACTGGTTGAGTGTGTCCATTCATCTTGTTTCACTGGGTGAGTGTGTTCATTCATCTTGTTTCACTGGGTGAGTGTGTCCATTGATCTTTTTCACTGTGTGAGTGTGTCCATTGAACTTGTTTCACTGGGTGAGTGTGTCCATTGATCTTTTTTCACTGGTTGAGTGTGTCCATTGATCTTTTTCACTGGGTGAGTGTGTCCATTCATCTTGTTTCACTGGGTGAGTGTGTTCATTTATCTTGTTTCACTGGGTGAGTGTGTCCATTGATCTTGTTTCACTGGGTGAGTGTGTCCATTCATCTTGTTTCACTGGGTGAGTGTGTCCATTGATCTTTTTCACTGGGTGAGTGTGCCCATTGATCTTTTTTCACTGGTTGAGTGTGTCCATTGATCTTTTTTTCACTGGTTGAGTGTGTCCATTCATCTTTTTCACTGGGTGGGTGTGTCCATTGATCTTGTTTCACTGGGTGAGTGTGTTCATTCATCTTGTTTCACTGGGTGAGTGTGTCCATTCATCTTGTTTCACTGGGTGAGTGTGTCCATTGATCTTGTTTCACTGGGGGAGTGTGTCCATTGATCTTGTTTCACTGGGTCAGTGTGTTCATTCATCTTGTTTCACTGGGTGAGTGTGTCCATTCATCTTGTTTCACTGGGTGAGTGTGTCCATTGATCATTTTCACTGGGTGGGTGTGTCCATTGATCTTGTTTCACTGGGTGAGTGTGTCCATTCATCTTGTTTCACTGGGTGAGTGTGTCCATTGATCTTTTTCACTGGGTGGGTGTGTCCATTGATCTTGTTTCACTGGGTGAGTGTGTCCATTGATCTTGTTTCACTGGGTGAGTGTGTCCATTGATCTTTTTTCACTGGTTGAGTGTGTCCATTCATCTTTTTTTCACTGGGTGAGTGTGTCCATTCATCTTTTTCACTGGGTGGGTGTGTCCATTCATCTTGTTTCACTGGGTGAGTGTGTCCATTCATCTTGTTTCACTGGGTGAGTGTGTCCATTCATCTTGTTTCACTGGGTGAGTGTGTCCATTCATCTTGTTTCACTGGGTGAGTGTGTCCATTCATCTTTTTCACTGGGTGAGTGTGTCCATTCATCTTGTTTCACTGGGTGAGTGTGTCCATTCATCTTGTTTCACTGGGTGAGTGTGTCCATTCATCTTTTTCACTGGGTGGGTGTGTCCATTGATCTTGTTTCACTGGGTGAGTGTGTCCATTCATCTTGTTTCACTGGGTGAGTGTGTCCATTCATCTTGTTTCACTGGGTGAGTGTGTCCATTCATCTTGTTTCACTGGGTGAGTGTGTCCACTCATCTTGTTTCACTGGGTGAGTGTGTCCATTCATCTTGTTTCACTGGGTGAGTGTGTCCATTCATCTTTTTCACTGGGTGGGTGTGTCCATTGATCTTGTTTCACTGGGTGAGTGTGTTCATTCATCTTGTTTCACTGGGTGAGTGTGTCCATTCATCTTGTTTCACTGGGTGAGTGTGTCCATTGATCTTGTTTCACTGGGGGAGTGTGTCCATTGATCTTGTTTCACTGGGTCAGTGTGTTCATTCATCTTGTTTCACTGGGTGAGTGTGTCCATTCATCTTGTTTCACTGGGTGAGTGTGTCCATTGATCATTTTCACTGGGTGGGTGTGTCCATTGATCTTGTTTCACTGGGTGAGTGTGTCCATTCATCTTGTTTCACTGGGTGAGTGTGTCCATTGATCTTTTTCACTGGGTGGGTGTGTCCATTGATCTTGTTTCACTGGGTGAGTGTGTCCATTGATCTTGTTTCACTGGGTGAGTGTGTCCATTGATCTTTTTTCACTGGTTGAGTGTGTCCATTCATCTTTTTTTCACTGGGTGAGTGTGTCCATTCATCTTTTTCACTGGGTGGGTGTGTCCATTCATCTTGTTTCACTGGGTGAGTGTGTCCATTCATCTTGTTTCACTGGGTGAGTGTGTCCATTCATCTTGTTTCACTGGGTGAGTGTGTCCATTCATCTTGTTTCACTGGGTGAGTGTGTCCATTCATCTTTTTCACTGGGTGAGTGTGTCCATTCATCTTGTTTCACTGGGTGAGTGTGTCCATTCATCTTGTTTCACTGGGTGAGTGTGTCCATTCATCTTTTTCACTGGGTGGGTGTGTCCATTGATCTTGTTTCACTGGGTGAGTGTGTCCATTCATCTTGTTTCACTGGGTGAGTGTGTCCATTCATCTTGTTTCACTGGGTGAGTGTGTCCATTCATCTTGTTTCACTGGGTGAGTGTGTCCACTCATCTTGTTTCACTGGGTGAGTGTGTCCATTCATCTTGTTTCACTGGGTGAGTGTGTTCATTCATCTTGTTTCACTGGGTGAGTGTGTCCATTCATCTTGTTTCACTGGGTGAGTGTGTCCATTCATCTTGTTTCACTGGGTGAGTGTGTCCATTAATCTTGTTTCACTGGGTGAGTGTGTATGAACATAGCACATGCGTCACTCACACCCCGTGGCTCTTTTCTATGTTTGCAGATTATCTGTGCTCCGAAAGAACAGACGTAGCCCGGCACATGGTCAACATCTAAAAACTGCACCGATAAGGGGGTTACCATCTGCGATAAGGATTGTAAGGAAAGATGTGCCATATGCCCTGAAGAAGGCTTCCAAACACGCTGGACTGGACGGAAACATGTTGGCATGTCCAGCAGCACGCGGTTAGGTTGCTTCATAGTTGATTATAGCAACATAAACACATGGGTACTGATGGCCAATGGGGACCAGAAGGCCCGCCCCTTCTTAGCATTCCACTTCCGGTCGCACCTTCTGGCCCACAGCTCCTGGCACTCACAAGCTTTCTGCGAAAAACCGATTCCTTGCGGTACCCCAGACTCTTCTGCCCCATAACACCATCAACCAAGGAGCCTCAAAAAGTTCCATGTCGACACATAATGTCATTATCCAAACAGGAGTGGCGGGTTTAAATCCACGCAGCCTGGACAGACAGGCCCATCCCTCTGGGGTGAGTGTTAGTAACCTGTACACAGCACACACTGCACCTCACCAGGTCTAACCTGCGGGGGTCTCCTCAAGCCCTCATACTTCCAAGTGAGATAAAAAGGGGGGCTGCATCCAATGCTAGTGAGGGGAGCCGCGCTGAGCTGCTGCTGCTGTCTGTGCTCTTCCTTTCAGTGAAGCTTGTGATGCTGCTGCTGTCTGTGCTCTTTCTTTCAGTGAAGCTTGTGCTGCTGCTGTCTGTGCTCTTCCTTTCAGTGAAGCTTGCTGTGCTGCTGCCCTGTGCTGTGCCTGTCCTGAGTTTGAGGGAAGCTTGTGCTGCTGCTGTCTGTGCTCTTCCTTTTCAGTGACGCTTGCTTGCTCTGCTGCTGCCCTGTGCTGTACCTGTCCTGAGTTTGAGGGAAGCTTGTGCTGCTGCTGTCTGTGCTCTTCCTTTCAGTGAAGCTTGGTCTGCTGCTGCCCCGTGCCGTACCTGTCCTGAGTTTGAGGGAAGCTTGTGCTGCTGCTGTCTGTGCTCTTCCTTTCAGTGAAGCTTGGTCTGCTGCTGCCCCGTGCCGTACCTGTCCTGAGTTTGAGGGAAGCTTGTGCTGCTGCTGTCTGTGCTCTTCCTTTCAGTGAAGCTTGCTTGGTCTGCTGCTGCCCCGTGCTGTGCCTGTCCTGAGTTTCAGGGAAGCTTGCTTGGTCTGCTGCTGCCCCGTGCTGTGCCTGTCCTGAGTTTCAGGGAAGCTTGTGCTGCTGCTGCCCCGTGCTGTCCCTGTCCTGAGTTTCAGGGAAGCCTGTGCTGCTGTCTGTACTGTTCCTTTTCAGTGAAGCTTGCTGTGCTGCTGCCCTGTGCTGTGCCTGTCCTGAGTTTGAGGGACGCTTGTGCTGCTGCTGTCTGTGCTCTTCCTTTTCAGTGAAGCTTGCTCTGCTTCTGCTCGTGCTGTGCCTGTCCTGAGTTTCAGGGAAGCTTGTGCTGCTGCTGCCCCGTGCTGTCCCTGTCCTGAGTTTCAGGGAAGCCTGTGCTGCTGTCTGTACTGTTCCTTTTCAGTGAAGCTTGCTGTGCTGCTGCCCCTTGCTGTGCCTGTTCTGAGTTTGAGGGACACTTGTGCTGCTGCTATCTGCACTCTTCCTATTCACTGAAGCTGGTTTTGCTTTTGCTCGTGCTGTGCCTGTTCTGAGTTTGAGGGAAGCTTGTGCTGCTGCTGTCTGTACTGTTCCTTTTCAGTGAAGCTTGCTCTGCTGCTGCTCGTGCTGTGCCTGTTCTGAGTTTGAGGGAAGCTTGTGCTGCTGCTGTCTGTACTGTTCCTTTTCAGTGAAGCTTGCTCTGCTGCTGCTCGTGCTGTGCCTGTTCTGAGTTTGAGGGAAGCTTGTGCTGCTGCTGTCTGTGCTCTTCCTTTTCAGTGAAGCTTGCTCTGCTTCTGCTCGTGCTGTGCCTGTTCTGAGTTTGAGGGAAGCTTGTGCTGCTGCTGTCTGTGCTCTTCCTTTTCAGTGAAGCTTGCTCTGCTTCTGCTCGTGCTGTGCCTGTTCTGAATTTGAGGGAAGCTTGTGCTGCTGCTGTCTGCGCTCCTCATATTCAGTGAAGCTTGCTGTGCTGCTGCCCCTTGCTGTGCCTGTTCTGAGTTTGAGGGACACTTGTGCTGCTGCTATCTGCACTCTTCCTATTCACTGAAGCTGGTTTTGCTTTTGCTCGTGCTGTGCCTGTTCTGAGTTTGAGGGAAGCTTGTGCTGCTGCTGTCTGCACTGTTCCTTTTCAGTGAAGCTTCCTCTGCTTCTGCTCGTGCTGTGCCTGTTCTGAGTTTGAGGGAAGCTTGTGCTGCTGCTGTCTGCGCTCTTCCTATTCAGTGCAGCTTGCTCTTCTGCTGCCCCGTGCGGTGCCTGTTCTGAGTTAGGGGGGTGCTTGTACTACTGCTGTCTGTGCTCTTCCTTTTTAGTGAAGCTTGCTCTGATTCTGTTCGTGCTGTGCCTGTTCTGAGTTTGAGGGATGCTTGGGATGCTGCTCCTTTTCAGTGAAGCTTGCTCTGCTGCACTCCCGTGCGGTGCATGTTCGGAATTTGAGGGATGCTTATGCTGCTGCTGTCTGTGCTGTTCCTTTTCAGTGAAGCTTGCGCTGCGTCTGCTTGTGCTGTGCATGTTCTGAGTTTGAGGGATGCTTGTGCTGCTGCTGTCTGTGCTGTTCCTTTTCAGTGAAGTTGGCTCTGCTGCTCGTGCTGTGCCTGTTCTGAGTTTGAGGGACACTTGTGCTGCTGCTATCTGTGCGCTTCCTTTTCAGTGATGCTTGCTCTGCTTCTGCTCGAGCTGTGCCTGTTCTGAGTTTGAGGGATGCGTGTGCTGCTGCTGTCTGTGCTCCTCCTTTTCATTGAAGCTTGCTGTGCTGCTGCCAATGTTTTTACTGTTCTGTGTTTACGGGAAGCTTGCGCTGCTGCTGTCTGTGCTCTTCCTTTTCAGTGAAGCTTGCTTGCCATGCTTTACCTGTCCTGAGCTTGAGGGAAGCTTATGCTGCTGCTGTCTGTACTGTTCCTTTTCAGTGAAGCTTGCTGTGCTGCTGCCCCGTGCTGTGCCTGTCCTGAGTTTGAGGGAAGCTTGTGCTGCTGCTGTCTGTGCTCTTCCTTTTCAGTGAAGCTTGCTCTGCTTCTGCTCGTGCTGTGCCTGTTCTGAGTTTGAGGGAAGCTTGCACTGCTGCTGTCTGTGCTGTTCCTTTTCAGTGAAGCTTGCTCTGCTTCTGCTCGTGCTGTGCCTGTTCTGAGTTTGAGGGAAGCTTGCACTGCTGCTGTCTGTGCTGTTCCTTTTCAGTGAAGCTTGCTCTGCTTCTGCTCGTGCTGTGCCTGTTCTGAGTTTGAGGGAAGCTTGCACTGCTGCTGTCTGTGCTGTTCCTTTTCAGTGAAGCTTGCTCTGCTTCTGCTCGTGCTGTGCCTGGTCTGAGTTTGAGGGAAGCTTGTGCTGCTGCTTCCTGTGGTCTACCTTTTCAGTGAAGCTTGCTGTGCTTCTGCTTGTGCTGTGCCTGTCCTGACTTTGAGGGAAGCTTGCACTGCTGCTGTCTGTGCTGCTGCCCATGCTTTGCATGTTCCTGCATGTGGGAAGCTTGTGCTGCTGCTTCCTGTGGTCTTCCTTTTCAGAGAAGCTTGCATTGCTACTTCCCATGGTTGATTGTCTGTGTGCGACTGTCTCTCTCAGGCCCCCTGCTGGAAAACCCTGGTAGTGAAGCTTAAAGAACATTCAGATAATGGCACGAGAGCACGGCACAGGCCTCATGGTGACCCCTGCTGGACTGCACTGGAAGTGCATCTGAAATCGATCCAGTCTCCCAACAGAGCAGTCCCTTGTTTTACATCTAACACCTGCTGGACAGATGTGGGAGTGCAGCGAGTAATGTGTACAGGGGCGGTCATCGCATAGTCCTTCTTTTGCAGTGACACCTGCAGGAAAGCCATGAGAGTGCACCTACCAGCACGCCTGCATTCCCCCTACAGATCACATTGCTATTACAGTGACACCTGTTGGTCAGGCCTGGAATTGCAGCACAAAGAGCAATCAGCGTTTCCTAAGGCAGCAGAGTAGTGCAGCAACGTAGACCACCAGTGTATAGGGGTGTGCGGTCCCCTACCCTCTCCCCATCCTCCCTACTGGACCCCACCACTCCCTCCAGTGACACTTAATAATGTCATTTTGTATATTTTAACAGTTCCTCTTTAGTTTGAAGCACGTGTCCCCTTCGGTTAATGTTTTCTTAGAAAATCCCCTTCATCTTCTCTCAATTTATTTCTGTTTGCTTCATTTTTGCTCCCAGGGTATTTCCCACTTGTTTGCGCCCTGATACCCGCCTCACCCCTTGTTCTCAGCCTTGTGCTATTGCACAGGCCCCTTCCCGCCTCACCACCTGTTCTCAGCCTTGTGCTACTGCACAGGCCCCCTTCCCGGCTCACCACCTGTTCTCAGCCTTGTGCTATTGCACAGGCCCCCTTCCCGCCTCACCACCTGTTCTCAGCCTTATGATATGGCACAGGCCCCCTTGCTGCCTCACCGCTTGTTCTCAGCCTTGTGCTATTGCACAGGCCCCCTTCCCGCCTCACCGCTTGTTCTCAGCCTTGTGCTATTGCACAGGCCCCCTTCCCGCCTCACCACCTGTTCTCAGCCTTGTGCTACTGCACAGGCCCCCTTCCCGGCTCACCACCTGTTCTCAGCCTTGTGCTATTGCACAGGCCCCCTTCCCGCCTCACCACCTGTTCTCAGCCTTGTGCTATTGCACAGGCCCCCTTCCCGCCTCACCGATTGTTCTCAGCCTTGTGCTATTGCACAGGCCACCTTCCCGCCTCACCGATTGTTCTCAGCGCTGTGCTATTGCACAGGCCCCCTTCCCGCCTCACCGCTTGTTCTCAGCCTTGTCCTATTGCACAGGCCCCCTTCCCGCCTCACCGCCTGTTCTCAGCCTTGTGCTATTGCACAGGCCCCCTTCCCGCCTCACTGATTGTTCTCAGCGTTGTGATATTGCACAAGCCCCCTTCCCGCCTCACCGCTTGTTCTCAGCCTTGTGCTATTGCACAGGCCCCCTTCCCGTCTCACCGCTTGTTCTCAGCCTTGTCCTATTGCACAGGCCCCCTTCCCGCCTCACTGCCTGTTCTCAGCCTTGTGCTATTGCACAGGCCCCCTTCCCGCCTCACCGATTGTTCTCAGCCTTGTGCTATTGCACAGGCCACCTTCCCGCCTCACCGATTGTTCTCAGCCTTGTGATATTGCACAAGCTCCCTTCCCGCCTCACCGCTTGTTCTCAGCCTTGTGCTATTGCACAGGCCCCCTTCCCGCCTCACCGCTTGTTCTCAGCCTTGTGCTATTGCAGAGGCCCCCTTCCCGCCTCACCGCCTGCTCTCAGCCTTGTGCTGTTGCACAGGCCCCCTTCCCGCCTCACCGCTTGTTCTCAGCCTTGTGCTGTTGCACAGGCACCCTTCCCGCCTCACCGCTTGTTCTCAGCCTTGTGCTGTTGTACAGCCCCCCTTCCCGCCTCACCGCCTGTTCTCAGCCTTGTGCTATTGCACAGGCCCCCTTCCCGCCTCACCGCTTGTTCTCAGCCTTGTGCTATTGCACAGGCCCCCTTCCCGCCTCACCACCTGTTCTCAGCCTTGTGCTGATGCACAGGCCCCCTTCCCGCCTCACCACCTGTTCTCAGCCTTGTGCTATTGCACAGACCCCCTTCCCGCCTCACCACCTATTCTCAGCCTTGTGCTATTGCACAGGCCCCCTTCCCACCTCACCGCCTGTTCTCAGCCTTGTGCTATTGCACAGGCCCCCTTCCTGCCTCACTGATTGTTCTCAGCGCTGTGATATTGCACAAGCCCCATTCCCGCCTCACCGCTTGTTCTCAGCCTTGTGCTATTGCACAGGCCCCCTTCCCGCCTCACCGCTTGTTCTCAGCCTTGTGCTATTGCACAGGCACCCTTCCTGCCTCACTGATTGTTCTCAGCGCTGTGCTATTGCAGAGGCCCCTTTCCCGCCTCACCGCTTGTTCTCAGCCTTGTGCTATTGCACAGCCCCCCTTCCCGCCTCACTGATTGTTCTCAGCCTTGTGCTATTGCACAGGCCCCCTTCCCGCCTCACCGATTGTTCTCAGCGCTGTGCTATTGCACAGGCCCCCTTCCCGCCTCACCGATTGTTCTCAGCGCTGTGCTATTGCACAGGCCCCCTTCCCGCCTCACCGCTTGTTCTCAGCCTTGTGCTATTGCACAGGCCCCCTTCCCGCCTCACCGCTTGTTCTCAGCCTTGTGCTATTGCACAGGCACCCTTCCCGCCTCACTGATTGTTCTCAGCGCTGTGCTATTGCAGAGGCCCCCTTCCTGCCTCACTGATTGTTCTCAGCGCTGTGCTATTGCAGAGGCCCCCTTCCTGCCTCACCACCTGCTCTCAGCCTTGTGCTATTGCACAGGCCCCCTTCCCGCCTCACCGCCTGTTCACAGCCTTGTGCTATTGCACAGGCCCCCTTCCCGCCTCACTGATTGTTCTCAGCCTGGTGCTATTGCACAGGCCCCCTTCCCGCCTCACCGATTGTTCTCAGCGCTGTGCTATTGCACAGGCCCCCTTCCCGCCTCACCGATTGTTCTCAGCGCTGTGCTATTGCACAGGCCCCCTTCCCGCCTCACCGCTTGTTCTCAGCCTTGTGCTATTGCACAGGCACCCTTCCCGCCTCACTGATTGTTCTCAGCGCTGTGCTATTGCAGAGGCCCCCTTCCTGCCTCACTGATTGTTCTCAGCGCTGTGCTATTGCAGAGGCCCCCTTCCTGCCTCACCACCTGCTCTCAGCCTTGTGCTATTGCACAGGCCCCCTTCCCGCCTCACCGCTTGTTCTCAGCCTTGTGCTATTGCACAGGCCCCCTTCCCGCCTCACTGATTGTTCTCAGCCTTGTGCTATTGCACAGGCCCCCTTCCCGCCTCACCGATTGTTCTCAGCGCTGTGCTATTGCACAGGCCCCCTTCCCGCCTCACCGATTGTTCTCAGTGCTGTGCTATTGCACAGGCCCCCTTCCCGCCTCACCGCTTGTTCTCAGCCTTGTGCTATTGCACAGGCACCCTTCCCGCCTCACTGATTGTTCTCAGCGCTGTGCTATTGCAGAGGCCCCCTTCCCGCCTCACTGATTGTTCTCAGCGCTGTGCTATTGCAGAAGCCCCCTTCCTGCCTCACCACCTGCTCTCAGCCTTGTGCTATTGCACAGGCCCCCTTCCCGCCTCACCGCTTGTTCTCAGCCTTGTGCTATTGCACAGGCCCCCTTCCCGCCTCACCGATTGTTCTCAGCCTTGTGCTATTGCACAGGCCCCCTTCCCGCCTCACCGATTGTTCTCAGCGCTGTGCTATTGCACAGGCCCCCTTCCCGCCTCACGGATTGTTCTCAGCGCTGTGCTATTGCACAGGCCCCCTTCCCGCCTCACCGCTTGTTCTCAGCCTTGTGCTATTGCACAGGCCCCCTTCCCGCCTCACCGCTTGTTCTCAGCCTTGTGCTATTGCACAGGCCCCCTTCCCGCCTCACCGATTGTTCTCAGCCTTGTGCTATTGCACAGGCCCCCTTCCCACCTCACAGCGCTGTGCTATTGCACAGGCCCTCTTCCCGCCTCACCACTTGTTCTCAGCCTTGTGCTATTGCACAGGCCCCCTTCCCGCCTCACCGATTGTCCTCAGCCTTGTGCTATTGCACAGGCCCCCTTCCCGCCTCACCGATTGTTCTCAGCGCTGTGCTATTGCACAGGCCCCCTTCCCGCCTCACCGATTGTTCTCAGCGCTGTGCTATTGCACAGGCCCCCTTCCCGCCTCACCGATTGTTCTCAGCCTTGTGCTATTGCACAGGCCCCCTTCCCGCCTCACCGATTGTTCTCAGCGCTGTGCTATTGCACAGGCCCCCTTCCCGCCTCACCACTTGTTCTCAGCCTTGTGCTATTGCACAGGCCCCCTGCCTGCCTCACCACCTGTAAATGTGATATTGTCAGTCATTTCTGATGGAAAGCGACACCCCTGTTCTTCAAATGAATACATCTAAATACATATGCAGCGTTCCTGTCGTTGTCCGGGAGATCGGTGCACCCCAACGCCGGGGGAAGGTTGGAGAATCAGTAGCAGACAGGCGTGGCACAAGACCACCCACCGATTGCCCAACCCGCTGATACTTTGGTCCTTTGAAGCCAGCAGGAGGCCCATGGCCACCAAGGAAGGCCTCCCCAAAGACCCCCTAGTGTTTGTGAGGGGAGCGCATGGCCTGGATGCCAGCACCTTCGTTTTTTAGTTTTGGTTCTAGGTGGTGGCGTTGCGCCGCATACAGGATGCAAGAATTGCACTGCAGCATGGATAGGGGAAGATGGTGCATGAGAGGGGCACTCACCATGTGAACATTGCCTGCTTATTGAAACACCCCGGGACAAACCATGGCTCTGCTACTCCCTGCGGCCGTTCTCGGCCGCTGCCTGCCACCTCCCGGGGTCTCTCATGCTGGCATTTCATAGTTTATGCTGTACAGGGCCTAAGAGTGTAGTTTCTCAGCAGCCTTTTGAAAGTTTATGGATTCATTGCAGCTGTAAATGAGCATCGGAATGTCGTAACCATCATCCACTTCATTTATAGGCAATACATGTGTCCTCACATCTGTTCCTTGCACTCAAGTTCCGACCTGTTTATTGGATATTAGATAGGCCTTCGCCAGGCACTGCCATCATAAGCTCAGGTGCCCAGGCATGCAACCCGTTTCCAGTTGTTGCCATGTTAGTGCCAGGTAGCACCATAACGGCAGTGCCTGGGAAAATTCCTATCGCATGCCTACACAAAAGCCACAGCTGTTGTCTGAGTCAATGCTTGACTGGCTAGGAGGGTGGTTCTGGTTTCTGCGACTGGCCTTCACAGTGGTAATATATGGGCAGAGGGTGGGTTGGTAGAGGCTCAGCACAGGCCTGTAGAGCGACTATTTTGCCTTGTGCCGGTCCATGCCACAGGTAAATGCCGCTGGCCCCTGGTCCAGGTTTGGGGGCCCGGGGCTCTGGGATAGGTAGCCCTGTAGCGCGCACTAGAGGCAGGCGGGAATGGTCACCTCCAGAAAGCTGAAGGTTCATTCTCAGGTGACTTCAGCCACGTCTCCAGAAACGGAACGCTTCCAAAATATGGCACCCGTTCGCTGTTTGCAAGACTTTGTACGTCTCTCCCCACTCCTTGTTATTCCAGCCCTCCCCCTCCAGCACTATCTGAAATGTCCCCAGGCCTAGTACAATAGTCGCTTGTTTTCTTCCTCTGCCCCCTCTGCCCCCCTTCCTCACCTCTTGTTTTTCTCCGGCTCTACCAGAAATGTCGTCAGGCCTAGTACGATAGTTTTTTGTGCACATCCTTACTGTTCATGGCCTGTAAGAATGTTTTGTATTTTCCCTTGTTCCCTCCCTTGCCTTGAAGCGCTTTGAAACACATTGTGTATAGGCGCTATATAAATAAACTATCATATCATATCATAAGAGAGTGGTGGCTGGAGGGTCCTGAATGGATCAAAACACACTGGGAAACCTCTGGGCAACCCTCCGGGGCACCGTTTCTCAGCTTGCCAGGCTGTTACAGAAGATTAGGCCTTGTGCCACCCCAAAAGAGGCCGTCCCGCCGGAACTGCTACGACCCTCCCTTCTGCACAAGGCTTTATAGGGCCGCATACGGCCCGGGTTGCCTGTGTTCCCCTGCAGAGAGCACGTGGCCTAACAGCTCAGACTCGACGGCTGCCATTGCTGGCAGTTCCAGTACTGAGCGCCATATGGCTGGTCCTGTTCTGCAACGGAACAGACGGGCAGAAAGACGGGGAGGTCCCAGAGCAATGCCAGTGGTTATGATTAATTCCAACCTTCCATCTATCACATAATTTGGGTAGCGGGGGTTTTGACATTTGCCACTTGGCTTCCCTGGGAAGAGTCCAGTTCCCCAGTAGCAAAGAGTAAAGCAATAGGCTTTGGACTCCTGGCAGACCCCGGTGCTGTAAATCCCACTCTCTCCCGCCTCATCGCTACTTTACAGAAGTGGCTTCAGTTTACCTGATAGGCTGCAGTTTATAAACCATGTCAAGTATATTGCTGTTAAACTCCACCCCATTGACGTGACTCGTGCTGTGGAAGGGAGAGTGGGGCGTGATTTGGGCATTCTCGCTCCTACTGCCCAAACCCCTGTAGTGCCGACGACTGGCGCGTGTGTGTGTGCGTGTGCGTGTGAATGCGCGCGTGCGTGTGTGTGTGCTAGAGCATGCATGCGTGCGCCACATGCCTGTACGTGTTCTGCACATAAGAAATACACTCGTGTGTTAATAACTTCATTCTCTGCTTCAGCGACTCTAAAGAGCTGGTCAGATAGCACAGCGAGCTCAGAGCTCGCCTCTGATATCGGTACGAAGCCTGCTGTGATGCAGGTTCGAATCCCCACAGGGCCAACTCAGCCTATCATCTGTGGGATAATAATATCAACTTTTATTGAAGTGCTTAGATACCTGTGGGTTTGTGGCGCTATATAAACACAAGTTATTTTATAATAAAATGTCTAAACCTGTAAGGAACAGCCTCTGATGTCTGCGGTCCATGGCTTGAGGAGTTGATCTTGCGAGGGCTTCTGATTTCTGGCATCTTGAGGGAGTGGGGCCTCACAGAGTGCAGCTAGTCCCTGAGTAGGTTCTGACAGTAATAGCAACAGGAGTGTCTATGCAGCCAGGAGTGGTCCTACCTTGGTATTACTTTACTTCAACGTCCACATAGACCATCCTCCTGCCTCACGTATTCCTGTCTCTACTGCTGAAAACTGCGCCATCTTGCGATGCCTACCTACCTACCCGTCTCCATGTTTCTCCCATCCAGGTGTGAGCCGAGATGAACTGGGCCGGGCTGTACACCACCTTGAGCGGAGTGAGCCGCCACTCCACGAGCATCGGGCGCATCTGGCTCTCCGTGGTCTTCATCTTCAGAATCATGGTCCTGGTGGTGGCCGCTGAGACAGTGTGGAGTGACGAGAAGTCCTCCTTCACCTGCAACACCGAACAGCCCGGGTGCAACAGCGTCTGCTACGATGACTACTTCCCCATCTCACACATCCGCCTCTGGGCCCTGCAGCTGATCATTGTGTCCACCCCGGCCCTGCTCGTGGCCATGCACATCGCCCACCTGCAGCACCAGGAGAAGAAGGTGCTGCGGTTGGCGGGCCAAGGAGACGCCAAACACTTGGATGAGGTCAAGAAGCACAAGATGCATATCTCGGGAACCCTCTGGTGGACCTACACCATGAGCGTGATCTTCCGGATCATCTTCGAGGTGGGCTTCATGTACCTTTTCTATAGGATCTACCCGGGCTACAAGATGATCCGACTGGTCAAGTGCGATGCCTACCCCTGCCCCAACACCGTGGACTGCTTTGTCTCCAGACCCACAGAGAAGACCATCTTCACCGTCTTCATGCTGACCGCCTCTGGCGCCTGCATCCTGCTCAACGTGGCCGAGCTCCTCTTCCTCATTGTCAGAGCCTGCGTCCGTTGCTCCCGGGGCGAGTCGGGTCTGTCGTCCGTAAGAAGCTCCTTCTATCACAGGAAATAACCCTCCAAGAAGATACTCGAGGACAAGCTGAGAGGAGGGAGTCATGTAAATAGCCCAAAATAGGTCAACGATTCCTACGTCCTCCGGTCCACCTCCTCTACTTCAATCAGGCACTAACTCCAAGTGTCCAAACTTGCAAACAGTAGTTAGAGCTGTTACACCAGAGATAGAGTCCATGCAGTGAGTGGAACACAAGACAGCCCTTAGGAATTGACATCGAGGTGCAGATCAAGAGTCACTGGCCAATGTTCTAGGCTTCCCTGCGTATTACCGACCACTCACCTCATGTTCAACACAACCATGAGTGGAACACAAGACAGCCCTTGGGAATTGACATTGGGGTGAAGATCAAGAGTCATTGGCCAAGGTTCTAGACTTCCCTGCGCGTTACCACCCCTCACCGTGTGCTCAACACAACCATGAGTGGAACACAAGACAGCCCTTGGGAATTGACATCGCGGTGAAGATCAAGAGTCATTGGCCAAGGTTCTAGACTTCCATGCTCGTTACCACCACTCACCGCGTGCTCAACACAACCATGAGTGGAACACAAGACAGCCCTTGGGAATTGACATGGGGTGCGATCAACACAACCATTTGTGGCCGTGTGAATTGTGGACCTTTCTGTTTAGTGGACATCCATTGGGAAGCAGGTTAAGCTTCCACCATGCACGTGGTCTGGGGGGGACTGAAGCAATAAAGCACGAAGGGTCTCTTTCCTTCTGTTGGGAGGAGAGTTGGACGAGTTGGAAAGTGTTGTGCTCCAACAGGCAATCAGCAGGCCAGAGACCCCACATGGCAAGCAGACTGGAAATTGGAGAGCCTCCTTCCTCGTATCCCTACCCCAACAGCCTCCTGCGACCATCCCCTTCGTGCCCTGGACATCACTGTCGCGCCAGCCTAGAGTTTGCGTGCTAGCAGTATTATAAAGAATGTTCCAGACACATCCTATGCACAGTACTGGTAGTCTTGAAGCTCCCCGCCTCATTGGGGCCATTCCAGGGTACATGGACAAGTCATCCTTGTGAGGCTGGTCCCTCATCCCGCCTCCCACAGGGGTTTCACAGTTCACTGCCCGGCCGAAGGCCATGGGTAGTCCGGTGGGTGTTTATAATGTGTGTGTCTGGTGGCGGGGGCTAAATAGTGTTCACTTTAATCCATTTGAAAGGTTCCTTTGAGACGTATTAGTAAATCCCAAATTCCTTGCATCGCACCTATCGGCGCTCAAGCAGCCAGCCAGACCCCCGGTGATGACAACAGAGGCCTCTGCTGATGGCATCACAGGGTGCCAGCTGGCTCCTGAGTGCTGGGCTGGCATTAGGGAAGGACGGAAGAAATTGTAACTCCCTGGTGATTGGGGGCATTACCAATGTACACAGAGATTTGTGACACACCCCGAGTTCCCTGGAAGAATCACACCTTCGTATTTTCATTAAAGCTGTTTTGAAAGTAACATGACAGTCTGGCTCTGCTTAATTTGAACACGGAGCACCACAGGTTCGATCCTCGGTCCACACTTAGAAACCTCTGGGTATTAAGCGCGTTATAAATAACCTATCATATCATATATCATATTGTACTCATCTCAACCGTCCTCTTTTTTTATCAACACAGCTTTGGTGTGATGGCGTGACTAGGACCCCAAACCCTGCATTTAAAGGGGGGCCTTTTCAGACACGGCCCTGCATTTTTCTTTTCTTTGCATGTTTTATTGCGTCCATTCAGACATGCTTTACAGCTTCTATTGACTTCCAGGAACCATAGCTTCTGTTTATTACATTACAATGACAAATATAGTTACTATTTTAGGTCTGCCTAAAGAAAGCTTCAACTCTCTGGCGCCTGTGACTTATTGCAAATGATATAATGCAGGCACAGGTGCTGAACATGTCAGGAAGGAAGGGCAATGTTTATCTTGGCAACATTGTCATTATCATAGCCGGTCAAGTGGCACAGTGAGCAGAGCGCACGCTTTGACATCCGTGCAGCGCTTGCTAACGCAGGTTAGTAGCGCTATATAAATGCTAAATTATTATTATTATTATTATTGTCATTATAGCCCAATGCATATGAAAGCTTTAGTCTAAATGATGTGTTGCATCTTAAAGTTGTGGTCTATTTTCGCGAGAAAGAAAGCATCATTCAGATAACATAGCAATGTTGGCCCTCTTCCTTCTCCCACCTGTGAGGCTAAAAACCTCTGGGTCATGTTCAACTCCACACTCTGCTCTGCTCACATCTCTGAGGTCTCTAAGAAGTCACACTACCAGCTGCACCTTCTCAGAGGTATTCTTCCTTTCCTCTCCTTCCCCCAGAAGTCACAGTTTCCAGAGCTCGGTTTCTCTCTAGGCTGGACAACTGCAACAGCCTCTTTCTAAATCTGCCTGCCTCTACTCTCCGCCCTCTGCAACTCATCCAGAACAGGACTGCAAGATGTGTCCTTGGCCTCAAGCCCAGGGATTGTATCCCTCCAGGACTGAAATCTCTGCACTGGCTCCCAGTGGCTGCGAGGATTAAGTTCAAACCCCTTCTCATTGTCCACAAGGCCTTCTGGTGCCTGCAGCCGCAATACCTTCAACTCTCTTTCTAAATATCTTCCTTCTCGAGCTCTTCACTCATCTGCCTCCAACTCTTCTCCAAGCAGCGAGTTGGTGGTAGATCTCTTTCTTCGGCTGGGGCCTCCCTCTGGAGCAGCCTCCCTGCCTCCCTGAAAATGGAGGAAAAACATCTTCAGTTCTGGAAGCACCTCAAGACCTTCCTCTTTGCTTCTGCCTTCTCTCCCCCTCTCCCCTGCTGAACTCCTGGCTGAAGCTGAAACTGCACTGGTCACCTGGCTACCCTCTGTTCTCGGAGCCAGGTCCCCTCCCCGCCAGCTGCACACCTGCACTGCCTCCCGGGCAACCCCTGCACTTGGGGACTGTTTTGTGTATCCCTACAAGTCCCCTACCAGCACTTACACCTGATGTCTGCACTTACCCTTGCACTTGCCACAAGCTGGCCACACTTTTACCTACTGTTTTTATTTATTCTATTTATTTTGTACTGTTTATCCAATGTATTGCACTGCTCCCTCCCCTTCCCTCTGCACTTTCCCCCTTCCCCTGCGCAATCTCAATGTCACTTGGCCTAGTAGGATCGTTGTCTCTGTCTTCCCTCTGTTCCCACTCCCTTGCCTCGTTGCGCCTTGAAACACTTGTGTATAGGCGCGTTATAAATGCCATATCCTATCATATCATAATGTGTCCAGTGAGTACTTGACGTCACTAGCCCTCTGGTTTCCGTGGCCTCATGCAACTAGTTGCTGGACTAACCCGAACATTAGGGTGCAAACGTCACCTGTGTTCGCAGAAAATGGCAGTCAAAAAATGCGGCCTCGTTTACTGTGGCACAGTGCTTACATTTCACCGGCCTCGTCACCTGTGCTGACCACAAGTCGCGTGTTCTGCAATATTCTGCCTGAGTGTGTAATGCAAAATCGTGCCAGACGGCCTCAGTGCTTCGAGGCCAGATGAATGGCTGTTAAGCGCTTTACATAACATAGCGTGGCAGTACTTGCTCTTCACAGAGAGCTGGGAAGCCATACGTTTTGGGAAGGAAGAGTTAAGCATGCCGCCAGGGAAAACAACCTGTCCCTGCAAAGGCCTCTCCACAAACAAGGCATGAAGAGCCTTTGTGCTCGGGAACAAGGGCGCTTTGCTGTGAAACGCAGGCCCTCGGGGCGCATTTGCATTTCAGGCACAATGGCGGGATTGAAAGGTGCAGCGCGGCTGACTTCCGCCCGGAAGAAGCTCAGCTGTTCAGCTGCTCCTCACACACAAGTGACACAGCGCCTCTGCAGGGCATGCAGCTTATCGTGTGCCGCCATCTTGGGGGTTTCTAGTCCTTTCTGACAAGCAGAGATTATATCCGCCCATTCCAAGCATGGAACAGCTTCTAGAAACCTCTAGGCCCACTTCCAGCCACCCTCAAAGGCCTCTCTTTGACAGCATACTTGCCAACCCTACAGATTTAGGCAGTAGGCTACTGCTTTTTAAGCAGTCCTACCACCTACAGATTTGGGTGACAGATCCTACTGCTTTTTACAGTGGAAGGTCATTTATGTGATTCTAAGGCAGGCTGCAGGACAGAACATACAACACATTAATGAGTCTGTGTGTGCAGTGGGCTGGTGGGTGATTACTTTGATTGCACTCAGACCAATCCACTGACCCGACAGCTGCGTGGCTCTGTCCTGCACTCTTGCTGGTACAACCCTGAGGTGAACCAGCAGTGAAAGCAAGTGGCAGAGTGTGCCACCACCACACAGCATCTGCTGACAATTTGGTGTTAGAATTCAGAATTATACATTTTTAAAATTTCAACATCTTTCCATGTTGTGCTGTTTGTATGTTTTGTATTTCCCTGTGATGTCATTGTTATGGGAATTATTATTTTTCAAACTTGAACAATCCTACATCTTTTTGGTCACACAATGTTGGCAAGTATGTGACAGCCTGGCCTGCAAACTGGCTGTCTTTTGCATGTTTTTTTGGAGAGGGGGCTGGGGTTGGCTGCTTGCGCCAGTCGGAATTACCCGAGTGCTGGGTGCATTCGGAAGTACCAGGGTAACCGGGTACTGTGATTGAGTGCATTCAGAAGTACCGGGTACTGTGGTTGAGTGCAGTCGGAAGTACCCGGGTATTGTGTAGCGGCCTGTTTGCAGATGGTTTGTGTGGTGTGTGCTATCTGTGGGGGGCCTCTTGGGCCCACAGTCTGAAAATGTGTTGGCGAAGAGAGTGATATATAGAAGGAGGTCGGAGAGGGGTAGCGTTCTGATGTGTGATGTCTCTGGAGAAGGCTGTTCAGTCGCCGTGTGTTGGTGTCTAGTCGGTTGTGCGTATTGTGTGTTGGATGGAGTGGACACATGGGTAAATAATTACAGTGGGGCTCATGAGAGCAACATTACAGTGGGCCACAGGGGAGCAATATTGCAGTGGGACACATGAGAGCAAAATCACAGTGGGCCGCATGGGAGCAGAATTTCAGGAGGACACATGGGAGCAAAGTTACACTGACATTTGAACCATGAGAGCAAAATTACAGTGGGACACATGAGAGCAACATTACAGTGGGCCACAGGGGAGCAATATTGCAGTGGGACACATGAGAGCAAAATCACAGTGGGCCGCATGGGAGCAGAATTTCAGGAGGACACATGGGAGCAAAGTTACACTGACATTTGAACCATGAGAGCAAAATTACAGTGGGACACATGAGAGCAATATTGCAGTGGGCTGTACCATAGTTGAGCACCTTGAAGCAGAACTGTGTTGGGAGGTGTGGGCGTTCTACACTATGGAGCTAGGAGCCACTTTCCTTCACATGTGAACACAGTCGCCTGGCTCCCCACTCCCCAGCCTTCCTTCACACTTACAGCAGAGCTTGTGTCAGTGCAACACGCACTGGTGCTTTATTCCGCTTCATTCGTAAATGGCGTGTCTACTCCTTTCAACCTTCTGAAAATAAGACTTCATCTTCGCGCCTAGAAATTCTGAATCGACCCATTACACCGTCCCAAATAAACTGCCTGGACCGCTGCTCTCTCATCGCTGTGATCCACCTAACCTCCACAAGAAGGGATTCCAGTGCAGAAGCAGTGCTGCCACGTGCAGTGTGCGTGCCTCCCTTTGCATAACCCTACGCTTTGGTTGCCTGCAGCCACGATCTCACACCCCGTGGCGGTCCTCTGCCCTACTCAATGCAGGTAGCCGCAACGCCCTCACACCCTAAGGTGGTCAGCAACCCTGTAGCTTCCGCGAAGACACTGCACGTTGGGTGAAATGTGACGAACTGCCGTAGTTACTATGCGGTGTGTAGTTGGGACATTATTGGTTGCCCGTGCTCTGGATAAAAGACCTTTAGCTGCTCTGTAGATCTCAAGGAAAAGTACGTTGCGTGGTTTCAGGACCATGGGGTCAGGGTCTAGGTTTACTAAAGGGATGGAAACAGGTTGTCCAGGAACCCCTCACGGATATTTTAGCGAATGGAAAGACAAAGATGTTTGGGGGCTATGAATATCTCTCTCTGGCTATGCTAGGAATAATTGGGAATGTGTGCTGTTTTGATATGTGAAATGAGAAAGATTGCTGGGGGCATTCTAAGAGTCTGTGGGGGTCTTGCGAGAGTCTGGTAGGACCTTTAGGTTCTAAGTGAAGTCCACTGATGTGTTGACTTTTCAACGATGTGTCTTCATCACTCCATCTTTGTTGCACCCAAACACCTTTGTTCTCTTGGTCCCTCCTGTATCGAGAGATCATTCTTATGACCCCTCTATCCTTTTGCCCCTTAGGTGTGAGATAAGATGAACTGGGCCGGCCTCTACACCCTCCTTAGTGGAGTGAGCCGTCACTCCACGAGCATCGGTCGCATCTGGCTCTCTGTGGTCTTCATCTTCCGAATCATGGTCCTGGTGGTGGCCGCCGAGAGCGTATGGGGAGACGAGAAGTCCTCCTTCACCTGCAACACCCAACAGCCTGGCTGCAACAGCGTCTGCTACGATCACTTCTTCCCCATCTCGCACGTCCGCCTCTGGGCCCTTCAGCTGATCATTGTGTCCACCCCGGCCCTGCTCGTGGCCATGCACATCGCCCACCTGCAGCACCAGGAGAAGAAAATGCTGACATTGGCGGGCCAAGGAGACGCCAAACACTTGGACGAGGTCAAGAAGCACAAGGTCCGGATCTCGGGAACCCTCTGGTGGACCTACACCCTGAGTGTGATCTTCCGGATCATCTTTGAGGGTAGTTTTATGTTCATCTTCTACATGATCTACCCAGGTTATAAGATGATCCGACTGGTCAAGTGCGATGCCTACCCCTGCCCCAACACCGTGGACTGCTTCGTCTCCAGACCTACAGAGAAGACCATCTTCACCGTCTTCATGCTGACCACATCTGGCATCTGCATCCTGCTCAACGTGGCCGAGGTCTTCTTCCTCATCGCCAGTGCCTGCACCCGGAGAGTGAGGAAACGCTCCAACTTATCCTCTATGAAAAGCTCCTTCTACGAAGGCAAAGAGTACAAACAGAATGAGATCAATCAAAAACTGACCGAGGAGGGGGCCTTGAAAGATAAGGGGGTGCACTGCTCGGCCTCCTAAGGAAGGCTATTCCTCCTCTTCCTCAGCCACAGACAGCCACAAGCACCCCAAGTGTCTTTTGAAGAGGTCAGGTTGAGCAAAGCCTGGAAGGGACAAGTGGTGCTTCTCTAAGGAGGAAGAGATCGGAGCAACCAAAACAAAAGACATTCAATGAGAGGTCAACAGCGCTGCACCATGATACAACAGCCAGGTCCAGATCAAGAGGGTTCTCCGCCAATGGGAAACAAAAGCCCAAGACTGCCGTCTGCCACCCTGGTTGGTCTTCTGGGGTATCTTCTCATTCCCCAGTAGGCAAGTTGCCTCCACCGATTCTTGGTTGTCTATCCATGGGTTTGCAACAGATTGACTTATATATATTCTCTGGACCATGGGCTGATAGGACAATAGGTGTCTCCTCCTCCTGATTAATGTTTACACTGAAGGAAGAGCAGGCGGGGGAAGACCCAAAGCCCCCCTTGTGTTACAGTGAGAACCTTGCAAGATTCTGTAGCTCGGCAGCCAATCGCGAAGGCTGTCGCTCGAAATCACACATACCTCTGGGGTCTTCAAATGATACGCGGGCTGGGATAGGGGCATGGGGACAAGCAAGGGCCCTCTTCCTTCCGTACAGGTTATGGACCCACAGTCAATGACGCACCAATGTCCATCTTGCACAGATATTCCCACCAGGAACTCAGATCCACTATATGTTGAAGTTATTCCGACCATGAATGTTACTCATTCCTGATCGAAGCATGATAAGGTTCTAATGCATTTCCATTCCGCACCTAATTGGTCCCACCCAGACCGTACCCCATCCTTTGACAATCTGATCCTGACCCAGAAACCACCCCTATCTTGCACCAACCCCAGCAGCCTTCTTAGTTTGTGACTTTGTGCACAGTCCCTCTGTGGAGCAACCTCCAATCCTGCTCCGACCTCATCTCTGAGCAGAACTCCCTGTGATTGGTCTTCCCTTCTGTCAATGCTGCCCGCCCCGTGTCAATTTAACCCCGCCCTGCGCTAATGACGGAGCAGGCCTTATGCACAAAATTCAGGAAGTAGAAACGGCCAGACATGGTCACATGACTGACTCTTGCTAGAAGCTCTCTTGGAACGTTCCAGGGATTTCCAGGATTTAATCAACTACCCCCTGAAATCAAACAGCTCCTCTGTCTATGGCTGCAGCGCCCCCCACACCCCTCCCCATCCCTATCCCGGGGACCTCACCATCCCAGAGGAAAACCAAGATGGCTGTTTTGGAATTATACAGGGATTTTGTTTGGTGGATGAAGGATTTTATTTGGTTTGTTTTCCATGTATTTAATGTTAAATTAAATTGCTCGTAATTTTGCCTTGATGTGTTGCTGAACCCCAACTTGTGCCCGCCCTTTCTGCTCGTGTGACCGCACAGGACACGTACTGATGACATCACAGGTCACGAGGCAACAGGCGATTTCTGATGGCGCACAGGATCCGCCGGGGTCCTTGAATGGGAGAGATTATGACCAATGAAAGATGAATGATATTTTTTAAATTAATCGTCGTTCACATGAGTGGTGTGCAGAAGATACTGAGATGGTCTGGAAGAATTCAGTTTTCCTTATTAAAGACAAGTTTAAAAGAATGTCTCTGATTATCTCTCTTTCGTTGTTTTCTCTAACTCTACCCCTCTTGTATTCTCTATTCCACACTTTCCTACTTGTATGAGCACTACTCCTTCTCTCGCAATCTTCCTTGTACAGCTACACCAGTCTCTCACATCTCTTCGATTCTCTCTTCCACACTTTCCTACTTGTATGAGCTCTACTCCTCCCCTCTCAATCCCTCTTCACTCTCAAACTAGCCACTCATCTCTTTTTTCTGTCTTGCTCACTTTCCTACACGTGTCAGCTCTACTCCTCCTCTCGCAATCTCCCTTGTACAACAACACCAGTCTCTCGCATCTCTTCGATTCTCTCTTCCACACTTTCCTACACATATCAGCTCTACGCCTCCTCTCGCAATCTCCCCTGTACAGTAACACCAGTCTCTCACATCTCTTCAATTTTCTCTTCCACACTTTCCTACTCGTATCAGCTCTACTCCTTCTCTCGCAATCTCCCTTGTACAGTCACAGCAGTCTCTCACACCTCTTTCATTCTCTCTTGCACACTTTCCTACTCCTATCAGCTCTAATCCTCCTCCTGCAATCTCCCATGTACAGTAACACCAGTCTCTCACATCTCTTTAATTCTCTTTTCCACACTTTCCTACTCGTATCAGCTCTACTCATCTCTCGCAATCTCCCTTGTACAGTCACAGCAGTCTCTCACACCTCTTTCATTCTCTCTTGCACACTTTCCTACTTCTATCAGCTCTAATACTCCTGCCGCAATCTCCCTTGTACAACAACACCAGTCTCTTACATCTCTTTGATTCTCTCTTCAAAGCGTCCCTACTCATACCAGCTCTACTCCTCCTCTTACAATATTCCTTGTACAGTCACAATGTTCCCTCAAATCTCTTTGATTCTCTCTTCCACGCTTTCCTACTTGTATCAGCTCTTATCCTCCTGCTGCAATCTCCCTTGTACAACACCAGTCTCTCACATCTCTTCGATTCTCTCTCTCACACTTTCCTACTCATATCAGCTCTGTTCCTCCTCTCGTAATCTCCCTTGTGCAGTCACACCAGTCTCACACATATCTTCGATTCTCTCTTCCACACTTTCTTACTCGTATCAGCTCTAATCCTCCTGCTGCAATCTCCTTGGTACAGCCACACCAGTCTCTCACAGCTCTTTGATTCTTTCTTAACACGTTCGTACTTGTATCAGCTCTACTCCTCTCCTTCCTCTGACCTTTTAGAGCCCTTTTGGTAACACGCATGCAGTGGATGGGATGCAGAATAACTCTGACACCAAACAATTGAACCAACTCAGGAAGATGGCAAAGCATTTCTGTTTTAATATCAATTGTCTAAAACAGGGAGCTACAACGAACATAAACGGACGTTTGTGCAAGTCTTTCATACATTTAATAAAAAATTACAATTATATAGCAGAAATTCATCATACGTGATGTCATACTTTGTGGCAAATATGAGAAACCTACTAGGGGTTGTAATAGGCTCAAGGCAACATCTAAGTATACTTTCTATATGGGTTGGATTGTGATTGGGTCTCTACTGTCAGGTGGAGATCTTGTGCCCACCTCTAGTGCAAGTCATCTTCAACTCGATTAAGTACACAGCATATTTTTGGCTCTCATACTATAAGGCCCTTTGTAAATTGGTTGGCACGCTCTTGCCAGTCTGAAACATTTGGCTCACTAGCAGCACGTAAACTCATACCCCAATTTCCAGGAGGTGGACTTGATGATACCTCCCCACCCAATTAACCCAACGTCTCTCATCACCCATGCTTTCTGCCATGAAGATTGTCTTTGAACTTGGCCTTGCAGTGTATTCTCATCTCTTTGAATATAAGGGAGTGGAAGCATGCACTATCGCTTGTTCTAGAACTGCGTGCCCAACTCTGTTTCCATCCTTGGCTCACGTGACAAGAGACCATGATTTGGACTATTTTGCTGCATTGAATTGTCTTAAATGAATAAAACTAGGTGTTCTTTCTTTGCACCTTAACAAGGAATGATTCAGCTTTGCACATTTGCTGCCTTCAAGAATAGATAACCAGTCTTGGCTAAACCAGCCTTGGCACCAGGCCAGGCAGCTTCACCATTAATTTTCGCGATTCCAGCTAATTCTTTGATGCAACACAGCTCTTGATCCTTCTTTCTCCGTGAGTCTGAGCTTACTAAATGTGGGATACCGATGTCCAGTTTATATATAATGGCAGCTTCTCTTGCAGTCTATTCACTACTCATAGACAGCTTCTAAGATTACATGATCTACTTGTGTTGCTGCATCTGGACAATTATTAAATTGCTTGCATTTTCTGCAGTTCTCTTCACACATGCAATCTTCTTTTCGCATATGAACGTTTACTCAATCCTTTATCTCATCATCAGTTTCCATAAGGGTCATATATCTTCTTCAGCCAGTCTTCTCTGTGCGTCAAACAAGGGGGGGTCTGGGAAACTCTCTACCAGCACGAGCACAGCCCATTGACTTGTTCTTGGGTGGATGGCCCCTGGGAGAGTCTCAACCAAGTATTTAGCTCACTGTTCTTTTCACAGAGAAGAAATGTCCCCGCATATCAGTCTTTGTCCTGCCCAGAGGCAGTCCAGCACCGAAATGCTAGGCAATTCTCCTCTGAACAAGAGTACCACAGCAACCCCATACACGTGTTTCAGCCTTGTTGGGCATCATCAGTGAGGTGAAGCTGTGCCTCTCTAAGAACAGTGAGCAAGGGGTCCACGTCTGGATCGCCCTGGTAACTTAGGGTGAAACTCAAAGTTAATTTATGCAAAACAAGGCAGGGTCTGGGAAACTCTCTACCAGCACGAACATAGCCCATTGACTTGTTCTTGGGTGGATGGCCCTTGGGAGAGTCTCAACCAAGTCGTTAGCTCACTGTTCTTTTCACAGAGCGTCACGCTCGCGTCTTGTGACATCACCAACTCATTTTCTTGCTCTTTTTCATATTCCTTCAGGGATTTCCTCCATGAGATTGTCATCTCTTCAGGAGTACATCTGATAGGGGTTTCTTAATGGATACCTTTTCTCAAAGATTTGCTGTGGAATGGTCACAACTGCTGGTGTCAATCATGGCACAATCTCAGACCTCCAACATACAGGTGGGAGGGGGGCAGATCTTCATCACTCCCTTCAGGGACCCGGCTGATTTGACATGTTCATCCACACTCCAGGTCATATGGCTACACTGTCCATTCAGATTGCAATGGACACATCGTCCCACATACTTTCTGTGATTCTTTGGGTACAGGAACTTCATTCCCTCAGGTGCTACGATGCTGGCTTCTATGTATTTCCTGATTTCTTCATCTGTCCATTCCTTGGGTTCAAACCCTGATTCGACATCAATAATGATCTTCATTCCTACTGCCTTCTTTGCTGTCTTCTTACACTGTGTAATTATTATCCTGATCACACAGAATCCAAACATCACCATCACTAACACTGCTCCAAGAAACTTGAAGATGTTCGCCATCCACTGTAGAATCCATGTGAATATGGACGCAAACCAACTGTCATCTGCAATGTCCTCTGTTTCATCTTCGATCTTGTTGTGCAGGTTTGTCAACAGCGTTATGGCCTCTGTCAAGGTCACATTCTCGTCATCGTGAGAATGTATGAACGTGCAACATCATGGCCCGATTTTGGCACAAACTCCTCCTTCCATCGCAATGATAATATCAAGAACATATCTGTTCTGTAGGGTCATCAATTGTATGGCCCTTAGCTCTTCCTTGATAGAATTGAATTCCTTTATGGTGGTGTTGATTGTCTACAGAAGCTCCTATCTGGTAATCTGCAACCATTTAGCATTGGCCATCGTCTGGATACCAGACATGAAGATAGTCGTGTAGATTGAGGCAGTCTTGTGGAACAACATATGCTCAAATGGAATGGCCTCATATGTGTCTATTGATTTGGCTGAGAAGTAGTTTTCCCTCTTTGTTTGATTGAGAAATTCAAGGGATCTTCTCCTTCTCAAATGGGCATCCACCTTTGGAAATTCTCCAATGTTCAAGTAACTCTGAGGAATCACTAATGCTGGAACATGAATGAGCACCCATTGTTTACTCTCTGCACCTCTTGCATATATTCTGGCTTTAGTAGATGAGCTGCACAAAACATCAGTCCCTCTTCCCATGCCTTCTTGGATTTCACTCGTCCAAAGACTAAGGGTCTCATTACGAGTTTGGAGGTAGCCATGGTGCTAATAGCGCCATGGCTGCCTCCAAAATCGCGTCTGAGTCCGGGTTCTATGAATGAGGAATTAACGGGTCATTCCAACCTGGGAGGACCCGGTCATTCCTCATTCACAAAACCAATACCCATTCCCATTTGAGCCCTGATAGGGCTCAATGGGAATGGGGATGGAGCTAATAACGGGCCCGTTAATAACAGGCCTGTTATTAGCTCCCTGGTCCCCTTGCGGGACCTGCAAAGCATGTCTGGTCTGACCAGACACTCTGAGCGGGTCCCGCAAGGGAACCTCGTAATAGGGCAGAATGGGTTTACCGGCACCATTACCGGTGCCGGCAAACCCATTCCGCCAACCTCGTAATGAGGCACTAAGGCTTGAATTTGTTCCCAACATCCAGGTGATCCAGTTATTTCTGTTTTATCAGGGCAGTCCAATCTCCTAATCTCTTCAATGACTACCTCTTCCTGTCCTGTTGCCGGATACATAAGCATCTTGCTCTTCCATGCAGGTTCCTTTTCCATCTGTGTAGTCTTGATATAATCATCCTGGAATGGAAACAACCATTTCGATCTCCATCGCAGAGTAGCCCAAACTCCTTGGAATTGTCCTCTGGTTATACATGCTGCAAGATGAACGAGGCGCCTGGCATCATGTTCTGAAACTTCTCTGGAGATGAAAGTTCGTACTGTATTCAAGACATAGGGTATAAGAGTGCAGACGTAGTAACTCTCCTTAGATGTTCGCTCTCCCACCTTTCTCATGTGCTGATACCACATGTTATGACCCAAGTGTGCTGCATTGTCTAGATATGTATTTATCCCCTCACTATCTTCCTCTGCATTTCTCCTACATCTCTCTTACGCAAGGTTTTTATATTGCCCACAAAGTGAATCAAAAGCAGGTTTTATAGTGGGGTGAACCATAGGGGCCTTTGTCTCAGCAGAAGTACCAGTGTAATAGAGAGTGTGAAAGGGGAGGAATAGAAAGGCAAAAAGAGTAATCATGCGGGCATATACTATGCACAAGACCATCGACATCCACCTCTTAGGTTATCCTGGTGCTGGTTGCACGAGTCTATTCTCTAGAACCGTGTCAACTTTTATCTTTCTTATTTTTAAGAACCGTGTCAACGTCTATCTTTCTTATTTTTAATACACTTTACCAATTTATTTTACACCTGCAGTTGCAGTATCTGATCAATGATCGCAATTAGTAGCCTTCTAATCACAGGGCCATTTTTAGGATCCTGTAAAAAAGTGCAAATATCAACGTCTCTTCTGACAAGAGCAGGATAAGCTTGAAAGATGAATACAAAAACAGCAAACACAAGTCTATGCACATCACTGTTTGTGAGGACCATAGAGGTTAGCTACTTAGAACAAAAATGCACCTAGAAATTAATCTGAGTATTGAGCTCACTTCCAGTTCCTAATCAAAAACTGGCATTTAGGCATAACTTTGATAAATCAATGTGATTCTAAAGTTCATTTTTCAAGATTCCTAAGACTCTCAGTAAGGGTTTGCACTCCTACTAAAAAAATCTATAAGGAGTGTCTGTACGATTCTTAGTCCAAATGCAAAATCTTCATTTACCAACTGGTCACCTTATCGTCCTTCTTCTTGGTCATCGATTGAGTCTGCACATACTGAAATTCTTCTTCTTGTCTTGCTTCTGGATCGGCAATGGTGAGAGGGTAGGTCTGGCCTTTATATGTTTTCACATCAACTAAGTAAAGCCAAGCTCGCCTGCCTTGGTCTTGGACCTTCACTGCTGAAGGGGTTATATTTTCAATGCAAAAGGAGCCATGAAAACATGGCCCATGCCACTTTCGAGTAAAATTCTGTATGAGCACGAGATCACCAACAAACAATTAGATAAAACTTCAGATGATCTGGTTGCTGAATTGAGTTTCATCTGTGTTCTGAGGCCCCTGACGCTTGACTTGGTCTGAAATGAGAGAAATGCTAGAGGTCATACATGTCAAAAATAGTTATTTAATTAATCACCTAACAATTTAGCTGTACTCTGGGCATCACCTCTACTCCTAGACAAAGGTATAAGAGGCATTCCCATTCGCTGTCCTGTCACTAGTTTGTGGAGGGTGAAGTAGTGGTTTGAACCAGGCTGATTCCGAAAGGGCATATAAAGCTAAGGGTAGGCATTATATAGCCATCCCTTCTTCAGGGTCAATTTGATTTTGGCGATCCTTTCATTATGGAGGCCGTTGAGTCTCTCACATATTCCCTTTGCTTGCGGGTGATAAGCTGAATAAAACTTGTGTTTTATATTCAGTAGGAGCTTTATCTGTTCAAACACCACATTAACAAAATGTGGGCCATTATCGGATCACTGCACTTCACACACACCCCATCTTGGAAAGACTTTGCATTTTGCATACTAAAAACATTGCTGCACAAGTAGCATCAGGGTGTGTACACGGACCTGCATCGATCCATCAAGAGAAGGGACACACCACCACTATCAGATACCTGTATCCATTACATACTTGCAGCGTATCAACATAATCAATATGTAAATGCTGAAATAGTCCATCTGGTCAAGGTATTACCACTCTAAACATTCTCAGTGTATGTCTAGCAATAAACTTTTGACACACAATGCAATTCACTATGAAGAATGCAACATGTTCTTACAAATTCAGAATGAATCAGTCTTCCGCTACCATAGCAGCAAGACTCTACCTAGTTACATGTGTGGGGTATACAGCTGTTCAAGCACAACCTTTAACAATGCTACTGGCATCACTGGGTTTCGAGTGCTATCTTGTCGCCATAATGCCTCAGTGGGGGATAAAGAACACCCCCTTCGCTTCCATAATTCCTGCTCTTCCTGTGGTGCGCTTTCTTGAATCTCTATTAATTGAGTCATTAGTAATTTATTAAACCCTTCTTGTATTACCATAGTTGTGACTACCTTTTCCTTGACATTCGAAGTATCAAAACTAAAAATATCTGGAGAATATGCAACCCTTTTAGCTTCTACATCTGCAGCTTTGTTTTCACAAGAGATAAAATCTGTGTGCTTAGTGTGAGCTGCGCATTTAACAACCACTATGGCCCCTCAGAGCTGTAGTGCCCTAATAAGCCTGTCCAATAAGTATGCGTGTTGCACTGGAGTGCCATCCGCACCGAGGTTGCCTCTCCTTTTCCAACATGCTAGCCCTGCATGTCCGGTTGATGTCACATAAGCGGAGTCACTATGCACCGTCATTTTTCTTGCCCTTTGTGTTTCTCGAGTGTGACAATGAGCACTACTAATTTTGCTGATTGTGCTGAAAAGTGAGAGGGTAGTCTTGCACTTGCTACAACTTCAAATTCCCCATTTAACTTGTGCCTTACTACCACTGTACCTGAATGCCTTTCCCCACTATTTTGATCCATTTTCAGAGAACCCTCAATAAAAAGAATTTCCCCCCCTGACAAAGCATTTTCTTTCACACAGGGTATACCATCATAAAATTCAACATAATTAGCACAGTCATGTACATGATCACCGTCAGCTATTGGTTCAGCTACAAGTGTGGCAGGATTCATTATTTTGCATCTGACCATTTTTTTAGCTGGGTTAAAAATCATTATCTCATAGGCTGAAGCTCGTTGCAATGTCAATGTAACCTTAGGTTTCTCTAAAATAGCAAACAAAGCATGCTCCACAAAGAGAGTCATAGAGCAGCCCATCACAATACTTGTAGACTTCTCAGTTGCGAATGTAAAGACTGTTCGCAAGGAAAGTGTCCCTTCATAACTGGGCCTAAGGTTCCACTGTAATATGCTAAAAGCGTGTACCCCAATGTGGTCCTCTGTGTAAACACTGCTGTCATTGCTTTCCCATTTGTATGTAAAAACAGATAAAATTCCTCAGCAATAATTTGGGAATTACCAAAACAGGGGCACTACAACTTACTTTTTCCAAATCCTTAAACCCTTACTCCATTCCTTCAGTCCACTCTATTTTCACTTTACCCACTTGTGCTTTCTATAAAGCTTGCAAAAGGGGTATCGTGTATGAACTATAATCAAACACCCAGGCTCTTACATAGTTGCATAATCCCCAAAACTGTTGCATTTGTTTCACTGGATTTGGCTTTGCGGTTCTCATAATCGTGTCACCTTCTTTCCCTCATGTGAGATTAACTGCCCTATGTATAACACCTCTTAGTGACAGTATTATAACTTTTCTTTGACTACTTTGTACCTTTTGTCTGCTAGGATAGTCATCATCTGAATAGTATTTTGTCTGCACTCATCTTCCGTGGTGCTACAAATAAAAATTTCGTCTACGTACTGTATCACTGCACTCTTAAGATCAATATTGCCTAAATTCATCTGCAAGACTCTATTAAATATTGATGGGGACTGACAGTACCCCTGGGTCAAACGAGTATGTTTCAGTCGAGTTTGGCAGAACGTAAAGGAATTCATGTCTTGTGAGTCTTTTGCAAAAGGAATGAGAAAAATGCATTTTTCTAATCGATCACCTTGAAATATCGAGCTTCCACTGGGATACTGCATAGTATCATCGCCGGGTTGGGAACTAGAGGAAAGTCTGCCTCTACAATCTGGTTAATCGATCTCATATCTTGCATAAATATCCACAACCCTCCATTCGATTTTTTGATCAGATACACTGCGGTATTACACAATGATTCTTATGGCACCAGAATACCTTGTTTCATCAGTTCTGAAATAGTCTGAAATATTCCCTCATCAGCCTCTCGAGACATGGGATACTGTCCTGCTCAAGGAATAATCACCCCTGGCTTCAGTTTTATTTTGACTTCTCCTATCCCCTTTAATAGGCCTAGGTCATAAGGGCCTGTGGTCCAAAGGACACTTGGCACCTTTTCCAAATCTTCCTGAAAATATGCTGGACGCTGCCGCCTTATCACCATTCCCTCTGGAACTTCCCTTTGCTCTATTCTTATCCAATTTGTGAAGCTCATAAAGAACACTACCTCATTGTCTATTTGGTCTACCCTAAACATGTCGTCATAAGTGATGTCAGTCAGTCTATACCCTTCTTCGAGAGCTATTACTGTTCTCCATGATCTACCCTTATCGTCCATTCCTTCGAAAATTAACCATTTCCCTCCGTACTATGGCTGCTTCCAATTCTGTAGGGATAGTCTGTCCCCCCTCTTCGCCCATAGGTATCTGTGGTCTAAACAAAAACTCATCAGGTATTCTCACAGATTTTCCCACAAAGCCAGGTAGCCATGTCAGTAGAATGCTCACCGCATACAAGAAAACCTCCGGCTCTACTAGAACGCCCCGCAGAGCTACTTGCCCTGTGAAGATCAGTATAAATTCGCTCATGTTTAAGTAGTGTATTCCTGGAGTGGAACACACTATCCCTTGGTCAGTGAATAAAATTATCTTGTTAAGTTGTGTCATCAAATCTCTGCCCAAAATGTTAACCAGTGTCTGTCGGGAATACAACAAAGGAACAGACATATCACACTCTCCTATGGAGACTGGTAATTCATCAGTAAAATGAACTCGACTTGTAGCACTAGAGAAACCTTGAGCATTCATGGCAATTCCCAACATTGGATATTTTTCCTCTCGTATACACGGATGAGTAACCCCAGTGTCTACTAGAAAAGAAAAAGATGTACCTCCTATCGTCACATCGATCCTAGGTTCCTCTTTGGGGTCTGGTGTCACAGATATTACTGAACACACCAAGTCACCCTGTGAGCTGTCCTATTGTGGGTACAGGCATAATCCTGTCCATGTGAACAGATTTCCTCCTACCACAGTGGCACCTCCTATTCTGGGTGTCAACACTTGTCCTGTGTTTGCGTACTGCTGTGTCTGGATGGTGGCTTGCTGTGACTGTCCTTGTGATGAATTCATCTGCACTTGCCCTGGCTGTTGTACCTGCTGCACATGCGGCACTTGTGTTTGATACACTGTCCGATCTTGGGCATACCCTTCCCTAGTTTGTGTGCTATATGGTGGAGGATAAGCTGTCCCCCCTCTTGAGAATTGACCATTCTGTATATTCCCTTGACTCCCACATATGCATGCAATGGGTCCTGCCATCCCATAAGTCCAACATACTGGAGGAGCTCGCCTAGCAAGTCCTCCATGGTTAAATCCTCCCTGTATATTCTGATTTTCATTCTGAAACCCACCTTGATTATTTTGGAATCCACCTCTTCCTCTATAGCCCATACCTCTGCTCGTGGCACATACCGATACCCACCTCGGTCCATTGTGCACTGATTACTCGCCTGCGATGCACCTACTGTTTGCTGAATTACCAATCCTTCTCCACTCGTCAATACCACCCCTTCTATGGCATATTTTGACAATTATTTCTGGACTAATGTAGAGGAGGAGCCAAAGGCCTCCACTGGAAGTCCGCCCCCAACTTGCCTGTCTGTTGGGAACCAGAAATAATGACGAAGGTGACATTGTTATGATGCCTATAACACAAGCAGCCTTTGAAGCAAAGTATCCATTAAGAAACCATTCTTTATGTATCCACGAAAAGGTGATAGTCTCTTGGGAAAGATCCCTGAAGCGCAAGTGAAGACGAATGGAAGGGGGGACTGGTGACATCACATGAAGTAAAGTGACGCACCTAGAAGAAGATGACAAGAGAGAAGGTGAATAGACCATATAGAATCTGATGACGAAGTTGAGAACTGAGTAAATGTTCATATGCGGATGAAGATTGCACGTGTGAAAAGCACAGAAGAAAATGAAAACCTTTACAGCCCAGCTACACAGTTCTACAAAGCGAAAGTGGTCCCGGCCATAACCTATGGAATGGCAGCAAATCTAAGCTTGCCGGAGGAACTCTGGACTCGCCTGGAAGGATTCCTGTGGAAATCAGTGCTGGGTCTGCCAAGTCAGCCCCGCTCCCAGCTATCCGACATGATCTGGGCCTGACATCCGTAGCCTCGGTGGTGACGTTAAGTGCTGCCCAACTCTACAGAAAAATACTGCTTCCAAACCCCCTTCCAATCTTCCAAATGGTAGCATCCGAACTACAAAAAGGGTCCTGCAAAGCCCTAACAGTCTGGACAAAAAAAATCCAGGGCAAACTAGAAGAAGTTGCCTGCGACAAGGAAACGCTCATCGCAAACCCTAGTCGGGTAAAAAACAAACTGGAACAACAAGATTGGATTTGCACAAATGACAAAATCCAGCTGTACAAATCTCTAAAGCATCTTCCTCCATCTCACAACCGACTCAAGGAACCCCTTAAGTACTGTGAAAAATTCCCTGAAAAGGAACTAAGGAAAACCTTCATGCGTGCCCGCCTGAACCTACTCCTCACTAGGGAAATTCTGGCCATCAGATCGCTATCCCCGACATCAGACTGCCGCTTGTGCAGAGCTCCAGAACAAGTGGAATCACTGCAACACCTACTCATGTCATGCCCAGCGCTAACATTGGAAAGACAAACTTACCTAACACCACTCATCGTCCAACCCTCGACACTGGAAGAGGAAACCTGTTGGTCGCAGCTGATAGCCGGCGACTCAGCCAAATGGTCCAGGACTGCTGCCAAATTCCTGACGGTGGCATTGCAAAAGCAAACACGCCAGCAGAGAACCCACCGCCAGTGGCCTGCGAGGCAGAGCCCTTGTAAAACTGGCAATATGCCAAAGCCATCGAATTAAACCATCCCGAGTGGTGTTCCTAGGTAGAACATAAACAGCATAAGGTCTTCTAAAATACAAATTCATTTTGTAAAAACCTATAAAAAAAAAAATAAAAAAAAAAGAAGAAAACCTTTTTATAATTGTACAGAGGCAGTAACGAAGTAATCATAAGGCTGACTATACGTAGTGAATAGTGCAGGCGCTGCCGCCAAGGTATATACATGCATAAGAATCTGGAAGTTCCACATCGTACTTTAGCAAATTGAAAACCCTGTGAATAGAAGGACTTGAAGTGTGGCACAGCAGAATAAGCCTGGCTGGAGATAGAAGGAGAATCGAGAAGGTTTGCCTAGCCCAATGTCAAGGATTAGGGCTGCCAAGAAACTGGTTATGTATCATGGAAAGATACAATGAATGAGAAGGCGCGAGCTGAGCTCCTATTAAGGTGCGGCGGAAGGACAATGGGTGCCAAGTTTTATTCATTAAATGGTATTAAATATTATGAAGGAGCTCAAAACGTGGTCTCCAGTCACATGGTCAGATGAAAATAGACTTTGGGCAAGCTACACCGAAACCGGAAGATAAAGTCATGCTCACACTCCCTTTTATTCCCAGGAGCAGTGATACTTGCAAGGCCAAGTTCAAAAGACTATTCTCATGGCAGACAGCTTGGGTGATGATAGATGATGGGCTAATTGGGTGGGGAGGAATGGTCAAGTCCGACCCACTGGCTTGCCTGCTGCTAACGAGTGGAATATTCCAAAAGGGTACAAGCGTGCCAACCAATTATAAAGGGCCACGTACCAAAGAGCCCTATAGTTTGGAGATCCAATGAGATGTGTATTTTATGACGCTCACAATGACTTGCACTAGGGGTGGGGAGAGTTGTCCACCTGACAGTCGAGACCCAATCACAACACCAACCCTCATAGGAAGCATACCAGGATGTTCCCCGTTACCCAATCATAGTCCCACATAGGTTTTCTTAGTTTGCCACGTAGTGTGACGTCAATGATGACGTGTTTTTAGTTTATAAGTCGGTTTTTTATGAAATATTCTGAAATCTTACTGTCAAACATCCGATGATGTCTGTTTTACTCCCTGTTTAGATAGTTGTTATTAAAACAGATTAAGTCTTTGCCAACTTTCTGAAGACAATTTTATTATTGATGTTCAAGTACTTCCTCCATACCCATCCGCCCTGTAGAGTGTTACCTCATCTTAAAGGGCCTACAGGTTCACTAACTTGGCTTCCTTGATATTCCTAGTCTCATCTTTCTTCCTATTTTCTTTGCAATAGCCGACAGTGAGGCACTATCGTCAACTGTATCTCAGGCCACGGTTTTGATTCCATCCACACGTGTTTCTTCATCTGCCTCTGTACTGGCTCAGGTAACCCCTGACATAAAATGTGCTAAAATAATGCCACTGTTTTCCTACGGCTCCCTCGTTTCAAGCTGCTATTTCTCTTGAATATCCTGAATATGAGCAATGGGGTCTCATCGTTCTTCATTTTATGTGTCATAATTGCACCCATATCTGATGTATCGGGATACTGTACCCTGAGAGCCCTCCATATGTCTGCTCTGCAAATATTAAACAGCGCTCCGCCGTGCACTGCGTTTTGTGCTGTCACACTTGAAAACCCTGCTCTCCTCCATATGTCATCAGCCCTTTCTCCAAGGACAGCTGCCAAGAGACCCTTAATGTCCCCTATGTCCAATGTATTTCCTCTTGTCATTTTCTGTAACTCGTATATCCATTTCCCAGCACCTGAGGTCAAACTCAGGAGTTTGCATCTAAATTATCCTTGTCCATCTGCGGCCATGCAATATACTGTGGTTTTGTTCCCCCTTTTTCCAATAATGGAAACTGTGTAAACCCTGACTCGCAGCCAGCTCCCATCATCACCTATCCTTTGCAGGGACGATCGTCCCTGACCATCTCCTTGATGGTAATGATCTCAATCTGCTCACATATGGACAGCGATTCTCCCTTCTCACTGTACGATCGTCTTCTGGGATGCTCTGGATATGCTATGGGATCGGCATCCTATCCTTAGGTTGTTCTAAATCCGACGATCTTACTTCCTTGTCTGTCTACAGGCTTCCCTCTGGGGCGAAATCGCTCCCTCCTTCTTCCCAGAGGAAGGATTCTCTTTCCTCGTCTGACATGTCTCATCCCCAAGAAGTGTGACTATCATCCCGTTCACCCTGGTATAGGTTCTGTCTGCTTAAGGACAATGGTATATGCTCGAGACTGAACAGATGTTCTTCTTCGCTTCATGATTGAAATGCTAGGGATGGATCTCCCTTCCCTCGACTTCTATCGTTGCTACCTTACTTAAATTTCTGATAGGCCTTATCGATCCTATCTCTGATGCTTCCTATTTCAAAGTTTTCTTCTTCCAATACTATTCTAGGTGCCCCTTATGTTGCTTCCTTTATCAGAAGTAACTCTTCTGTTCTATCCCATCGTATTGCTGGGCTTGGCCCTACTGGCTCCTTACGAATAAGGCTAATATCAAAATCCTGCTGTCTCCTTCTTCGTTCTAGCTCTTTGTCTAATTCTCTCGGCTTTCTTGCCTCCCTTCTAGTTCTGTCTTCCTCTTGCCTTTGTTCTTCTCTCCTTACGCCCGCCCTTCTTTCCTCTTCCTCTCTTTGGCTCTGTATTCTTTTATCTCTTAATTTCTGTGCTTCCTCCTCGTCTCTATACCTTTCTTTTCTATCCCTGTCTTCCATCGCTCTCTGCCTATTGTCATACATTCTTTGTGCTTCTGCCCATTCTTCCTTCTTCTCTTGCTCCTCTTGATACATTTGTTCTCGTCGTTCCCTGTTCTTCCTTTTCTGCTCAATCTCTTTCAATATTTTCTCCCGTTCCCTGTCCCTTTTATCTTCTCTTTGCCTAACTTCCTCAATGCTTTTCCCATCTAGCTTGAGTAATATCTGTCCACCCATCCTATCGTTCTGCATGAGCGTTATCTCGTCAGCTTTATCCTTCTCTCCTTTCCATTTCTTAATTTCCCTTTCTATTTCTGTCAATATCGTTCACTCTTCTCTTCTTTGTCTTACAGGATCTTAAAGATCTTCTCTTTTCTTTTATTCTCCTCTGGGCTATCGTCACTGCTATAAGCGGGAGGTTCGTGTATTGGATTACTATACCCTGTAGCTGCTTTCAAAAATACAACCCTGCTTCTTCCATACTATCTTATTTTACTTTGGGTGAGGTAAGGGGAGCTGAATGCTCCACACCTTCCTCTTTTCGCTGACTAAGCATCCACTCTTCAGGTGGCGGATCCTCTCTCTCTTCCTGGTACATCTACCAGAGCTCTAGAATAGCTAACTTTGTTTCTCTAATTTCTTCCCTGTGTACGCAGCGTGCAAGTATGTGGTCATGTATTGCAATACCGCTTTTGACAGCGATCCCCCTTGTGGCCACGGCATGAACATCTTATCGTCTGTGCCATTTAGCCACTATACTGTTTGAGCTTGGGCATGTGCTTTGGCACTGTCTTGCATAGGTGCATCAGAGGATTATCTCCCCTTGTGAAAAGTCTCCATCGACTGTCAATACTTACCAAACTTTATCAAACACTCTCACCAACTTTTCAATACTTTGAAAACAACAAAAATAAGCGTGCACTAACAATCTCCGCTCAAGCCTCTAGTTTCTCAATCAGCTATCTCTACCTCTGGATTGGTAGCAACCTCTTCACTAGGTAGTTACCTATAGCTCTTTAATTCTTTTCTCAATGACTTCACAACTTCTATCGTTTTTCAATATCTCTACTAAACAAACAACACAAAGACTAGTCAACTTTACACATTTAAATAAGCACTGTGATCACACTTTTTCCTTCTTCTCGCCTTTTCTTATACCCTGTACAGGGTTTGAGACATCACCTTATGCAAACCTGTTTGCATATTATATATTTCACTCTACTCTGACTGGAGGTTGAAATGTCTCCTCCTGAAGCTCCCTTGAGCATGGACTTTCTAGGCGCTATTTCTATTTTCACACAATATTTCCTGTTACTCAAAAATGTTCTACAACCCCATCCCCATCACTTGCCATTCCCCTTAGTCTACTCACCATTCGTTCGTTAATCGACTCAAGGCTTTTGTTATCAACTCCTCCTCCAACCGACCACTTCACCTTCCGTCCGCAGAGTGCCCGTGGAAACCAGGCAGGTATTTCGTCAAAGCTGGACTTGCCCACCGTCTCAGTTCTTCTTCCAAGATTTTTATTCAGCTGCTCTCCACAGGAAACCTGCAATCCTCCGGCTAGATGTTGGAGGATGTCTGATCGTCCAAAATACTGGAGCTGAACTAGTTTGGATCTTTTTGAACCCTTTTCTGCTACCACGTGTGCTTTTAGAGCCCTTTTGCTAACACACATGCAGTGGATGGGATGCAGAATAACTCTGACACCAAATAATCGAGCCAACTCAGGAAGATGGCAAAATATTTCTGTTTTAAAATCAATTGTCTAAAACAGGGAGGTACAATGGACATCAACGGACGATCGCTCGAGTCTCTCATACGGTTCATAAAATTTACATTTATATAGCATACGTGATGTCACATTACATGGCAAATACAAGAAACCTATGAGGGGTTGTAATAGGCTCAACATCTAAGTATACTTTCTATAAGGAGTTGGGTTGTGATTGGGTCTCTACTGTCAGGTGGACATCTTGTGCCCACCTCTAGTGCAAGTCATCTTCAACTTTATTAAGTACATAGTATATTATTGGCTCTCAAACTACAAAGCCCTTTGTTTTATGGCCCTCTATAATTGGTGGGCACGCTCGTGCCAGTCTGGAACATTCGGCTCACTAGCAGCACGTAACCTTATACCCCAGGTGCCAGGAGGTGGACTTCACTGTACCTTCCCACCCAATTAGCCTAATGTCTCTCATCATGCATGTCTTCTGCCATGAAGATTGTCTTTGCAGTGTATTCTCATCTCTGGGAATATAAGGGAGTGATAGCATGCACTATCGCTTGTTCTAGAACTGCGTGCCCAACTCTGTTTCCATCCTTGGCTCACGTGACAAGAGACTATGATTGGACTATTCTGCTGCATTTAATTGTCTTAAATGAATAAAACTAGGTGTTCATTTTTTGCACCTTAACAAGGAATGATTCTGCTTTGCACATTTGCCGCCTTCAAGAAACGATAACCAGTCTTGGCTAAACCAGCCTTGGCACCAGGCCAGGCAGCTTCGCCATTCATTTTCACGATCTCAGCTAATTCTTTGCTGCGACACAGCTCTTGATCCTTCTTTCTCTGTGAGTCTAAGATGACTAAATGTGTGACATTGATGTCCAGTTTCTATACAGTGGCGGCTTCACATGCAGTCTATTCACTACGTATAGCGGCTTCTAAGATTACTTGATCTACTTGCGTTGCTGCATCTGTACAATTATGAAACCGTTTGTATTTTCTGCAGTGCTCTTCACACGTGCAATCTTCTTTTTGCATATGAACGTTTACTCAATTCTTTATCTCGTCATCAGTTTCTAAAAGGGTCATATATCTTCTTCAGCCAGTCTTCTCTGTGCGTCACGCTCGCTTCTTGTGACGTCACAAACTCCTTTTCTTGCTCTTTTTCATATTCCTTCAGGAATTTCCTCCATTAGATTGTCATCTCATCGGGGGGTACATCTGATAGGGTTTCTTAATGGAATGGTCAGAACTGCTGGTGTCAAGCATGGCACAATCTCAGGCCCCCAACATACAGGTGGGAGGGGGGCGGGACTTCCCGCAGAGGCATTCAGCTGCTCCTCTACACTACCTTGTACAGTCACACCCGTCCCTCTTATCTCTTCGATTCTCTTTTAATACTTTCCTACTTGTATCAACTGTACACCTCCTCTCGCAATCTCCCTTGTACAGTCCCGCCAGTCTCTCATATCTCTTTGATTCTCTCTTCCACGCTTTCCTACATATATCAGCTCTACTTCTCCTCTTGCAATCTCCCTTGTACAGTCCCGCCAGTCTCTCACATCTCTTCAATTTATTCTTCTATGCTTCCCTACTCATATCAGCTCTACTCCTCCTCTTGCAATCTCCCTTGTACAGTCACACCAGTCTCTCACAACTCTTTGATTCTCTCTTAATACTTTCCTACTCGTATCAACTCTACTCCTCCTATCGCAGTCCCTTTTACAGTCACACCTGTCCCTCTTATCTCTTCGATTCTCTCTTAATACTTTCCTACTTGTATCAACTCTACACCTCCTCTTACAATCTCCCTTGTACAGTCCTGCCAGTCTCTCATATCTCTTCGATTCTCTCTTCCACATTTTCCTACATATATCAGCTCTACTTCTCCTCTTGGAATCTCCCTTGTACAGTCTCGCCAGTCTCTCACATCTCTTTGATTCTCTCTTCCATGCTTTCCTGCATGTATTATCTCTACTTCTCCTCTTGCAATCTCCCTTGTACAGTCACACCAGTCTCTCACAACTCATTGATTCTCTCTTAACACTTTCCTACTCGTATCAACTCTACTCCTCGCAATTTACCTTGTACAGTCACACCTTTCCCTCTCCTCTCTCCGATTCTCTCTTAATACTTCCCTACTTGTATCAACTCTACTTCTCCTCTTGCAATCTCCCTTGTGCAGTCCCGCCAGTCTCTCGCATCTCTTCGATTCTCTCTTCCATGCTTTCCTGCACGTATTAGCTCTACTTCTCCTCTTGCAATCTCCCTTGTACAGTCACACCAGTCTCTCACAACTCTTTGATTCTCTCTTAATACTTTCCTACTCGTATCAACTCTACTCCTCCTCTCGCAGTCCCTTTTACAGTCACATCCGTCTCGCCGATCGCTTCCACACTCCCCTAATTGTACAACATTTTAATGTCTCCCTTGTTCAGTGACGCCAGTCTCTCATCTCTATTTTCTCTCTTTCCTACTTTTATCGACTGTACTCCTCTCGAATCTCCCATGAACAATGACACCAACATAGGCGTGTACAGTGAGGGTTCCGGGGAGGCACGTGCTACCCCTGGAATCTGATTGGCCACCCCAGGTGCCACCTCATTATCCTAAACTATGATCATTATGTGTGTGTGCGCTCGCATTTCATGCCACCCCAGCAAATGTCAGTGCCCCACTTGGGCCACCACAGTCACTCATCTCTCCTGTTCTCCCTGAAATGAGCATTTTCTCTTTCCAGAACTTTCTACATAGGGTTGTGCTACCCGAGCAGCCAAGAGCAAGCTCCCCGACATGTTGAGGGGTTGAGGGGGAGGGGCATCTCATCAGCACAACAGCAGACCAAAAAAAAGACACAAAGAAAATCAACTTCTGCAGAAATAACCAGAAACACAATCAAATCAGTACAAAGAAAGACAACAGCACGTTCTTATGGAACGCTGTACAGATGCAAATGCTTTCAAACTTTACAAAAACATTTTGAGCTACTTTTCAGTGACCAGTTAGGGAAAGCAGCTTTCAACCACTGTTGTTGAAATTAGTTACAATAAGGTAAGTTCACCTGTGTACTAATGATTGATAGAGGCACAGTGAAAGCTCATGTTGCGAGCGTCCTCTCCTGGGCCAGGGGCAGAGAGTTAGTATTGACTGATGGCTTTATCCTGCCCCCGTGAAAGATACAAAAGGATCATTTAAACCATGGACACACAAATGCTGTAACACACAGAAGTACACACATATGAAATGACAGGAGAGTGATGAAGTAACCTCCGGAGCACCAGTTGTCCAGGGATAAATATCGTTTCTAAACCATCAATCATCCCCACACCTCTAGTGCACCAGAAGGGATCCGAACAGATTGGAAACACAAGTCAATTATAAACCTCCTTGTCCAATTTTGGTCACGTGCCACATTGTTCCTTTCTCCTTAGAAAGAGATCGCTACAAAGGCACATGAATGACAAATAGTGAATGTGGTTGTTGTCATGCATATATACCAGAATGAAATGTTGTTTAAGGTTTTAGACACATGATTCTTACTAATGAATCACGCTTAGGTTTTAAGCATTTGTTACATGTTTGTGTTTTATAAACATTAACATATGTATATTTTTCGACACGCATGCATCCGCACCTAAATCCATGCTGAATAAGTGTGTGTGAAAGTGTCAGGGCGATGCTTTGAACAACCTTCTAGCTGGGAGGGAGGAAGCTGTTTTGTGGAATATATTATCCATTATATTTATCAGTCCTTATCCACACAGCCCCTAAAAAGAGGACTTTACAGCTCTTTATATCTACTTTATTATCACACTACAAAATACAACGCGTCCTGTAAAGGAATGCAGAAGACAGACAGTTTCGAAGAAGGAAAAGGGATGCCCTCTGGATACTGGGCGGGTAATCGGTATAGTAATTCATCGCAATAGTTCAAGGATACAACACAAAGGGAGCAATGGGCCGTAAAATGTCACTAGGAGCCTTTGGAGAAGGACCAGGGGGACAGAACCACAGAGTACCTTGTGCTTGGCCGGGAAGTGACTTGAAATGCAAATCGATCTCGACTCAGTCAGAACACCACCTGTCTTGCCTACCTCTATCGCATGGTGGCATACAGGTATTGTCTGTGTAAAGAGTCGCTAAGCTTCACTTGCATCCAACACTCAGGGGTCATGTATTCTCAGCCAGGCATGTCTTAAAGCTACCTCCCTAGACTAAGAGTCCAGGGCGGCTGCAAGCATGGTATGATAGGCTCTGAGATCTGTGTACGCTTAGAGACATTTTTAACGATGCACACTGCATCGTTTTGTAAAACTTTACATTTTTTTAGGCTAGAGCTTGAAGCTCCAATCAACAGGGCATGACAATAGTCTAGCCTGGAGAGAATAGTAAATCGAGCTATCCTACCACTGTTCCCTTCAGAGATATAGGGGCAAATATTTCTCAGGAGATGGAGATGGTAATTACAGCTTTGACTCAACCGATTAACATGTGCCTTGCAGTTCAAGCTGGCCTCCACCTGGACCCCCAAAGTCTTTACCTTTTGTTTGAACTGGTATGATGTTATCACCAATTGTAAAAATCTTAAAGGACGGGCTCAGTTTCGCCGGAGCCTGTCTGGAGACAAAAATGAGAATCTCATTTCTTTGCCATTTAGACAAAGCCAATTGGATGACATCCAGAGTTCTATCTGCTGGTAAATGTTGATAAGGGCTTTGTTGTCAATAAAATGTTCCCTGGTAGACTATAAAACCAGCTGGGTGCCATCAGCATAATTGGTGAAAAATACACCTGAGTCGTCCAGAAGAGAACAATGTGACCTTGTGCAAAGGTTAAACAAAATGGGAGATAGACTAGCCCCGTGGGGGACTCTGCATCAGATATGGGCCGATGGTGAAACTGCTGAACCCCACTGGATTCACGTCCAGATAGAAAAGAGTGGAACCAGTCAACCGCCCCCTCGGAACATAGTCCCAGATGAGTTAAGGAGTGTAAGAGGCGTTGGTGGTCCACCAGATCGAATGCTGTGGAAAGATCCAAAAGGATCAGCAGACCCGCTTTGCCCTTATCGGTTATTCCTAGCATGTGCGATTGCTTGCTAGTAGGGCTGTCCCCGGTACTGTACTGAGGTCAAAAGCCGGATTGTCTATCATGGAGAATGTTGCTATTCTCCTTGAAAGCTTGGAATTGCACACAGGCAAGTTTATCTAAGATCTTAAGTAGAAACTGGCAATTTGTTATGGCTCTGAGATTACCCGGGTCCTTTGGGTCTAAGGTGTATTTTTTTAGCGGTGGTGGTGTGACCACAACGGTTTTGATTGATTTGGGGATCCTGCCATCTCTAAATGAGACATTGGCGAATCTAGTCAGAAAGGGGGCGCACATGCCTCTATGTTCTAGGATTAATTTTGGGGGGGAGGATGTGATGTTTTTCGAACATGAGATGGGGTGCATTGAGGAGAGAAGCTTCTGCACATTAGGAACAGCTATAGATGAGAAGAAAAAAGGTTTGAGACCTTCTTCTCTATTTTCCTAGCACTGTTTCTCAATAGTGGTGGCAGCATTGGGCAGAGCCTCTTTGATTTGTTTCCTGGCCTTTGTTATTTTAGCATCGATGCATGGCCTGGTAGCAAGGCACCCCCCTAGACTGAGAGAGCAGTGCAGCTGCAAGCATGGCATGGTAGCAAGATACCCGCCTAGGCTGAGAGTACAGTGCAGATGCAAGCATGGCATGGTAGCAAGGTACCTCCCGAGACTGAGAGTCTAGGTCAGCTGCAAGCATGGCATGGCAGCAAGGTACCTCCCTAGACTGAGAGACCAGTGCAGCTGCAAGCATGGCATGGTAGCAAGGTACCTCCCGAGACTGAGAGTCTAGGTCAGCTGCAAGCATGGCATGGTAGCAAGGTACCTCCCTAGACTGAGAGTCTAGGTCCGCTGCAAGCATGGCATGGTTGCAAGGTACCTCCCTAGACTGAGAGACCAGTGCAGCTGCAAGCATGGCATGACAGCAAGGTACCTCCCTAGACTGAGAGACCAGTGCAGCTGAAAGCATGGCATGGTAGCAAGGTACCTCCCGAGACTGAGAGTCTAGGTCAGCTGCAAGCATGGCATGGTAGCAAGATACCCTCCTAGGCTGAGAGTACAGTGCAGATGCAAGCATGGCATGGCAGCAAGGTACCTCCCTAGACTTAGAGACCAGTGCAGCTGCAAGCATGGCATGGTAGGAAGGCATCCCCCTAGACTGACAGACCAGTGCAGCTGCAAGCATGGCATGGTAGCAAGATACCTCCCTAGACTGAGAGACCAGTTCAGCTGCAAGCATGGCATGGTTGCAAGGCATCCCCCTAGACTGACAGACCAGTGCAGCTGCAAGCATGGCATGGCAGCAAGGTACCTCCCTAGACTGAGAGTCTAGGTCAGCTGCAAGCATGGCATGGCAGCAAGGTACCTCCCTAGACTGAGAGACCAGTGCAGCTGCAAGCATGGCATAGTAGCAACACCCCCCTTCCCCTAGGCTGAGAGTGTAGTGCAGCTGCAAGCATGGCATGGTAGCAAGGTACCCTCATAGGCTGAGAGTACAGTGCAGCTGCAAGGATGGCATGGTAGCAAGATACCTCCCTAGACTGAGAGACCAGTTCAGCTGCAAGCATGGCATGGTTGCAAGGCATCCCCCTAGACTGACAGACCAGTGCAGCTGCAAGCATGGCATGGTAGCAAGGTACCCCCCTAGACTGAGAGACCAGTGCAGCTGCAAGCATGGCATGGTAGCAAGGCACCCCCCTAGACTGAGAGTCTAGGTCAGCTGCAAGCATGGCATGGTAGCAACGCCTCCCCCCCCTAGACTGAGAGTCTAGGTCAGCTGCAAGCATGGCATGGTAGAAAGACACCTCCCTAGACTGAGAGTCTAGTTCAGCTGCAAGCAGGGCATGGTAGCAAGGTATCCCCCCGACCCCCTGGACTGAGAGTCTATGTCAGCTGCAAACAGGGCATGGTAGCAAGGCAAATAACAAGGGGGTACTGGGAGTCCCTCTGCCAGACATTGGTCCTGGTTACGAGAGCCTTACCCAGATTCTTTAGCTCACTGTCTTTCAAAACATATTCAAAACATATCAGTCTTTGTCCTGCCCTGGGGCAGTCCAGAACCGGAACGCTAGGCAATTCTCCTCTGAACAAGAGTACCAACAGCAACCCCAGACACATGTTTCGGTCTGATTGGACCTCATCAGTAGGGTGGAGCTGTGCCTCTCTAAGAATAGTGAGCAAAGGGTCCACGTCAGGATTTCCCTAGTAACTTAGGGTGAGACAACAAAAGTTACTTAAACTATGCAACTAACAAGAGGGATCCTGGGAGACCCTCTGCCAGACATTGGTCCTGGTTATGAGAGCCTTACCCAGAGTATTTAGCTCACTATCTTTCACAGGGGAGAAATATCCAAAACATATCAGTCTTTGTCCTGCGAGACACCTTCTAGACTGAGAGCCTAGGTCAGCTCCAAGCATGCCATTGCAGCAATACACCCCCCTAGACTGACAGACCAGTGCAGCTGCAAGCATGGCATGGTAGCAAGGTACCCCCCTTCTAGACTGAGAGCCTAGGTCAGCTCCAAGCATGGCATGGTAGCAAGGTACCCCCCTAGACTGAGAGTCTGGACTGCTGCAAGCATGGCATGGTAGCAAGGTGCCTCCCTAGACTGAGAGTCTGGACTGCTGCAAGCATGGCATGGTAGCAAGGTGCCTCCCTAGACTGAGAGTCTGGACCGCTGCAAGCATGGCATGGTAGCAAGGTACACACCTAGACCGAGAGACCAGTGCAGCTGCGAGCATGGCTTGGTAGCCCAGTACCTCCCTAGACTGAGAGCCCAGACCAGCTGCAAGCATGACATGCTAACAAGACACCTCCTTAGACTGTGAGTCCAGTGCAGCTGCAAGCATAGTATGTTAACAAGACACTTCTCTAGAATAAGAGTTCAGGACGGCTGCAAGCATGGCATGGTTGCAAGAGACTTCCCTAGACTGAGAGTCCGGCGCAGCTGCAAGCAGTGCATGGTAGTAAGACACCTTCCTAGACTGAGAGTCCACTGTGGCTGCAAGCATTGCATGGTAGCAAGGTACCTTGCTAGACTGAGAGTCGGCGGCTGCGAGTATGGCATGATAGCAAGGTACCTCACTAGGCTGCGAGTGCAGTGCAGCTGCAAGCATGGCATGCTAACAAGACTCCTTCTAGACTAATAGTTTAGGGCAGCTGCAAGCATGGCATGGTAGCAAGGTACCTCCCTAGGCTGAGAGCGCAATGCAGCTGCAAGCATGGCATGGTAGCAAAGTACCTCTCTAAACTGAGAGACCGGTGCAGCTGCAAGCATGGCATGGTAGCAAGGTGCCTCCCTAGACTGAGAGTCTGGACCGCTGCAAGCATGGCATGGTAGCAAGGTACACACCTAGACCGAGAGACCAGTGCAGCTGCGAGCATGGCTTGGTAGCCCAGTACCTCCCTAGACTGAGAGCCCAGACCAGCTGCAAGCATGACATGCTAACAAGACACCTCCTTAGACTGTGAGTCCAGTGCAGCTGCAAGCATAGTATGTTAACAAGACACTTCTCTAGAATAAGAGTTCAGGACGGCTGCAAGCATGGCATGGTTGCAAGAGACTTCCCTAGACTGAGAGTCCGGCGCAGCTGCAAGCAGTGCATGGTAGTAAGACACCTTCCTAGACTGAGAGTCCACTGTGGCTGCAAGCATTGCATGGTAGCAAGGTACCTTGCTAGACTGAGAGTCGGCGGCTGCGAGTATGGCATGATAGCAAGGTACCTCACTAGGCTGCGAGTGCAGTGCAGCTGCAAGCATGGCATGCTAACAAGACTCCTTCTAGACTAATAGTTTAGGGCAGCTGCAAGCATGGCATGGTAGCAAGGTACCTCCCTAGGCTGAGAGCGCAATGCAGCTGCAAGCATGGCATGGTAGCAAAGTACCTCTCTAAACTGAGAGACCGGTGCAGCTGCAAGCATGGCATGGTAGCAAGGTGCCTCCCTAGACTGAGAGTCTGGACCGCTGCAAGCATGGCATGGTAGCAAGGTACACACCTAGACCGAGAGACCAGTGCAGCTGCGAGCATGGCTTGGTAGCCCAGTACCTCCCTAGACTGAGAGCCCAGACCAGCTGCAAGCATGACATGCTAACAAGACACCTCCTTAGACTGTGAGTCCAGTGCAGCTGCAAGCATAGTATGTTAACAAGACACTTCTCTAGAATAAGAGTTCAGGACGGCTGCAAGCATGGCATGGTTGCAAGAGACTTCCCTAGACTGAGAGTCCGGCGCAGCTGCAAGCAGTGCATGGTAGTAAGACACCTTCCTAGACTGAGAGTCCACTGTGGCTGCAAGCATTGCATGGTAGCAAGGTACCTTGCTAGACTGAGAGTCGGCGGCTGCGAGTATGGCATGATAGCAAGGTACCTCACTAGGCTGCGAGTGCAGTGCAGCTGCAAGCATGGCATGCTAACAAGACTCCTTCTAGACTAATAGTTTAGGGCAGCTGCAAGCATGGCATGGTAGCAAGGTACCTCCCTAGGCTGAGAGCGCAATGCAGCTGCAAGCATGGCATGGTAGCAAAGTACCTCTCTAAACTGAGAGACTGGTGCAGCTGCAAGCATGGCATGGTAGCAAGGTGCCTCCCTAGACTGAGAGTCTGGACTGCTGCAAGCATGGCATGGTAGCAAGGTGCCTCCCTAGACTGAGAGTCTGGACCGCTGCAAGCATGGCATGGTAGCAAGGTACACACCTAGACCGAGAGACCAGTGCAGCTGCGAGCATGGCTTGTGTTGGGTGTCCTGACCCACGTTTGAGCTATCATGCTGCAACATTTGGTGCTGTGGGCTTAGAAAATACAAGATGGCCAAAAAGCCCACATGTGCGCCAGAATCTTGGAGAACCACGCAGTTTTTGCACACTAAAATAGTTGCCTAACTTGCCACCCACCAGTGCGAGCAGGATGGGCCGGGGTGCCATGAGTGAAATGTATGCCAAAGGAAAAACCGCACTTTAAAATCACCTTTTGTTTCTCTGAATGCCAGCTCAAAAAGCCTATTTTCAAACATTGCAACACATCCAAAAATCTCACTGAACACCAGCGGACATCTGGGAGAATGAAGTATGTGTGCATACTAAATCTGGGAAGATGAAGAGCCCAAAACAATGTTCATAACAAAACTGGCTGAGCTATGCATTTCAGCCGCCTAACTGAAACTGGATTAAAACCACCAAAATCGAGATGTTTGAATTAACTGAGTGACCTACTTTTGAGTGTCACATAGTTTGTAACTGTTAAAATGTCATAGTTTTGAACTTAGAATCAGCATTCTAGCTGCATATGTAAAAATTGTCTTGACTTAAACTGGGGAACAAAAAGTGACATTTTACCTGAAACCTGGCTTAAGGAAACTGGAATTCTGCCAGACAGCTACCCCCGACAGGAGTGGGGGCTTGCCCAACAAATGCATTCCCAGGCCTGGCTGCATTCTATTGCTCCTGCCAAAAGGAGGTCACACACTCTCTGATTGAATTACCAGTGGATTGCAAGAAACTAAAGAAAGGGCCCAGGCAGATGGTTTATTTGGGTGGTCGTAAATGGCTTCCTTTTGAACAAAGCCCTTCCTTGACTCAGGCAAATGTTATATTGGGGGCCGTAAAACAGCTTCCTCTTGGCAGAAGCTGGGAGGGGCAGGGTCTCTGAGCTTGGCAGAAACTGGATAAACTGGTTTCTATACCATGTGACCTGAAAAGACACACCCCTGTTGGCCAGAATATGATTCTAAGAAAGATGCATAACTCACAGTGCGGACTTGTCAAAATTATTTAAATGATACCATAATTCTTGTGATTTTTCGGTGCACGTTTTAAGACGCGTTGGGAATTTGTGTGATGTTCTGGGGCAAAACCCCGCTATTTATTGACACCACAGACTCTGTGTTTAAGCTAGAGACATGGGAATTTACTGGAGTATGTATGGACAGGCCGTGTATATGTGTATAATTTTTAATGAAAAACCAATGTTGCAAAACCAGTTAAAAAACGCAAAATGTTGCCAGTTCTGAATGCGAGCTCTTAGAAACATCAGAGTTTGAACAGAGTATACCTCATGTGATCCGTGATGGGTGCATGTAATTTCAAACCACTGTGTATCTATGAAATATGTCTTTAGGTCAAATATAGATTTGTGTGTAATTTGACAGGGGAGTGTCCTTTCTGCAAGCCATTAAATGACATCATTCTGACACACAATCCTGTTCTCCAGTGAGAACGCAAAGAATTCTCCAACCTATCAGAACTCTGAAGGGGTTGGGCCTAGAAAGCTAGCCTCTCCACCCACTTTCAAAACACATAAAAAGAGACTGCTGGGACAGGTAGAGACATTCCATTCCATTTGCTGCGGAGCATGCTGACCGACGACTTCACATCCAGAGATCCTACACTTAGACTTCCAAGCTAAACAGAGACTACAGAACTTTGAACCAAGAAGGCCCACTGCAAGCAAAAGTATTTGTCAGCAGGCCCAAAAATCATTTGCAGACTATCAACAGCCGGGCGAGCTGTTTGAATTCCCTGCCTAGAACATTGCCGGGACCGGTAGCAGTGTCCAGGAGCCGTGCAGATCAGCGCTGTGTCCGGAGAAAGCGGGACCAGTAGCCGTGCAGACCGGTGCTAGATCAGACCAGCAGAACCCAAGATCCAGGAGCAGTGCCGGTGACCCAGAAAGCAGAGCTGTACTCGGAACCGGAGACCAGATCGCTGTGAAGTGCTGTGCGCAGTGACCGGATCCGTGACAAAGTCGCCTTCCTGTCCAAAATCTCTTGTGAGTACTCAGCAAAACTCAGAACATATCCCTTAGTTTAATATAATATAATTCAATCTATTTAACCTAAGTAGAACTGTCACCTGTCATTTTCTAGCTGCAAGCTGTAACCTGTCGCTTTGAACTTTTAAAATTTCAAATCCGAAAAACTACCTTTATTTAACCGTCCGTATCTCTGGAACCATTTGGGCTAGGAACTTGGTTTAACTTTCCTCTGAAAGCTTAGAATCTCAGCTTTTCAACAAGCTTAGAACCGACTTATACTTATACTTTTGCTGAAATCACGATTCACGCACTTGCGAATTTTACCACGATTTGCGATTTGGTTAAAAATCCAGCCACGTGTAACCATCAGCAGTCAACTCTTTCCTTGCTAAAAATTTGTTTGCCTCTTAATCACCATCTCTGAATCATTGCTAAAGTGAGCCTGAACTCATATTAACTAGATACCACTCACCCTGAACCTCCTGAAGGGAATTAAAAGTATTTTCAGCATATTTCTCACTGCATTGTCACCATATTCAAAGCATTTTGCCTGTGTTTCAAAACTCCTATTGTAGTGTAAGCTTGCTGGGGTGAACTGAATTACATCTGATTGCATTTCTAAGAACTGTGTGCTCTCCTCTTCATTTCCTTACATTGCATAAGGGGGGGAGTGGATTGCCAGAGAAAAGTGATTACATTGTTTTGTTGAAATCATATTGAGTATTTTCTGTATTGCATTTTCATTCAACATTGCATCCATCTGAAACTAGATAAAGCATTCTCTACCACCTTATTCTTCTGTTCCTATTCCCAAGCGTGCTACCTCATCCTTTATACTACTCCTGGGTAATCAAATCAGTTTATTAGTAGAACATTACCCATTGTTGTTAACTGCTCATGTTCTGAAGTGTGATATTAATTATTAATTTATTATAAAGTGTGATATATATATATTGTTTACATTCTAAAATAAACCGTTTAAACTTGCAAAACAGAACTACTTCTTGGCTCAGTGGGGTCAGGGGGTTCCAAGAGAGGGGTGTTATATAGGGGTAGTCATCCAGAACTCATGAACTGGACATAAAGATATATCAATAAGGGTTTCCATTCAGTATCCCAGACTAGGCATTGACTTAGCTGTAGTGCTGGATTGAATCCTCTTACAAAGTGGGGGCTCGAGCCGGACGTTTGGGTTAGATCTATCACTTGTGTAGATTAATGCAGTGTGCTAACTGACAGGAGACATACATCCGGTCGGATCACCACGCTGTGTTACGCTGTAAAGCACTCCTCAAAGGAACACTCTAAGGAAAAGGTCTGTTTTGCAAAAATAAAATACAAACTTCTATAAGTCAGGAAGGAACTCAAATTCCAGAATGACGACCTTGGTAGATATGAAAATAGCCAGAGAGCACCAGGCAGAGTTTGATGAAGAACGCCAGAAAGCTGGTGCCTTTCAAAGGCAGAGGGACGACCTGGCGTCACAAATGCAGGCTCTTGGTCAGGAAAGGGATACCTTAGGCCAGGAAGTCTGCCACTTAAAAAAGGAAAATGGAAGAAAATCACCTGGCCCTCCAGGGACTGGGTGACCTCCAAAAAGAACACCAGAACTTGTTAGAGCACACCAGGAGGGTGGAGGAGGCTCTGGCAAGAAAGGAGCAGGCCAGTAGGGAAGGGACTCAGGAGGTAACCCTCCTGCAGCAAAGACTGGCCCAGTACTCCAGGACCAATCAGGAGGCACAGAGAGAAAATGAGGCTCTCTGTCAGCACAATGATAGGCTCCAGCAACAGGTAGCGATGCAGGAGCGACTGATAGAGTCTAGTAAGGCCTTAACTGAGGAACTGAAAGCGCAGGCTCTTGCATTGCAACAGGGAGCAGGGGCGGATAGAGACCAGGTTCGCTGGGAAAGGGAAACTCCTGAGCATAACCTCAGGAGCCCTAGTAGCAGAGGCCTTTATCTCTCTCAGTCCCTGGACTCTGCCACCCCCATGTCCCCTGGCGCACATGAGCACCGGGCCACAGGGATGGCAGATTACTATCCAGCCAAAAGCATGGGGCTCATAGGCCAGTACCACCCAGGTATGGAGGGGCGGGCATCTGGGTATGGGCACCCAAGCACAGTGCAATTTAGTGGGGAACCCCAGGAGAGTAGGCCCATTAAGGGCATCCTGAAAACCTCTGCCCAGTTAGGTCAGTGGGGGGGGGTACCCATCAAATCCTGGCAGCGAGGAGGGATCTGAAGACTCCTCTCAGCGGTACAGGACACAGGAGACCAGGTCCCCACATTCTGCCAGCCACTCCCAGGCTCGCAGAATCCAGGAAAACCTGGAAGATCAGACAGGAACCTCTGGGAGCAGTGCCTCTGAGTCAGAGGATGAATGGACCAGGGTTACCCGAGCCAATAAGGCAAAAAGGGCCTTGCTTAAGGACCCATTGAAACAGATTAAGGCAATCAGGAGTGTCATCACGCCTTATCATAAGAACGCCAAGTACTCTGTTTGGGAACACTTGGAGCTCTATGAGCAAATGATGGAGACTTTTCATTTGAAGGACAGCCAAAGCTGTATCCAATATTTAAAGTGGACATTCTCCTCAGAGTACTCCAGTTTCCTTGCGGGCTGGAGGACCAAAATCATTGAAGGTGGTCCACCTATAGGGCGGCCATATTAAAAAAAAATTCTGTTCACAGAAATCCCCAAGAGGCTCACAAGGCAGCCTACAATTTGCAATGTGGGGAGGATCAGGCCCCACAAGAATTCGTGCAAGAACTGAAACGTGCCTTTGCGCAGACCACCAGAAGGGTGCGCACAGACAGCAGAGAATTTGTCAATACATTTTTCCATGCCTTGCCCAAATACATCATGACCCAGCTCGTGAGAGATTTTCACGAGAAAAGATCTTTAGACTGGGTCATTGAACAGGCTACCCGGATCTATGAGGTGCAGAAGCCCATAGAAAATAAAAATAATGCGCCCAAAACCCCCAAAACCAACAGCACCCCTGCTGCTGCCAAGGTGGCAGAGGTAAAGGTTGCCCCCGTTTTAGACTTGGAGATGGGGGGGCCTAAAAACCTACCTGCACCTAATAATCCTAAGCCCAGAAATCCCTCGGGCCAGTCACAGACAGGGAGTCGAGGAGGCAGCCCCACAAATGGGGTCTCCCGCTCCCCTGACTATGTAAGTCCCCGCTACAAGGGAAACCGACCAATCCTGGGTTATGTGTGGACTCCTCCAGCCCAAGGGGGGGGATCCAGCCAAGCACCTGACCCGGGGAACTTCCCTCCTAACTTCCCCCAGGAGGGCAGAAATTCTCCAAATCCTGGGCAGAACTTTTTCCCCAGGTATCCACCCAATTTCCAGCCCCAAAATCATCCATCCTTCTTTCCCCAATTCCCTGAGCTCAGACAACCTAATCCGGGAGAGGGGAGGCCAAGGGTGGAGGGGTACCAAAATCTTCCCAACCAGGGGTACTACCAGAGAAGGGATAGCTACCCTTCCCGGGATCAGCCCAGGGGAGAAAATAGAGCCCCGTATCAGCCTGAGAGGGTTTCCCAGTTAGAGGGCCAGGTCCAAAATATGGCACGGGATCTGGGTCACATACTGAGGGCTCAACAGAACCCTCAGATGAGCATGCCACCGCAGAATGCCCCAAACTCTGGACCTGGTGCTCCAGAACAATGACGGGGGCAGCACCCCGATAACACACCGGTTCCCAGGGAGGAGGCACAAGGGGAAGGGGGGTGTAAAGCCTTGGAGGAAGCTTCCTTCCCAACTTGTAAACAGCCCCTGGAAAACCAGGAACCGGAAACAAAATCTCCTACCCCTGAAAGCCTGCCTCCCAAGGAGCAGAGGGGGGTAGGAGAAACAAAGGACCCAAACAGACCCACTTTGTGGAGGAGGTACAGATCTCCCAATTTGAGGGAGAGGGATCCCCAGAAGATCCTGGGAAAAGGATCTTCTCCTTCAGAGATGGGGGAACTCCTCCCAAAGAAAAATGGGTCCCAAGGGATTCCAATCCAGACTGGGGAGATATGGAGACTGAGCTACCGTCGCCCATCATCTCATCCCAGAACCCACAATACCAAAATCCCCTGGTTCAAACCCATCCTGGTGACTGCCTCCAAGAAGGGGGAGGCGGCCCAGAACCGGAACCAGGGGAACCCACAATGGCTCTGATCTCCAGTTGCCAACTTTTTCTTTCAGATTCCCAAGGCTCTCCACAGAATGCTGCCCAAATCTCTTCGCTAGCAATGTCCAAAACCAGAAAGTTAGCCCACCAGTTGTCCAAAAATGTGCATTATCTGTGCCCTCTTGAGGAGAAGGAGGGAAGATACTATGCCCCGGTACAAGTACAGGGGCAGGGTACAATTTTGGCACTGGTGGACACTGGATCCCAAGCTACCCTTCTGTCCAAAAGGGCCTTTGAGGACCTAAATGCCGGAAGGGGGGAGAATTACCGTATTCCTCTCACCTCTCTTCCTGGACAACTGCAGAACTTTGACGGGAAGGAAATTCCCGTTGAGGGGACTGCAGACTTGGACATTAAAATTGGGCGACACAAGGTGAAACACCCGGTCATAGTAGTGACTCCAGAGGGCACCCCTTGTTTACTAGGGAATGACCTCCTGAGAAGGTTGTCACCCCTAATAGATTGTGTAAACAAGGTCCTCTGGACCCAGACCAGCCGACCAATAAAATTAAAACAGAGTGGCAACCATGTTAGTTTAAACGGCACCTGCCACATGGTTGAACAAAAATCTGACCAAGTAGAATTTCACTTCCAGAACAACCAAACTCCAGACGTGACAGTAATAGCAGTAGGACAACAGACTGGTGATGGGGGATCCTCTCTATTTCTGAAAATCAACCTTCCTTCCAGTTTAAAGTGGTACTCCACGCTGGAAGGAAACACTTTGAAATTCTTTACTAATCCACAATCAGAAACTCCCACTCCTATAGTCCAGAAAGATGTGAAATCAGCTCAGAGCCTGGCTGATATTCAGCAAATTGGAGACCAGTTGTTCATACCTGTTCAGTTAAATGATGGGAAGGACTCTGTTCTCGCTCGAGTGTGTGTGAACAACGGTAAGAGCTTCATCAGCGAAGCCATGTTCCGCCAACTCCCAAAAGATCCAGCCATTCCCACATTCAAACTGATAGACAAATGGGAAATGGACCTGGAAGCACCTAATTCCAAACATCTCCTGCCAAGCAGGTGTATGCTCAAAATCTCCATTGGCAACAAGAGCATAGTCCATAATTGTTGGGTCGTGCGAGGCGTCACTGCCGCCTTTTACTTAGGCAGTGACATTCTCAATCGCTTTGCCATTAGTTTGGACCTAATAAACTTCAAAGGTTGGTCCCGATTAGCGGATAATCCCATGGGCTTTGATGATCCAGAAAAAGCATTTAGGTCAGCTCAATTGCTACCTTATGCAGTTGAAATTCAGATCAAAGAGGAAGTCACCATTCCAGAAAGGACCTGACAATTCTCCCTGGAAGTGAAAGTTAAAAGAGGACAATATTTGCAAAACCCTGATGCTTATATACATCTAAATGCTTCTCTCCAACAGCAAGGGTTGGGGGTAAACCCAACTCCATTAGTCAACATAGAACATGACACCATTCCAATAGAGGTGGATAACAGCGACTTAAAGAGTATTACTCTAGCCGCAGGCACCATTATTGGAATGGCGGTTGATGACCGACATTTTTCCATTGATCTAGGAAATGAACTGTTAGGACCAATCCCCAAGGACTGTTTTGACAGTGACAGTGAGGACAATACAACACCAGACAGGATTTTTACCCGGCATGGGGGGAACTTCCTGGTGTACACTTCCTGCCCCTATGGTAAGGAAGATGTGACTTGTGACTTCAGGAGGGATGAGGTGATTTTCCAGTCCAAATCAGCACTCTGACAAGGGACTTCTCCACCCAGCTGGAGGAGGCCGCTGAGATAGCCAAACCAGAAGTCTTTCCAGGCTTCAGGCAGATGGTGGAAGAGAGAGTCAACCTAGCTGATGCCTGTGTGACTCTGGAACAGAAGCAAAAGTTGGAACAAGTTTTCTTGGATTTCCAAGATCTCTTTGCGGTAGACTCATATGACTGTGGTCGCACCGACATCCACACAACAACAATCCCCACGGACCCTGGAATGACTCCAGTGTTTGTGAAGCAATATCGCTTGCCTTTTGCATCCATGGAGTCCCTTACTGAAATAATTAAGAACCTTGAGTCCCGGGGAATAATCCGTCCAGTCCACAGCACTTTCAATAATCCGGTGCTGGGAATATTGAAGCCAAACGGCCAGTGGAGACTCTGCGCCAACCTTAGGGAGCTCTACAAACGGGTCCATACTTCCCGATGGCCTCTGCCCTACATTGACCAAGGGCTGGCCCAGATTCAGGGGTCACAGGTATTCACAGCAATAGACCTGACCAATGGATACTGGACCGTGCCTGTCAGTAGGGAGGACCAATACAAGCTGGCTTTTACCTTTGGGGGCCAGCAGTACACATGGACCCGGACTCCCTTCGGATACCTCAACTCCGGCAATGAATTCAACATTTTCCTACACAAGGCCATGCCCGACCTGGGTGCAAGGGGTAACCTGGCTTATGTAGATGATGTCCTCATCAAATGTTCATCTGTGGAGGAACACATAGCGGAGATCCATTATGTTCTGACCCAGTTGAGGGCCGCCGGAGCAAAACTTTCCTTTCAGGAAGCACAGTGGTGTAGAACCCGTGTTAATTTCTTGGGGCATGAGATTACTCCTCAGGGTCACTGTCCCCAGGAAAAGAAAGTGGAAGCACTTCAGAAACTGAAAGACCCCACAACTCTGCAGGAACTAAGGAGCCTCCTTGGACTGACTAATTACAGCAGAAAGTTCATTGAGGGCTACGCAGAGATCACCAGACCCCTGATTCATCTCCTGAAGGGGGGGGTCAAGTGGGAATGGGGTCCAGAACAAGCCGAGGCAGTAAGACAACTCAAAAGAAGCCTCTCACAAGCACCCTGCCTAGCTTACCCTGGCAGAAACAAGGAGTTCTTCCTGGAGACAGGGTTCTCTAATACGTGCTTGACGGCAGTATTATACCAAAAGCATGACAAGGTCAATAAAGTAATCTCCTATGCGAGCAAAACTTTATCCTCTGTGGAGGAAAAATTCAACGATTGTGAGAAGGCACTCCTGGCAACGGTGTGGGCATTGAAGAATTACCGCCCGTTTATCCATGGGGAACACATCATAGTGGAGACTCCACACCAGCCCCTGCAATATCTCCAAAGTGACAGAATCCGGGCCGGAAATGTGAGTAATTCCCGAATTACTTCCTGGATTCTGTCAATGCAAGGCTTTCCTGTTGAGGTCAGATATGGCCAAAACAAGAAGAGTCCCCTCGCGCAAGGTCTGGCTGACTTGCATGATTGTGCCAGAGAAAACTGTCTCGAGGACGAAAGTCTAAAAATCAAGGACAACATGGAGGCATACCTTAATTCCCCACACAAAGTCTTTGAAGAAGACAAGTGTGAGGGAATGCCCACTGTCTATGTGGATGGATGCTCTTACCATGTTGACAACAACGGGGAGAAAGAACTGGTGGCCGGCGTAGGGAATGCATGGGTGAATGAGTCCCCAGAACCCTCCGCTGGATACAAAATTGGTCCCCGAAGTAGTCAGGTGGCAGAATTGATGGCTGTGCATCAAGCCATCCTCACTGCTTTCCAACTTCAACTCCACGAACTGGTCATAATCACAGATTCTGATTATGTACGGAACGGGTTCGTGGAGCACCTGGTTAATTGGAAAACCAGAGGCATGTTATGTGCTAACAACAAACCCTTGAAACATGGGAAGTTGATCCAAAACATTGATGATCTGGTCACCTCGAATGAGATGACCATCTATTGGAAAAAGATCAAGGGTCATTCCAAAGTAGAGGGACCAGACAAAACTGGAAATGACTTAGCTGATCAGCTGGCCAAAATCGGGGCCATCCAAGGGGATCAAATTGAGATTGAGTCCCTGTTGGGGGAAATCCAGGTCACTGCTATCACTAGGTTCCAGACAAATGCTCACAATGATCTTTCAATTGCACAATGGAGTAAGGAGACCCCTGATGCTGATTTGATTACCACTCAGAAGGGAGATCCAATAATTGGTAAATTTTACCAACACATTGAGGACCCTGAGAACTTTCCCCTGACGGATACCGATTACAACGGGAAAGAGGACCTTAGAGTGTTGATGAAATGTCCAAAAATGTTCCGGATCCAAGACGGTTTGTTGGTAAGGAAATCCCAAGCTGGCCATGATCAGTGGGTGGTTCCTACCTCATTCCGAAGCCTGATGCTAAGTCACGCCCATGATGCGGCCACCGCCGGTCATAGGGGGTTTCACACAACATTGGAAATCTTAAGAGAGGTTGCATACTGGCCACACATGGGGCAGGACCTCAACCAATATTTGAAGGGTTGTCTTGTGTGTGCACAATTTCAGCCAACATCCCTCACACACCGGGCGCCTCTCCAAAAGAGGGGAATGACACTCCCATGGTCAGATTTACAAATCGACTTTGTAGGCCCCGTGATTCGCTCCGCTAGGGGGAATAAGTACATGTTGACTGTGACATGCTTGTTTACCAAGTGGGTGGAATGTCTCCCAGCCCCAAACTGCAAGGCAGAAACGGCAGCTGCCTTGATGATTAACCACATCTTTTCCCGTTTTGGTCTACCTCAAAGGATTGAGTCAGACAGAGGTAGCCACTTCACCAGTGAAGTAATGACAAAGATGTGGGAGATACTGGGGGTCAAGAGAAAGCTATACATTGCTTACAGGCCAGCTTCTTCTGGGGCAGTGGAACGCTACAACCGGACAATTGTGAGCATCTTAAAAAAGTTTGTGGCGGGGGGGCGCTGTTGCGCACGTTGGAAATGGCCGCCTGATCTAAGAGCTCCCGCTCACCGAGAAATCCTGAGCTAGTTTATCCGTTCAGCGCTGCCTGTTTCGGCTCAGACGGGCTGGGGTGATAGCCCGGCCGCCCGTGGGTGACCAGACGAAATCCTGAGGCCCGGGGTCTGAGGTCGCCGGAGTTACGGCACAGTTCAGATTGACCGGCGCGCGGAGTGACAGGTATCCGGAGGCGAGCTCCAGAGCAGACTACTACAGAGCCGCAGCGCAGCCGGAACGGCTGGGCCCAAAAGGGGAGGAGCTCTGTCCCGGCTCTGCCCTGACACTCTTCTGGCGACACGATACGGCTTCTGGGCTGCGGCGGTGTGGACGACTCTCCGGCCCGTATCTGCTCCGGGCCCGACCCGGCCCCGGTGGTGGTTCCGCGGAGGCTCAGCCCCATAGAACTCCTTACAAATCCCACAGAACTGTGCAGGACTGGGCACCCGAAGTGAACCGCAGTAGCAATACCCACACGACCGGTAAGGAGACGGGCCTGGGCGGAGAAGGGGGCTCTGTGGATTGCCGCGGGGTTGGCCTGGCGGCGACTAAATCGGACCCGCAACCACCCTTGTTGAGGCGGTGTGCTCAAGTCTCCGAGCGGACGGACAACCAAACCCCTACCGATAGCTGGAATATGGCGTGCTGCGCCACCTGGAACGCCATTACTCATGGGGGAACCACAGAGGCCGGCTAAGGGCACCAAGACTCCGGGGAAGCAGAGGAAGGGCCCCATGGACGCCTACACGGGGGGTCAGGGACAGGCCGCATCGGCCGACGCCCACTCGGCCGACGCCGAGATCCCCGCAGCTGAATCTAGTGAGAATTTGGACAACCTAACAGCTATAGTTCAAAACGGGTTTCGCTCGATAAACTCTAAGCTGGATGACATAGTCTCTACCATCGGCTCCTTAAAGGCTAGAGTGGAGAAGGAAAGCCTACGCATAACGGAAACTGAAACCCGTATCAGCACTAATGAAGACGTTATCGCACACCACAGCCGCGATATCACCCAAATTAAGGAAAATATGACGAAGCTACAGAGCAAGTACGAGGACCTACAATCGCGCTCTAGGCGCAATAATATTCGCGTGGTGGGCGTGGCGGAATCTTTTGGGAAGGCCCAAATGGAGACACAGCTTGAGACACTGCTTAAAACCCTGTTTGGGCCAGAGGCCTTCTCTGAACAATTTTTGGTGGAACGAGCACATCGTACCCTAGCCCCTGCACCTAAACCAGGGGCGCCACCACGCACCATAATCGCTCGGCTTCTAAATTATAGAGACAGAGACACAATCCTAAGAAAAGCAAGAGAGGCGGGAACCCTCTACTATGAGGAAAGTCGCATACATTTCTATCCTGATTTCTCCTCCGGAGTACAAGCGAGCAGAAGGTCCTATGAGCCAGTCAAGAAGCTCCTAAGAGAGCGCCAGATCCCATACGCTTTAATGTTCCCGGCGAAAATGAGGCTTCAACATGCGGGAAGGGCCCATTTCTTCGAGTCCCCTGCGGAGGCCATGCATTATATTGAAACTTCCATACCCCTTCCTCCCAGAGGGGGCAGACCAGCACAAAATAACAGGCCCAAACCCGTGGAATGAGAAACACTTATACGCCGGCTCGGCGCAGGCCCAGGGCCTATATGAATAACTGATTGAGGTACACCAGGCACTTTGGTTGGTGGAGCTGTTGGACCTGGTCGGCGGCCATGTGAAGCAACATGGCCACCCGCGGAATGTTCCATAAGTTGTATGGGCTACATCGTCAAGTTGGGGGTGATGATGAGGGGGGACGGGTGGGACAGGGTGGAGGGGAAGTTATGTTCAGTTGTTGGATGGACTCAAGGGGACATTTTGTTGGAAGTTTTGGCTGCCTTCCGGAGCTACCTCTGAAAGGAGGATGGAGAAGGACGGCCTGTTGTTGGAAAAGTAAAATTTTGGTCGCGGCTGGGCTGGCACTGTTTACATGGCACGTACACTATGCACCTGTGAGATTTGGAAATGGCTAATGTGACATCTCGGGTCCCCGGGGACGGGCTGCGGGTCAAGCTATTAACGTGGAATGTGAGGGGATTGAATAATCCAGTTAAGGTTAGGAAGATATCCAACTACGTCTCCAGGCACAATCCACAAATACTGATGCTGCAGGAAACCCATGCAGTGGGGACAGGTAATTCTCACATCCTGCCCGGGTGGGGTCCCCAGAGGTACCACACGGACTACTCTACCCAGTCCAGAGGGGTTCTCACCCTCATTCACCCAAGCCTTGGGTTCCGGGTTGGTGGGCACAAGGTCGATCCCCAGGGGAGATTTGTCATGGTCTAGGGGGAGGTGGCTAACCAACAGCTTCTCCTGGTTAATACATATGGCCCCAACATTGATGATCCGGCCTTCTATCTGGATATATATCAGATATTTACAGCATTGGATGTTTCGGGTGTCCTGTGGGGGGGGGGGACTTCAACCTAACCATTGATCCGGTTCTTGATAGATCCTCTATGGTGGTGAGACCCCCAAGCAGGACAGCATTGAACCTCAGACATGTCATTGCACAGCTCTCACTGGTTGATGCGTGGATGGAGGTTCACCCGGGCAGCAGAAGATACACGTTTTATTCCTCGGTACATGATTCCGAGTCCAGGATTGATTACTGGTTAGTGTCCACGCCTATGATGCCCTCTGTTGAGCGATGTGAAATCCTACCCGTACCCTCTCCGATCACTCCCCAGTATTGCTGGAACTACTATTCCGGAACACCCCGAGTCCCTTTAGGAGGTGGAGAATGTCTGGTGGAATGTTAAGTGACCCCGGGGTGGTGGAGTCACTTCATGTTGAAATTACGGAGTTTCTGTCCAATAATATCGGATCGGTCGACAGACTCTCGATGGTATGGGAGTCATTCAAGGTCTGGATGAGGGGTCTGCTGATGTCTAGAACTACGGGTATGTTGAGGGCTGTGAGGACCGAACTATCGGCAGTGGAAGGAAAATTAGATGCACTTGAGGTGGCATATTCAAATACGCAAGACAAGAAAGTGCTAGCCGACATACACACTAATCTCCAGGAATTTGACAAGCTTGCTTTAAGGGAGGTCCGATATGTTGCGGCCCCGATTCGGGCACGCAGGTACGGGAAAGGCAACAAGGCTGGCAGGGCGCTCTCCAACCTAATCAGACACGATAAACAACCCACACAGATCACGAGCATACGCACGCAACAGGGGAGGGTTCTCCTTGGGGATACAGACATTAATGGGGAATTTATGGAATTTTACAAGAGGCTATACTCTAACCAAGATAAGAAAACGTCCGCAGAAATCAGGACCTATCTTGAGGCCCTCTCCCTCCCTAGGCTCCCGGACGAAGTACGACTGGCAATGGACCAGCCGGTAACGATGGAAGAAATTGGGGAAGCAATCAAGGATCTATCTGCAGGCAGGGCACCGGGGTCAGATGGGTTAGGCGCCGAATTTTACAAGGAGTTCCGCGAGAAACTTGTGCCGATACTACTACAGGTGTGGAAGGAAGCGCTCGAAGCCGGCAGATTGCCCTCAACTATGAGAGAGGCCATAATAGTGGTACTCCACAAACCCAGGCGACCACCACAGGATGTTTCGTCCTACAGGCCCTTATCACTCATAAACACAGACGCTAAAATCTTTGCAAAGGTCCTGGCGAATCGCCTTCTGCCGGCAGTCCCGACCCTAGTCCACCTCGATCAAAATGGGTTTGTCCCGACTCGATCTACAGCCCTAAACCTCAGATGACTCTTTGGTATCATGGCGCAGATCGACCCCGCGAGGAGCGCGGTGGCCATATCCCTTGATGCTGAAAAAGCGTTTAACTCGGTGTCCTGGGTCTATCTCCTTTCGGTGCTTGAGGCGTTTGGGGTGGGTCCCACCTTTATACGATACGTAAAACTCCTATATATGGAACCTGGAGCCCGGGTCCTGACCAATAGGACCATCTCCGAGATGTTTCTCCTGGGAAGGGGGACCAGACAAGGCTGCCCTTTCTCGCCTCTACTATTTGCGCTGACCATTGAACCTATGGCGGCCGTGGTCCGTCTTAGACACTCAGACAAAGGGATCACTATGAAGGGCACCACCCAACTAATTTCGCTTTACGCGGATGACACACTATTATATGTCAGGGAACCTGCGGTTAATATAGCACCCGTCATGACTGAGATCCAGGGGTTTGCAGACTATTCCGGGTATACCATAAATATGTCGAAATCAGAAATATTTCCCCTAACTCTTGCCACCCAGTGCCCTACGGACACAGTGGGACTCAAGTAGTCCGCGGACCGCATTAGATACCTGGGAATACTGGTCTCCAGGGACAAGCTTACACTCTACGCAGATAACCACGAGGAATCCCTACAGGCAATAGGCTCCAAGCTTCAGATCTGGGGGCGGCTTCCAATTTCATTAGCCGGCCGTGTTGCCATTCTTAAAATGGTGGTCCTCCCTAAACTTTTATACCTATTTGTTAATATTCCTATATGGCCGGGCAGGGCCTTTTTCGCCAGGCTTAGATCCATGGTGGTAACATTTCTCTGGAACGGAAAGACTGCCAGGATAGCTGGGAGAGGATGGCGGAGCCCTATGCCTCTGGAGGGTTGGCGGCCCCCGATTTCGAACTCTACTATTACGTCTCCCAAGCTCAATTTGCGAAATATTGGTATAATGACGAGAACGATACACCCCATGCATGGATAGAGGGACACACCACACATCCCACGAATATACAGTCGGTCATTTTCGATCCAAAGTATAAAGACACATGTGCATATAATCCGGTCAGCTGCACAGTCAGGGCATGGATGGCGATATTTAAGAGGCTAGGCGTGGAGGTCCCTTACAACCCAGAGGTGCCGCTTTGGGACTTCCCGGGCATACCCCCCACGCATGATACTAACATACAGGAATCCTGGGACCCTAATAGGGAAATGAAACTGGGTGACATGTTTGTGAATGGTGCTTTTGCGGACCGGGGTCTCTTGTTGAGGGCGCTGGGGGGTGGACCCCTGAAAACATTGCAATACTACCGTATGAGATCTGCATTCCAAAAGAGGTGGCCGCTCTTCCCGGATGAGCCCCCCCCATCCATGTGTGCAATTGATAACATCTAAAAATGGCCTGGGGATTGCCAGGTTGTACACAGCAGTGCAAGCTCATACCCCCACATTGAATCAGATAAAGGAACAGTGGGAATCAGATCTACAGGTGTCCATTGAAGAAAAGAAATGGGCCAACTATTGTACGTTATCCAAGAAGGTTTCGCTTAATGCTGGTCTAAGGGTGATTCAATTTAAAATCCTGAACAGGCTACACTATACGCCGGCCAGAATCGCAAGGTTTGCACCGGATGCCTCTGACGCCTGTCCTAAATGTAATGCTCCCCAGGCTGGATCCTTTCACACGATCTGACTCCTCAGAAATACTTTTTTGGGGACTTTGGCAAGCAACCAGAGAAAATTAGAAGATTATTTAACATTGCATGCGCTATTGCCAAAAATGTATTTTACAGAAATGGAAAAGTTCGCTCCCGCCCACCATAAACCAGTTCCTTCGAGAACTGACACATGTCAACGAGTCAGAAGAACAGTTTGTTTTAACCCGCCCCTCGGCATGCAGGCCCAAGGACATTTGGGGCCCGTTCAGATCCTACCTATGTAACACGATTGCCGATCCTGACTTGTCTTCGTAATATTGCTATGTGTAATGTAACGGATATTCTACCCTTGATGTAACTGTTAAACAATTGTGCTGTGATGTGGCGGCCTATACGTGACCATTAATAAAAAAGAGTTTAAAAAAAAAAAAAAAAAAAGTTTGTGGCAGATTCTGGGCCAAGTTGGGATATCCGATTACCTCTGGTCCTAATGGCCATCAGATCTACCCCTTCATCTGCAACCAAAATGTCACCATTTGAGTTGATGACTGGGCGCAAGATGGTGCTTCCTCAGCATTTGCTCTACAGGACCCAAGAGCAGACACTAATAAATGCCTCCACAACTCACGAGTATGTGGAGAATTTAAGGAAACACCTTCAACATGCTTTTGCTTATGCTCAGCGGAATCTAGAAAGATCAGCTGATAGCATGAAGACCCACTATGACCTGAAAACTTCCAGGAAGGAATATCAGGTGGGGGACCGGGTCTATTTATACAACTTCCAAAGAAACCAGGCGAAACAGCGAAAATTCTTGCCTACATGGAAGGGACCCTATGAGATCTCCCCTGTGGCCTACAAGATCCGCATCCCCAAAGGCGGTTTGGCAGAGGGGGAAGACAAGTGGGTCCACATAAACCAGTTGAAGTGTTGCCATCCCAGGCACACTTTGCAGCAACTGGCGGAGTCCTCTGCAATCCCAGAGGGTACCGCTCCAGAGTAATTCAATTCCAACCCTAAAAGATCCTACATAAAGCCTATCAAATTCTGTGTTTCTCAAGTTTATGTGTCTCTTCATTTAAAAAAATGTGCATGTTCATATCTGTTGAGTTCTAAAATATATATGCCACCCCACTATATCAATGGTGGGGGAGAAATGTCCATGAATAGGTATTGCCGCTTTTCCTTTGTCGTCCTAGGAGAAAGAAAACCTGGAGACTGGCCAAGGAGGACGACCCGGGGACCGGGAGCCGAGACCCAAGGGGCCCGGGGTACCGCCCAATATTCCCATCAGGACCGGCGGGTAGAACCGATCGATCAATACCGGATGGAGGAAAAGATGCTGAACTGTGCCATTTGCAGAATTGGAAGAAGATTATGCGGACATACCAGTGTGTGGGTCATCATCTTTTGTGCACCGACTCCCCATCGACTCAAATTCAAAGTGCAGTCGCGTGGGGGGGGGCTTGTTGGGTGTCCTGACCCACGTTTGAGCTATCATGCTGCAACATTTGGTGCTGTGGGCTTAGAAAATCCAAGATGGCCAAAAAGCCCACATGTGCGCCAAAATCCAGGAGAACCACACAGTTTGTGCACACTAAAATGGTTGCCTAACTTGCCACCCACCAGTGCGAGCAGGATGGGCCGGGGTGCCATGAGTGAAATGTGTGCCAAAGGAAAAACCGCACTTTAAAATCACCTTTTGTTTCTCTGAATGCCAGCTCAAAAAGCCTATTTTCAAACATTGCAACACATCCAAAAATCTCACTGAACACCAGCGGACATCTGGCAGAATGAAGTATGTGTGCATACTAAATCTGGGAAGATGAAGAGCCCAAAACAATGTTCATAACAAAACTGGCTGAGCTATGCATGTCAGCCGCCTAACTGAAACTGGATTAAAACCACCAAAATCGAGATGTTTGAATTAACTGAGTGACCTACTTTTGAGTGTCACATAGTTTGTAACTGTTAAAATGTCATAGTTTTGAACTTAGAATCAGCATTCTAGCTGCATATGTAAAAATTGTCTTGACTTAAACTGGGGAAAAAAAAGTGACATTTTACCTGAAACCTGGCTTAAGGAAACTGGAATTCTGCCAGACAGCTACCACCGACAGGAGTGGGGGCTTGCCCAACAAATGCATTCCCAGGCCTGGCTGCATTCTGTTGCTCCTGCCAAAAGGAGGTCACACACTCTCTGATTGAATTACCAGGGGATTGCAAGAAACTAAAGAAAGGGCCCAGGCAGATGGTTTATTTGGGTGGTCGTAAATGGCTTCCTTTTGAACAAAGCCCTTCCTTGACTCAGGCAAATGTTATATTGGGGGCCGTAAAACAGCTTCCTCTTGGCAGAAGCTGGGAGGGGCAGGGTCTCTGAGCTTGGCAGAAACTGGATAAACTGGTTTCTATACCATGTGACCTGAAAAGACACACCCCTGTTGGCCAGAATATGATTCTAAGAAAGATGTATAACTCACAGTGCGGACTTGTCAAAATTATTTAAATGATACCATAATTCTTGTGATTTTTCGGTGCACGTTTTAAGACGCGTTGGGAATTTGTGTGATGTTCTGGGGCAATACCCCGCTATTTATTGACACCACAGACTCTGTGTTTAAGCTAGAGACATGGGAATTTACTGGAGTATGTATGGACAGGCCGTGTATATGTGTATAATTTTTAATGAAAAACCAATGTTGCAAAACCAGTTAAAAAACGCAAAATGTTGCCAGTTCTGAATGCGAGCTCTTAGAAACATCAGAGTTTGAACAGAGTATACCTCATGTGATCCGTGATGGGTGCATGTAATTTCAAACCACTGTGTATCTATGAAATATGTCTTTAGGTCAAATATAGATTTGTGTGTAATTTGACAGGGGAGTGTCCTTTCTGCAAGCCATTAAATGACATCATTCTGACACACAATCCTGTTCTCCAGTGAGAACGCAAAGAATTCTCCAACCTATCAGAACTCTGAAGGGGTTGGGCCTAGAAAGCTAGCCTCTCCACCCACTTTCAAAACACATAAAAAGAGACTGCTGGGACAGGTAGAGACATTCCATTCCATTTGCTGCGGAGCATGCTGACCGACGACTTCACATCCAGAGATCCTACACTTAGACTTCCAAGCTAGACAGAGACTACAGAACTTTGAACCAAGAAGGCCCACTGCAAGCAAAAGTATTTGTCAGCAGGCCCAAAAATCATTTGCAGACTATCAACAGCCGGGCGAGCTGTTTGAATTCCCTGCCTAGAACATTGCCGGGACCGGTAGCAGTGTCCAGGAGCCGTGCAGATCAGCGCTGTGTCCGGAGAAAGCGGGACCAGGAGCCGTGCAGACCGGTGCTAGACCAGACCAGCAGAACCCAAGATCCAGGAGCAGTGCCGGTGACCCAGAAAGCAGAGCTGTACTCGGAACCGGAGACCAGATCGCTGTGAAGTGCTGTGCGCAGTGACCGGATCCGTGACAAAGTCGCCTTCCTGTCCAAAATCTCTTGTGAGTACTCAGCAAAACTCAGAACATATCCCTTAGTTTAATATAATATAATTCAATCTATTTAACCTAAGTAGAACTGTCACCTGTCATTTTCTAGCTGCAAGCTGTAACATGTCGCTTTGAACTTTTAAAATTTCAAATCCGAAAAACTACCTTTATTTAATCGTCCGTATCTCTGGAACCGTTTGGGCTAGGAACTTGGTTTAACTTTCCCCTGAAAGCTTAGAATCGACTTGCTACTCCTTATACTTTTACCGTAATCACGATTCACGCACTTGCGAATTTTACCGCGATTTGCGATTTGGTTAAAAATCCAGCCACGTGTAACCATCAGCAGTCATCTTTCCTAAAAACTTTCCTAAAAATTCGTTTGCCTCTTAATCACCATCTCTGAATCATTGCTAAAGTGAGCCTGAACTCATATTAACTAGATACCACTCACCCTGAACCTCCTGAAGGGAATTAAAAGTATTTTCAGCATATTTCTCGCTGCATTGTCACCATATTCAAAGCATTTTGCCTGTGTTTCAAAACTCCTATTGTAGTCTAAGCTTGCTGGGGTGAACTGAATTACATTTGATTGCATTTCTAAGAACTGTGTGCTCTCCTCTTCATTTCCTTACATTGCATAAGGAGGGGAGTGGATTGCCAGAGAAAAGTGATTACATTGTTTTGTTGAAATCATATTGAGTATTTTCTGTATTGCATTTTCATTCAACATTGCATCCATCTGAAACTAGATAAAGCATTCTCTACCACCTTATTCTTCTGTTCCTATTCCCAAGCGTGCTACCTCATCCTTTATACTACTCCTGGGTAATCAAATCAGTTTATTAGTAGAACATTACCCATTGTTGTTAACTGCTCATGTTCTGAAGTGTGATATTAATTATTAATTTATTATAAAGTGTGATATATATATATTGTTTACATTCTCAAATAAACCGTTTAAACTTGCAAAACAGAACTACTTCTTGGCTCAGTGGGGTCAGGGGGGTTCCAAGAGAGGGGTGTTATATAGGAGTAGTCATCCAGAACTCATGAACTGGACATAAAGATATATCAATAAGGGTTTCCATTCAGTATCCCAGACTAGGCATTGACTTAGCTGTAGTGCTGGATTGAATCCTCTTACACTTGGTAGCCCAGTACCTCCCTAGACTGAGAGCCCAGACCAGCTGCACGCATGGCATGGCAGCAAGGTACCTCCCTAGACTGAGAGTCTAGGTCAGCTTCAAGCATGGCATGGTAGCAAGGTACCTCCCTAGACTGAGAGACCAGTGCAGCTGCAAGCATGGCATGGTAGCAAGATACCCTCCTAGGCTGAGAGTACAGTGCAGCCGCAAGCATGGCATGGTAGCAAGGTACCTCCCTTGACTGAGAGACCAGACCAGCTGCAAGCATGGCATGGTAGCAAGGTACCTCCCTAGACTGAGAGTCTAGGTCAGCTGCAAGCATGGCATGGTAGAAAGATACCCTCCTAGGCTGAGAGTACAGTGCAGATGCAAGCATGGGATGGCAGCAAGGTACCTCCCTAGACTGAGAGACCAGTGCAGCTGCAAGCATGGCATGGTAGCAAGATACCCTCCTAGGCTGAGAGTACAGTGCAGGGCAAGCGGACCCCTACGCTTGTCGGGCTAGGTCGTTTCCCGAATCAGGTGTCAATAAATCGTTATCAGTGGCTCCAACCACCTTCTTAGGTGGTTTAACCGAACAATTTCGAAGAAAGTGACCGGAAGTACTGAAATACAGGCAAAGTTGCATTTGCCGCCTTCTCTCTCATTCCTTCTGTGTTAATGGTCCTTTAACACCGCCGATTTGCATAGGTTCGGATACGTCGGTACTCTTGGAGTTAGCGTGGGTTTTGATCGGTACTCGGGTTTCGTACTTGAAACGATCTGCTTTTCTATTTTGAAGTCTGTGATCAAGTTGAACCACCAAGTCTATGTAGTCTGCGCAGACCTGGGGTGGGTTTACTATCAGAGCTAGAACATCTTTAAGCTCTCCGCACAGGCCTCGATGAAACAATGTGATCCTTTTGTTTTCTGGCCATCCAGTTTCCACAAACAGTCTATTAAAGGTGGCAATGTAGGACAGGAGATCCTGATTACCTTGTCGTAAGGATAGCAGTTCGTTATCAAGGGCCTGTCCTTGAGAGTGTTGAGCAAACAATCTTTCCATGCTGGCCTGGAAACCCTGAAAATTCTGGAGAATGGGATCATCCTGATTTACAAATGGAATAGACCAATCGGCAGCACTGCCACTGAGGTAAGACAGTATAAAGGCAACCTTGGTCTGGTCGTTAGGGAAGGCCCCGGGTCTGCATAGAAAGTGTAAACGACATTGGTTCATAAAGACGGCATATTTCTTGGGATCCCCCGCAAAACGTTGTACCCGGTTATTCAAACCCATTGATGTGGAAGTACCTCCGGAATTAGGTAAAGGAGTGTGCCCTGCCTGGGCCTGCAATAACCTTTTGGCCAGGTCATCTGTTCTTTCCTTGGATAGGATCAGTTCTCTTTTGAGAGCGTTGGTCTCCTGGCGGGATGAGTGCACTTCTGCCCGTAATTCCCCCAAAAGCTGGGCCAGCTGATCTGTCTCGGAAGTCTCCATAGCGCCCGGGTGGGAAATTGTGGGTAGGCTTCGCGTTCTGTCACGCTCACCTGATTCCCACGGAGGCGCAGGTCTGGCTTCGAGTGCTGATGCTTCTTCTATGGTGAAGCGCAGGACTCTGAAGATGGACTCACTGGCTCGCAGGAATATTCCCCTGTGCGTGAAAATGGAGTATTACCTACTGACGGAATAATGCTCAAGCCTCCCACTCCCTTTCAACCCTCCACGATACCCTTCCTCGATTCCCCGTGAAGTCTCACCTTAGGGTCTGGAAGGTTGAGTTCTCCATCCTGCTTCTGATGCAGGGGCGCGTTGAAACCCAGTTACTTCACTGGATTGAGGTTTGTTGGAAGTTCAAATAAGCTTGACTATTCAGGTAAGGCGCTGTAAGAGTTCTGTAGCAAGTTCAAAAGTTCAAGCTTAATAATAATGTTCATTGTCTTATTGCAGCAAGCGCTAACGCTTATGTCTTTTTCCCCTTAGGGGCCGGGGTTCGGAGTGCCGGAGATATGGCGCCGACCCGAAGTGAAAAGCGCAGTTCCAGTAAATGACAGGTAAGTTCTGGATGAGCGTTCGGGTAATGTCTTTGCATTCGCTCATTCAATGTCTTTGTCTTTTTTCCCCATAGGGGCCGGGGTCCGGAATGCCAGGAAGCGGCAGGACCCGAAATGAAATGGGAATGACCCAACAGGTAAGTCTTAGAAGGAAACTGAGCCTTTCCTATTCCCTTCCTTCTCTCACCTTGTGTTCTTGTCTTTTTCTCTCTAGGCTCTGGGAAGTGGCTGCGGATCCGGACGATCGCTGCTGAAGATGAGGTGCCCAGGAAAGGTGAGTGAAATGCAGCGCTGCAGCGATCGAAGCGAAATGCTTTTAAAAATGATGTCTTCCCTTTCAGGATCGTCGGTGTGATGTCTCCGTGATGCAGCTTTAGAAGGTAAGGTCTTCTTTCTCTCCAATTCTCTCTTATCTCCCATTGCAGGCGACCCAGGATGCTGACAGGCGTGGCTGAAGTCCAGATGCAGGAGCTGACACGGTGAGCGTCCAGCTGCGAGGAGCAGAACAACGCGAAGCGTGAGTTGCTGATCGGGCGTGGTTTAAATAGCCTTGGAAGAAGTTCCAGGCATGTATCCTTCCACCGATCAGGTATGTATCCTTCCCCGACCACACCCAGGTGGAAAGTAGTCCCACAGGTAAGGTAGTTCCATTCAGGCCTCAAGTGGGCCTGGATGTAGCAGCATGGTCTGCATCAGGTAAGTGCACATTAAAACACTTGAACACATGTCTAGCTTTATGAGCCTGGCGCCTAAGGCGCCAGGACAGGGGTCCAACATGAGCCTGGCGCCTAAGGCGCCAGGACTGTGTCCAAAGGGCCCCAGCTTGGGCCCGCTGGCACTTCCCTGGGGGGAATGATGCCTGCCTCTGGGGTTGCTGGGTCGGACCTGGCTCCTTGGAGGTAGGCATCATGACAGGTAGGGGGTGTCTGTACTTCCGCTCTCTATATGGTAGAGTAGAGGCACAGAGGACCCCAGCCAAGATTCTCTATTATTGGTACGTGGTCGAGCAATCAAGGCCTAGCTTCTCAGGAGGTGATGCAGGCTGGTTCTTAAGTACAGTGTAGTCCCCGAACCCCCACAAAGGAATGTCCACACACTGTATTACTGAAAACACAGTCTTTATATAATTAATTTTCAAAGGTATGTACACGATCACAATAACGCACTTTGTACTCGGAAGTCAATAATGATAAATATATACAATTCTTTATGAGATGAGTCCAGTAATGGTTCAGGCATTGTGAGATGAGGTCAATAATGGTTTGGGCATTGTGAGATAAGGACAGTAAGGGTTTGGGCATTATGAGATGAGGCCAGTAATGGTTCGGGCATTATGAGATAAGGACAGTAAGGGCTCGGGCATTATGAGATGAGGTCAGTAATGGTTTGGGCATTATGAGATGAGGCCAGTAGTGGTTCGGGCATTGTGAGAGGAGGCCAGTAATGGTTCGGGCATTGTGAGATGAGGCCAGTAAGGGTTCGGGCATTATGAGATGAGGCCAGTAAGGGTTTGGGCATTATGAGATAAGGGCATTATGAGATGAGGCCAGTAATGGTTCGGGCATTATGAGATGAGCCCAGTAATGGTTCAGGCATTATGAGATAAGGACAGTAAGGGTTCGGGCATTATGAGATGAGGCCAGTAATGGTTCGGGCATTGTGAGATGAGGCCAGTAATGGTACGGGCATTATGAGATGAGGGCAGTAATGGTTCGGGCATTATGAGTTGAGGTCAGTAATGGTTCGGGCATTATGAGATGAGGCCAGTAATGATTCTGGCATTATGAGATGAGGGCAGTAATGGTTCAGGCATTATGAGTTGAGGCCAGTAATGGTTCGGGCATTATGAGATGAGGGCAGTAATGGTTCGGGCATTATGAGTTGAGGTCAGTAATGGTTCGGGCATTATGAGATGAGGCCAGTAATGGTTCGGGCATTATGAGATGAGGGCAGTAATGGTTCGGGCATTATGAGATGAGGCCAGTAATGGTTCGGGCATTATGAGATAAGGACAGTAAGGGTTCGGGCATTATGAGATGAGGCCAGTAGTGGTTCGGGCATTATGAGATGAGGCCAGTAATGGTTCGGGCATTATGAGATAAGGACAGTAAGGGTTCGGGCATTATGAGATGAGGCCAGTAGTGGTTCGGGCATTATGAGATGAGGCCAGTAGTGGTTCGGGCATTATGAGATGAGGCCAGTAATGGTTCGGGCATTATGAGATGAAGCCAGTCATGTTTCGGGCATTATGAGATGAGTCCAGTAATGTTTCGGGCATTATGAGTTGAGGTCAGTAATGGTTCGGGCATTATGAGATGAGGCCAGTAATCATTCGGGCATTATGAGATGACAGCACGAGCCGGAGCACTTGAGGTGAACCAGCGTGAAAGGTCCGAGCTTCCGACTGTCTAGAAATGTCCCTTGTGGCCAGGAGGAGATTAAAAGGCCCTGAACAGGAAGACTGCTTTGAACAAAGATACCATGTGAATTAGTTAGAAATCATTTGATGAAAAAGGAATTCCTTGAAACGAAACGTGAACAAATATCATTACATCTAAAGCCTGTAAAGGAGGTGAAAACTGAAACTACATAAAACACATTTTAAAAAATAGATCTGTGTTTGGGGCGCAGCACTGGGCGCCGGAGGTCCATTGCAGGCGATTTGCACAGCCTTACACGGGCTGGAGTTTCCGGGGGCTGGGACCCGGAAGTGTTTTATATTTGGTCTCCAGGTGGGCCTAGACAGGGCTAACAATCAGGATGCCCAACCCCCCCTCCCCCTCCCGCCCCTCTCCCCACCACCCACCTATCCTCCAACCACAGGCAGATTAGCCGCTCTCTGCCAAGATGCTGGGGCTTCTGTGACAGCAGGGATGAAAGAGAAAGGGGAGGTCGAAGGGCATACAGCACCTCGCTTATCACTGGCAAAGGCTGCAACGTGGCGGCGCCTGGTAGGCTACTCTTTAAGTTACATCTCTAAAATGTTCCTTAGCTCCATTCCTAGGATGTGACGGACACTTCTTCAGCCCCCCACCAAATATACTAAAGCCCCCCTGGTTTCCTAATCCCACTTAAAGGCCCAATGGGTCGAGACCCGTATCTTTGCCCGGAATCCTCTGTGCCTGGTGTCTCATTCTAATCTCACTTCATTCTTGTCGAAAGTTTAGTTACATTTTAAATGAATAGTTTTCAAACTAAAATGTTAATCTTAATGCACACATCCTTTTAAACAAATTCTTTCAGGTAAAATTGATCAGGAGTATTTACTTGTACAGAGGAGATCCGGTGCCTACTTATTCGTGATCTGCGAGGGATCTGGAGGACTTACCGCTCTGCACTGGCACCTTTGGGTGCATCGCATGCGCAGAATGCAATTACCATAATAAACGATCTCGGACCGAAATAACGGTACAGACTCAAAGAATATGGCAAAGTACTACTTTATTGTCAGCCCATACGTGTTTCGACCCGTGGTTCTTTATCAAGGCTAGTGGTGGTGGTTTCTTGCCCCATATGGGGTCTTGCGTTGTAATTTTCGATCTGTCCTGTGTGTGACAGCTGGGCTCCTCACAGGCTCTTGAATACAGTGTCTTGTGGCGTCGATATGTCTACGTGCAAATGGACCGAGCAAGGTCGGTTCCAACCCTAGGGGCCCAATACAGTTTTCTACTTTGTCAGTTCAAATAAAGTAAGGAAATCTGGCGAGCAAAACAAGCTACAGCTCGCACACTCCCAGTTACCTTTCCATTATACAAAGACTTTATACTTCAACACACGTCAGTTATGACATAATCCTATGTGACAAATAATAAAATATATCAAGGGGAGAGATAAGGGAACACATATTTTTATAGTATGTATAAGTGTTAATAACGTAATTGGGTGCCTCTTCTCTTTAAGGCGCACCTCGACCGACCTCGAAATACGTGTAATATAGATTATTCAGAAACGATAACAGTGGATTGGCTTCTGCAACATTGTATAGCATGCCGCTACATAACCGCTCATGGTCAGTTTGCATACTCTCCTAACCTTGGACGTTCTGCTCGCTAGCAGCACGTAAGCAAAACGTAACCCAGTTGCGGGGAGCAACATCAGACCACTGCCCACTTTCGTCAATTAGCCTACCATCTCTCATCAGTTAGACCATGAGCCAAGGTTTCTCCTTAGTAGCTGACCCTGCTGACTGTTCTCTTCTCTGGGATTTGTAAGGGATTGTAGGCACATCGCTATCTTCAGTTGGAACTTAATGAATAGGCCTTGTTTTCGAGTCTTGGACCACGTGTCAGCAGGCCACGGATTTGTCCACTTTGGCCTATTTTTTACTGCAATTTGATTCAATTATACTGGGTATTATTACTCTCTTGGTCTCTGGAGACTTGGTCGTTCCATCTTACATGTGCTTTCTGCATCCTTAATTGTTCAACAATTGACAATTACACATGTTTTCGCTTCTGCTTAATCTAAGAGAAATTGTCCCTTTGTTCATAGCTTATCCATGTTGGCTCCCTTTGTATCCTCCAATTATTTCTTGACGTGTCATCCTCAGTCTTCAGCCAAACAGATATCCTTTGTTCCTTGCACAAAAATGGTTTCCTCAGCGTCTTTCAACCTCTCAGCCTTGGTTTGTCTCTGAGGTCGTTTTGACATGATCCGGCGTCCATCTTTTCATCATGGCCACTTTCATTATATTATAGTTTCTGCAGCATCAAGCTTCTATATATCTCATCTATGTTGCATTTCTGCGTATATACATTTACTACGTCTCTTCTTATTTATCTTCTCAGTGTATATTGAATTGAATTGAATTGATATTTTTTTTATATCGCGCTCCTACACAGGTGTATCTGTAGAGTACAGGAGATTTCTTCATCTCTGCATCCATCTTTCTCTTGTTCCTTCAGTTACGTTATCATTCTCGAAGTATTCACATATCGTTTCAGTGCATCCTAGTACCTCCGTTTCATGACGTCACTTTGCTGTGGTCTGATTTCATTTACAGCTCTTCGATGTCGGATGGTGTGTGCCGACATCCTTCCACCACATCAGTGCTTGGGTACATTCGATACAGATGTGCATAACGTCTCTGATATCTTCGATATCATTTTGGGATGATACTTGGTACCGTGCACAGAGTCTTCCTGCTATTCTTCCAGTATGACGGAGGAGAGGGGGCGGGCACTAGAGATGACGTCATCTGCTTCTCTACACCGCAGTGATTACCTTTCATTGGTGAATTTGTGCCCCTCCAAGACTGAATATGAGGTGAACCGTTGAGGGTATCATAAGAAACCCGCGTGGCTATATCTTACTGGCTTTTCAGCTTTATTTCCCTTCAAATCTTTAGAGGTACATTCTAAATCCTCAGAGTGATCGCTTCCGTAAATTACCAATCCAACTCCCGCCAATTCTATCATCTACCTTGCATTAAAAACCGGGATAAAATATATGACAGGCTCCTTCCCTTCACCGCAATAAATGACCTCCAGGTGCTGAATAATGCAATACACCAAGGCACCCTTCCCGCTGCAAACATTTCCAACTTGCCCTGTCCCTTGGACACCTAGGCGAAACGTGTAAAGAGAAGGCGGATAATATCACAGGACATCCTATTCCTTCTGGTTTATGAAATGTGGCATCTCCACGTGGATCCGGCTGCCCTGAAGACCCTCAAGCAGGACAGGATCTTCAAATGTACTCGGTGCTCACCCCACAAGGGGTTAAATCCAGAATGGCAGAGATTCATTGCTAAGGAAATCCTCCAGCTTTGCATAAGCTCTGCCCCCGGGAAGTAGTGCTGCATGCTTACCCTGTCTGAGCTTGGGGGGTCGAGGGGGACCTTGATCACTGCTGCTGTCCTCATGTGGTTTCCATGAGGCTGCCTGCTGGCTTTCAATTGAATGTTCTGCTGGGCTTGAACCTGCCCTGCTGAAACCCCCACCAATCAAAAGACTAGAGTTTCTCCTGCCCTGTAGCGCGAGCCCACCCACGCATCCAAGTAATACCACTCTTTCTCCTGCAGGGGCCGCATCCGTGGCTCTGCTGGCGAGATTGACAGCAGCCCCTTCCCTCGCACCTTCAGTTCTGACCTCACCTCTTCCCAGTGGCTTCTGCCTCCTCTCCCTTCCCAGTCAATGAGGTCCAGCATTTCATCAGTAAGTTCCCCACCAGCACTCTTCATCTTCTCCGATAGCCAACATCATGGACTCCTCAAAAGGCCTAAGGACATCAGACGGGCATTTAACTCTGTGCCACAGTCTAACTGTTAGGAAAGCACCCTGTGGTTTGTACACAAGGGCGGAGCAACCTCTGACGGGCCCATGGGATCAGAGCTCACCCTCAAGTACTTTTAAGACGAGATAGCTGCACCCTTACGTGGATGGGGTGCAGGATTCTCTTATACCAACACAAATCAATAAGGAAAAGTCAATGGTTTTACAAAGGGAAGTCTGTTTAATGACAAGTACAAAAAACGGGAAAACAACTGGAAATCAGCAGTGATGTGATCGCCTTTCTCACTTCAACTCCCAAAATCTTCATTCAAACAGCAATTCTTATAGGCAAAATTCATCATCATTGACGTGTAACACTTGAAAGTTTGTCATGCAATTCTATTGGTTGGAAAAGTTAACTTAAGTATAGGTACTATATTTGTATATGGTAACAGAGTGTAAGGATTGGATAACTCTTATCGGGTGGGCGTCTACGCCCATCCCTCTACATCACTCGTGATAGACGTCACTACAAGTACAACGTCTTATTGGTTCTACTAGCTATAGGACCCTAGATTATTTGGTCCATTGTGATTGGGTCAGTTACACCCCTAGGCATAAATCTCCACTTTAATTAGCAGCATTGCAGAATGGACACCCAGATGCGGAGTGCCCCAAGATTCACCCTGCCTCCCTTCCATCAATCAGTACTTTAGGGCTATGTGTCAATTAGTTGGCTGAGGATGGCCTCGAAACTGTAGCTTCTTATCAGGAAACGTTATGGCATCCTCGGGTTCTGGGTGACATCAGACGTTGGTACCTCTTCGCCCTTGGCTGGTCACGTGTCTGTTCACCGTGAATCTGCTTCATTTTCCCTCTTTTTGTGTATTTGATTTTTTCTTAGCCTCGCCACCTGTCTGGAGCCTCCTTATCTCGACCTTCACTGGCTGGCGGCTATACTCTGAATCTTCGGTTCTTCGAAGTTGCCGCTCTCCTTCCTTCTTGGAGTTGACCTCAAATTCCCAGGCATGAGCTACTTCTTACTGAGTTTCGATTCCACTCTTCCCTTCTGGCTTTAGCTGGAATATGAATCTCGGCCTGTTTTACCCCTTGCAGTCTGGGCTTAATTTTCTGCTTTTACAAAATGGAGTCACACTTGTATAATGTGCTTCACTGAGGTAGATATATAATTGGCACTTGCTGCTCTATTCTTCTACTCAGTATTGCAAACAGTACCATTTCTTTAGCTTCTTGCGTTACAAGCCTATTTACAGGTGTTAGTTAGTTGCATATTTCATCTCACTTCATGGTTTCGTTTCTTTATATATCAACATTGTTTCTTCTTACAAGTCCATTACATCATTACTCTTCACATTTTGTCCTTATGTGTCATCTTTCGATTGTCGTTTACGTTCATCTGTACGTCTGTCCGAGCCCGTGTGTAATCACCACTCGCCTTCCATTTAGGCTCTATGGGTCTCTTCGGGGACAGTCTGCAAGTAGTCTTCATTTCGTGTTAACTGGTGGTATGGTTGTCTCACTAGGTACCTTGCAGCCCACGGTTGCCTGGTTATTGGCGCTTCAATAGGTATACTCATGGGTACTGAACAGAGCCCCACCGTGGCTCTCTGTTGGTTCATTTGCTCCTTATACGTCACATATCTTGGCGAGTATGCTTCTGGCATCTCGACATGGGTGGCTGGAGTGCAGGCCATATTTGGGACCTCCTCTACACACCCCCCTTTGGTTGGATTATCGTCCACCTTTTCTTCTTCCTTTAGATTACTCTTACTTGGTTCTTCTATATCCAATTCTTCGTCTTCTGGGTTTGTACATGATGGTGTGAACGTGTGTTTCATTAGAGTCCATATTTTTATCACTCCTTTTAGGCTTCCTGCTGTTTTTACATGTTCGTCTTTGTTCCAGGTCACAAGGCTAACACTGACCATTTAGGCTGCAATAGATCCATTTTCCTTCATAATGTCTATGTCTTCTGGGATACTCAAATTCTGTTCCTTCTGGCGCAAATTCTCTGGCCTTCACAAATTCTCTTATTTCTTCATCAGTCAGGTCTCTCAGCTTCCATCCTGGTTTGACATCGATCATGATCTTCATCCCTATTGCTTTCTTCGCAGTTTTTTGGCATTGTGTGATGATTATCTTGATAACACAAAATCCTAGTAGTATCATTAAGAGTAGGGCTCCCAGAAACTTGAATATGTCTGCCATCCATTGTGGGACTCATGAGAATAGAGTTCCGAACCAGCTGTCATCATCAACTTCGTCAGTTTCATCGATCATCTGGTTCTGTAGGTTTGTCAGCATACTTATGGCTTCTGTTAAAGTTCCATTTTCTTCGTCATGCGAAGGTATAAATGTGCAACATGATTCTCCAATTTTTTGTGCAAACACCTCCATCCATCGCTGTGATCATGTCAAGTACATATCTGTTCTGGAGGGTCATCAGTCGGATTGCTCTTAGTTCTTCCTTAATTGCATTGAATCCTTTTATGGTGGTGTTGATGGTCTGCAATAACTGCCATCTGGTTATCTGCAACCATTTCGTATTTGCTCCAACCTGGAATCTTGGCATGAGGATTGTTGCGAACACTGATGAGGTGAGACTAAACAGCCTATGTTCGTATGGGATTGCATGAAATGCTTCTTCTGATTTGGCAGAAAAGTAATTCTCTCTCTTCCTTCGGGATATCAGTTCCACAGATCTACTTTTCCTCAGGTGAGCATCTGTTTTCGGGAAACTCAATATTCAGGTCACTTTTCGGGATCACTAGTGCAGGAACGTGGACATTCACTATTGTGCATATGCCTCCCCAGTTTTTCGGTAGTCTTATATATGCCTTGGATCCACAAGCCCAGTAATGATTCATAATTACCGTGGTCCCGTGAGTCATTCCTGGAGCTTCAAAGATTTGTCTGCAGTTTTGATTTTCTCCCATCTTCCTCGTGCCATTCCGCCTGAAGCACAATTTCGGACTTTCCAGTGGCACTATTTGCAAGGGTCCTCCTCTGTCTTCGACCCATGTCAGTAATCTTGTGAGCTTCGGCCATAAAGGTTTGCACAACCTCTGTGAGTTCTCTATTGCTTCCTTATAGGCTCCAAAGACCATCCATGCTCGGCAGATCACCACTAATTCTTCCCATCCGTCTGGTGAAAGCACTGTTCCCCAAATCTGCATTTGGCCTCTGTTCTTCCAATTTTTTGCCTCTTCTGGGGTTTCTCCTTGGACATTTAGCTTTTTGGTTCACTTCCCATCTGATTTCTGTTCCTTTAACTCCAGGCTTCTTGTACCTGATCACATGATTCCTTGTATGGGCTCTGTTTCTCGTCTTAATGTCCTGTATATAATCATCTTCATGGGGGTAATTTGTCTCGTTTGCCCATATCAATGAGGCATCCCTTCCCATGAACTGTCCTCTGGTGTTGCACATTGCTACGTGTGAAAGACAGTGTGCTGTCGGGACATCAAGTTCTACAGCCACGAAGATCTTGGATTTCCTCATGCTGTACGGTAGAAGTGCACAGACGAAGCATTCTCCTTCTGATTTACTTCTTCCAACCTCTTTCATGTGTTGGTACCAAATGTTGTTTCCTAGATGTGCAGTGCTGTCCAGGTAATCGTTTAGTTCATTGTTATATTCATGTGGCCGTCTCTTGATTATTAGTGTCTTTCTGTGGTTAGCTAAAACTACATCTCTAAACGCGTCTGTGTGACTTTTCCTTGCTGGTGGACTCTCGGACATTCTGGTCGGTGAAGCGGTTTTCATTATCTGCATCAATGTGGTAGGTGGAGGTTTTGCAACTCTCTCCTTCTCTTCTTGCATCCTTTTCCTGCCCTCTATAAGTGTCTTTATTAGCCACCAGCCTGTCACCGGCCCCGTGTATGGCTGCATCATGGGTCCGGGGCCTGTTCCTTGTGTTGGAACTTGTGTGATTGTCAGTACAGTCTCTGCGGGTCTATTTTTCAGTTCCTCATGTAGCTTCTTCGCTCTAGCTATGAACGGGAATAAATGATCTATCAACATTTGTGTTCTTGCAGTGAATTCTCTCGTAGCCGCTTCTGTCTTCTTGAGGGCTTTTGTTATGTCTTCTTTAGTTGGAGGTTCTCTTGGTTCTTCTCAGTTTCTCTCATTGTTTTCTGAGGCTAAATGTTCGGCAGGCAGACTTGTGCTCTCTGCTGCCTTTGCTTGAGGGTCTGCAGCCATTGACATTTGCCCTAGTTCATGTGCATTTAGTGTGTGGGTGCGTGTAGTAGTCAGTGCTACGTTTTCATTCATTCCGCGCTGACCCTGTCTCCAGCTTTTCTCTTAATTCGTTACCTCAAGTGTGTATGAATCACTATTAATTGAATTCAATTTTAGTTTGTTTACCTTACCATCAGGTTTTCCTGGAACCAGAATAACTACATAGGTTCTGGGTGCTTTCGTGGGACCCATGCTTACATTATCTGGTGGGTGCACTGAAATTGGAACGCTTCGTGCACCAATAAAGAATGCAGTTCTGATTGTTAATGACAGAAAAACAATGATAATCACTATGCATATACACATAATCGAGCGGTATGAAAGGTGGCAGCATTTCCTTCCAGGGAAGCGGGGGCACCCCTCTGTTTGTGGGAGGACCAGGTTACTGTTCTGGGTCCCCATTTCAATCATATCAACAGTTAAAGTTCTATTCTTTTCACTTACTCGATTATTGTCTCTCAGAAAGTTTGTAACATAAAGTGTCTTGTGCTTCGTAAGTGTCCCCCCCTCTTGTGAGTGATGATTGTCTCTGGTTGTGCGAAACAGTTCCCTTGCTAGACTATGGAGAGAGATTAGACTAGCAACTTTGGTAAGTCACATTCATTGTGCATATTCAAAATAGGTCAATTTCCAGTCCACCCCCTGAATTTGCTACAGTCCTGAGGACATGCTGGAACCTGTTCAATGTGAGGCAAAAATAGAAAAATGGAAAATCAAAATCAAAGTAAAAAATAACAGACGAAGTTCTTGTCTCCTCTCCCTCGATCTGTCCCTCGGCGGATAAATGAAGTGTTTTGCCTCTATTTCTCTGATCTGTTGCTTGGCGGAAGGTTTCACTGGAATCTCCTCAGATGCTCTCTTTGGAAGTTGGACAGTTCCACTTGGAGCATAATGCCATGTAGGAGCGCTCGCATATGCGCAACGTTAGCTGGCTCTCTGATGAAGGTGATGACGTTGACCATGGCAGGTCTCCCCACCATTTCTGGAAAGACAGTGACTAGATGGAACAGGACATTGTGCGCCAGGCGGCTGTCCAATTTGTCCTGCTTTGCTGGCTTCAGGATTACAGGCCTTTCTTTTGACGTGAACAGTCTCTGCACTTTCCTGCTGCCTGTATTGCGACCAGGTAGTTCAGCTTGACCCACATCTGGTTCAAATGTTCAGTGTTTCTTGGATCTCTAATATATATAAGCGTGTCCGTGGTTCTCCCGATGAGTGCTGGGCATTCCTCTATGATACGGAAGAAAAGCGTGTAAGTGAGTTCATCTATAATCGCCTGTGGTGGAAGCATTCGTGTCCTTATCACTGTATTCGGGTAACACAGCGAAGGCTTCCGCGATGACAGTCAGCAGTTGCAGGATTACCTTCTTGTTGGCAGGATCTTAAATAAAGTCTGTGACACTGGTGACTCTCCCTACAAGTGACGGATATGATACTTCTACTAACTGGAAGTAGGTGAGTACATCCCTTGTGAGATTTCTGCTGGGAGATACCATAAACTCTGTGAAACAAAGTCTTGGTGTTGATTGCTTCAGGACACTGTGTTAGCTCTTAAAAGGAAAGCCTTTGCTCACAGTCTATCAAAGTCTTGTTTTCCAACAATGCTTAGGTGTGGCTTGGTTCAAAAGTTCGTATTATCAGTGTGTTGTGGCTTAGATGCGCAATTCTCTTTTTCACCCTGCAACTATGATGCACAGAGTGTCCGTTATGTCCTTATCCCCTTTTTTGCTTAGAGGAAATGTCCAGTTTAAGCCACAACTTGCAAAGGAGTTCTTTTGTCTTGGCTTTGCTGCTCATGAGTCCTTCTTCCTCGTCATGGATCTTGTCTGCACGTGCTGAGGTTCTTCCCCATTGTCTGTGATTTCTTTGTGGTGGGGTGCAGCTAGAGGGATCTCTCTGATATAGAGTTTAATGTCATTTATAAAGTCCATGCTCGCCTGCCTTGCAGTTTGACCGCTGATGGAGTGCAATCCTCTACGATAAAAGGACCATTGAATCTTGGCTCGTCCCACCTTTTCCTTGTGCTGTTTTTTACCAACACGGCGTCTCCAGGGAAGATGAGTGGCATGCATAGATCTTGAACTGCGTCTGTTTCAGCATCTCCTGCTGCGTTTTGTGCTGCGCTGCACCCTTTTCGTCATTGCAGTAGTTGGTCTGAAATGACAGCAAGGCTTGATGTCATGCAGTTCAGGTATTCCTGCAGCTCGGTTCCCAAGACCTCTCGGGTTGACTGGGCATCACATCTAGCTCTATCTCGAGGGGTAAGGAGGGTGTTCATTCTTCTTCCTGTGACTATCTCGTGCGGCGTAAGATGATGGTCGGAGCCTGGTTGGTTCCGAAGAGCATACAATGCCAGTGGTAGACAGTGCAACCATCCCCTCTTTAGAGTAAGCTTCAACTTGGCTATCATTTCCTTTAACAAGCCGTTGAGCCTCTCACAAACACCATTACCTTCCGGATGATATGCTGATGAGAACTTGTGCTTTATACCAAGCAGCAAGCTGATCTGTTCAAAGACTGCGTTAACAAAATGAGCCCCGTTATCAGATCTCATCACCTCACACACCCCCCATCTGGGGAACACTCCCCTCACCAGGAATTTGGTAGCACAGGTTGAGTTCGGGTGTGTACAGGAACCTGCTTCTATCCATCTAGAGAATGAACACACCACTACAATTAAGTACCTGTACCCATTAAACACTTGGATCATGTCGACGTAGTCGATATGTAAGTTCTGAAATGGCCCATTTGGCCTGGGGATGAGTCATCTCACTACTATTTAATGTGTGTCAAGCGGTGAATTGCTGGCAGATTATAAAGTTCGAAGAGTAAATAAAGGGGTACACCTGCATTCACAATCCCTGATCCTTCAGGTAGAATATACGACAATCACAAAGGTGGATCAGTGGAATAGGATGACACTGGTTAGATATAAATCACATATTTTTTCGGAAAAACTCATCACATGAATAATTATTTTACTTGCATAAAAATTACCTAAAAAATCTTCCATCAACTCATACCTTCATACGTATCCACATTCAAAAATACATTCGAACATCCATCGATACAACACCTATAGTGTAATGATAACACCAAATTGTGTTGTTCAAGAATTATTTTCTAAAAGTATTCAATTGACATTTCCTATGGTGACCCAGTCCATAAGATCAGGTGTCATCATATAGCCGGTGTCCAAAGTCACCAGATATCCCTCCTAGAGATCACGTCTAGGAGGGATATCTGGTGACTTTGGACACCGGCTATATGATGACACCTGATTTTATGGACTGGGTCACCATAGGAAATGTCAATTGAATACTTTTAGAAAATAATTCTTGAACAACACAATTTGGTGTTATCATTACACTATAGGTGTTGTATCGATGGATGTTCGAATGTATTTTTGAATGTGGATACGTATGAAGGTATGAGTTGATGGAAGATTTTTTAGGTAATTTTTATGCAAGTAAAATAATTATTCATGTGATGAGTTTTTCCGAAAAAATATGTGATTTATATCTAACCAGTGTCATCCTATTCCACTGATCCACCTTTGTGATTGTCGTAGATTATAAAGTTCGCCATAAAGAATGCAACATGCTCAGCTAAATTCAGTATAAACCAGTCTTCTGCAAGCGTTGCAGCTAGATTTTCTTTTGTCATGTAAAATGGGTAATGCAACTGTTCCAATGCTATTTTTAGTAGGGCTACAGGCATTACTGGTTTACCAGTGCTGTCTTGTCGCCACAATCCGTCAGAGGGGTTTAAAGAACACCCTTGATGCTTCCATAGGTTCTTTTCGTCCTGAGGTGCCTCCCCTTGGAGCTCCATCAGTTGAGTCTGCCCCATATTGCTATAGGCCTCTGGTGTGGCTCGTGCTACCATCATACGTTCATGGGTGCGTGCCACTTCTACTTCCATGATCGTCTCCCTTTTAGACGTCATACGCTTGGCTTCCGTGTCTGCTGCATGGTTTCCGCGTGACACAAAATCTGTCCCTTTGGTGTGGGCGGCGCATTTCACGACCGCTATGCCCACTGGGAGCTGTAGAGCCTTTATTAGCCTGTCCAATAAGGCTGCATGTTGTACTGGTGTGCCGTCTGCTCGGAGGTAGCCCCTCCTTTTCCAGTGCGCTAAGCCCGCGTGCACTGTTGACGTCACATAGGCGGAGTCACTGTACACCGTTACTTCCTGATCTGCGTGATTCTCAATGGCGAGTATCAACGCCAATAGTTCTGCAGCCTGTGCTGAATAATGAGATGGTATTCGTGCACTGACAAGTACTTGAAATTCTCTGTTTGCTATGTGTTTTATGACGGCCATGCCTGTATATCTTTGTCCGTCTTCTTGGTCGATTCTTGAAGACCCGTCAATAAAGACGATTTCCCCTCCCACCAGGGCATTTTCTTTCATCATGGGGATTTCATCATAGAATTCTTCGTAGTTCGCACAGTCATGTATCGGCTCTCCTTCAGTGACTGGCTCAGCTATGAACGTAGCTGGGTTTACTGTTTTACATCAAACTATTTTGATCGATGGATTAGATATGATCACTTCATATGCAGAAGCTCTCTGAGATGTCAATGTACCTTTTGGTTTCTCTAAGATGGCAAATAATGAGTGCTCGATGTATAACGTCATGGAGCATCCCATTACAATGGTTGTCGCCTTCTCTATGGCGAACACCGCAGCAGCTAAGCTTTGTTCGCATGGGAACTGGCCCCTCATTACTGGGTCCAGATTCCCACTGTAGTATGCCAGGGGCTTGTACCCCAACGAGGTTCTTTGGGCGAGCACTGCCGTCATAACGCTGCCTTTCGTGTGCGAGAACAGGTAGAATTCCTATGCATAATTAGGAATCCCGTGAACTGGAGCCGCGCAAATTGCTCTCTTGAGTTCTGTAAACCCTTTTTCCATTGCCTCAGTCCATTCAATTTTTTCCCATGTCGCCTGGGCCTTCTTTAGGGCCTGGAGCAAGGGCTTCGTATACGTGCTGTAATCGAAGACCCATGCTCTAACATAATTGCACATGCCTAGGAAGCTCTGCATTTGCATTATCGTGAGCGGCTTAGCCGTGTTCATGATAGCTTCAGCCCTTTCTGGGGTGACCTTTTTCCCCTCATGTGAAATTAACTAGCCTATGGACAGCACCTCTTGTTGACAGTATTGTAGTTTTTCCTTGTCAACCTTATATCCTTTCTCAGCCAGTATAGACAGCAGCTGGATAGAATCACGCCTGCATTGCTCTTCAGTGGTGCTGCAGATCAGGATGTCATCCACATACTGCAAAACAACACTGTCTACTGCAATATTGCTTAGGTCCATTTGTAAGACTCTGTAGAAAATGGACGGGTACTCACAATATCCCTGTGGCAACCTCATGCTTTTCAGGTGTATTTGTCTGAAAGTGAATGACGTCAGATCTTGTGAGTCACGGTGCAGCGGGATTGAGAAAAAAGCATTTTTCAAGTCAATCAAAGTGAAATATTTCACCTCGATCGGTATGTTACACAGGATCATAGATGGATTAGGGACTAGAGGGAACTCGGCTTCGACAATATTGTTTAATGCTCTTAAATCTTGGAGTAAACGCCAAGACCCTCCCTTTGATTTCTTGATGGGGTAAATCACTGTGTTACACGGTGATTCAGACGTCACTAGGATGCCCTGATCCATCATGGCAGAAATTGTCTTCGCAATCCCTTCATCAGCTTCTCTGGACATGGGATATTGTCGCGCTCTTGGTAAAATTGCTCCTGGCTTCAGTTTAATTTTCACTTCTCCCACCCCCTTAAGGAGGCCTACGTCATAAGGTCCTGAAGTCCATACTGAGACAGGCACCTGGGCCATGTCGTCATCAAAGTATGTGGGACGGATCAGCGCAAACATCATTCTCTGTGGCACTTCTCGTTTGATCATTTTGACCCAGAATATGAGACTTACTTCCACCCTCGTCTCTTCTAAGTCAGGGTGTTCTTCGAACAGATCGGCATCAGTGATGTCAGTCACTCGATACCCTTCTTCAATGGAGATAATCGCACACCATTACCTGCCTTCGTCATCGTACCCTTCGACCAATGCTACTTTCCCTCGTACTGCTGCAATATGTATTGTCAAGGCAAATACTTGTCCCCCTTCTTCATGCATAGGTATTCTTGGTCTGAATAGAAACTCGTCTGGGGTTCTCATGGTCTTATCTGCAAGGCCTGGCAATCCCGCCATAAGCACACGCGTGCCATATGCGAAGACTTCTGGTTCTAATTGTAAAGCTCTCATGGCTATGCGTCCGGAGTATGCTCTGATCATTTCACACATGTTTGAATAATGCATTCCTGGAGTGGAGCATACTATGCCCTCCTCCGTGAACGAGATTTTCATATTCAACTTTGTCATTAAGTCTCGACCCAAAATGTTTACTGGGGTCTGACGTGAATATAATAAGGGTACATTCATCTCACATTCTTCTACAGGAACTGGGAGATTGTCCGTAAACTGAACTCTGCTGTGAGCTCCTGTAAAACTCTGAGTATCTATGGCCTGGCCGGACAAGGAGAACTTGCCTTCTCGTATGCATGAGCGAGTTGCACCCATGTCAACTAAGAAGGAATATTCTTTCCCCCTATGATGACATTCACCCTTGGTTCCCTGTTAGGGTCTGGTGTCACTGATAGGATAGAGCACATCAGAGTTCCCAGTGAGCTGTCCTAGTTCATATATAAGTTTGGTCCAATGTATGCGTGTGGATTTTCTCCATTCCCAGGGTTGCCTCCCCTTCGGGAGTTTGTGCCCTGAGACATTTGCGGTGGTGCCTGTTGGGATTGTCCTTGTGGCAGTTCCCCATGTTCGAGGGTTGAACCCCTTGCTGTGCACCTTGCTGCAAGCCTGGTGCTTGCTGCTGCACTGTGTGATTCTGTGCATCGCCCTGTTGTGGGATAGCAGGTGGATTCACTGTGCCTGCTCTCATTCCTTGACCATTTTGCCACATGCCTTGGCTTCTGCAGGAGCACACCACGTGCCCTGTCATACCACACAGCCAATACACAGGCGGTGGTTGGGCTATTTGTCCAGTTGACATATCTGGACTGCCCATCTGCACGTTTTGGAAGCCTCCTTGGTTACTCTGGAAACCTCCCTGATTACTTTGCCATCCTCTTCCTTTAAATCCCCTACCCCTCAGGTAGAATCCCGCGTTACCCTGGTTCTGTTGCGGGTTAGCAACCTGTTGTACATTCGGTTCAGCTGTGCTTGTCAGCATGGCTCCTTTGAGAGCATACTTTGATAGTTTCTTTTGCAGCAGCTTTGCTTCCTCACCCTTACAAGTTGCTTCTTTTTTCCGATTCTTTTCTTGCAACAATCTACAATAATGTGTAATAGTCAACTGTATTTCAGCCCAAGGTTTAGCCTCTACTCCTACTAATTTCTTGAGCTGTTTTTGCACTGGTTCTGGCAGCCCTTGGTACAATATGTGGTAGAATACAGGTATAGATTTTGTCCAAGATTCATGCGTTTCGAGCACCCATGCGTCTTGGAAATTCTGGATATAAATCAACGGATCTTCTAACTCCTTCATTTTTCGAGTCATTATAGCTCCCATATTGGACGTGTCTGGGTACAGTACTCGTAGCGCTTTCCATACTGCGGCTCTACAGTTATTAAATGGCGCTCCGTCATGGGTAGTGTTAATTATTGTTACACCAGGGTACCTTGCCCGCTTCCACACATCGTCTGCTCTCTCACCAAGTATGGCGATCAGGAGGCCCTTAATGTCCCCTATAGCTAACATGACACCCCCTGTCATTTTTTCAAACTCGTGTATCCACTTCCCAGCTCCTGATGTCAGCATTGGAAGCTTATTTTTCAGGTTCTCTCGATACATGTGTGGCCATGGAGTATATTGGGGTCTTACTCCCCCTTTTTCTAGCAGCGGAAATTGGAATGCGCAGTTTCCTTCTCTTTCCCCATGGCTTTCCTGTCTATCGCCGAGGTAACATTCCCGCATCGCCGTCTACCTGGCAATGTCCTCAATCTCTCTACATAGGCAGGTGCTGACACCCCCCTCTGACTGTGGGGTGTTCCTCCATGCCGGCCAGGCTGCGTTGCAGACTCTGATGTCCTAGGTGTAGACTCGCTAGAGTCTGACCATCGTACCCCTTTGTCCCTTGGAAGCCGCCTTTCGCGCCATTTCCCTTCTTCATTTGTCTCGTCCTCTGTCTCCTCTCCGGAGTCGGACACTGATTGTTCCCAATTCACGCAGCTCTTTGCATCTTCGTCGTTCTTACTAATTTCTAGCCTGTCCAGGGACAGTCCCCTGCTTCCACTACATCGGGTGACATCCTCTGGGTCATACTGCTGAGTGCTTTCCAAGCGCTCGTCTTCTCTTCCCCCGTGGGAGTTTGACTCCAGCCCCATTTCATCGTACATTTTATCGATCATTTCCCTGATGCTTCTGGTGTCGAAGTCATCTTCAATATTTGCCCCACTCGTGCCTGGTACTGAGTCATACGCAAGAAAGAATTCTTCAATGTCTTCCCATTCTACAACAGGATTGGGTTTTTCAACTTTCCGCTCCAAATATTCGAGATCCCGTGCCCTCTGTCTACGCTTACATTCTATATCATTATCGTCTTACTTGCGCTTCCTCGTGTCTTATCTAGATTATCTTCTTCCTTTCTTCTTTCATTCCTACGTTTATTTGCCCTTCTAACTTCCTCATCTTCCTGTCTCTTTATTCTCTTTTCACGTACTCTTTGCTCTTCTTCCAACCTTTTCTGATTCTGTCTGTACTGGTCATAGGCTGCCTTCTGTTTGCGATCGAGCTGCTTTTCTTGCTCTTCGCAATATAGCTGTTCTCGCCTCAGCCTATCTTTCCTTTTTATTCTTTCGTCCCTTATTTCCTTATCCTTTTCTTTCTCCCTTCTTTGTGTCTCATCAGACTTCTCTCTCTGTCTCACATCATCACTTCCCTTTCCATCAAGTTTCAACAATACTTGTCCTCCCATCCATTCGTCTTTTGCTAATGTTATCTCATCAGCTCTATCTTCACTTCCTTGCCACTTCTTTCCTTCTCTCTCTTTATTGAGAGGTGCACTAATCTGTGCCTGGTCCTTCCTTTCATCATCGCGTCTCTCCTTGTCCCTCAGGACTGCGGTGGTAAGATTCTTATCTTGATTCTTACCTTTATTTTCGTCACTACTGTACGTAGGTGACTCATATGCAGGGTTGCTATACCTCGTGGCTGCTTTAAGTTCTCTTAAAGGGTAGAGTCCCTCAGGCTTACTTCCCTCAATTTCTAGCTCAGGTGGGGCTGGTGGCGAGGTAGGCATCTCACACCCCTCCGTACATACATTTAATATCCAGTCTGCGGGTGGCTCTTACTCCTTCGGCTGTTCGAACATTTTCTAAAGTTCTAGAAGAGCAAGGCGTTTCTCTAGTTTTTTACCTGTATATGTGGCATGTAGATAAGTCGTCATATGCTGTAAGATGGCTTTAGATAAGGACCCATTCTGTGGCCACGGCATAAACATCTTGTGGGCGGTACCCTTAACCCACTCAGTGCTATATTTCTTAAGCTTGGGTGCATGTTTAGGCAGTTGCTTACATAAGTGGGCAAGTGGGGTAATCTCCTCCATGTTTGAACTCTGTTTCTAACAATACTTTCACGCAATTTCACCACTCCCAACATTACGAGCGAGCACCAAATATCAAAAGCTCCAATCCAATCTTTCCCGCCAAAAATGTATATCATCAATTTACTCTAGAGCATCAATCTATGTGCGATTCCCTCTCAGTTACAGAATCGCGTAAAACCCAAAACTTTGTTTCAAACAATCAATGATACACAATTCTTTACATGTGACATACAACTGAACACGTACAATATACACTTGACAGACTAGACAGACATCAGCAGGACACATATATCTCTGCCTTCTAATCAATACCCCAACATGGGGTGTAAACGAACCCCCTTAACCACGTCTTTAAACGTGGTTGTATCCTAATTGTCCCCAATTCGGTGGGCTCTGAGTTCACGTTTCTTCTGACCGCTATATTAAAGCGCAGGAACAAGGCGAATCCTCTCACTTCTATCTCAGGTGTCCAATCTGGTATCCTCTGTTTTTCTGTCGGGTAACTATCCCGGTACCCCTCTGTTTTCTCTTCGGTGTCTATCCCGGTAACCTCTGTTTTCTCTCAGGTTTCTGCCCCGGTAACCTCTGTTTTCTCTCGGGTGTCTACCCTGGTAACCTCTGTTTTCACTCGGGTGTCTATCCCGGTAACCTCTGTTTTCCCAATTATACTCGAGTCATTATTCCCTTATATATATATACAGTCTTCTCTACTTCTAACTATTTTGTTTTCTCCGCCACCCTCCGTTACCTTTCCCTTATTTGTTCTAATGCATATAAGATGTTTGCCGAAGTGTTGAATTTTTCGGTTCACTCACCGCTCGCATGGTTCCTCTCTTGATCTTCGGGATCACCGCCCCTCCTTTACCGCCTCCTTCGGTCTTTTCATCTGATCGGCTGCCCGTAGGAATGAGAAGGGTTATGCTCTGTAAGGCAGGTTCCTTCAGACCCACTGCAGTTTTTTATGGACTTACACTATCATTGTCCACGGGAAGCTTCTCAGTCTACTCAGCCGAATGGCGAAGGACTTGTGATATTGCCGAAGACCTAGAGTTACTTCATGTCGACGGTCAATAGGTGTCTTATAAATAATCGATATTCGCTAGTTGATGGTCAAAACCATCCCCACCGCTAACAAGTGTACAGGAGGGAGGAGCGACCTCTGGCGGGCCCATGGGATCAGAGCTCACCCTCGAGTACTTTTAAGACGAGATAGCTGCACCTTGTGGAGGATGGGGTGCAGGATTCTCTTACTCCAACACAAATCAATAAGGACAAGTCCGGGGGGTGTGGCCAACCAGTACACGATGAGGACGTGATTCCTCGGTGCTCCGTGGCTGCCAGCTGAATCCTGAATAATTACTGCAATAATCATACCAGATTGAAGGGAAAAGGGTATTTTCCAGTGGCGGACACCCGCGGCCGCATCTGACAGCAGCGTGAGATAGAATCGGAGGGGAAAACCGAAGATATTGCTGTCTGAAACTGACTCCGTCAGGCGCCAAACCTGCATCAAGATGGCCGCCAGATGCGGAGGGCGGTAGGAATTGCTGTGGACCGTTGACGAGAGGATTGTGGTTCCCTCTCCTCCCCCGCTGTTGTGATTCCTTGTGTGCGACCTACTGGGGAGACCCGCGATTGGGTTTCCCTCTCGGCTGCCGACAGCCATCGGCCAACAGGACCGATCCTGCGACTGAGCGTGGGACCCCTGGACTGCAACCCGCCGCGGTCCCGCACTGAGGGAGGAGTCGGCCGGGACGAGACCCGGCGGCGTGAGGAGCTCCGTCCTGCCCGTCCCTGAGACACGGCAGAATCCGCGGGAAGATAGAAGCTCACGGCTGCAATCCCGGTCAGCTGTGAATGTGCACTGGGAGTACCGGATCGGAGAGGAGCAGACAGCCCTGATGTTGCGAGCCCGAGAGGGGCTGCGAGCGGGAGGGAAACAGAGAGCCCCGTGACACGGAGGTGGCCCCGTTTGAGATCCGTGGCCTCCGCTCTCCATCGTGGCCCTGTTGTGACCGGGGGGAGCGAGGAGCCCGTGGTCGCCCCTAATAGTGGCCACACCAAGAAAACGCTCTGGGCCCTGGAACACAACTCCCGTCTTAAGCACCGCAGACCTTTGGATCCGGAGTGGTCCATAACACACACATCGGACAGTAACCTCCTGGACAGTACGGCTAACACCCAACGCACTGAGGCACGGTGCTCAAGCTTTCATCCCGGAGCGGTCGAGCGGCTGGAGGAGTATAAAACAGAGAACTGCACGGGGGCAAAACACTGTAATCTCCGCAATTGCACCTTCAGACGCACAGGGTTGCCATCACGGGGGAGTCCCCCCCAACCCCCTGCTGCGAGTTGGGACAGGCCCCGATGCCCCATCGTGGAGCTAGTGTGCTTGAGGCGTGGGCAAGTGGGCCCTGACGGCGCTCCCATCGGACCGGCACTGCTATTTGAGGCGGATCAGACTGCAATCTCTCGGCCCCTCAGGGGCACTTGTGGGCGCTCCGAGATGCGTAGAGCGCTCGGTGAGATCTCTACAAAGAGCCGGTAAGGAGAAGGGGAGGTGGGCCACGGCTGCTGAGGGAGCCTCACTGCAAAAGGTGGGGAAAGCCTCCCCTTCCCTCATCCCCCTCTCCCCCACCTGGCCTGCTGGTCGCACTGGCCTGGCACACAGTCAATTAGAAGTGGCTACTGCATCGGGAGGGAAAGACGAGGAGGCCCCGGCTGAACCCCTAGACAGTAGACACCCTGCACCAACTCCTAACTGATAAGAAAACAAATGACAAGGGGAAGCGCTTTCCCAAATACAAAGGGGGAAAAGATCATTTCAAAGGAATACTCAAACTAAACGACGCAAAACCCCATAACCATTCATTTGAATAAGGACGACTCCAGAGGCTAACCCACACACAGTGTGAACTATTTGGCGCCCAGAGTGCTAAAACAACACCTGCAATAAAATAATTAGGAGATTATTGAGTTAATCAGACTAAGACCTGTGAAGACGAGGGGTACAGTCTGGGCGCTAATCTCCTTATAAGATGCCAGATCCGCAGAACGAATCAACCCCACACGGCGAGCCCCAATACGGAACTCTGCACTAGTCGCAGTAATACCACGCCACGAACATTTGCAGCAATGGGCAAAGACAAGACTAAAAAAGTGGCCAATCAAAGCACAATGGAACAATACACAACCGCCACACTACCCCCGCCGGTGGAACCAAACAGACCTGAAGATCCGCAAAATCCTGAAGAAAACATTTCTCTAAGAGATGTGATGAACGCCATTTCCAGCTCGCGAACCTCCATGGAAGTGAAAATGGATGGCATCTCCACAGAAGTCTCCCTGCTGCGCCACGACCTTCAGAAACTCTCATCTCGCACTGGAGAGGCTGAGACTCGAATATCAGTAGCAGAGGATGAACTGAGAAGTGTGGGTCAGCAAATGAACAGAGCACTAGAACGCATCAAAATTTTGGAGAACAGGGTAGAAGAGGGAGAAGGCAGGTCAAGGAGAAATAACATCCGTATTCTTGGCCTGCCTGAAAAGGCTGAAGGGGACAGTATGGAATTGTTCCTAGAGCAATGGATTGCAGACCTATATGCTTCCAAAACCCTATCGAAATTATTCTCGATAGAAAGGGCACACAGAGTTCCAACAGGCAGGCCAACACCTGATGGACCGCCACGAACTGTGGTGGCAAAGATCTTAAATTATAGAGACCGAGATGCTGTGTTGCACATGGCCAGGACAAAGGGCGAAATAACATACAATGGCTCCAGGATAGGCTTTTTCCCGGACTTCACTAGGGAAGTGCAGAAAATGAGACAATCCTTTGACCCCCTTAAAAAACGCTTACAGACACTGAATGTGAAATATGGTCTCCTATTCCCAGCACAACTAAAAATATATCATAATGGCACGACGACACACTTCACAGATCCTAAAGAAGCATGGACCTGGGCGGAGACAAATCTGAAGGGAGACTGGGGCCATTACAAATGACGCGAACCAAGAGGGAATAGACCAAGGTTAAATGAGCCCCCACAGGAAATACCCCAACAAGACATGGAGGCGATACCACAAGGACAAGATGAATAAAGACATGAACAGGTGAAGGATGAAAATCTACAGGACACTAGACTAAGAGACATTCAACTAACAACCACAGCAACTGGTGAAATGAACACTGACGGCCACAGCCCAGCACGGCATAACCCCCCAAGTTAAGAGAAGTGCACGCTGAGGTATTCCTAATACCAAAGAGACTTTAGCACTTTGTAGTAATTTAGGTAGTTAAACGTTTTGTTCAATGGGCGACAGGTGCTTCAGTTGGGGATGGAGTATGGGGAGGGGGAGTTGGGTGTTACACAGGTACTCAATTAGTAACTGGCGCAGCAGGACTACAATCAGCATAATACACATGAAGATCGTGAGAGATAACTATCCTAACACAGAACTAAATCCAAAGGCTAATGACCACAGCTGGAAATAATGCAAGGCAACTCGCCTTCATAACATGGAACGCAAATGGCCTGGGGAACAGCATAAAGCGAAGGCTAGTAACGCAATAAATAAATCGTCATGATCCAGATATAGTGATGCTTACTGAAACACATCTGGCAGGCACTGAATGCCACTTCTTCAAGAGGACTAAGTACAGGACGCCGATCCACGCAGGCTTCTCCATGGGCTCCAGAAGAGTATTAATCCTTATAAACAAAAGAACTCCGATTGATATATCCAATGTGACCCAAGATCCTAGTGGCAGATTTGTCTTCATGCAGGGCACACTATGGAATCAAACCTTAGCCTTATTAACAGTTTACTCGCCCCCTGCACTCATGACTGCCTTGCTGGAAGACATTACTCCGCTAATAGCCAACAATCTGGTGGATACACTAGTGGTGGGCGGAGACTTCAACGAAGTAATGAACATCACAGAAGACCGCACACACATAAGAGGGAGAAACCTGTCGATACCAACCAAACTTGCCACCTTCGCGTCGGCACTGGGCCTAAAGGATGCGTGGAGAGACTTACACCCCACGGAGAGACAATACTCGTTTCATTCGGGCGCACACGCATTGATGTCTAGATTAGACTACTTTTTCCTCCCTGGCAAAAATATACACAAAGTGACGGATGCAACCCTACATCCCCGAAGAATATCAGATCACTCCCCACTCACGATGCTGCTGGAAACAGAGAGGCCCTAGCCCCCGCCGAGATGTCGAATGAATGCATATTATCTAGGATTCCCCGATTTAACGGAGAAGATCCGGGATGCGACAGCAACCTACTTCGAGCTGAACCAAGATTCAGTGACTGACAAGGAGATAGTGTGGGAAGCATACAAGGCGACTTTGAGAGGGGTGATACTGAGCTGGACAACTGCACACAAGAAGGCACATAAAAAAGAGGTGGACGAGGCAGAATAGGAGGTCAAACGTACCGAGAGGAAATACGCTAGCACGGGAGCAGGGGTAGACAGCACCCGCCTGCAAACAGCAACAAAAGAAACTGCACAATGTGGCCCTGACATGTGCGAAACAAGCGCATAGAACCATGCGAGCCAGACTCTACGAGACAGGAGATAAGGCCAGCAGAATGCTGGCCTGGCTGGAGAAGAGAGAGGAGGGACACTATCAAGTGCGTCGCATAAGCACCGCAAATGCTGAATGGGCCACCACTGATCCAGATATTGCGGAGGCGTTCGCAACCTACTACCAAACACTATACGCTCCGCCCACGGCACCAACAGATCCCAGCATACTGAACACATTAAATATCCCAGCGTTAAACGAAACACAGCAAACACAACTCGAAGCCGAATTGACTGAAGAGGAACTGACCACAGCCATCTCACAGCTCCAAAATGGAAAACCCCCTGGCCCCAGTGGCTTCCCAGTGGAAGTATGGAAGAAAATTGGTGCTGGAGAGGTGGCACCCCACATGCTACAAATGTTCTTGTGTGCCAAGGAAAAAGGTATCCTTGCACCAGACTTAAGGAATGCTGCTATAGTGGTGATACACAAAGAGGGCAAACCACCGGATGTATGCTGCTCCTACCGACCAATTTCTCTCATAAATACAGAAGCCAAAATACTGGCAAAAGTATTGGCCAATAGACTTCAGACAGTGATATCCTCCCTGGTCCACCCGGACCAATGCGGCTTCATGCCACAGAGATCCACGCGGATGAACATTCATAGACTTCAGGCTGCCATTGAAAGAGCACCGTCTCTACAAGATACACTAGCACTCCTCACTATTGACTTCGAGAAAGCTTTTGATTCGATCCACTGGGAGGCTCTATGGGACATAATGGGCAAGATGGGATTTGGGAACCATTTCATATATTGGGTCAAACTCTTATACAATGCCCCGACGGCAGAAATCAGAGTAAATGGCTGGTCCTCACGTAGCATAAAACTTGGGAAGGGGACCAGACAGGGATTCCCCCTTTCTGCGATGCTATTCGCACTGGCAATCGAACCACTAGCGATAATGCTGAGAGAGTCACAAGCTTGGGGGGGATTTTGTTGGGCACAGAACTGGGAGGATAAAGTCTCCCTATATACGGATGACCTCCTGGTCTATCTAAGCAATCCAGTAGATTCATGCCCCATTGTCACGGATATATTAAATACCTATGGGTCTTTTAGCGGGTTAAGAGTCAGGGTCATTCCGAGGTTGGAGGTAAGTATTAGTTCTTACCGGCATGGCGGAAAGAACGAGTCCGATCTGGTACCATGCCGCTATTTACAGGCTATTCCGACCTTGCGGGCACGAGCTTTCCGCCATGCCGGTAAATCCCCTAGCGGCATACCGCTAAAGGGCCCGTTAAACCCCTTACCGGCATGAAGCGAGACGTACTTAACAACACCGCCGTCGAAGCTTTGACGACCGTAATTAGCGGTGACCGTAATTTACGGTATCCGTAAATTACGGTCACCGCTAAATAACGGATACGGAAATTACGTCATCGCACAGGAACAGGAAGGAGCGCGGCGGCCATCTTTAAAAACACAATCCATTGCCATCCTCTCCGGGTAGCACCCTTGGGACGAACCTGAACCTCGGAAAAGGCCTACACAACCGCCAGCTATGCCCAAAGCACCCAAGAAGTCAGCGGACCACCTCCGCAAGCAGCGCTTCAGCCCCGAGGAGCTGAAGGCCCTGGTGGGCCACCTTGAGGAGCACGCAGATGTCGTGTTCAGCAGCGACATGCGCAGAGAGGCAGTGGCCCGCAAAAAAAACATATGGGCAGAACTTGCCCAAAGGGTGAGCGCGGTAGGCACCACCCCTCGCACCCCCAGGGACTGCCGCAAGAGGTGGGACGACTTGCGTTTGAGGGTGCGGAGCATCCTCTCAGCCAATCGCAGCCAGGCACTGCAAACTGGAGTTGGACCAAGTTCACCAGCGAAACTAGAGCCATGGGAGGAAACATGCGCTGCATTGATTGGCACAGAAGCAATCGAGGGCGTCGGTGAAATGGAGTGTGGGGCTCCGTCGTCTGCTGATGGAGGTCAGTGTCCAAAGTCAACACCGCCAATGGCAAATACATGCAGAATACACCTCCATGCCACGTCCAATGCACCTTGTCATACTGCCCTCCACCCATCCTGATAATGGCAAGACAACTGCCACCAAGGGACAAGTGCCACCACAGAATGCCCACCAACCACAGTGCAGTAAGTAGCACATCCCAATAAGCACACTGTGCAGCAGGCTTGGCAGTGTGCGAGTCAGACTGCACATGGCCTGGCCAGGATTAGGGACTCCAACACCTGCGTACATATCCAACACATGCGTAGAATCCAGTGATGTAGTAACGGCCAAAATGCCACCAACCCAAAATGACTGAAATGTGAATGCTGCCATTAATTACATTAGTGTCTCACACAACCACTCATGTTGTACCTTTGTTCTACACCCACAGGCAGTGAGCATGAGGGCGATGAGCCTGAGAAAAGCCGTCCCACCACATCGAGTGCCAAAGGCAGGGACCACCGCGTACCGGCCAGGAAGGACCGAACCACCACAGCTCCTCCAAGGCCCATTGAGGTTGCACAACCCCCATCCCTCACTGCATCTGCGCCTATTAACATCGCCACACCAAGGTCAGAGGATTCCAGCATCTCTGGGGAGGTGGCAGCCACAGCCCCTCTGCAAATTGTGGACAGCCCCTTGTCAATTTGTGGTGCGTCTGAGGAGGAGTACTACCCCACTGTACACACACCCGAGCCCTCCAATGTCCCCCAGGTGTCATGCAGTGACTCAGGGGAGGGTGACACACCAGTCCGAAGTGCACGTGGCGATGCACCGGGAGACGCAGATCCCGTGCCCAGTACCCCATTTGAGGCCCTGTCAGGGCATGTTGCCCCAATCCCCTGCAGGGATGATACGCCATCCCAGGATGCACTACGTGCAGGACAGCTCACTGCCCTCATTACTGACTTCAATGAGGAGAACCGCCAGGGCAGGTTGGAGTTACTGGAGGAGCTCAGGCAAATGCGTCAGGTGTTCACAGAAGGCGCCAACTGTGTGTGTGAGGCACTTGCACGCATTGCAGACGCCCTTGTGGCAGCACATCCCACCCATGTGACTCAGCAGGAGGACACCCCCTCTACCAGTCGCCCCACCCGGCAAGCCCGGTGCGCCGCTCGCTGCGTTCTCAGCGGCGCAGGAACATGCCCCCCCCCCGGGCCCTGGGAGCATGGATGAATAGGCAATGCTGGCACATGAGGACTCAATGTGCTACACGGGACTAGTGTATGGGAGTTGGGGGGAGGGGGGTGAGGGTGTGTATGGGAGTTGGGGGGAGGGGGGTGAGGGTGTGTATGGGAGTTGGGGGCAGGGGGGCGAGGGTGTGTATGGGAGTTGGGGGGAGGGGGGTGAGGGTGTGTATGGGAGTTGGGGGGAGGGGGGTTAGGGTGGAGGTTTTGTTGTTCACGTTGGAACCTACAAATACAATACACCAGTTGTGCATAAAAATATCAGAGTGGACATTGTTCAATGTGCATGCGTCTTCTAACGACTCACAGTGCATGGTGTACATGTATCCCCACAACCACTGCCCGATGCCCTGTCATCCTGACACCCTCAGCTGACTTGAGTGTCAGAAATATTGTCCAATCAATGATTGCCACACGGCACATCCCTCCTGTGCACCTGCACCTTGATGCTGTCCTGCCATTTCTTCCTCCACCCCCTCATCATCATCTGGTGGTAGCAGTTCCAGGTCAGGGTGCAGTGGCACGTTCCGACGGATGCACGCATTGTGCAGCTTTACACATGCCATGGTGATCCTGGCCACCTTCTCGTGGCTGTTGATGAGTGCCCCACCCAACCGGCTGAGGCAACGAGATCGTGCCTTCAACAGGCCAAAGGTCTGCTCTATGGCCACCCGTGTACGGATATGGGCTCGATTGTAGTACTCCTCATGCCTGTTCTGTGGGTTGCGGATAGGGGTCATGAGCCACGGCTTCCAAGGGTAGCCACCATCACCTGCATGGAAGGGGAATTAAGGTAAGTGTTTGTACATTGATGGTGGGGAACTGTAGCAGTCTTGCATGGCAGCTGGTGATTCCTGGCCATACACACATGTCCCTGGTTGCATCAACCCCATTACTGGCCCGGCTATGTGTCCTGTGCCATGGAATGATGGAGGGGGTAGCTTCTTCAAGGTGGCTTATGGTGTGCACTCACATCTTGTTGCACGTGCACCGTATGTGCGTGCAGCAGTGTTGGCCTGAATTCATTGATGTGTTGGGTTCTGTGTGATTTGGTGGCAGGGGGTGTTGACTGTAGTCAGTAGCATACTCGTCTTGCTGCACTGATCAGTACCATGGTGACTTGCACCACTACTATGGGTGTGCGGAACCAGGGACACGCTGCGGTATCCCTGTTGTGCTCACTTCTATGCACTCCCAGGGACGTCTGTCTTGTGTGGTGGGATGCAGGAGGCTGCGAGATAGTGCATATGCAGTGCATGGTGCAGGATGCCCTTACGGTGTGTGTGGTCCGCCGATGAGTGGTGCTTGTGTTGTGTTATTGGGCCAGGTTACCTGTCGGACGAGTAGTGTTGTGTTTTGTACATTCTGGCATCGCTGTGAGGTTAGGCAGTCATGTGCCATGTCGATTGCCTTGGGGCACTGTGTTCTGTGGGGTGCACATCGTGCACTGGCGTCAACATTCCCACACAGGTATGGTATGCACCCCCACCCTTTCCCACCAAGTTGGGGTATTCATCCACCCCAATCATGGCACCAATGCGCTGCCATGGCCCAATCAGGTGACTCATCAAGCAGTCAGGCACGTTGTCCAGCATGTAGCTCCATCTAGCGTGGTAGCGTGGGGTTTTGCAGGACCAGGGAGTCATGTCTTGTTCGGGGGTATTGGGCACCGCAATGTGTGATGTCTTTACTGGCATTTCATACCATCTGGGCGTCAATGGAGCGGTATTGCTTGCAGTTGCGATACGCCACCTCCATTGCATGTGGACAGTTCAATTCCACGTGGGTGCAGTCGAGGGCACCCATACAATTTGGCATGCCTGCCAGTGCATGGTAGGCAACTCATGTATCCAATATCTCCTGGGGTGTCCGGGGTAGGGATATGTAGTCCCTTGTGTGTTTCAGGAGGGCATCCAGCACTTGTTTGAGTATCTGTGAAGATATAGCCTGTGGTATGCCATGCATGTGCCCCACTGTATGCTGCTACGTGCCTGTGGCCAGGAAGTTGAGTACAGACACTAACTTGAGTCGAGGGGGGATTGCAGGGTGGATTTCTATGTGGCTCACTATGTCGTCATGTGTCAGGTCCACTATGGTGGTGATGGTGTCCCGGTCAAGCCGGTACAGGGTGTGGATCTGCTCTGGTGTGAGGTTGAAGGGGGAGGATCTGATGCGAGTGATTGGGGGCTGCCGGCGTGGTAATAGTGGCTGCACCGGTAGGGAATGCCGGGCCTGTCGCACCCTCCTTCTCCTCCTGTGTATCCTCTGTGGTGGTGGCTGTGGTGGTTGTTGTTGTTGCTGTTGTTGTGGTAGCTGCCTTGCATGCAGGGCCTCCGGCTCCAGTAATGCTGCTACTATTTAGTTTAGTTTAGTTTAGTTTATTCATTTGTATTGCGCACCAGACCCGAGGGTATGAGGGCGCATGAGCAGCAAGGTGATTCAAAGCTTGGTTACAGGATGCTTGGTGTCATCTTGGTGTTATCTTGGTGTGGGAGGGGGTGTGGTGGGTGGGTGGGCTCCTTTTATGCTGTGTCAGACTGCATTGAGTCCACCTGTGCTGATTGTGTGCACCTGTGGCTCTAGGAACCACTGCTCAGAGTTCTTTACTCCTTCTCTGAGATGCCTGTATGTACTCCATGCCGGTAAAGTACTTTACAGCCTTGGGGATGCCGTAATTTACGTGTGCTACTTACCTGGAATCAGCTTCGGTTTACGCCATGCCGTTAATTACGGCATGGTGGGTCGCGCGCGCGACCCAAGACCGTAAATTACGGCATAGTTGTTTACGGTGCCGTAATTTACGGTCTGAGGGGTCGGAATAGCGTGGAGCGGAAAACCATGCCGGTAAAGCATTACCGGCATGGTTTGGACCTTACCTCCAACCTCGGAATGATCCCCAATTACACTAAATCCTTACTGTTCCCGATCAAAGGTCTGGAAGCGGAGACCCTACATAATTGACCATACAAAATTGCACAAGGGCAGTTTAGATATCTTGGGATACCGATCACGACAGACTCAACACAATACATAGAGAAAAACCTACACCCAATAAGAGATCGATTTGTTAACGATGTGAAACACTGGATGTCCCTTCCACTCACCCTCCTAGGGAGAGCTGCCCTCTTCAAAATGCTGGCCTTACCCAGGTTCCTATACATCCTGCAGAATGCACCTGTGTATATACCAAAACTAGAATTCCGTATATTAGATGAAACACTGAGGAAACTTCTGTGGAGGGGAGGACACCCTAGAATCGCACTCAAAACTCTACAGCGCTCCACATGGGAGGAAGGGATCAGTCTCCCACACTTACAGACATACTACTGGGCGGCCCAAATGTCAGTGATTAATGATATCCTACATAATGACCCAATGCTACCGCACAACAGAGCAGACACTCAAGCAATACAGGGGACCACCCCAATAGAAGGGCTCTATCAAAAGCAAGCTGGCCCAATCCCACCTACATTAGCTGCACAGAGGACTCAGATTTGGATGGACGTACATAAACACTTAGGCTGGGAGGGGAAGGTTACGCTGAAACAACCCCTGTGGCGTAACAGACATCTGCCAGAACATAGCGAACTCCCCAAATGGGCGGCTTGGGAAGTGGCTGGGATAAGGAGAATGGAAGATATGATAGAGAATGGTGGGACAAAGAGCTTCCAGACCCTTAGAGATGAGTTCAACCTTCCCGACACAGAACATTTTCATTACAGGCAAATGAGACATGCACTCATCACAAGTGGTCTGGACTTCCCCAACATGCCAGAGTGCACCCCGGTTGAAAGGAACATAGTGATGGAGAGAATTGATCACAAAATAACCTCTACAATGTACAACGCAATTAGCTTGTTCGCTACATCTGAACTCACAGGTCTGAAGGAAAAATGGGAAAGCGACATGGGCCCAATCCAACCAGAGGAATGGGCTACAGCTGTCATGTATCCCAAGGAAACCGCGATCTCAGCCAGAATTAGACTGATTCAACTGAAAATCCTGCACAGTGTATATTATCCAAGGGAAGCCTTGCACCAATGGGGAAGAGCAACAGACCCCAATTGTCTACGATGTCGCCAAGAGAGAGGGACCTTTTTCCACATCCTCTGGGAATGCCCACAAATCCAAATTTTCTGGCCAAGATGCTGTGATAGATTAGCAACAGCGACTGGCCGGGAGATACCAATGGACCCTAAACTGCTAATATTAGGGATAGATGAAGATATTGAGCTGTCCAGATTCAAAAAACATATGTTTGCAACATCCACAGGCCTGGCAAAAAGAAACATAGCTCAACTGTGGGGCTCGGCCTCACCCCCACAATATGAAAAATGGGTATTGGATGTAGACATGTGCGTACCAATGGAAAGGAGAGTGTACATCACAAGGGGGTGCCCAGGAAAGCGACCAAGATATGGCAAAGATGGGAGGATACCTGAAGGCATGGAGCAAGGAACTGAAAGCCTGCTGGAGAGCCGAGAATGACTTACCCACGCGATCATGATGAGCCTAGATGAACCTGCAGAGCGCAATCATAATTATGGATTAAATGGAAAAGAGCCAAAGCCAAGAGAGTCTGTATACCTGTATGTTTGAAAGTATTGATTAGGAGTTAATGTATTTTGTTTTGTCATGTTTGTACTTATTAAATAATAAAAGATTTTATCAAAAATAAGGACAAGTCCATGGTTTGGCAAAGGGAAGTCCGTTTAATGACAAGTTAAAAAAACGGGGAAACAAATGGAAATCATCAGTGATGTGATCGCCTGTCTCGCTTCAACTCCCCGAACTTCATACAAACAGTAACATTTATACCTAAATCTCGTCATCATTGACGTGTAACACCCAAAGTTTGTCATGCACTTCTATTGGTTGGGAAAGGTAACTTTACTATAGGTACTATATCTGTATATGGTAACAGAGCGTGAGGATTGGATAACTCTTATCGGGTGGGCATCTACGCCCATCCCTCTACATCACTCATGATAGACGTCACTACAAGTACAACGTCTTATTGGTTCTACTAGCTATAGGACCCTAGATTTTTTGGTCAATTGTGATTGGGTGGGTTACACCCCTAGACATAAATCTCCACTTTAATTAACAGCATTGCAGAATAGACACCCAGGTGCCTTGTGCCCCAAGATTCACCCTGCCTCTCTTCCATCAATCAGTACTTCAGGGCTATGTGTCAATTAGTTGGCTAGGGATGGCCACGAACTGTAGCTTCTTATCAGGAAAAGTTATGGCATCCTCGGGTTCTGGGTGACATCAGACGTTGGTACCTCTTTGCCCTTGGCTGGTCATGTGTCTGTTCACCGTGAATCTGCTTCATTTTCCTTTTATTCGTGTATTTGATTCTTCCGTAGCCTCGCCACCTGCCTCGGGCCTCTTTATCTCGACCTTCACTGGCTGGCTGCTATGCTCTGATGTTATGATTCTTCGAGGTTGCCACTCTCCTCCCTTTCTTAGGTTGACCTCGAATTCCCAGGCATGAGCTGCTTCTTACAGTGTTTCGATTCCGCTCTTTCCTTTGGCTTTGGCTGGAATATGAATCTTGGCCTTGTTAGCCCCTTGCAGCCTGGGCTTAATTCTGCTTTTACAAAATGGAGTCGCACTTGTATACTGTGCTTCATTGAGGTAGATATATAATTGCCACTCACCGCTCTATTCTTCTACTAAGCATTGCAAGCAGTACCGTTTCCTTGGCTTCTAGCGTTCCAAGCTTATTTACATGCATTCAGTCAGTTGCGTATTTTCATCCTTCCTTCATGGTTACGTTCTTCGTGCTGCAACGTTGTTTCTTCTTTTAAGTCTGTCGTACCACTATTCATAACTTTTCGTCTTGTGTGTCACCTTTTCGTTTGTTGTTTATGTTCATCTGTACGATTGTCCGGGCTCTTAGGTCGTCACCATTTGCCTTCCATTAAGGCTCTTTGGGTCTCTTCAGGGACAGTCTGTAAGTAGTCTTCATTTTGTGTCAGCTGCCGGTTGCCTCAGGGGGCACCGAGCTGCCCATGGTTGTCTGGTTATAGGCACTTGAACAGGTACTGCTCTTCTGATGGGCACTGGGCATAGGCCCAGTGCAGCTCTCTGTTGGTTCAATTGTTCCTCATACGTCACGTACCTTGGCAGGTATGTTCCTGGTACCTCAAACTGTGGGGCTGGGGTGTAGGCCATGTCTGGGACCTCCTCTACAACCCTTCAGATTTTGGTGGCGGGCTGGACCTCCCAGACACTCTTCAGATGATGGCGGTGGGCTGGATCTCCCAGACACTCTTCAGATGTTGACGGTGGGCTGGATCTTCCAGACATCCTTCAGATGTTGGTGGTAGGCTGGATCTCCCAGACACTCTTTAAATGTTGGTGGTGGGCTGGATCTGCAAGACATTCCTCAGATGTTGGCGGTGGGCTGGATCTCCCAGACACTCTTCAGATGTTGCTGGTGGGCTGGACCTCCCAGACACTCTTCAGATGTTGCTGATGGGCTGAATCTCCCAGACACTCTTCAGATGTTGGTGGTGGGCTGGATCTCCCAGACACTCTTCAGATGTTGCTGGTGGGCTGGATCTCCCAGACACTCTTCAGATGTTGGTGGCAGGCTGGATCACGCAGACACTCTTCAGATGTTGCTGGTGGGCTGGATCTCCCAGACACACTTCAGGTGTTGGTGGCGGGCTGGATCTCCCAGACACTCTTCAGCTTTTGGTGGTGGGCTGGATCTCCCAGACACTCTTCAGATGTTGGTGGTGGGCTGGATCTCCCAGACACTCTTCAGATGTTGGTGGTGGGCTGGATCTCCCAGACACTCTTCAGGTGTTGGTGGTGGGCTGGATCTCCCAGACACTCTTCAGATTTTGGTGGCAGGTTGGATATCGCAGATACTCTTCAGATGTTGGTGGTGGGCTGGGTCTGCCAGACACTCTTCAGATGTTGGTGGTGGACTGGATCTCCCAGACACTCTTCAGCCTTTGGTGGTGGACTGGATCTCCCAGACCCTCTTCAGATGTTGGTGGTGGGCTGGATCTCCCAGACACTCTTCAGATGTTGCTGGTGGGCTGGACCTCCCAGACACTCTTCAGATGTTGCTAGTGGGCTGGATCTCCCAGACACTCTTCAGATGTTGGCGGTGGGCTGGATCTCCCAGACACACTTCAGGTGTTGGTGGTGGGCTGGATCTCCCAGACACTCTTCAGCTTTTGGCGGTGGGCTGGATCTCCCAGACACTCTTCAGATGTTGGTGGTGGGCTGGATCTCCCAGACACTCTTCAGATGTTGCTGGTGGGCTGGACCTCCCAGACACTCTTCAGATGTTGCTGGTGGGCTGGATCTCCCAGACACTCTTCAGATGTTGGCGGTGGGATGGATCTCCCAGACACACTTCAGGTGTTGGTGGTGGGCTGGATCTCCCAGACACTCTTCAGCTTTTGGCGGTGGGCTGGATCTCCCAGACACTCTTCAGATGTTGGTGGTGGGCTGGATCTCCCAGACACTCTTCAGATGTTGGTGGTGGGCTGGATCTCCCAGACACTCTTCAGATTTTGGTGGCAGGCTGGATATCGCAGATACTCTTCAGATGTTGGTGGTGGGCTGGATCTCGCAGACACTCTTCATATGTTGGTGGTGGGCTGGATCACCCAGACACTCTTCAGGTGTTGGTGGTGGGCTTGATTTCCCAGACACTCTTCAGATGTTGGTGGTGGGCTGGATCTCCCAGACACTCTTCAGATTTTGGTGGCAGGTTGGATATCGCAGATACTCTTCAGATGTTGGTGGTGGGCTGGGTCTGCCAGACACTCTTCAGATGTTGGTGGTGGACTGGATCTCCCAGACACTCTTCAGCCTTTGGTGGTGGACTGGATCTCCCAGACCCTCTTCAGATGTTGGTGGTGGGCTGGATCTCCCAGACACTCTTCAGATGTTGCTGGTGGGCTGGACCTCCCAGACACTCTTCAGATGTTGCTAGTGGGCTGGATCTCCCAGACACTCTTCAGATGTTGGCGGTGGGCTGGATCTCCCAGACACACTTCAGGTGTTGGTGGTGGGCTGGATCTCCCAGACACTCTTCAGCTTTTGGCGGTGGGCTGGATCTCCCAGACACTCTTCAGATGTTGGTGGTGGGCTGGATCTCCCAGACACTCTTCAGATGTTGCTGGTGGGCTGGACCTCCCAGACACTCTTCAGATGTTGCTGGTGGGCTGGATCTCCCAGACACTCTTCAGATGTTGGCGGTGGGCTGGATCTCCCAGACACACTTCAGGTGTTGGTGGTGGGCTGGATCTCCCAGACACTCTTCAGCTTTTGGCGGTGGGCTGGATCTCCCAGACACTCTTCAGATGTTGGTGGTGGGCTGGATCTCCCAGACACTCTTCAGATGTTGGTGGTGGGCTGGATCTCCCAGACACTCTTCAGATTTTGGTGGCAGGCTGGATATCGCAGATACTCTTCAGATGTTGGTGGTGGGCTGGATCTCGCAGACACTCTTCATATGTTGGTGGTGGGCTGGATCACCCAGACACTCTTCAGGTGTTGGTGGTGGGCTTGATTTCCCAGACACTCTTCAGATGTTGGTGGTGGGCTGGATCTCACAGACACTCTTCAGATGTGGGTGGTGGGCTGGGTCTCCAAGACACTCTTCAGATGTTGGTGGCGGGCTGGATCTCCCACACAATTGTCAGATGTTGGTGGTGGGCTTGATCTCCCAGACACTCCTCACATGTTGGTGGTGGGCTGGATCTCCCAGATACTCTTCAGATGTTGATAGTGTGCTGGATCAGATCTCGCCGACACTCTTGAGATGTTGGTAGTGGGCTGGATCTCCCACACAATCTTCAGATGTTGGTGGTGGCTGGATCTCCCACACAATCTTCAGATGTTGGTGATGTGCTGGATCTTGCCAACACTCTTCAGATGTTGGTGGTGAGCTGGTTCTCGTCGACACTCTTGAGATGTTGGTGGTGGGCTGGATCTCCCACACAATCTTCAGATGTTGCTGGTGGGCTTGATCTCCCAGACACTCTTCAGATCTTGGTGGTGGGGTGGATCTCCCAGACACTCTTCAGCTTTTGGTGGCGGGCTGGATCTCGCAGACACTCTTCAGATGGTGTCGGTGGCCTGGATCTCCCAGACACTCTTCAGCTTTTGGTGGCAGTCACGATCTTGCAGACACTCTTCAGATGTTGGTGGTGGGCTGGATTTCCCAGACAATCTTCAGATGTTGGTGGTGGGCTTGATCTCCCAGACACTCTTCAGATGTTGGTGGTGGGCTGAATCTCGCCAACACTCTTCAGATGTTGGTGGTGGGCTGTATCTCGCTGACACTCTTCAGATGTTGGTGGTGGGCTGGATCTCCCAGACACCCTTAAGATGTAGCTGGTGGGCTGGATGTCCCAGACACTCTTCAGATGTTGGTGGCGGGCTGGATCTCCCACACAATTTTCAGATGTTGGTGGTGGGCTTGATCTCCCAGACACTCCTCAGATGTTGGTGGTGGGCTGGATCTCCCAGACACTCTTCAGGTGTTGGTGGTGGGCTGGATCTCCCAGACACTCTTCAGATTTTGGTGGCAGGTTGGATATCGCAGATACTCTTCAGATGTTGGTGGTGGGCTTGATCTCCCAGACACTCCTCAGATGTTGGTGGTGGGCTGGATCTCCCAGACACTCTTCAGGTGTTGGTGGTGGGCTGGATCTCCCAGACACTCTTCAGATTTTGGTGGCAGGTTGGATATCGCAGATACTCTTCAGATGTTGGTGGTGGGCTGGGTCTGCCAGACACTCTTCAGATGTTGGTGGTGGACTGGATCTCCCAGACACTCTTCAGCCTTTGGTGGTGGACTGGATCTCCCAGACCCTCTTCAGATGTTGGTGGTGGGCTGGATCTCCCAGACACTCTTCAGATGTTGCTGGTGGGCTGGACCTCCCAGACACTCTTCAGATGTTGCTGGTGGGCTGGATCTCCCAGACACTCTTCAGATGTTGGCGGTGGGCTGGATCTCCCAGACACACTTCAGGTGTTGGTGGTGGGCTGGATCTCCCAGACACTCTTCAGCTTTTGGCGGTGGGCTGGATCTCCCAGACACTCTTCAGATGTTGGTGGTGGGCTGGATCTCCCAGACACTCTTCAGATGTTGCTGGTGGGCTGGACCTCCCAGACACTCTTCAGATGTTGCTGGTGGGCTGGATCTCCCAGACACTCTTCAGATGTTGGCGGTGGGCTGGATCTCCCAGACACACTTCAGGTGTTGGTGGTGGGCTGGATCTCCCAGACACTCTTCAGCTTTTGGCGGTGGGCTGGATCTCCCAGACACTCTTCAGATGTTGGTGGTGGGCTGGATCTCCCAGACACTCTTCAGATGTTGGTGGTGGGCTGGATCTCCCAGACACTCTTCAGATTTTGGTGGCAGGCTGGATATCGCAGATACTCTTCAGATGTTGGTGGTGGGCTGGATCTCGCAGACACTCTTCATATGTTGGTGGTGGGCTGGATCACCCAGACACTCTTCAGGTGTTGGTGGTGGGCTTGATTTCCCAGACACTCTTCAGATGTTGGTGGTGGGCTGGATCTCCCAGACACTCTTCAGTTTTTGGTGGTGGGCTGGATCTCACAGACACTCTTCAGATGTGGGTGGTGGGCTGGGTCTCCAAGACACTCTTCAGATGTTGGTGGCGGGCTGGATCTCCCACACAATTGTCAGATGTTGGTGGTGGGCTTGATCTCCCAGACACTCCTCACATGTTGGTGGTGGGCTGGATCTCCCAGATACTCTTCAGATGTTGATAGTGTGCTGGATCAGATCTCGCCGACACTCTTGAGATGTTGGTAGTGGGCTGGATCTCCCACACAATCTTCAGATGTTGGTGGTGGGCTGGATCTCCCACACAATCTTCAGATGTTGGTGATGTGCTGGATCTTGCCAACACTCTTCAGATGTTGGTGGTGAGCTGGTTCTCGTCGACACTCTTGAGATGTTGGTGGTGGGCTGGATCTCCCACACAATCTTCAGATGTTGCTGGTGGGCTTGATCTCCCAGACACTCTTCAGATCTTGGTGGTGGGGTGGATCTCCCAGACACTCTTCAGCTTTTGGTGGCGGGCTGGATCTCGCAGACACTCTTCAGATGGTGTCGGTGGCCTGGATCTCCCAGACACTCTTCAGCTTTTGGTGGCAGTCAGGATCTTGCAGACACTCTTCAGATGTTGGTGGTGGGCTGGATTTCCCAGACAATCTTCAGATGTTGGTGGTGGGCTTGATCTCCCAGACACTCTTCAGATGTTGGTGGTGGGCTGAATCTCGCCAACACTCTTCAGATGTTGGTGGTGGGCTGTATCTCGCTGACACTCTTCAGATGTTGGTGGTGGGCTGGATCTCCCAGACACCCTTAAGATGTAGCTGGTGGGCTGGATGTCCCAGACACTCTTCAGATGTTGGTGGCGGGCTGGATCTCCCACACAATTTTCAGATGTTGGTGGTGGGCTTGATCTCCCAGACACTCCTCAGATGTTGGTGGTGGGCTGGATCTCCCAGACACTCTTCAGGTGTTGGTGGTGGGCTGGATCTCCCAGACACTCTTCAGATTTTGGTGGCAGGTTGGATATCGCAGATACTCTTCAGATGTTGGTGGTGGGCTGGGTCTGCCAGACACTCTTCAGATGTTGGTGGTGGACTGGATCTCCCAGACACTCTTCAGCCTTTGGTGGTGGACTGGATCTCCCAGACCCTCTTCAGATGTTGGTGGTGGGCTGGATCTCCCAGACACTCTTCAGATGTTGCTGGTGGGCTGGACCTCCCAGACACTCTTCAGATGTTGCTGGTGGGCTGGATCTCCCAGACACTCTTCAGATGTTGGCGGTGGGCTGGATCTCCCAGACACACTTCAGGTGTTGGTGCTGGGCTGGATCTCCCAGACACTCTTCAGCTTTTGGCGGTGGGCTGGATCTCCCAGACACTCTTCAGATGTTGGTGGTGGGCTGGATCTCCCAGACACTCTTCAGATGTTGCTGGTGGGCTGGACCTCCCAGACACTCTTCAGATGTTGCTGGTGGGCTGGATCTCCCAGACACTCTTCAGATGTTGGCGGTGGGCTGGATCTCCCAGACACACTTCAGGTGTTGGTGGTGGGCTGGATCTCCCAGACACTCTTCAGCTTTTGGCGGTGGGCTGGATCTCCCAGACACTCTTCAGATGTTGGTGGTGGGCTGGATCTCCCAGACACTCTTCAGATGTTGGTGGTGGGCTGGATCTCCCAGACACTCTTCAGATTTTGGTGGCAGGCTGGATATCGCAGATACTCTTCAGATGTTGGTGGTGGGCTGGATCTCGCAGACACTCTTCATATGTTGGTGGTGGGCTGGATCACCCAGACACTCTTCAGGTGTTGGTGGTGGGCTTGATTTCCCAGACACTCTTCAGATGTTGGTGGTGGGCTGGATCTCCCAGACACTCTTCAGTTTTTGGTGGTGGGCTGGATCTCACAGACACTCTTCAGATGTGGGTGGTGGGCTGGGTCTCCAAGACACTCTTCAGATGTTGGTGGCGGGCTGGATCTCCCACACAATTGTCAGATGTTGGTGGTGGGCTTGATCTCCCAGACACTCCTCACATGTTGGTGGTGGGCTGGATCTCCCAGATACTCTTCAGATGTTGATAGTGTGCTGGATCAGATCTCGCCGACACTCTTGAGATGTTGGTAGTGGGCTGGATCTCCCACACAATCTTCAGATGTTGGTGGTGGGCTGGATCTCCCACACAATCTTCAGATGTTGGTGATGTGCTGGATCTTGCCAACACTCTTCAGATGTTGGTGGTGAGCTGGTTCTCGTCGACACTCTTGAGATGTTGGTGGTGGGCTGGATCTCCCACACAATCTTCAGATGTTGCTGGTGGGCTTGATCTCCCAGACACTCTTCAGATCTTGGTGGTGGGGTGGATCTCCCAGACACTCTTCAGCTTTTGGTGGCGGGCTGGATCTCGCAGACACTCTTCAGATGGTGTCGGTGGCCTGGATCTCCCAGACACTCTTCAGCTTTTGGTGGCAGTCAGGATCTTGCAGACACTCTTCAGATGTTGGTGGTGGGCTGGATTTCCCAGACAATCTTCAGATGTTGGTGGTGGGCTTGATCTCCCAGACACTCTTCAGATGTTGGTGGTGGGCTGAATCTTGCCAACACTCTTCAGATGTTGGTGGTGGGCTGTATCTCGCTGACACTCTTCAGATGTTGGTGGTGGGCTGGATCTCCCAGACACCCTTAAGATGTAGCTGGTGGGCTGGATGTCCCAGACACTCTTCAGATGTTGGTGGCGGGCTGGATCTCCCACACAATTTTCAGATGTTGGTGGTGGGCTTGATCTCCCAGACACTCCTCAGATGTTGGTGGTGGGCTGGATCTCCCAGACACTCTTCAGATGTTGGTGGTGTGCTGGATCAGATCTCGCTGACACTCTTGAGATGTTGGTGGTGGGCTGGATCTCCCACGCAATCTTCATATGTTGGAGGTGGGCTGGATCTCCCAGACACTCTTCAGATGTTGGTGATGGGCTGGATCTCGCCAACACTCTTCTGATGTTGGTTGTAGGCTGGTTCTCGCCGACACTCTTGAGATGTTGGTGGTGGGCTGGATCTCCCACACAATCTTCAGATGTTGCTGGTGGGCTTGATCTCCCAGACACTCTCAGATCTTGGTGGTGGGCTGGATCTTCCAGACACTCTTCAGCTTTTGGTGGCGGGCTGGATCTCGCAGACACTCTTCAGATGTTGTTGGTGGCCTGGATCTCCCAGACACTCTTCAGCTTTTGGTGGAAGGCAGGATCTCGCAGTCACTCTTCAGATGTTGGTGGTGGGCTGGATCTCCCAGACACTCTTCAGATGTTGGTGGTGGGCTGGATCTCGCTGACACTCTTCAGATGTTGGTGGTAGGCTGTATCTCGCCGACACTCTTCAGATGTTGGTGGTGGGCTGGATCTCCCAGACACCCTTCAGATGTTGTTCGTGGCCTGGATCTCCCAGACACTCTTCAGCTTTTGGTGGAAGGCCGGATTTCCCAGACAATCTTCAGATGTTGGTGGCGGGCTTGATATCCCAGACACTCTTCAGATGTTGGTGGTGGGCTGAATCTCGACAACACTCTTCAGATGTTGGTGGTGGGCTGTATCTCGCTGACACTCTTCAGATGTTGGTGGTGGGCTGGATCTCCCAGACACCCGTCAGATGTTGCTGGTGGGCTGGATGTCCAAGACACTCTTCAGATTTTGGTGGTGGATTGGATCAATTTTATGAGGAACGATGATTACAGGTTGGGTTGGAGACCCAAATCACGGGCATGTTTGACTTCCGCTCTGTTCATTCTTGAAATCAATGGCAATTCAAAGGGAAATGGCATAAATAAGCAAAACCTCAAGGCTACTCCCAGTTCCAACCCCAGCCCGGGCAAGTCCTGGGTACCAGAAACAACTCCAGAAGACCACTAGGACAGGAAGAATGGGATGGGGGGGTGAGGAGGCAGCAGATCCCCTTTGACGCCGGAATAACTGAAGATGTATTCCACTCAGTTGAGCAACAAAGAGGCACGATGGAACCAAATGGATCCAGAATGGAGAGTCGACAGATTTAAGGAGAACCTTCACCGCAGGTTAAACCAAGTACATCAATACATTGAAAAAGGGTGGTATTCGGTCAACTGGAGGATACCACAACCCATCTTGTCCTAACGCCAGTGCCCCCATGTGCCTTTGCTGCAGGAGATGCTTCAGAAGCTTCCTTCAGAAACCATGAAGGCATATCAGAAGCGGCCAAGTGGGATGAGGCATGGGGGAGGGAAGGGGGTCATTCTATGGTGCCGCTCCGGAAAGGAGACCTACAGGCCTCTTTGCGGGTCCTTAAAACCAATGGGCAGATGCCCTGTTGAGACCTCGCGTGGGCGAATCTTAAAATGTCTTGCCTATGATAACGAATAGCATGCAACAGCGTTTTGGGGTACGCTCGTGTGTCCAAAGACACCCCGTAAGAAATGATGTACCAGAGAAAGGATATTTTAGACGGATGTCTGTGGCAAACGACACTGTAAAGGAACAGTTTGTGAACTCACTACCATCTACCCTCGAGCAGCCCATCCCTCACCTCCACCATTCATCCCTAGAGGCAGCCGTTCAAACTCCTCCCCGCTATCAACATGCACAACACCGAAGGCCAACCGGACCCGAGACAGCAGCCAGGAGGTCAAAGGTATCACTTCCTGGATGGGACCCAGTATGGATGCCACCATCTCCTAGGACCACTGAGGGGTTTCTAATTGGTGCACCCTTCATCTTAGTCTCTGCGCCAGGCTGCCCAACCCACACAAACCCACTGAACAGACACCTCTGGCAGTAGGAAGCCCCCTTTCAGTACTTTCTGTGCAGGAAATACGAGACACAGGGTTTGTCTGAGCATCGTATCCCTTGAGCCGATGGGCACTGCATGCCCCCCGCGGAGATGCAAAGTGAGGAGAAGCCCTTGCAGGAATACCTAGAATTACCAGAAGACCCAGAAGAGGCGGGAAGGGACATGAAGGGCCGGGGAGAGCAGGCAGCAAACAGTGCCTACCCTTGGAACTAAAGGGACAAGCAGTGCAGGCCGCGTCAGACTGAAGAAGCAGACAGAGGACTGCTTCTACCCGATACAGGCTGCCTCTCCTCGAAACAATCGATGCTTAAAATGTGGTGCCTGTGACATGTGTTAACAAGGGCCAGGGCGTCTACCATAAATCCCAGCTCAACTACTGCATGGGAACTTAGCAGATCATGGAGGTGGTTTCTGTCATGGCCAAGCTGCTCGAAGATATCATTAGTACCTGGCGAGGGAGGGAGTGACGGCTCCCACCCAATCAGGAGCCTCAGAATGGGGGCTTTACCACATGGTGAAACCACGCTCTGAGCCTCCTCTGAGCTGGATGATGCCATCTTCTCTTGCCAGTTCCAAGGTAAGTGGTCCCTGCACTCCCCCGTGTCCCCTTCCCCTCACCCTTTCCACATATTTAGATTCCCCTCTCCCCTGCCCCACTTACATAGCACTCCCTCGTCCCTCTGGCTCTGCGAACACTAATATTCCTGATGTGTCCCAACCCCCAATGACTGTCATGGGACTACGTGTAGTACCTTTCTCCTCGGTCCATGGTGGCCATCTTGTTTTGTAGTTTTTTTTAAAGTTGAAAAATGGCAAACACATTTTGTTTCTTAACTTAAAATTAGAAATGTTGCACCTGGTTTAGTGTGGGGAGGGTCGTCCAGCCCACCCCACCATGCCTTGGCCATTTGGCAGGAGCTTATCCCATTAATAAAGAACAAGGCTGTGGTGTCGTCACAGACACTTGTCACGTGGGGAGGATCATGGGGCAGCGGGAAGGGGAGGAGTAAGGAGAGGAAGGAAAGTCAGTATGATTATTGATATGCCAGATTAAAGACGTGTTGCTCCCCAGCTCTGGTGTCTGCCCGTCTTGTATGAGTGAAGGGCGCATGCATGACCAGAGCGTGTGGCAGTCCACGAAGGACTCCACATTGGCAACGAGGCAGTAAGCGGACCCCACGCTGCCTGCCGTGCTTCGCTGGAGCGGCCGCATGCGCATCCCCGTCGCAGGCCCCAGCGCACCATCACGCGGGAGACGGCAGCGGGGGCAGGAGGCCCCACAGGATTTCGGCGCTTTGAGGGGTGGAGGCGCAGACCGCCCACTCTGCGCAACAGAACCTGGCAACGGGTAAGTGAGCACACACGCTCCCCGTTAGCAGCATCTGGGCGGTGCGAGAAATCATCTCCCACCCACAACAGGCAGAGACGACCGTCGGAGGTCGGCCACATAAGCGGGAAGGCACCTGCTCGCCCACAGCTGGAAACACACCAGCGGGTGGGGGTAAAACGCTCCCCGCTGGCGTAGAAAGTAGACTGTCAAGCAGCCAACAAATAGCGTGGGACATCGCCCGCCCCACAGCGCCCCCCTACTCCCCTACAGGGCCCACATATTTTTTTATTAAAAAGGTGGGAAAACGCCCGCCCAAAACAGTGCCCCCACTGGGCCTGCATAGCAACCAGAATCACAGAACTGACAGCTGGGCCCCCCCTGCTACCACAAGAGCATACAGATCTCACCAGATCCATATGAAAAAAGGGCTCAAGCAGGAACAAACCCCCGTCAAGGCTTAAAGGGTAGATTTCAGCCTGGAGAGTGCACTCAACCAACGCACCCAGCCCTCCAAGAGAGCATGATAGAGGAGGACTCAGACTCACTAACAATTCCAGTGACACCTGCCAGAACACTCCCAAAGAAAATGTCAGACAGCATGCTGTCCCAACTTCCGTCAAATTTTGACCTCACGGACACCAGCATTCTAGGATCACGGTGGAAGAGGTGGCTAAGGGATTTTGAAGTGTGCCTCAAGGCAGTGGGACCCATAGACGATGAACAGAAGCACAACCTGCTCAACCATGCCGTGGGCTCAAACGTGCGAGACATACTGGATGAAATACCGGAAAGTGACATAGACACCTACACCAACCTAAAAACAACATTCACGGACTACTTCACGCCCCACACAAACGTGGACTATGAAAGACACATATTCCACACCACAAAACAAAACAAAACAAAGGCGAGACCATGGACGCTTTTGTAATGAGGCTAAGACTAAGAATGAAACAAATACTCCAACGAAGAAGCACTTCGCTCACAGATCATAGCTGGATGTGAAAGCGTGGATTTCAGGAAACGGCTTCTACAGAAACCACGAAACTTAGAGGAAATACTGCGCCTGGCACGATCGGACGCTGCACTGGCAGCACAGGTGGAGGGGCTTGATGACATAAAAATCACACATGGAAAACATGAAAACTTCAACAAGCTAGAAGGGACCGCGAGGAACAATGGTGACCCCTTTTGCTACAGGTGCGGTCACGAATACCCGCATGAGGGCCAATGCCCCACCATGGGCCAGACATGCTCCGCCTGCGGAGGGGAGAATCACTACAAAGCGGTCTGCCTCATCTTTCGCAGCAAAATGTGGGGAGCAGGAAGAAACGGACGGCCAACCCCAGAACAAGAGCAAGGGCATTCAACCCCAAGTCGAACAACACAACACTTCCAAGACCCGGCACGTCACTGACACCATGACGAACAGCCAGAGGGAAGGCCTGACAGAAATGAATGGAGGGACAACAAAAACCCTACAGCCAGACCGAGGAGGAGACCCCAACGCTACGTCAGGTACGTCGTAGAACAATCTCAGTCTGACAGTGCATCAAGCGTGTCCTCGGAGGACAATGCCAGAAGAAGCGAGAGGCACAAGGAAGAACCATGGAAAAAGCCCTACCTATACGCACTAAGAAACACTGTTGCAAAAGAACACAGCCTGCTACTGATAATCCAGGTCAACCAAACAGCGCCTGAGTTCCTAATAGACACTGGGGCCACCGTATACGTAATCAGCGAGGAGGTGTAAAAGAGCATACCCCATGCCCCTCGCCTACAACCAGCCCGAGCGCTCATATTCCCCTACAGCTCGAAGACACCTTTAGCCTGCAAAGGGTTCTTCATGGCATCGTGCCGGTACAAAGATCATGCAAAGGACATTCCCATGCAAGTCCTAGAAGCCGCCATCGACAGCGGATGCCTTCTGAGCTACCAGGCAGCCATTGAAATGGGGCTAGTCCACATATTATATCGTCTCATGGTGCACAAATACCTGGACCCCACCACAAGCATCGAGCAAGTCTTCCCTGCGCTGTTCAAGGGTCTAGGAAAATTGAAGGACCGACAAATTGAATTACACATCGGCACCTGCATCCCACCAGTAGCCCAACACTACAGGGGAATCCCCATCAATATCCAGAAGCAAGTAGAAAACGAACTAATGAAGCTACTGGAGGCAGACATTATCAAACCAGCACAAGGTCCCACACCGTGGGTCTCCCCCATAGTGCCCATGCCCAAAAGAGACTCATCCGACATCCACATATGTGTGGACATGAGGAGACCCAACAAGGCCATCATGATGGAACGCCACCAGGCCCCCGCATCACTGATATGGTGCATCTTCTAAATGGAGACACAGTCTTTTCAAAATTGGACCTTAACAAAGGCTATCACCAGCTAGAACTCAGCAAAAGGTCCAAATGCATAACAACTTTTGCCACTCATCTTGGATTTTACAGATACAAATGACTGAGCTTTGGTGTGTCGTCTGTGGCAGAAATTTTCCAAGCGGAGATCCACAACGTAATCAAACACATGCCAAACTGTCTAAATTACAGTGATGACATACTAATATTTGGTCAGACACAGGAACAGCCCGACGACACTCTCATGCGAGTGTGCATGGCCTTGGAGGGAGCCCAACTCACACTGAACAAAGAGAAATGCGAATTCCGGAAGAGAACACTCTGATTGTACAGCCACATCTTCTTCGAGAGGGGCATGACACTGGACCCCGATAAAGTCGGCGCACTCACAGGTGCAGAACCACCTAACTCTACGACTGACCTCAGGTCGTTCCTGGGACTAGCAAGCTATTGCACGCGCTATATCAAGGACTTTGCATCCGTCAGTGAGCCCCTCAGAGCTCTCACTAAACTCAACGCTGAATTAATTTGGTCCCCCAGGTGCACAGAAGTGTTTCAGACCATAAAAGACAGAATCGCAGATGCCAAAAACATGGCCTACTTCGATCCCAGAAAGACCACAGAACTCATAGTAGATGCGAGTCCAGTAGGCCTCGGTGCCATACTAACCCTGTCAAATGAAAAATTATATTGTGCCTCCTATTGCAATGAATATATGTATATGGGCCTACGCCAAGCTGCTTATAAGTCGCTTGCGAAGAAATCCGTGTTGCAAGGTCCTGACCTTAAAATCAACGTAAGCCACCATTTTAAGTCGATCCGCCATTTTAGGTTCGCTTTGTAAAGTCACCCTGTGAGTTAAAATGGTGGACGATGTCATTCCGAAATACAACATGGCCGTCTTGACCTCTGTAGGTAGCTAATATGTAACATGCCTGCAGGCCACCTGTTGAGGTCGTGAACTGAGATCTTGTCCTTCGCTGACCTGTGTGTAAAGGATTACGCGCGCAATGAAACTAATCCACAAGCATATGTTAAGAACAATGTATTCAAATACTGAACATAGAACACTTATTTAACTACATTGTATTAATGTTTGAGAAGACCTGCATGGGAAATCCCAGAATACACAGTTGCCGTGTTGTGAAAACAAGGAAATAATATGAGGCAGGGTAACCAAAAAGGAAACACACCAAACGCAGGTTACAAAGGAACATACAAATCACTTTATTTTATACTGAATCCAGTTACAAAAGAACAGAACAAAATTCAGATAGTATCGACCCTCAGTACAACACAGCGAACTCCGGCGTGGTTCGGTGTGCTCAGTGAGTGCAAATATTCATTGAAACAGTCAGGCTTTTATACATTTCTCCAGCCTGTTGTCCAGCCTTTCTTCAGGTTAACCATTCCATAAATAAGTTACTGCTCTAGGGTCCCTTGCCAGGTCAAATCTAGTTCATCTTAGGTTTATACATTAACAAGAAGAAATGGTAATAATGTATGCTCTAGGCCTAACATTACAATGCAGGACTTAATTTATACAATATAGTTAAGCAGGTGTTCTCATTCAATTATAGATCAGTTTCGGTGATACAGGTAATCCATTGCACACAGGTCAGCAGAAGGACAAGGTCTCAGCTCATGACCCTAACAAGTGACCTGCAGGCAAGTTATACATTAGCTGTACAGAGGTCATGACAATCGAGTTCTGTTCTGAATAACATAGGCTACTATTTTAGCTCATATGGTGACTTTATAGAGCAAGAAAACCTAAAATGGCGGCTTGACCCAAAATGGCCGTTTACATAGATTCTAAGGTCAGGACCTTGCAATGCGAGTTTATTCGCATGTAGTTTATACGCAGCTTGTTAGCAGCTTGGCGTAGGCCAATATACATATATTCATAGCAATAGGAGGCACGATATAATTTCTAGTTTGACGAACCCTCCTTTTGGCCTATGCCAAGTGCTAAACTACTTCTGATCTCCCTGCAAATAACTCCATGTGTCATCGTCCATACACCCTGAATAGCTGTCAGAAATATCTATCGCCATTAGATCTTTTATTAAGATCTCTTTCAGTACATACTCCTTAGAGGTTTTATCCGGGGCATACACTTTATGTCCTATTGTACCTATCGCCTGAGCGCAACATCCCCCTAGCTTTGAACATATACTTGGTAGACATTGGATACAACAACAAAGAAATAGCAGAATTCCCAAAATAATCAGCAAGACTGAAAGCACTTTCCAACCCCAAGACCGCAAGAAGTCCCAGAACCAAGCGCTAAGATCCCAATTTCCCTCGGGAACATGCACTTCTGAACTAAGAATGTGCAGATTCTGCATTGCCTTAAAAATAGTTGGGGAGGAATCCGGTACGAAAACACAGCAAGCGGACCCCACTAGTTTACATACTCCACCACGTTCAGCCAGAATGACATCTAATGCCATCCGGTTCTGAAGCGCTACCAATCTGATCGCTTTCTGCTCTAAAGTCATATTATAGAGTATATCTGTGGTCCGGTTGATGGTTCTCTCCAGTACTCTCGCTAGTTTCCTGATATCCTCGGAATTCGCTATCTGCCCAAAGAATGGAAGGAATGATTTTGCTACATCTTCTAAAACCTGTGCTGGAGTGTCGCCATTCTCGTCCCGCCGTGGACGAGCCTTCGAAACCTCTACAGTACTTGCTATAAACACCCCAGGTAACAGGATTCCTAGATAACAAGTTCCCTGCCAATCCCTGGGCAACCATGGAAATGCTACATTACCGCAAACAAAATAGATAGGTTCGCCTACATACAAAGGTCTGTCTTCCCCAGTCAAATTTGCAACGTTGGCACAACCTTTAAAATCTCCCATTGACCGGGTGCCATTCCTCTGTATGCAGAAAGAAACTGAATCGGGGCTATGGTTAACAGTATAAGAAGGAGGCAGGCATCCTTATTGCCTATCGGAGCCATTTTAAAAGAAATCAAAGATTGGAAAGGACGAGACAGTCTATCAGAAGGCCTAATAGAAGCAATATTGAGCTTACTCCTATTTGCGAAAAGCGAGCATCCCAGGGGAGTCAGAACACGTTTCTTAAAACTATTCAAATTAGTTCCATCAAAGTTCCCCGAGATGCTATCGTTCCATCGGCCAAAGAACAGTGCTCTAAGTGAAGCATAACAAGCAGTTGTCAAAGGTAAAGGGTGAATATACCAACCTAGCCCCTTATCCCCATGTTGCGGTAAATGTGAGCAGATCCAACAATTAGTCTTATTAAAAATGGCATGTGTTGCATTCATTATAAGCAACAAGATATTATTGTGATACTTCTGTCTATACTGTGAGTCCCTAGGTGACAGAGTATGCAAATGTACAAAAGCTGTAGGAACAGTGGGTACAATTTCAGTCGGTAGCAAAGACTCTAAAGGATGAGTTTCTTCGAAATACCAAAGGCCTAAGACAGTGACTATTATAAAACCAAATATTATCATAAAAACACAGCAATACGTTTTCAGGGCCCAGGCACATTGTTCATTGTCCGAGTTGGTCACCCCCTTATTTATAAGTCCAATACGAGCAGCAGCGGTGGCGGTAGCAGGCATTGTAGATTTTCAATTGACGACCCCAATGTTCGTTGCTGGCGACACTACGGTCGCGCGGCTTCTTAGTCTTTCCACAACCCCTAGCCAACAGAATCCCCTTCCTCAACTTTTTGGGCAAAAGCAAGCCCTTGATGATCCTTTCCTTCCTTGAATGCATAGCTGAACCGTGCCGTATGTCTATCAGATGCACAGCAAAACCGTGCCGTATGTCTATCTTCGTGGCTGGAAGTTGTATCTTGTTGTGCCTGGTATTGTTTGATCCGAGAACAAGATGTCGTCACTTCCCGTTGGAAGCAACGTATCAGAGGCAAGTGAAGTTGGAACAGCAATGTCTGGGAGCCAAATTTTCAGAGAGTGCGGAGACAAAATGGCAGCTTCCCCAAGCCTCACGGGCTCAGAAAGATTCTCCGACGCACTCTCAGTGCTACTCACTGCTTTGGGATCATTGGTTGCAGCGTTAGCGAGGGGTTCTGTTTCTTCTGTAACCTGTGGCACTGGGTGAGGAAGTTTCTTGACATGCGTCGCGTGGATCCAATGCTTCCGGCCTGCGACACGCACCGCTGTTTGGGTGACCAGCAGGACCTGGAACGGGCCCCGCCACCGAGGTGCAAGGCAGGAAAATCGGTCAAAGGATTTGACCAAAACCCATCTTCCAGGTTGTATACTGTGGCCTGGGCCCTCGTATCGCGCGGGTAAAGCGTCTCGTACCTGGTGATAAATGAAATACAGGTTTTTAGTCAACTGGCTACAATAGTCTGAAAGCAATACATTTTCTACATTCCTCAATGCCCTAGGCTTCGGAAGACCCCAGATATTGGCAGGTCTCCCCATTACCACCTCAAATGGAGAGAGCCCAGTCTTAGTTTGAGGGGTTGTACGCATGGCTAGTAACACGATCGGTAAGGCGTCCGGCCATTTTAATTTGGTGCCGGCACACGTCTTAGCGAGCTTGTTTTTTATGATACCATTGTGTCTTTCCACTAATCCGGCGCTCTGAGCATGTCTGGCCGAATGGAATCGTTTTTCAATTTGCAATGCCGTACATATCTGTAGAATTACAGCAGCGATAGAATGCGGACCATTATCTGACCAGATAACTCTCGGCAAACCGAACCGTGGGAAGAATTCCTTTAACATGGTCTTTGCAGTGGTCATGGCTGTAGCGTCTTTAACAGGGAAAGCCTCGACCCACTTACTAAAGGCGCAAATGACCACAAGGACATATTTTAGATTGTTACATCGCTCCATTTCAATAAAGTCAAAGTGAATCACATCAAACGGGACAGAAGGAGGCCCAAAGCTACCTCTTGGAGTTGCTGTCCCCTTTCCCACATTGTGTTGTAGGCAAATCATACAATTTTTGGACATAATGCTGGGCAATATTTGAAATCTTAACATTTACCCAGACTTTCTCTAACATTCTCGTGACCTTTTGAGCGCACACATGTGTGGGACCGTGTGCCATGGTAACCATCATTACTATATAGGCATTAGGAAGCAACCATTTCCCTTCAACCATGTCCACCCAACACCCATCATCATCGAGTTTCCCCAAGCCCTCAGCCCACCTCTTGGATTCTTCTAATGTGGCATCGGCTTGGATATCCTGTACAGACCCAACACCCTCATCCATTGCATAGGCATCTACAGTCTCCCTTGAAACATACATCTCCGTGAAGAGATCAGTGGCAGTTTGTCTAGCTATTTGATCAGCGAAAGCATTCCCTTTCCCTACATCATCTATAATCTTGCGATGTGCTGCGCACTTAATGATCGCTAACTGACTAGGGAGCGCAAGCGCTGAAAGCAATTGTACTATCAGGGAGCCATGTTGGATCATGGTGCCATGCGAAGTTAAAAACCCTCTCTCTGACCAAAGTCTCCCAAAGTTGTGAGCCACCCCAAAGGCATACTGGCTATCAGTATATATGTTTACTGTTAGCCCTTCGGAAAGCTCACAAGCTCGAGTCAATGCTATAATCTCTGCGGCCTGCGCAGAGTTATGCGTAATTCTCTTGGTCTCCACAACCGTACTTAATGTAGTGACTGCATAAGCAGCTGTGGATGCACCATCCAGTAGTTTGAAGCAGGAGCCATCACAAAACAGCTCCCCTTGTGGGTTATCCAAAGGAGTGTCCCTCAAATCAACTCTGCCTTTTGTATCTTGTTCAGTAGTATACAGGCAGTCATGTGACTCTTCCTCACCACAAACAGTATTTTGCGGGAAAGGTAGGAGTTCAGCCGGATTAAGAACGCAGCACCTCCTAATTTGAATGTGGGGAGCAAACAAGATTAATTCATATCTTGTCAGTCGTGCGGAAGTGAGGTGTTGCGTTTGGGTTTTGTTCAATAGAATATCTACAGAGTGAGGCACCATCAGGGTTAAATCATGGCCTAGGACCATTCCCTCACTCTGTTTTACAGACGCAGCAGCAGCAGCGACAGCGCGCAAACATCTTGGCAAAGCGCATGCAACAAGATCAAGGGCGGAAGAGTAGTAACCGCATGGCCTATTCTTCCCTCCATGTTCCTTTCGTTAATACAGCCAAAGCACATCCATCACATTCATGCACAAACAACACAAAGGCCTTCTCATAGTTCGGTGTGCCCAAAACTGGCGCCGAACATAATGCAGTCTTGAGCAACTCAAATGAATGTTGATGCTCCGTATTCCATGGCAATAGCGAAGAAATACCCTTCTTCGTCAAGGCCAACATCGGTTTTATCACTAGTGAGAAGTTTGGGATCCATAACCTACAGTAAGAAGCCATACCTATCAAGGCTCTAACTTCCTTTTGTGTATTTGGGACAGACATGCCAGAAATGTGTTTTATTCTTTCAGGTGTCAATCTTCTTCCCTCCTTTGACAGGAGATAGCCTAAATAGGCGACCTCCTGGCAACAATATTGAAACTTTTTAAGCGAATCTTTGTGACCATGCTTAGCTAGATGGATGAGCAACAACACAGTGCCCTCTTTACAAGAGCTCTCCGAGTCAGCGGCTAAAAGCAAATCATCAACATATTGATTAACGGGAATAGGTGTAGGTTCCAAACCCTGCTTCGGGCAATCCTAACGAAACAAAATATCATCAAAAGGAAGCTCTTCAGATAGATATGCAGCAGAAGGATGATCAAATATGTTTCTAGTATCCACACTCAAAGTCTGATTATCCTGTGAAAAAGGTTGTTGGGGATCCTGTGAAAACTGGCCTCTACCAGGGCCCCCTACACCCGGGCGACCTCTGGATCGTCTACCCATATTTCCAAATGTGTTATTGGACCTCTGTCGAAGGACGGGGCATTGTGCACGCCAATGACCCTCCTGGCGACAATAGGCACACTGGTTAATATTCACAGGACCCAAGGGCACATTCCCTTGTGGAACATACTGACCTCTAATCTGCGAACTACCCCCTCTGGGGCCTCTAACAATTTGCTGTAACAATACTTTAGTCTTCAAATCACCTTTTCTCTTCTCGACTCTATCTTTTTCATTATTGACACGGTTCTCGTAGTACTAAGCCATGTGCAGTACTTCTGATTGGGATTTCGCCTGCCAAGCGCTCTCAGAAGACATAATTTGTGACTGGATGTCAGGCAGCAATCCACGTACAAATTTGTCCACAAATAATCTTTTCCCAGACTCTGTGCCTAAGTCTTGTCCACTGAAATCCGAGAATACCTGTTCGAACCGATTAAAGAACTCGGTAGCACCCTCAGATTTTCCTTGGACACAGGCCATAAGCTTGTCCCAAATAATTCTCTTTTCGGGGATTATAATTTTCAGTTTTGCAATGATTCTTTCAGGCAAAGTTAGTATCACCTGAGGTGGTCTCTCACCAGCTGGCCTTTCCCCATCAAGCCTAACTATGTTAGCCCATGTATCTCCCAACCCTGGTACATCATCTATAGTTCTAACTTGTTTCCACAAATCTACAGGCAGGAGTACAGGGAATAGCAAATCAATGTCGCCTAGGGTAAACACTGAGGACTGCAAAACGGACTCTATCTCTTTACAGAACCCTGTCGGATTTTTCCTAATGTCAGGAATAGTTTGTCTAATAGTATTCACTTCCTGTCGTGAAAACGGGACGTGAACAAACTGCGATACATAATGTGTATGAATGTCCACAGCAGGTGTACCTGCTGCAGCATTAGCAGGAATCTCAACCTTTGGGACAAATGTCGGAGGAACCTCTCTCATAGGCAACTGAGATGTAGGCAACTCCGAACGCTTACTAAGCAACAGAGCTAAGTCGAGCGCTAAAGCAGTTGAAGAAGTGTCAAGTGAAAAAGCTCTCTTATAAATGCTCAATAACTCTGTGGGACAACTAACCTTTCTCTTTAAACATTCATCCTGCAGGTACTCTACCATTACCTGTATCACTTTCCTCTGCATTTCTAGCGTATATTGACTGTATGTGTCATATACCTCAACTGGAGTTATCGATATGTCTGAAATCCATCTAATCGCATCTTTTGTACAAATTCGCGCCTCCTCAGATGTCGATTTACGACACAGAAGAAATCGTTTCTGTACATACATACTTTCTTCTTCGTCATCCTCATTCCGTAACCTTTCCAACTCCTTTCTATACTCAAATATCCTCTCAACATGCTCATGTACCTTCTCCACAGTGTCTCTTGAAAACGCTAAAGTATTCAGGTCCCTCAACCCTTGTGGGAGGTCTGCATTATTTAATTTACCCCACATTACACATAAATGAATCCCTAAACCTTCAATGAAAAATTTTTCTCAGGAAAATTATCCATATTAGAAAGTGTGGCAAGAACATTAGCTCGATCATCTCTCTCCCTACAATGCTTAGCCCATGCAAACAAATCCTGTTTCTTGTCTGTAGGAACAGTATTACGAGTAACAATCCTCGACCCCGCACCCTGATCAACTACAAGCGGTACAGAACTACTTGGGAGTGAGGGTGCAGGCAAATTCAATGGAGCTACTATTACTGGTGCAATGGGAAGAGGCAGAGGAGCAGGTGGAGGAACAACAACCGGAGGAATAGGAACAACAGGTTGAGCAGGAAGAGCAGGAATAACAGCAGGAAGAGGTACAGCAGGAGGAAGAGGAACATACGGAGGTGGTGCAGAGACACCAGGCCTTCGTTCATTTAACAATTTGTCGATAAACTCATCAGAAACATGAAGATCTTTAGAAGGATAGATTTTCTGAATACCGAGTGAGAAAGCCCTGTCCATATTCCTAACCGACTCAGACTGTTTGTCCTGATCATATAACAACGCCTTTTCAGCATTTGTTTTATGACGGCGCATGTTTTTCCCTACTTTTAAGCTGCTGCAACGCTTCTCTTTTCCAATTTTGCAAAACATCAAATGCTGCAGGTCTGGCCTTCTTTTTTAACAAGACTGACTCTAAATATTCAATACGAGGGATCTCAAAACTACCATTGACTGGCCACTGAAGTTCGGAGGCATGTCTGGGTTGTCTGTGCCAAATTCTATTAAATACTACACTTCCAATGCCATGCTTACAGTACATAGTACATGCCGGTGACCCCTCCTGTGGTGCCGGACGGCTAAATTCCAAAGATTGTCTATCGCTGCGGAATAATGCCCTAAAGCAGCTAGACAATTTCCCAGGCATTTCTCAAATACTCGGTGTTACCTGGTCAATAATTGTGTCTGCAGATACAATGCGCCAAATTCAAATTGTCAGGGTTGAATTAAGAGTCGGGTAACGACTCACCTGACCAAACCTAAGGAGGACCGATCGGTTTACAAAGGACTTACCTAACGAATTTTACCTTGTGTATGGTGATTTCGGCAAATCTGCCCGCCTCAAAAAATTGACCCTCGTCAAGATGCCGTCTCAGACCACACGGCTATCGTCCAGGGAACGGATCGTGCAGCGCTGTTGAGGTGTCGCGTCTCGTTCAGTCGGGCCCGTTATGTCACACCGTCCGATCCCGGTCCGATAGCGTGCGTCAACCTTCAATAATCCGGCATCAATCTTGAGGGTCCCTATTCCGGGCGCCAACTGTGAAAACAAGGAAATAATATGTGGCAGGGTAACCAAAAAGGAAACACACCAAACACAGGTTACAAAGGAACATACAAAGCACTTTATTTTATACTGAATCCAGTTACAAAAGAACAGAACAAAATTCAGATAGCTATCAACCCTCAGTACAACACAGCGAACTCCGGCGTGGTTCGGTGTGCTCAGTGAGTGCAAATATTCATTGAAACAGTCAGGCTTTTATACATTTCTCCAGCCTTTCTTCAGGTTAACCATTCCATAAATAAGTAACTGCTCTAGGGTCCCTTGCCAGGTCAAATCTAGTTAATCTTAGGTTTATACATTAACAAGAAGAAATGGTAATAATGTATGCTCTAGGCCTAACATTACAATGCAGGACTTAATTTATACAATATAGTTAAGCAGGTGTTCTCATTCAATTATAGATCAGTTTCGGTGATACAGGTAATCCATTGCACACAGGTCAGCAGAAGGACAAGGTCTCAGCTCATGACCCTAACAAGTGGCCTGCAGGCAAGTTATACATTAGCTGTACAGAGGTCATGACAATCGAGTTCTGTTCTGAATAACATAGGCTACCATTTTAGCTCATATGGTGACTTTATAGAGCAAGAAAACCTAAAATGGCGGCTTGACCCAAAATGGCCGTTTACATAGATTCTAAGGTCAGGACCTTGCAATGCGAGTTTATTCGCATGTAGTTTATAAGCAGCTTGTTAGCAGCTTGGCGTAGGCCAATATACATATATTCATAGCAATAGGAGGCACGATATAATTTCTAGTTTGACAGTGTAGGCTTGTTGATATATGTATTAAAAGCAAACCAGTTACATGTGGATATGCGGACTCGGCATGAACCCTAGATCAGTAATGTATTAGAGGAATATTAACCCGAAGTAGGGTTGGACATCATGTTCGCAAATAGTATAAAAGAGCCATGAATTCTAATGTACAGCGTCTCTCACTGAACACACTGAACCACGCTGGAGTTCGCTGTGTTGCACTGAGGGCCGATAGCTATCTGATTTTGTTCTGTTTTTTGTAACTGAATTCTGTTTAAAATAAAGTACTTTGTATGTTCCTTTGTAACCCGTGTCCGGTGTATTTCCTTTTGGGGTACTCAGCCTCGATATTTTGATTTTGTTTTCACAACCCAACTCGACGAGAAAGAAGGACATGACAAACACATAGGGCCTCATTCCGAGTATGGCGGTAAGGGATAGCGGCCACCGCTAACGAGAGCGGTGGCGGTAATCCCTTACCGCCATACTCCGAGTTCCCTTAGCGCCATGGTGCTTTTAACACCTGCTTTTAGCAGGCGTTAAATACCATGGCGCTAAGGGACCTTGATGTTAATTACGCCACCGTAATTTACGGTGGCGTAATTGACGCCTTCCCCACTCCCATTATGCCCTATGGGGCAAGAATGGGAATGGGGAAGGGTAAATGGGGATTGGGGAATTACCGCCCCGCCAACCTTGGAATGGGGCGGTAATTCCGCCAACCACCAAGGCGCTGCCGGTCCGGGTACGGCGTCAACCAAGGCGTTAATAGCGCCATTGGCTAGCGCCGTACTCGGAATGAGGCCCATAGTATCATATGCAAGCAGAAGCTTATCAAAGACCGAGCAGGCGTACTCCCAAGCGGAGAAGGAAGGCCTAGCGATAGTTTGGGCCTGCAAGCATTTCCATTTATTCCTCTACGGAAAGCCGTTCACCGTTGTCACGGACCACCAAGATCTGATCTTCATCCACAGAAACCCACAAGCCAAAATGCCACCCAGAATAGCGAGTTGAGCCCTGCGTCTCTAAGACTATCAGTTCAACATAATACTTAGACCAGGAAACAACACCCAGCGGATATCCTCTCATGACACCCACGAAATGGATGCAATCCCGAATTCTCCATTGCAGACCAGTACATCCAATATATCATCCAAGGCAACACCCCTCAAGGCATTGACATGGACCAATAATTAGAGAGTCCAACATTGACCAAGGCTTGCAGATCATACTGGAGACTGGCCACTGGAAACAAGCAAAACAAATCAAGGAAACTGTCAGTGAGGAACTAAGGAAAGACATCATGTGCATCTTGGCCGTCAAAGGAGGAGCTTGCGAAATCGGACGAGGGATGCTACTGAAGGGCACCAAATTAGTAATACCACGCAGATTGCGACAAAAGGTCCTTGAACTGACACTCAAAGGACACATGGGCATAGTGTCCACAAAAAGAATGTTAAGACAAAAGCTATGGTTCCCGCACCTCGACTCGCTAGTGGAAGAGCTGCTCAAGAACTGCCCACCTGCGCAGTCATAAACGCCCACAGCGCACCAGAACCACTGTGCATGACTGCACTTCCAGAAGGGACGTGGGAAGAAATAGCGGTAGACTACTTTGGACAACTGGAAGGGGGTGAGCACATACTGGTGGCAGTTGACAAGTACTCGAGATACCCGTACCTGCAAATTGTTCCGTCCTCATCAGCACACCACACCATTCTTGCCCTTGACAGAATGTTTGCCACTTATGGTGTCCCCAAAATTGTAAAGACAGATATTGGCCCACCATTCACGGGACAGGAATTCAAAACGTTTGCAGAATACATGGGTTTTCGACATTGCAAAATAACACCCCTCTGGCCCCAAGCCAATGGCACGGTAGAAAGATTTATGAGCAACATCAGGCGCACCACTCAAATTGCGCGACTCACATGGGAACCCGTAGAAAAACTACTATGCCAGCTGATGAGAAACTTTAGGAATACACCGCGCAGCACCACTGGAAAAGCACCCTCAGAAGTGATGTTTGGAAGAACGATCAGAACAAGACTCCCACATCTCACGCCAGAAGAAGACAGATACCCAGGTGACCCCGAGATGTGCAAGAGAGACGCTTTCCTGAAAGAAGACATAAAAAGAACCGCTGACACGAGAAGACAGGCAAAAGAAGGTGATCTTGCACCTTTTCATAGTCAAGCAACCACAAGGACGCAAGAACATGACCTCCTTCAGTGAAGAGCCCCTCACAGTCGTCAAGACACAAGGTTCACTCGTCACCGCTGAGGGAGGACACAAATCCACGACAAGGAACTCGTCCCATTTCAGGCGGATGCCGGGCATCCTACCTGTGGCAGAAACCCTTTCACCAAATGCTTGCCACACTTGGGACACTCCATATGACGGGGCGCGAGAAGATACAGACAGTGAGATGCCAGTCGTAATGTCTCCAAGTCCACCAGAAAAGACAGACATACGGCCTCAGAGAGTCCGGAAGAAACCTCACAGACTCATAGAGGAAATGAACTGATCACGAGGACTTCATGTTTAGTACTGTGGGGGGCGGGTGTGGTGTCGTCCCAGTCACTTGTCACGTGGGGAGGACCATGGGGCAGCGGGAAGGGGAGGAGTAAGGAGAGGAAGGAAAGTCAGTATGATTATTGATGTGCCAGATTAAAGACGTGTTGCTCCCTAGCTCTGGTGTCCCCCCCCCCTTCTTGTATGAGTGAAGGGCGCATGCATGACCAGAGCGTGAGGCGGTCCACGAAGGACTCCACAAAGGCCTTCTCCCTTCTAAGGAGGCTTGAAATGGGTGCAAAGGAACTGGCACTTGTGTGGCGCCCTCGTTTCAGACGTCTGTCGCAGGACCTCCATCTCCTCCTGGCATTTTTGAAAGCACTTCCCAGATATGGTAATACTAGGCACGCCTAGGAAGGGGTGCCCGCCAAGTCCTGACCTCAGAAATACCAACATCTAGAAAACAAAGTTTTCCCCTCACGGTCCACCAGACCTACAGACCCTTCTTCCATCACGTTTAAGACGCTACAGAACTGCATGGTGTGTGGACACAAACTTCAACGCCCTGAAATAGCAACCCCACCCCAAGCATGTGCGCAGGGGGAATCAAAGAAGATGGCAGGGGCTCAGGCTCCACCTCTGTGAAACTCAGAATGGAGTCGTAATATTGTAATTGGTTATTTATAACCTGCTTACTACCCAGAGATTTCTAAGCACGGACCGGGATTCGAACCTGTGTTGCCCTGTTTTGTTTTGTTTCCATGACGAGCGCGTTGCCCCTGAGCTGTCCTCCCGAGACGTGACTGACGCAAATCTGAAAATGAACAGAGCTAAACCAATCAGATTTGAGGCTTTAATTATAACCCCCAGCTGAGCGAGGTAATGCCCAGGGGCAGGGGCAGGCCCTGTGTAAACTGGGAGCTTGGTGAGGGCTGTGCGGGCAGCTTAGAAGGAGGCAGAGGGGTAGTGGCAGATGAGTAGGGGGAAGACTGGGGAGAGAGGTAGACAGAAGGGGCAGGGGAAGAGTGAGCTACAGAGGAGGTGTGGAAGAGGGTGGTGGCCGCAGGAAGAGCAAAGAACGCAGAGGAACAAGGGAGGAGCGCAGCAGAGGCAGCTGGAAGCATCCAAGGGGGAAGAGTTGTACATCCAGGAGGTTGTTGGTGGAAATCGGATGAGGGCAGATGAGTGCATTGAGGATGAGTTTAGAGTGAAATACTGGGTGGGGATGGAGAGCACTGAGGAGGGGGTTGGAGAACACCCAACGGAGGAGGAGTATGGGGAAAGAGGTGGAGAGGAGGGGGGGCAGAGGAGAGGAGAAATCGCAGAGAGGAGGTTCAGGGAGATGAGCAGAAGATATCCTACAATGTAGAAAGGAGGGAGTAAAGGAAAGGTGAGAGTAGAAACACATGGTGAGTAAAGGAAGAGTGAGAGTAGAAACACATGGTGAGTAAAGGAAGAGCGCGAGTAGAAACACATGGTGAGTAAAGGAAGAGCGAGAGCAGAAACACATGGTGAGTAAAGGAAGAGTGAGAGCAGAAACTCATGGTGAGTAAAGGAAGAGTGAGAGCAGAAACACATGGTGAGTAAAGGAAGAGTGAGAGCAGAAACACACGGTGAGTTAAGGAAGAGTGAGAGCAGAAACACATGTTGAGTAAAGGAAGAGTGAGAGCAGAAACACACGGTGAGTAAAGGAAGAGTGAGAGTAGAAACACATGGTGAGTAAAGGAAGAGCGCGAGTAGAAACACATGGTGAGTAAAGGAAGAGCGAGAGCAGAAACACACGGTGAGTAAAGGAAGAGTGAGAGTAGAAACACATGGTGAGTAAAGGAAGAGCGAGAGCAGAAACACATGGTGAGTAAAGGAAGAGTGAGAGCAGAAACACACAGTGAGTTAAGGAAGAGTGAGAGCAGAAACACATGGTGAGTAAAGGAAGAGTGAGAGCAGAAACACACGGTGAGTTAAGGAAGAGTGAGAGCAGAAACACATGGTGAGTAAAGGAAGAGTGAGAGCAGAAACACACGGTGAGTAAAGGAAGAGTGAGAGTAGAAACACATGGTGAGTAAAGGAAGAGCGCGAGTAGAAACACATGGTGAGTAAATGAAGAGCGAGAGCAGAAACACATGGTGAGTAAAGGAAGAGTGAGAGTAGAAACACATGGTGAGTAAAGGAAGAGAGCGAGTAGAAACACATGGTGAGTAAAGGAAGACTGAGAGCAGAAACACATGGTGAGTAAAGGAAGAGCGCGAGTAGAAACACATGGTGAGTAAAGGAAGAGCGAGAGCAGAAACACATGGTGAGTAAAGGAAAAGTGTGACTAGAAACACATGGTGAGTAAAGGAAGAGTGAGAGCAGAAACACGTGGTTAGTAAAGGAAGAGTGAGAGCAGAAACACATGGTGATTAAAGGAAGAGAGAGTAGAAACACGTGGCGAGTAAAGGAAGAGTGAGAGCAGAAACACATGGTGAGTAAAGGAAGAGCGAGAGCAGAAACACATGGTGAGTAAAGGAAGAGTGAGAGTAGAAACACATGGTGAGTAAAGGAAGAGTGAGAGTAGAAACACATGGTGAGTAAAGGAAGAGTGAGAGCAGAAAAACATGGTGAGTAAAGGAAGAGCGAGAGCAGAAACACATGGTGAGTAAAGGAAGAGTGAGAGTAGAAACACATGGTGAGTAAAGGAAGACTGAGAGCAGAAACACATGGTGAGTAAAGGAAGAGCGAGAGCAGAAACACATGGTGAGTAAAGGAAAAGTGTGACTAGAAACACATGGTGAGTAAAGGAAGAGTGAGAGCAGAAACACGTGGTTAGTAAAGGAAGAGTGAGAGCAGAAACACATGGTGATTAAAGGAAGAGAGAGTAGAAACACGTGGCGAGTAAAGGAAGAGTGAGAGCAGAAACACATGGTGAGTAAAGGAAGAGCGAGAGCAGAAACACATGGTGAGTAAAGGAAGAGTGAGAGTAGAAACACATGGTGAGTAAAGGAAGAGTGAGAGTAGAAACACATGGTGAGTAAAGGAAGAGTGAGAGCAGAAAAACATGGTGAGTAAAGGAAGAGCGAGAGCAGAAACACATGGTGAGTAAAGGAAGAGTGAGAGTAGAAACACATGGTGAGTAAAGGAAGACTGAGAGCAGAAACACATGGTGAGTAAAGGAAGAGCGCGAGTAGAAACACATGGTGAGTAAAGGAAGAGCGAGAGCAGAAACACATGGTGAGTAAAGGAAGAGTGAGAGCAGAAACACATGGTGAGTAAAGGAAGAGCGAGAGCAGAAACACATGGTGAGTAAAGGAAGAGTGAGAGTAGAAACACGTGGTGAGTAAAGGAAAAGTGTGACTAGAAACACATGGTGAGTAAAGGAAGAGTGAGAGCAGAAACACGTGGTTAGTAAAGGAAGAGTGAGAGCAGAAACACATGGTGATTAAAGGAAGAGAGAGTAGAAACACGTGGCGAGTAAAGGAAGAGTGAGAGCAGAAACACATGGTGAGTAAAGGAAGAGTGAGAGCAGAAACACATGGTGAGTAAAGGAAGAGTGAGAGCAGAAACACATGGTGAGTAAAGGAAGAGTGAGAGTAGAAACACATGGTGAGTAAAGGAAGAGTTAGTAGAAACACATGGTGAGTAAAAGAAGAGTGAGAGCAGAAACACATGGTGAGTAAAGGAAGAGTGAGAGCAGAAACACATGGTGAGTAAAGGAAGAGTGAGTAAAGGAAGAGTGAGTAAAGGAAGAGTGAGAGCAGAAACACGTGGTTAGTAAAGGAAGAGTGAGAGCAGAAACACATGGTGAGTAAAGGAAGAGAGAGTAGAAACACGTGGCGAGTAAAGGAAGAGTGAGAGCAGAAACACATGGTGAGTAAAGGAAGAGTGAGAGCAGAAACACATGGTGAGTAAAGGAAGAGTGAGAGCAGAAACACATGGTGAGTAAAGGAAGAGTGAGAGCAGAAACACATGGTGAGTAAAGGAAGAGTGAGAGCAGAAACACATGGTGAGTAAAGGAAGAGTGAGAGTAGAAACACATGGTGAGTAAAAGAAGAGTGAGAGCAGAAACACATGGTGAGTAAAGGAAGAGTGAGAGCAGAAACACATGGTGAGTAAAGGAAGAGTGAGTAAAGGAAGAGTGAGTAAAGGAAGAGTGAGAGTAGAAACACATGGTGAGTAAAGGAAGAGTGCAAGTAAAAACACATGGTGAGTAAAGGAAGAGTGAGAGCAGAAACTCATGGTGAGTAAAGGAAGAGTGAGAGCAGAAACACATGGTGAGTAAAGGAAGAGTGTGAGTAGAAACACATGGTGAGTAAAGGAAGAGCGAGAGCAGAAACACACGGTGAGTAAAGGAAGAGTGAGAGCAGAAACACATGGTGAGTAAAGGAAGAGTGAGAGCAGAAACACACGGTGAGTAAAGGAAGAGTGAGAGCAGAAACACATGGTGAGTAAAGGAAGAGTGAGAGCAGAAACACATGGTGAGTAAAGGAAGAGTGAGAGTAGAAACACATGGTGAGTAAAGGAAAAGTGTGACTAGAAACACATTGGCCCTCATTACGACCTTGGCGGAGAACCACGGTGCTATTTGCACCATGGTCCATGGCGCTAAGCTGCCAACTCCGCCATGGTGGTTGGCGGACTTACCGCCCCATTCCGACCTTGGCGGGGCGGTAAGTCCCCAATCCCCATTTACCCTTCCCCATTCCCATTTTTGCCCCATAGGGCATAATGGGAGTGGGGAAGGCGTTAATTACGCCACCGTAAATTACGGTGGCGTAATTAACAACAAGGTCCCTTAGCGCCATGGATTTTAACGCCTGCAAAAAGCAGGCGTTAAAATCACCATGGCGCTACGGGAACTCGTACTCAGGCGGTAAGGGTCGGCGAAGTTTACGCCAGCGTAAACCCCTTTCCGCCTGGGTCGTAATGAGGGCCATTGTGAGTAAAGGAAGAGTGAGAGCAGAAACACATGGTGAGTAAAGGAAGCGTGTGAGTAGAAACACATGGTGAGTAAAGGAATAGTGAGAGTAGAAACACATGGTGAGTAAAAGAAGAGTGAGAGCAGAAACACATGGTGAGTAAAGGAAGAGTGAGAGCAGAAACACATGGTGAGTAAAGGAAGAGTGAGTAAAGGAAGAGTGAGAGCAGAAACACATGGTGAGTAAAGGAAGAGCGAGAGCAGAAACACATGGTGAGTAAAGGAAGAGTGAGAGCAGAAACACATGGTGAGTAAAGGAAGAGTGAGAGCAGAAACACATGGTGAGTAAAGGAAGAGTGAGAGCAGAAACACATGGTGAGTAAAGGAAGAGTGAGAGCAGAAACACATGGTGAGTAAAGGAAGAGTGAGAGCAGAAACACACGGTGAGTAAAGGAAGAGTAAGAGCAGAAACACACGGTGAGTAAAGGAAGAGTGAGAGCAGAAACACATGGTGAGTAAAGGAAGAGTGAGAGCAGAAACACATGGTGAGTAAAGGAAGAGTGAGAGCAGAAACACATGGTGAGTAAAGGAAGAGTGAGAGCAGAAACACATGGTGAGTAAAGGAAGAGTGAGTAAAGGAAGAGTGAGAGCAGAAACACATGGTGAGTAAAGGAAGAGCGAGAGCAGAAACACATGGTGAGTAAAGGAAGAGTGAGAGCAGAAACACATGGTGAGTAAAGGAAGAGCGCGAGTAGAAACACATGGTGAGTAAAGGAAGACTGAGAGCAGAAACACATGGTGAGTAAAGGAAGAGCGCGAGTAGAAACACATGGTGAGTAAAGGAAGAGTGAGAGCAGAAACACATGGTGAGTAAAGGAAGAGTGAGAGCAGAAACACATGGTGAGTAAAGGAAGAGTGAGAGTAGAAACACATGGTGAGTAAAGGAAGAGTGAGAGCAGAAACACATGGTGAGTAAAGGAAGAGTGAGAGCAGAAACACATGGTGAGTAAAGGAAGAGTGAGAGTAGAAACACATGGTGAGTAAAGGAAGAGTGAGAGTAGAAGCACATGGTGAGTAAAGGAAGAGTGAGAGTAGAAGCACATGGTGAGTAAAGGAAGAGTTAGTAGAAACACATGGTGAGTAAAGGAAGAGTGAGAGCAGAAACACATGGTGAGGCCTCGAGACGGCACTGATGAAGATGAGTGGAAAGGACAGGAGAGGAGCTGCAGGGGAGACCCTTGTGGCCATGCCGGCATGGCAACTTGCCAAGATGGCAGACTAGGATCCGCACCCCAAGTCAGGAAAGGGAAGCCGGCTTCCTGGCCAACCTTAGCTGGTCAGAATGCAAATGGAAGCTGTGGTAAGCTACCACTCTGTCACCCTACGATAATCCCACCCGCAGGGACCCTCAGCTGGAAAGCCGTGGAAGGAGGTTTTGGGGCGTATCCTCGTGCAACCCAGAACCTACTTTTGGAATTATTCCGGCCAGACATGCAGGCAGAGGAAGGGCCCCCCGGGAGAGGAACTGAAACTACCAAGAAAAGAACCAAGAGAGAAGAGTGGGGGCCACGCAAACCCCCAGGATTGTTAGTGCATAAATCCTGGGGACACACCACTGGGGCGTTACCCCAGAGCGACGGCCGTGCATTCCAGACACCCTGTTATATTTTGAGACCAGAGACATTATTCCCCCGAGACTCTGTTGATGACCCCCAAGGGGAAGGCGGCCTGTTATTGAGGTCCAGGATCCCCGGAGTGGGAACACCCTGGATTGGGGGCGAATGGGGTGATGGCCCCCAAGACTTCTTCACCCTGCTAGAAGCCACCCAGGGCTTTGGCCCAGGAGGCAGTGTCCCACTGAGCCCCAGGGGCGGTCACTTAGGAAGTTTGAGCAGGACTGCTGAGGGGGTTTTGCTGTCATTTGGGAATATATTATAATACACCTGTGTTTTGGTTTTCTAAATACGTGCTGCGGATGAAACATCCCCACCATGAAAGGGTCTCTGCCAAGCTTCTCCTCTCTGCCTGTAAGAAGGGGCGGACAGAGACACAGGAGGGCTGGGCAATGAGGCTGCCCGGTGCTGCAGGCCCAGCCCTCCCGGCCCCACCAGGGCTCAGCCTGCGGCCATCGATACATTGATTGTCGGCAGGTGAGGGTTCCTCGAGAAACTCTCATGCAGCGGATTTCCTAAGTTACATAAGTGGCCAAAGTAAGACTACCTTTACTAAGCTAAAACAATAGTGTTAGTAGCACTCCAGCCACTAATTGGTGCAAGGGCAAAGTACACTACTGTTTATCTCAGTAAAGCAGCCCCTGCCCTCTTTCACCTTAGGATGCAGCCCGTTTGCTGTGGTTCGGAGCTACACATGCACCCAGCCTTTAAACCTGTCCCCAGTCTTTCCCTAAGGTAGCGGCACATCACCCCGGAGGCCCTAAGGTAGCGGCACATCGCCTCGAAGGCCCTAAGGTAGCGGCACATCGCCTCGAAGGCCCTAAGGTAGCGGCACATCACCTCGAAGGCCCTAAGGTAGCGGCACATCACCTCGAAGGCCCTAAGGTAGCGGCAAATCGCCTCGAAGGCCATAAGGTAGCGGCACATCACCTCGAAGGCCCTAAGGTAGCGGCACATCGCCTCGAAGGCCCTAAGGTAGCGGCACATCGCTTCAAAGGCCCTAAGGTAGCGGCACATCGCCTCGAAGGCCCTAAGGTAGCGGCACATCACCTCGAAGGCCCTAAGATAGCGGGACATCGTCTCAAAGGCCCTAAGATAGCGGCACATCGTCTCAAAGGCCCTAAGGTAGCGGCACATCGCCTCGAAGGCCCTAAGGTAGCGGCACATCACCTCGAAGGCCCTAAGGTAGCGGCACATCGCCTCAAAGGCCCTAAGGTAGCGGCACATCGCTTCAAAGGCCCTAAGGTAGCGGCACATCACCTCGAAGGCCCTAAGGTAGCGGCACATCGCTTCAAAGGCCCTAAGGTAGCGGCACATCACCTCGAAGGCCCTAAGGTAGCGGCACATCGCCTCGAAGGCCCTAAGGTAGCGGCACATCGCCTCGAAGGCCCTAAGGTAGCGGCACATCGCCTCGAAGGCCATAAGGTAGCGGCACATCACCCCGAAGGCCCTAAGGTAGCGGCACATCGCCTCAAAGGCCCTAAGGTAGCGGCACATCGCTCGAAGGCCATAAGGTAGCGGCACATCACCTCAAAGGCCCTAAGGTAGCGGCACATCGCCTCGAAGGCCATAAGGTAGCGGCACATCACCTCGAAGGCCCTAAGGTAGCGGCACATCGCCTCAAAGGCCCTAAGGTAGCGGCACATCGCTCGAAGGCCATAAGGTAGCGGCACATCACCTCAAAGGCCCTAAGGTAGCGGCACATCGCCTCGAAGGCCCTAAGGTAGCGGCACATCACCTCGAAGGCCCTAAGGTAGCGGCACACCGCTTCAAAGGCCCTAAGGTAGCGGCACATCGCCTCGAAGGCCCTAAGGTAGCGGCACATCACCTCGAAGGCCCTAAGGTAGCGGCACACCGCTTCAAAGGCCCTAAGGTAGCGGCACATCGCCTCGAAGGCTATGTGTACAGAGGGCTTATTTTATCAAGTTTGACAAATTCTCAAATAGTTCTTCAGTGTTTCCTGCATAACTGTACTATGGAGAAGGACGCTTGCCTGTTTAATCTTTTAATCCGTGTAATTTGCTCAAGATTACTCGTTTAGCTCCTCAAGGAAATTATGCGGCGATTGTAATATGTTGCTGTAAAAACTGAAGATGGGACGAGAAGGAGTTCACTGATAAATGGAAAACCTAGAAACTGGGAAGCCTGGGTGTAAATCCTGGCCTCCCCACTTGGTCAACTTGTGTGATTGTGGGGCTTTACTTAACTGTGCCTTATTTTCATCGCTGCTAATAATTGAGAGACCTAGAAGTCATATTATTCAATGTGCACTATACAAAAAGCATATTGGTCATTATTGCATAATAATGACCAATTATGGACAGTGCACTGCAGGCCGAATTGAGAGCCACTTCTGTCACAGAAAAGTCCACTGTCACTTACAGACTATTGGCTGGAGAAGTTCCCTGGCACCTGGGTTTACAAAAGACAGCAAAACTATCTGAAATCTTAGTTTCGTCCTGTCCGGGTATTTGATGACAATAATTTCTACCTAGTATAACAAATATTTAGCTTGAGTTTGCTAGCTGTGACAATGAGTTTTGTCTATAACTGCCGTGAGAAAAGGTGTCGAACTTGGAATCAAAAGAGCTGGGATGAATCCAGGAATCACTACATGACTAAAATTGTGTGATCCTGGGCAACAGCTTTCATATCTCTGTGCCTCCTCCACTTATCTGGCAAAATTGGTTGTGCATAAAACAGTGCTTCGTATAAGAATTGTTATATACAAATGAAAACACTGTTGAACCCAGGGGTCCTTAATCAGTAACATGTCATGCATGGATGGGATGCAGAATAAGTCTGACACCAAACAATCAGACTGACTCAGGAAGTTGGCAAAAGTCTCATCCGACTGTTTTATTATCAATTGTCGAAAACAGGGAGTTACAATGGACACCAACAGACGTTTGCTCGAGCTCTCAAACATTTTGCATGAAAAACATATTCATATACTACAAATTTGTCACACGTGACGTCATACTACATGGCAAACAAGAAAAACCTACGGGGGTTGTGATTGGCTTAAGGGGAACATCTAAGTATACTTTCTATAAGGGAACAGGTTGTGATTGGGTCTCTACAGTCAGGTGGACAACTTATGACCACCCCTAGTGCAAGTCATTTTCATCAGTTATTAGATACACAGTATATCATTGCCTACCAAACTATAAGGCTCTTTGTTATATGGCCTTCTACAATTGGTGGGCATGCGCGTACCCTTCTGGAACATTTGGCTTACTAGCAGCACGTAGTCAGGTACCCCAGGTATTAGTGGATGGACTTTGACCGAACCTCCCCACCGAATTAGCCCAACATCTCTCATGCCTCTGCCATTCAGATTGTCTTTGAAGTTGGCCTTGCAAAGTATCCTTGCTGCTGGGAAGATAAGGGAGTACAGGCACACACTTATCACACTTCAGGTTTGCATGCCCAACTCCTATTTCCATCCTTGACTCACGTGACAGGAGAGTGTATTTCAGCGCAGAAATTTAATTGTTTTCAATTAATAAACTTGACACTCATGGTGTTCTATCTTTGCACCTTAACTTGAGATGATTCAACATCTCACGGTTTCTGTTCTTCAACGGTAGGTAACCAGTTCTGGGCCGCTTCAGCCTTCGACACACAGCCAAACAGCGTTTCCATGCTCTTAGCTTCATGTGGCTGCAACACAGCTTTCCGATCTTTCTTTCCCCGTGTGTCTGAGCTTACTAAATATGAGACAACGATGTCCAGATTCTATATAATGGGGGCACCGCCTGCAGTCTATTCTCTATGTATAGCTAGCCTTTATGATTATTTGTCTACTTGCGTTGCTGCATCTGTACAGTGATTAAACAGCTTGCATTTTTTGCAGTGCTTTTCACACATGCAATCTTCATTCCACATATGAAGGTTTACTCGATTCTTTATTTCGTCCTTTTCTTCAGCCACTCTTCTCAGTGAGCCACGCTCGCTTCTTGTGACTTCACCAACTTCTTCTTCTCTCATCTTCATATTCCTTCGGGGATCTCCTCCAAGAGATTGTCATCTCTACGGGGATGCATCAGAGAGGGTTTTCTTAGTGGATACCTTTTCTCGAAGGCTCTCCGTGGAATAGGCAACATCACTGATGTCGTGCATGGCACGAGTTCTGGTTTCCAGCATATAGGAAGTATGGGGGCGGGACTTCCTGAAGAGGCATTCAGCTGCTCCTCTAAACGGTGGCATTCCGTCCTGCCTGGAAGTGTTTAATAGCAGTTCAGCGAGCAGTGTTACGCTACCGTCAGATCTTCTCACTTCCCTGTAGCCTCACTCTTACCGGGAGAGATTAGTGATCTTAACACTGGGGAGACTGATTGGACTTGCACAAGGGTTCCACAGTATGGACAAACAGCATAGGGTGCTGATAGCCTGAAGCTTAACAACATATTGAATACCTAGTGTGAAATCCCATGTACACTGGCCACAGTGCGTGAGGAGAGACTTTTTCAGAGTGTTAGTACATGATGTGATATAGTTGGTTATTAGTAGCTTATTTCCTATGGGTGTAGCTCCCTCTAGTGGTGACAACAGGAAAAGCGGGCAGTCCCTACTGCGCATGACTGCATCAACATAGATCTGGCCTTTTATTATTGTATGATTGCATTCAGGCCCTGACCAGTCACTTCCCTGGCTACACACATTTTTCGACTCTAACGGGAGACTCAACCTTTTACATATCCCGCTAACTTCACAGACAAACGTGAAAATGAAAGAAGCGTGATTGCCACCCGCTGTGACCCTGCAACTTGCCTGTCATGGCTCCACGAGCAAACACGCCCCTGCCCAGCCCCGTCCCCATCGCTAAGCCATACATCCCACTGGTAGTGGGACCAGAGGGTCAACTTTTTCCATTTTCGACGCTGGTTCTGGCTGAATTGGAAAAGATGAGGAAAGGCTAGAGAAGAGAGAGGATGTTTGGTGGCTTAAGGAGGGCCATTGGAAAAGGAGAAAGTGACGCATTAGGGGTTGGACGAGAGACACAAATATTAATCCTGAGTGCTACATGCTATAGAGAGCATCCATTTACTCTGTGGTGCCCGCCCTGCCTTAAAGGCCTCCAGAAATGAAATCCCGCGGCCTAGATAAAATATTAAATGACCTGTGGAAGCATAGCTCCTGCCTTTTCCAAAGACCTGGGCACCTCCCAGACACTTGGTCCCGGGTATCATGGCTCCCATCTATAAAGGTGGTGATTCCCTGGACTCCAAGAACTAGGGAGGAGTCTGGGTAAGCAGTAACCAGCATACTGTTCTGCAGCCCCATGAAAGGGACGTCCTTTGGGGGTCGCCAGGGGTCACAGGTGCAACCCCTGAAGTGTCCCTTGCTAACCTTAAAATAAAAAATATGATTATTTTTTAAATTTTTAAATGTTAGCTCCTGGGCTGTGGCCAGAGCCATGTGGCTCTTTGTTTCGGGAGTGGCTGGCTTTCTTGTTCAGGCCTCTTAAAAAACAGGGGGTTCCACAAGTGTATCACTTTGAGCAGGGACCCTAAATAAGAAAGAATAGGAATAACAAATAATTTGCATTTCTGGAATTCTATATAATAATTGCCAGACTCATTAAAGGTTTATTTCAGGTACACTTCAGTGGGTGAGTCACTGATTTAGTCTGTTCTTAAACACCTCAAATTCACAATGCAGGGAGAGGGATATGGGTGAGTCTGCTGAGGGGAAGGATGGAAGCTTGCAGGTATATTCACTGTCTGGGGCAGCTTAGGGGGAGAGGCATATAGGTGAGTCTGCTGACGGGAAGGATGGAAGCTTGCAAGTATATTCACTGTCTGTGCAGCTTGGGGGAGAGTGATATGGGTGAGTCTGTGAAGGGGAAGGATGGAAGCCTGCAGGTATATTCACTGTCTGGGGCACCTTAGGGGGAGAGGCATATGGGTGAGTCTGCTCAGGGGAAGGATGGAAGCTTACATGTATATTCACTGCCTGGGGCAGCTTGAGGGAGAGGGATATGGGTGAGTCTGCTGAGGGGAAGGATGGAAGCTTGCAGGTATATTCACTGCCTGAGGCAGCCTGGAGGTTGAGGGATGTGGGTGAGTCTGCTCAGGGGAAGGATGGAAGCTTGCAGGAATATTCACTGGGGCAGCTTGAGGGAGAGGGATATGGGTGAGTCTGCTCAGGGGAAGGATGGAAGCTTGCAGGTATATTCACTGTCTATGCGGCTTGGGGGAGAGGGATATGGGTGAGTCTGCTGAGGGGAAGGATGGAAGCTTGCAGGTATATTCACTGTCTATGCGGCTTGGGGGAGAGGCATATGGGTGAGTCTGCTCAGGGGAAGGCTGGAAGCTTGCAGGTATATTCACTGTCTTTGCAGCTTGGGGGAGAGTGATATGGGTGAGTCTGTGAAGTGGAAGGATGGAAGCCTGCAGGTATATTCACTGTCTGGGGCAGCTTAGGGGGAGAGGCATATGGGTGAGTCTGCTCAGGGGAAGGATGGAAGCTTGCAGGTATATTCACTGTCTGTGCAGCTTGGGGGAGAGTGATATGGGTGAGTCTGTGAAGGGGAAGGATGGAAGCCTGCAGGTATATTCACTGTCTGGGGCACCTTAGGGGGAGAGGCATATGGGTGAGTCTGCTCAGGGGAAGGATGGAAGCTTACAGGTATATTCACTGCCTGGGGCAGCTTGAGGGAGAGGGATATGGGTGAGTCTGCTGAGGGGAAGGATGGAAGCTTGCAGGTATATTCACTGCCTGAGGCAGCCTGGAGGTTGAGGGATGGGGTTGAGTCTGCTCAGGGGAAGGATGGAAGCTTGCAGGAATATTCACTGGGGCAGCTTGAGGGAGAGGGATATGGGTGAGTCTGCTCAGGGGAAGGATGGAAGCTTGCAGGTATATTCACTGTCTATGCGGCTTGGGGGAGAGGGATATGGGTGAGTCTGCTGAGGGGAAGGATGGAAGCTTGCAGGTATATTCACTGTCTATGCGGCTTGGGGGATAGGCATATGGGTGAGTCTGCACAGGGGAAGGATGGAAGCTTGCAGGTAAATTCATTGTCTGGGCAGCTTAGGGGGAGAGGCATATGGGTGAGTCTGCTCAGGGGAAGGATGGAAGCTTGCAGGTATATTCACTGTCTGTGCAGCTTGGGGGAGAGTGATATGGGTGAGTCTGTGAAGGGGAAGGATGGAAGCCTGCAGGTATATTCACTGTCTGGGGCAGCTTAGGGGGAGAGGCATATGGGTGAGTCTGCTCAGGGGAAGGATGGAAGCTTGCAGGTATATTCACTGTCTGTGCAGCTTGGGGGAGAGTGATATGGGTGAGTCTGTGAAGGGGAAGGATGGAAGCCTGCAGGTATATTCACTGTCTGGGGCACCTTAGGGGGAGAGGCATATGGGTGAGTCTGCTCAGGGGAAGGATGGAAGCTTACAGGTATATTCACTGATTGGGGCAGCTTGAGGGAGAGGGATATGGGTGAGTCTGCTGAGAGGAAGGATGGAAGCTTGCAGGTATATTCACTGCCTGAGGCAGCCTGGAGGTTGAGGGATGTGGGTGAGTCTGCTCAGGGGAAGGATGGAAGCTTGTAGGAATATTCACTGGGGCAGCTTGAGGGAGAGGGATATGGGAGAGTCTGCTCAGGGGAAGGATGGAAGCTTGCAGGTATATTCACTGTCTATGCGGCTTGGGGGAGAGGGATATGGGTGAGTCTGCTGAGGGGAAGGATGGAAGCTTGCAGGTATATTCACTGTCTATGCGGCTTGGGGGAGAGGCATATGGGTGAGTCTGCTCAGGGGAAGGATGGAAGCTTGCAGGTATATTCACTGTCTATGCGGCTTGGGGGAGAGGGATATGGGTGAGTCTGCTGAGGAGAAGGATGGAAGCTTGCAGGTATATTCACTGTCTGGGGCAGCTTAGGGGGAGAGGCATATGGGTGAGTCTGCTCAGGGGAAGGATGGAAGCTTGCATATATATTCACTGCCTGGGGCAGCCTGGTGGTTGAGGGATGTGGGTGAGTCTGCTCAGGGGAAGGCTGGAAGCTTGCAGGTAAATTCATTGTCTGGCAGCTTAGGGGAGAGGCATAGGGGTGAGTCTGCTCAGGGGAAGGATGGAAGCTTGCAGGTATATTCACTGTCTGTGCAGCTTGGGGGAGAGTGATATGGGTGAGTCTGTGAAGGGGAAGGATGGAAGCCTGCAGGTATATGCACTGTCTGGGGCAGTTTAGGGGGAGAGGCATATGGGTGAGTCTGCTCAGGGGAAGGATGGAAGCTTACAGGTATATTCACTGCCTGGGGCAGCTTGAGGGAGAGGGATATGGGTGAGTCTGCTGAGGGGAAGGATGGAAGCTTGCAGGTATATTCACTGTCTGGGGCAGCTTCGGGGAGAGGGATATGGGTGAGTCTGCTGAGGGGACGGATGGAAGCTTACAGGTATATTCACTGCCTGGGGAAGCTTGAGGGAGAGGGATATGGGTGAGTCTGCTGAGGGGAAGGATGGAAGCTTGCAGGTATATTCACTGTCTGGGGCAGCTTAGGGGGAGAGGCATATGGGTGAGTCTGCTCAGGGGAAGGATGGAAGCTTGCAGGTATATTCACTGTCTGTGCAGCTTGGGGGAGAGTGATATGGGTGAGTCTGTGAAGGGGAAGGATGGAAGCCTGCAGGTATATTCACTGTCTGGGGCAGCTTAGGGGGAGAGGCATATGGGTGAGTCTGCTCAGGGGAAGGATGTAAGCTTGCAGGTATATTCACTGCCTGGGGCAGCTTGAGGGAGAGGGATATGGGTGAGTCTGCTGAGGGGAAAGGTGGAAGCTTGCAGGTATATTCACTGTCTGGGCAGCTTGGGGGAGAGGGATATGGGTGAGTCTGCTGAGGGGACGGATGGAAGCTTACAGGTATATTCACTGCCTGGGGAAGCTTGAGGGAGAGGGATATGGGTGAGTCTGCTGAGGGGAAGGATGGAAGCTTGCAGGTATATTCACTGTCTGGGGCAGCTTAGGGGGAGAGGCATATGGGTGAGTCTGCTCAGGGGAAGGATGGAAGCTTGCAGGTATATTCACTGTCTGTGCAGCTTGGGGGAGAGTGATATGGGTGAGTCTGTGAAGGGGAAGGATGGAAGCCTGCAGGTATATTCACTGTCTGGGGCACCTTAGGGGGAGAGGCATATGGGTGAGTCTGCTCAGGGGAAGGATGGAAGCTTACAGGTATATTCACTGCCTGGGGCAGCCTGGGGGTTGAGGGATGTAGGTGAGTCTGCTCAGGGGAAGGATAGAAGCTTGCAGGTATATTCACTGTCTGGGGCAGCTTGAGGGAGAGGGATATGGGTGAGTCTGCTGAGGGGACGGATGGAAGCTTACAGGTATATTCACTGCCTGGGGAAGCTTGAGGGAGAGGGATATGGGTGAGTCTGCTGAGGGCAAGGATGGAAGCTTGCAGGTATATTCACTGTCTGGGACAGCTTAGGGGGAGAGGCATATGGGTGAGTCTGCTCAGGGGAAGGATGGAAGCTTGCAGGTATATTCACTGTCTGTGCAGCTTGGGGGAGAGTGATATGGGTGAGTCTGTGAAGGGGAAGGATGGAAGCCTGCAGGTATATTCACTGTCTGGGGCAGCTTAGGGGGAGAGGCATATGGGTGAGTCTGCTCAGGGGAAGGATGGAAGCTTGCAGGTATATTCACTGTCTGTGCAGCTTGGGGGAGAGTGATATGGGTGAGTCTGTGAAGGGGAAGGATGGAAGCCTGCAGGTATATTCACTGTCTGGGGCACCTTAGGGGGAGAGGCATATGGGTGAGTCTGCTCAGGGGAAGGATGGAAGCTTACAGGTATATTCACTGATTGGGGCAGCTTGAGGGAGAGGGATATGGGTGAGTCTGCTGAGAGGAAGGATGGAAGCTTGCAGGTATATTCACTGCCTGAGGCAGCCTGGAGGTTGAGGGATGTGGGTGAGTCTGCTCAGGGGAAGGATGGAAGCTTGTAGGAATATTCACTGGGGCAGCTTGAGGGAGAGGGATATGGGAGAGTCTGCTCAGGGGAAGGATGGAAGCTTGCAGGTATATTCACTGTCTATGCGGCTTGGGGGAGAGGGATATGGGTGAGTCTGCTGAGGGGAAGGATGGAAGCTTGCAGGTATATTCACTGTCTATGCGGCTTGGGGGAGAGGCATATGGGTGAGTCTGCTCAGGGGAAGGATGGAAGCTTGCAGGTATATTCACTGTCTATGCGGCTTGGGGGAGAGGGATATGGGTGAGTCTGCTGAGGGGAAGGATGGAAGCTTGCAGGTATATTCACTGTCTGGGGCAGCTTAGGGGGAGAGGCATATGGGTGAGTCTGCTCAGGGGAAGGATGGAAGCTTGCATATATATTCACTGCCTGGGGCAGCCTGGTGGTTGAGGGATGTGGGTGAGTCTGCTCAGGGGAAGGCTGGAAGCTTGCAGGTAAATTCATTGTCTGGCAGCTTAGGGGAGAGGCATAGGGGTGAGTCTGCTCAGGGGAAGGATGGAAGCTTGCAGGTATATTCACTGTCTGTGCAGCTTGGGGGAGAGTGATATGGGTGAGTCTGTGAAGGGGAAGGATGGAAGCCTGCAGGTATATGCACTGTCTGGGGCAGTTTAGGGGGAGAGGCATATGGGTGAGTCTGCTCAGGGGAAGGATGGAAGCTTACAGGTATATTCACTGCCTGGGGCAGCTTGAGGGAGAGGGATATGGGTGAGTCTGCTGAGGGGAAGGATGGAAGCTTGCAGGTATATTCACTGTCTGGGGCAGCTTCGGGGAGAGGGATATGGGTGAGTCTGCTGAGGGGACGGATGGAAGCTTACAGGTATATTCACTGCCTGGGGAAGCTTGAGGGAGAGGGATATGGGTGAGTCTGCTGAGGGGAAGGATGGAAGCTTGCAGGTATATTCACTGTCTGGGGCAGCTTAGGGGGAGAGGCATATGGGTGAGTCTGCTCAGGGGAAGGATGGAAGCTTGCAGGTATATTCACTGTCTGTGCAGCTTGGGGGAGAGTGATATGGGTGAGTCTGTGAAGGGGAAGGATGGAAGCCTGCAGGTATATTCACTGTCTGGGGCAGCTTAGGGGGAGAGGCATATGGGTGAGTCTGCTCAGGGGAAGGATGTAAGCTTGCAGGTATATTCACTGCCTGGGGCAGCTTGAGGGAGAGGGATATGGGTGAGTCTGCTGAGGGGAAAGATGGAAGCTTGCAGGTATATTCACTGTCTGGGCAGCTTGGGGGAGAGGGATATGGGTGAGTCTGCTCAGGGGAAGGATGGAAGCTTGCAGGTATATTCACTGCCTGAGGCAGCCTGGGGGTTGAGGGATGTGGGTGAGTCTGCTCAGGGGAAGGATGGAAGCTTGCAGGTATATTCACTGTCTGGGGCAGCTTGAGGGAGAGGGATATGGGTGAGGCTGGTCAGGGGAAGGATGGAAGCTTGCAGGTATATTCACTGTCTTAGCAGCTTGGAGGAGAGTGATATGGGTGAGTCTGTGAAGGGGAAGGATGGAAGCCTGCAGGTATATTCACTGTCTGGGGCAGCTTAGGGGGAGAGGCATATGGGTGAGTCTGCTCAGGGGAAGGATGGAAACTTGCAGGTATATTCACTTTCTGTGCAGCTTGGGGGAGAGTGATATGGGTGAGTCTGTGAAGGGGAAGGATGGAAGCTTACAGGTATATTCACTGTCTGGGGCAGCTTAGGGGGAGAGGCATATGGGTGAGTCTGCTCAGGGGAAGGATGTAAGCTTACAGGTATATTCACTGCCTGGGGCAGCTTGAGGGAGAGGGATATGGGTGAGTCTGCTGAGGGGAAGGATGGAAGCTTGCAGGTATATTCACTGTCTGGGCAGCTTGGGGGAGAGGGATATGGGTGAGTCTGCTCAGGGGAACGATGGAAGCTTGCAGGTATATTCACTGTCTGGGGCACCTTAGGGGGAGAGGCATATGGGTGAGTCTGCTCAGGGGAAGGATGGAAGCTTACAGGTATATTCACTGCCTGGGGCAGCTTGAGGGAGAGGGATATGGGTGAGTCTGCTGAGGGGAAGGATGGAGGCTTGCAGGTATATTCACTGCCTGAGGCAGTCTGGAGGTTGAGGGATGTGGGTGAGTCTGCTCAGGGGAAGGATGGAAGCTTGCAGGAATATTCACTGGGGCAGCTTGAGGGAGAGGGATATGGGTGAGTCTGCTCAGGGGAAGGATGGGGCTTGCAGGTATATTCACTGTCTATGCGGCTTGGGGGAGAGGGATATGGGTGAGTCTGCTGAGGGGAAGGATGGAAGCTTGCAGGTATATTCACTGTCTATGCGGCTTGGGGGAGAGGCATATGGGTGAGTCTGCTCAGGGGAAGGATGGAAGCTTGCAGGTATATTCACTGTCTATGCGGCTTGGGGGAGAGGGATATGGGCGAGTCTGCTGAGGGGAAGGATGGAAGCTTGCTGGTATATTCACTGTCTGGGGCAGCTTAGGGGGAGAGGCATATGGGTGAGTCTGCTGAGGGGAAGGATGGAAGCTTGCATATATATTCACTGCCTGGGGCAGCCTGGTGGTTGAGGGATGTGGGTGAGTCTGCTGAGGGGAAGGATGGAAGCTTGCAGGTATATTCACTGGGGAAGCTTAGGGGGAGAGGCATATGGGTGAGTCTGCTCAGGGGAAGGATGGAAGCTTGCAGGTATATTCACTGTCTATGCAGCTTGGGGGAGAGTGATATGGGTGAGTCTGTGAAGGGGAAGGATGGAAGCCTGCAGGTATATTCACTGTCTGGGGCAGCTTAGGGGGAGAGTGATATGGGTGAGTCTGTGAAGGGGAAGGATGGAAGCTTGCAGGTATATTCACTGTCTATGCAGCTTGGGGGAGAGTGATATGGGTGAGTCTGTGAAGGGGAAGGATGGAAGCCTGCAGGTATATTCACTGTCTGGGGCAGCTTAGGGGGAGAGGCATATGGGTGAGTCTGCTCAGGGGAAGGATGGAAGCTTGAAGGTATATTCACTGTCTGAGGCAGCTTAGGGGGAGAGGCATATGGGTGAGTCTGCTCAGGGGAAGGATGGAAGCTTGCAGGTATATTCACTGCCTGGGGCAGCTTGAAGGAGAGGGATATGGGTGAGTCTGCTGAGGGGAAGGATGGAAGCTTGCAGGTATATTCACTGTCTGGGCAGCTTGGGGGAGAGGGATATGGGTGAGTCTGCTCAGGGGAAGGATGGAAGCTTGCAGGTATATTCACTGTCTGGGGCACCTTAGGGGGAGAGGCATATGGGTGAGTCTGCTGAGGGGAAGGATGGAAGCTTGCAGGTATGTTCACTGCCTGAGGCAGCCTGGGGGTTGAGGGATGTGGGTGAGTCTGCTCAGGGGAAGGATAGAAGCTTGCAGGTATATTCACTGTCTGGGGCAGCTTGAGGGAGAGGGATATGGGTGAGTCTGCTGAGGGGACGGATGGAAGCTTACAGGTATATTCACTGCCTGGGGAAGCTTGAGGGAGAGGGATATGGGTGAGTCTGCTGAGGGCAAGGATGGAAGCTTGCAGGTATATTCACTGTCTGGGACAGCTTAGGGGGAGAGGCATATGGGTGAGTCTGCTCAGGGGAAGGATGGAAGCTTGCAGGTATATTCACTGTCTGTGCAGCTTGGGGGAGAGTGATATGGGTGAGTCTGTGAAGGGGAAGGATGGAAGCCTGCAGGTATATTCACTGTCTGGGGCAGCTTAGGGGGAGAGGCATATGGGTGAGTCTGCTCAGGGGAAGGATGTAAGCTTGCAGGTATATTCACTGCCTGGAGCAGCTTGAGGGAGAGGGATATGGGTGAGTCTGCTGAGGGGAAAGATGGAAGCTTGCAGGTATATTCACTGTCTGGGCAGCTTGGGGGAGAGGGATATGGGTGAGTCTGCTCAGGGGAAGGATGGAAGCTTGCAGGTATATTCACTGCCTGAGGCAGCCTGGGGGTTGAGGGATGTGGGTGAGTCTGCTCAGGGGAAGGATGGAAGCTTGCAGGTATATTCACTGTCTGGGGCAGCTTGAGGGAGAGGGATATGGGTGAGGCTGGTCAGGGGAAGGATGGAAGCTTGCAGGTATATTCACTGTCTGGGCAGCTTGGGGGGAAAGGTATGTGGGTGAGTCCGCTCAGGGGAAGGATGGAAGCTTGCAGGTATATTCACTGTCTGGGACGGCTTGCAGGGTTGGGGGGGAGTGGGGAATGGGTGAGTCTGCTCAGAGGAAGGATGGAAGCGTGCAGATATATTGACTGTCTGGGCAGCTTGTGGGAGAGTGATATGGGTGAGTCTGCTCAGGGAAAGGATGGAAGCTTGCTGGTATATGCACTGTATGGGGCAGCTTGCGTGGGGGGATACGGGTGAGGCTGGTCAGGGGAAGGATGGAAGCTTGCAGGTATATTCACTGTCTGGGGCAGCTTTTGGGGAGGGGCATATGGGTGAGTCTGCTCAGGGGAAGGATGGAAGCTTACAGGTATATTCACTGCCTGGGGCAGCTTGAGGAAGAGGGATATGGGTGAGTCTGCTGAGGGGAAGGATGGAGGCTTGCAGGTATATTCACTGCCTGAGGCAGTCTGGAGGTTGAGGGATGTGGGTGAGTCTGCTCAGGGGAAGGATGGAAGCTTGCAGGAATATTCACTGGGGCAGCTTGAGGGAGAGGGATATGGGTGAGTCTGCTCAGGGGAAGGATGGAAGCTTGCAGGTATATTCACTGTCTATGCGGCTTGGGGGAGAGGGATATGGGTGAGTCTGCTGAGGGGAAGGATGGAAGCTTGCAGGTATATTCACTGTCTATGCGGCTTGGGGGAGAGGCATATGGGTGAGTCTGCTCAGGGGAAGGATGGAAGCTTGCAGGTATATTCACTGTCTATGCGGCTTGGGGGAGAGGGATATGGGCGAGTCTGCTGAGGGGAAGGATGGAAGCTTGCTGGTATATTCACTGTCTGGGGCAGCTTAGGGGGAGAGGCATATGGGTGAGTCTGCTCAGGGGAAGGATGGAAGCTTGCATATATATTCACTGCCTGGGGCAGCCTGGTGGTTGAGGGATGTGGGTGAGTCTGCTGAGGGGAAGGCTGGAAGCTTGCAGGTAAATTCATTGTCTGGGCAGCTTAGGGGGAGAGGCATATGGGTTAGTCTGCTCAGGGGAAGGATGGAAGCTTGCAGGTATATTCACTGTCTGTGCAGCTTGGGGGAGAGTGATATGGGTGAGTCTGTGAAGGGGAAGGATGGAAGCCTGCAGGTATATGCACTGTCTGGGGCAGTTTAGGGGGAGAGGCATATGGGTGAGTCTGCTCAGGGGAAGGATGGAAGCTAACAGGTATATTCACTGCCTGGGGCAGCTTGAGGGAGAGGGATATGGGTGAGTCTGCTGAGGGGAAGGATGGAAGCTTGCAGGTATATTCACTGTCTGGGGCAGCTTCGGGGAGAGGGATATGGGTGAGTCTGCTGAGGGGACGGATGGAAGCTTACAGGTATATTCACTGCCTGGGGAAGCTTGAGGGAGAGGGATATGGGTGAGTCTGCTGAGGGGAAGGATGGAAGCTTGCAGGTATATTCACTATCTGGGGCAGCTTAGGGGGAGAGGCATATGGGTGAGTCTGCTCAGGGGAAGGATGGAAGCTTGCAGGTATATTCACTGTCTGTGCAGCTTGGGGGAGAGTGATATGGGTGAGTCTGTGAAGGGGAAGGATGGAAGCCTGCAGGTATATTCACTGTCTGGGGCAGCTTAGGGGGAGAGGCATATGGGTGAGTCTGCTCAGGGGAAGGATGTAAGCTTGCAGGTATATTCACTGCCTGGGGCAGCTTGAGGGAGAGGGATATGGGTGAGTCTGCTGAGGGGAAAGATGGAAGCTTGCAGGTATATTCACTGTCTGGGCAGCTTGGGGGATAGGGATATGGGTGAGTCTGCTCAGGGGAAGGATGGAAGCTTGCATGTATATTCACTGCCTGAGGCAGCCTGGGGGTTGAGGGATGTGGGTGAGTCTGCTCAGGGGAAGGATGGAAGCTTGCAGGTATATTCACTGTCTGGGGCAGCTTGAGGGAGAGGGATATGGGTGAGGCTGGTCAGGGGAAGGATGGAAGCTTGCAGGTATATTCACTGTCTGTGCAGCTTGGGGGAGAGTGATATGGGTGAGTCTGTGAAGGGGAAGGATGGAAGCCTGCAGGTATATTCACTGTCTGGGGCAGCTTAGGGGGAGAGGCATATGGGTGAGTCTGCTCAGGGGAAGGATGGAAACTTGCAGGTATATTCACTTTCTGTGCAGCTTGGGGGAGAGTGATATGGGTGAGTCTGTGAAGGGGAAGGATGGAAGCTTACAGGTATATTCACTGTCTGGGGCAGCTTAGGGGGAGAGGCATATTTGTGAGTCTGCTCAGGGGAAGGATGTAAGCTTACAGGTATATTCACTGCCTGGGGCAGCTTGAGGGAGAGGGATATGGGTGAGTCTGCTGAGGGGAAGGATGGAAGCTTGCAGGTATATTCACTGTCTGGGCAGCTTGGGGGAGAGGGATATGGGTGAGTCTGCTCAGGGGAAGGATGGAAGCTTGCAGGTATATTCACTGTCTGGGGCACCTTAGGGGGAGAGGCATATGGGTGAGTCTGCTCAGGGGAAGGATGGAAGCTTACAGGTATATTCACTGCCTGGGGCAGCTTGAGGGAGAGGGATATGGGTGAGTCTGCTGAGGGGAAGGATGGAAGCTTGCAGGTATATTCACTGACTGAGGCAGCCTGGGGGTTGAGGGATGTGGGTGAGTCTGCTGAGGGGAAGGATGGAAGCTTGCAGGTATATTCACTGGGGCAGCTTAGGGGGAGAGGCATATGGGTGAGTCTGCTCAGGGGAAGGATGGAAGCTTGCAGGTATATTCACTGTCTATGCAGCTTGGGGGAGAGTGATATGGGTGAGTCTGTGAAGGGGAAGGATGGAAGCCTGCAGGTATATTCACTGTCTGGGGCAGCTTAGGGGGAGAGTGATATGGGTGAGTCTGTGAAGGGGAAGGATGGAAGCTTGCAGGCATATTCACTGTCTATGCAGCTTGGTGGAGAGTGATATGGGTGAGTCTGTGAAGGGGAAGGATGGAAGCCTGCAGGTATATTCACTGTCTGGGGCAGCTTAGCGGGAGAGGCATATGGGTGAGTCTGCTCAGGGGAAGGATGGAAGCTTGAAGGTATATTCACTGTCTGAGGCAGCTTAGGGGGAGAGGCATATGGGTGAGTCTGCTCAGGGGAAGGATGGAAGATTGCAGGTATATTCACTGCCTGGGGCAGCTTGAAGGAGAGGGATATGGGTGAGTCTGCTGAGGGGAAGGATGGAAGCTTGCAGGTATATTCACTGTCTGGGCAGCTTGGGGGAGAGGGATATGGGTGAGTCTGCTCAGGGGAAGGATGGAAGCTTGCAGGTATATTCACTGTCTGGGGCACCTTAGGGGGAGAGGCATATGGGTGAGTCTGCTGAGGGGAAGGATGGAAGCTTGCAGGTATGTTCACTGCCTGAGGCAGCCTGGGGGTTGAGGGATGTGGGTGAGTCTGCTCAGGGGAAGGATAGAAGCTTGCAGGTATATTCACTGTCTGGGGCAGCTTGAGGGAGAGGGATATGGGTGAGTCTGCTGAGGGGACGGATGGAAGCTTACAGGTATATTCACTGCCTGGGGAAGCTTGAGGGAGAGGGATATGGGTGAGTCTGCTGAGGGCAAGGATGGAAGCTTGCAGGTATATTCACTGTCTGGGACAGCTTAGGGGGAGAGGCATATGGGTGAGTCTGCTCAGGGGAAGGATGGAAGCTTGCAGGTATATTCACTGTCTGTGCAGCTTGGGGGAGAGTGATATGGGTGAGTCTGTGAAGGGGAAGGATGGAAGCCTGCAGGTATATTCACTGTCTGGGGCAGCTTAGGGGGAGAGGCATATGGGTGAGTCTGCTCAGGGGAAGGATGTAAGCTTGCAGGTATATTCACTGCCTGGAGCAGCTTGAGGGAGAGGGATATGGGTGAGTCTGCTGAGGGGAAAGATGGAAGCTTGCAGGTATATTCACTGTCTGGGCAGCTTGGGGGAGAGGGATATGGGTGAGTCTGCTCAGGGGAAGGATGGAAGCTTGCAGGTATATTCACTGCCTGAGGCAGCCTGGGGGTTGAGGGATGTGGGTGAGTCTGCTCAGGGGAAGGATGGAAGCTTGCAGGTATATTCACTGTCTGGGGCAGCTTGAGGGAGAGGGATATGGGTGAGGCTGGTCAGGGGAAGGATGGAAGCTTGCAGGTATATTCACTGTCTGTGCAGCTTGGGGGAGAGTGATATGGGTGAGTCTGTGAAGGGGAAGGATGGAAGCCTGCAGGTATATTCACTGTCTGGGGCAGCTTAGGGGGAGAGGCATATGGGTGAGTCTGCTCAGGGGAAGGATGGAAACTTGCAGGTATATTCACTTTCTGTGCAGCTTGGGGGAGAGTGATATGGGTGAGTCTGTGAAGGGGAAGGATGGAAGCTTACAGGTATATTCACTGTCTGGGGCAGCTTAGGGGGAGAGGCATATGGGTGAGTCTGCTCAGGGGAAGGATGTAAGCTTACAGGTATATTCACTGCCTGGGGCAGCTTGAGGGAGAGGGATATGGGTGAGTCTGCTGAGGGGAAGGATGGAAGCTTGCAGGTATATTCACTGTCTGGGCAGCTTGGGGGAGAGGGATATGGGTGAGTCTGCTCAGAGGAAGGATGGAAGCTTGCAGGTATATTCACTGTCTGGGGCACCTTAGGGGGAGAGGCATATGGGTGAGTCTGCTCAGGGGAAGGATGGAAGCTTACAGGTATATTCACTGCCTGGGGCAGCTTGAGGGAGAGGGATATGGGTGAGTCTGCTGAGGGGAAGGATGGAAGCTTGCAGGTATATTCACTGACTGACGCAGCCTGGGGGTTGAGGGATGTGGGTGAGTCTGCTGAGGGGAAGGATGGAAGCTTGCAGGTATATTCACTGGGGCAGCTTAGGGGGAGAGGCATATGGGTGAGTCTGCTCAGGGGAAGGATGGAAGCTTGCAGGTATATTCACTGTCTATGCAGTTTGGGGGAGAGTGATATGGGTGAGTCTGTGAAGGGGAAGGATGGAAGCCTGCAGGTATATTCACTGTCTGGGGCAGCTTAGGGGGAGAGTGATATGGGTGAGTCTGCTCAGGGGAAGGATGGAAGCTTGCAGGTATATTCACTGTCTATGCAGCTTGGGGGAGAGTGATATGGGTGAGTCTGTGAAGGGGAAGGATGGAAGCCTGCAGGTATATTCACTGTCTGGGGCAGCTTAGTGGGAGAGGCATATGGGTGAGTCTGCTCAGGGGAAGGATGGAAACTTGAAGGTATATTCACTGTCTGAGGCAGCTTAGGGGGAGAGGCATATGGGTGAGTCTGCTCAGGGGAAGGATGGAAGCTTGCAGGTATATTCACTGCCTGGGGCAGCTTGAAGGAGAGGGATATGGGTGAGTCTGCTGAGGGGAAGGATGGAAGCTTGCAGGTATATTCACTGTCTGGGCAGCTTGGGGGAGAGGGATATGGGTGAGTCTGCTCAGGGGAAGGATGGAAGCTTGCAGGTATATTCACTGTCTGGGGCACCTTAGGGGGAGAGGCATATGGGTGAGTCTGCTGAGGGGAAGGATGGAAGCTTGCAGGTATGTTCACTGCCTGAGGCAGCCTGAGGGTTGAGGGATGTGGGTGAGTCTGCTCAGGGGAAGGATAGAAGCTTGCAGGTATATTCACTGTCTGGGGCAGCTTGAGGGAGAGGGATATGGGTGAGTCTGCTGAGGGGAAGGATGGACGCTTGCAGGTATATTCACTGGGGCAGCTTAGGGGGAGAGGCATATGGGTGAGTCTGCTCAGGGGAAGGATGGAAGCTTACAGGTATATTCACTGCCTGGGGCAGCTTGAGGGAGAGGGATATGGGTGAGTCTGCTAAGGGGAAGGATGGAAGCTTGCAGGTATATTCACTGTCTGGGGCAGCTTGAGGGAGAGGGATATGGGTGAGTCTGCTGAGGGGAAGGATGGAAGCTTGCAGGTATATTCACTGTCTGGGCAGCTTGGGGGAGAGTGATATGGGTGAGTCTGTGAAGGGGAAGGATGGAAGCTTGCAGATATATTCACTGCCTGAGGCAGCCTGGGGGTTGATGGATGTGGGTGAGTCTGCAAAGGGGAAGGATGGAAGCTTGCAGGTATATTCACTGTCTGTGCAGCTTGGGGGAGAGGGATGTGGGTGAGTCTGCTCAGGGGAAGGATGGAAGTTTGCAGGTATATTCACTGTCTGGGCAGCTTGTGGGAGAGTGATATGGGTGAGTCTGCTCAGTGGACGGATGGAAGCTTGCAGGTATAATCACTGTCTGGGGCAGCTTGGGGGAGGGGTATATGGGTGAGTCTGCTCAGGGGAAGGATGGAAGCTTGCAGGTATATTCACTGTCTGTGCAGCTTGGGGGAGAGGGATGTGGGTGAGTCTGCAAAGGGGAAGGATGGAAGCTTGCAGGTATATTCACTGTCTGTGCAGCTTGGGGGAGTGGGATATGGGTGAGTCTGCTGAGAGGAAGGATGGAGGTTTGCTGGTATATTCACTGTCTGGGGCTGCTTGGGGGGAGAGGGATATGGGGGAGTCTGCTCAGGGGAAGGATGGAAGCCTGCTGGCATATTCACTGTCTGGGGCATTTTGGGGTCAGGGGTGGGGTGAGTCTGCTTAGGAGAAGGATGGAAGCTTGCATGTGTATTCACTGTCTGTGCAGCTTGGGGGAGAGTGATATGAGTGAGTCTGTGAAGGGGAAGGATGGAAGCTTGCAGGTATATTCACTGTCTGTGCAGCTTGGGGGAGAGCGATATGGGTGAGTCTGCTCAGGGAAAGGATTGAAGCTTGCAGGTATATTCACTGTCTGGGCAGCTTGGGGGAGAGTGATATGGGTGAGTCTGCTCACGGAAAGGATGGAAGCTTGCAGGTATATTCACTGTCTGGGCAGCTTGGGGGAGAGTGATATGGGTGAGTCTGCGCAGGGGAAGGATGGAAGCTTGCAGGTATATTCACTGTCTGTGCAGCTTGGGGGAGAGTGATATGGGTGAGTCTGCGCAGGGGAAGGATGAAAGCTTGCAGGTATATTTACTGTCTGTGCAGCTTGGGGGAGAGTGATAGGGGTGAATCTGCTCAGGGAAAGGATGGAAGCTTGCAGGTATATTCACTGTCTGGGCAGCTTGGGGGAGAGTGATATGGGTGAGTCTGCGCAGGGGAAGGATGGAAGCTTGCAGGTATATTCACTGTCTGGGCAGCTTGGGGGAGAGTGATATGGGTGAGTCTATGCAGGGGAAGGATGGAAGCTTGCAGGTATATTCACTGTCTGGGCAGCTTGGGGGAGAGTGATATGGGTGAGTCTGCGCAGGGGAAGGATGGAAGCTTGCAGGTATATTCACTGTCGGGGCAGCTTGGGGGGAGAGGTATGTGGGTGAGTCCGCTCAGGGGAAGGATGGAAGCTTGCAGGTATTATCACTGTCTGGGGCAGCTTGGGGGAGGGGTATATGGGTGAGTCTGCTCAGGGGAAGGATGGAAGCTTGCAGGTATATTCACTGTCTGGGCAGCTTGGGGAGAGAGGGATATGGGTGAGTCTGCTCAGGGGAAGGATGGAAGCTTGCAGGTATATTCGCTGTTTGGGGCGGCTTGCAGGGGTGGGTGGGAGAGGGGAATGAGTGAGTCTGCTCAGAGGAAGGATGGAAGCTTGCAGGTATATTCACTGTCTGTGCAGCTTGGGGGAGAGGGATATGGGTGAGTCTGCTCAGTGGAACGATGGAAGCTTGCAGGTATATTCACTGACTGGGCAGCTTGGGGAGAGAGGGATATGGGTGAGTCTGCTCAGGGGAAGGATGGAAGCTTGCTGGTATATGCACTGTATGGAGCAGCTTGCGTGGGCGATATGGGTGAGGCTGGTCAGGGGAAGGATGGAAGCTTGCAGGTATAATCACTGTCTGGGGCACCTTGGAGGAGGGGTACATGGGTGAGTCTGCTCAGGGGAAGGATGGAAGCTTGCTGGTATATTCACTGTCTGGGCAGCTTGGGGGAAGAGTGATATGGGTGAGTTTGCTCAGGGGAAGGATGGAAGCTTGCTGGTATATTCACTGTCTGGGCAGCTTGGGGGGAGATGGTTATGGGTGAGTCTGCTCAGGGTAAGGATGGAAGCTTGCAGGGATAATCACTGTCTGGGGCAGCTTGGGGGAGGGGTACATGGGTGAGTCTGCTCAGGGGAAGGATGGAAGCTTGCTGGTATATTCACTGTCTGGGCAGCTTGGGGGGAGAGTGATATGGGTGAGTTTGATCAGGGGAAGGATGGAAGCTTGCTGGTATATTCACTGTCTGGGCAGCTTGGGGGGAGAGGGTTATGGGTGAGTCTGCTGAGGGGAAGGATGGAAGCTTGCAGGTATATTCACTGTCTGGGCAGCTTGGGGGGAAAGGGTTACGGGTGAGTCTGCTCAGAGGAAGGATGGAAGCGTGCAGATATATTCACTGTCTGGGCAGCTTGTGGGAGAGTGATATGGGTGAGTCTGCTCAGGGAAAGGATGGAAGCTTGCTGGTATATGCACTGTATGGGGCAGCTTGTGTGGGGGGATATGGGTGAGGCTGGTCAGGGGAAGGATGGAAGCTTGCAGGTATATTCACTGTCTGGGGCAGCTTTTGGGGAGGGGGATATGTGTGAGTCTGCTCAGGAGACGGATGGAAGCTTGCAGGTATATTCACTTCCTGGGGCAGCTTGGGAGGAGAGGTATGTGGGTGAGTCTGCACAGGTGAAGGATGGAAGCTTGCAGGTATATTCACTGCCTGGGGCATTTTAGGGGGAGAGGCATATGGGTGAGTCTGCTCAGGGGAAGGATGGAAGCTTGCAGGTATATTCACTGTCTGGGGCAGCTTGGGGGAGAGGGATATGGGTGAGTCTGCTGAGGGGAAGGATGTAAGCTTGCAGGTATGTTCACTGTCTGGGGCAACTTGAGGGAGGGGGATATGGGTGAGTCTGCTGAGGGGAAGGATGGAAGCTTGCAGATATATTCACTGTCTGGGGCTGCTTGGGGGGAGAGGGATATGGGTGAGTCTGCTGAGGGGAAGGATGTAAGTTTGCAGGTATGTTCTCTGTCTGGGGCAGCTTGAGGGAGGGGGATATGGGTGGGTCTGCTCATGGGAAGGATGGAAGCTTGCAGGTATATTCACTGCCTGGGGCAGCTTGGGGGTTGAGGGATGTGGATGAGTCTACTCAGGGGAAGGATGGAAGCTTGCAGGTATATTCATTGTCTGGGCAGCTTGGGGGTAGAGGTATGTGGGTGAGTCTGCTCAGGAGAAGGATGGAAGCTTGCAAGTATATTCACTGTCCGTGGCATTTTGGGGGCAGGGGTGGGGTGAGTCTGCTTAGGAGAAGTATGGAAGCTTGCAGGTGTATTCACTGTCTGTGCAGCTTGGGGGAGAGTGATATGGGTGAGTCTGTGAAGGGGAAGGATGGAAGCTTGCAGGTATATTCACTTCCTGGGGCAGCTTGGGGGGAGAGGTATGTGGGTGTGTCTGCACAGGTGAAGGATGGAAGCTTGCAGGTATATTCACTGCCTGGGGCAGCTTGAGGGAGAGAGATATGGGTGAGTCTGCTGAGGGGAAGGATGGAAGCTTGCAGGTATATTCACTGTCTGGGGCAGCTTGAGGTAGAGGGATATGGGTGAGTCTGCTGAGGGGAAGGATGGAAGCTTGCAGGTATATTCACTGTCTGGGGCAGCTTGAGGGAGAGGGATATGGGTGAGTCTGCTGAGGCGAAGGATGGAAGCTTGCAGGTATATTCACTGTCTGGGGCTGCTTGGGGGAGTGGGATATGGGTGAGTCTGCTCAGGGGAAGGATGGAAGCTTGCAGGTATATTCACTGTCTGGGGCAGCTTGGGGAAGAGTAATATGGGTGAGTCTGCTCAGGGTAAGGATGGAAGCTTGCAGGTATAATCACTGTCTGGGGCACCTTGGGGGAGGGGTACATGGGTGAGTCTGCTCAGGGGAAGGATGGAAGCTTGCTGGTATATTCACTGTCTGGGCAGCTTGGGGGGAGAGTGATATGGGTGAGTTTGCTCAGGGGAAGGATGGAAGCTTGCTGGTATATTCACTGTCTGGGCAGCTTGGGGGGAGAGTGATATGGATGAGTTTGCTCAGGGGAAGGATGGAAGCTTGCTGGTATATTCACTGTCTGGGCAGCTTGGGGGGAGAGGGTTATGGGTGAGTCTGCTGAGGGGAAGGATGGAAGCTTGCAGGTATATTCACTGTCTGGGCAGCTTGGGGGGAAAGGTATGTGGGTGAGTCCGCTCAGGGGAAGGATGGAAGCTTGCAGGTATATTCACTGTCTGGGACGGCTTGCAGGGTTGGGGGGGAGTGGGGAATGGGTGAGTCTGCTGAGGGGAAGGATGGAAGCTTGCAGATATATTCACTGTCTGGGGCTGCTTGGGGGGAGAGGGATATGGGTGAGTCTGCTGAGGGGAAGGATGTAAGTTTGCAGGTATGTTCTCTGTCTGGGGCAGCTTGAGGGAGGGGGATATGGGTGGGTCTGCTCATGGGAAGGATGGAAGCTTGCAGGTATATTCACTGCCTGGGGCAGCTTGGGGGTTGAGGGATGTGGATGAGTCTACTCAGGGGAAGGATGGAAGCTTGCAGGTATATTCATTGTCTGGGCAGCTTGGGGGTAGAGGTATGTGGGTGAGTCTGCTCAGGAGAAGGATGGAAGCTTGCAAGTATATTCACTGTCCGTGGCATTTTGGGGGCAGGGGTGGGGTGAGTCTGCTTAGGAGAAGTATGGAAGCTTGCAGGTGTATTCACTGTCTGTGCAGCTTGGGGGAGAGTGATATGGGTGAGTCTGTGAAGGGGAAGGATGGAAGCTTGCAGGTATATTCACTTCCTGGGGCAGCTTGGGGGGAGAGGTATGTGGGTGTGTCTGCACAGGTGAAGGATGGAAGCTTGCAGGTATATTCACTGCCTGGGGCAGCTTGAGGGAGAGAGATATGGGTGAGTCTGCTGAGGGGAAGGATGGAAGCTTGCAGGTATATTCACTGTCTGGGGCAGCTTGAGGTAGAGGGATATGGGTGAGTCTGCTGAGGGGAAGGATGGAAGCTTGCAGGTATATTCACTGTCTGGGGCAGCTTGAGGGAGAGGGATATGGGTGAGTCTGCTGAGGCGAAGGATGGAAGCTTGCAGGTATATTCACTGTCTGGGGCTGCTTGGGGGAGTGGGATATGGGTGAGTCTGCTCAGGGGAAGGATGGAAGCTTGCAGGTATATTCACTGTCTGGGGCAGCTTGGGGAAGAGTAATATGGGTGAGTCTGCTCAGGGTAAGGATGGAAGCTTGCAGGTATAATCACTGTCTGGGGCACCTTGGGGGAGGGGTACATGGGTGAGTCTGCTCAGGGGAAGGATGGAAGCTTGCTGGTATATTCACTGTCTGGGCAGCTTGGGGGGAGAGTGATATGGGTGAGTTTGCTCAGGGGAAGGATGGAAGCTTGCTGGTATATTCACTGTCTGGGCAGCTTGGGGGGAGAGTGATATGGGTGAGTTTGCTCAGGGGAAGGATAGAAGCTTGCTGGTATATTCACTGTCTGGGCAGCTTGGGGGGAGAGGGTTATGGGTGTGTCTGCTGAGGGGAAGGATGGAAGCTTGCAGGTATATTCACTGTCTGGGCAGCTTGGGGGGAAAGGTATGTGGGTGAGTCCGCTCAGGGGAAGGATGGAAGCTTGCAGGTATATTCACTGTCTGGGACGGCTTGCAGGGTTGGGGGGGAGTGGGGAATGGGTGAGTCTGCTCAGAGGAAGGATGGAAGCGTGCAGATATATTGACTGTCTGGGCAGCTTGTGGGAGAGTGATATGGGTGAGTCTGCTCAGGGAAAGGATGGAAGCTTGCTGGTATATGCACTGTATGGGGCAGCTTGCGTGGGGGGATACGGGTGAGGCTGGTCAGGGGAAGGATGGAAGCTTGCAGGTATATTCACTGTCTGGGGCAGCTTTTGGGGAGGGGGATATCTGTGAGTCTGCTCAGGAGACAGATGGAAGCTTGCAGGTATATTCACTTCCTGGGGCAAGTTGGGGGGAGAGGTATGTGGGTGAGTCTGCACAGGTGAAGGATGGAAGCTTGCAGGTATATTCACTGCCTGGGGCATTTTAGGGGGAGAGGCATATGGGTGAGTCTGCTCAGGGGAAGGATGGAAGCTTGCAGGTATATTCACTGTCTGGGGCAGCTTGGTGGGAGAGGGATATGGGTGAGTCTGCTGAGGGGAAGGATGTAAGCTTGCTGGTATATTCACTGTCTGGGCAGCTTGGGGGGAGATGGTTATGGGTGAGTCTGCTCAGGGTAAGGATGGAAGCTTGCAGGGATAATCACTGTCTGGGGCACCTTGGGGGAGGGGTACATGGGTGAGTCTGCTCAGGGGAAGGATGGAAGCTTGCTGGTATATTCACTGTCTGGGCAGCTTGGGGGGAGAGTGATATGGGTGAGTTTGATCAGGGGAAGGATGGAAGCTTGCTGGTATATTCACTGTCTGGGCAGCTTGGGGGGAGAGGGTTATGGGTGAGTCTGCTGAGGGGAAGGATGGAAGCTTGCAGGTATATTCACTGTCTGGGCAGCTTGGGGGGAAAGGCATGTGGGTGAGTCCGCTCAGGGGAAGGATGGAAGCTTGCTGGTATATTCACTGTCTGGGCAGCTTGGGGGGAGAGGGTTATGGGTGAGTCTGCTCAGAGGAAGGATGGAAGCGTGCAGATATATTCACTGTCTGGGCAGCTTGTGGGAGAGTGATATGGGTGAGTCTGCTCAGGGAAAGGATGGAAGCTTGCTGGTATATGCACTGTATGGGGCAGCTTGTGTGGGGGGATATGGGCGAGGCTGGTCAGGGGAAGGATGGAAGCTTGCAGGTATATTCACTGTCTGGGGCAGCTTTTGGGGAGGGGGATATGTGTGAGTCTGCTCAGGAGACGGATGGAAGCTTGCAGGTATATTCACTTCCTGGGGCAGCTTGGGAGGAGAGTGATATGGGTGAGTTTGATCAGGGGAAGGATGGAAGCTTGCTGGTATATTCACTGTCTGGGCAGCTTGGGGGGAGAGGGTTATGGGTGAGTCTGCTCAGAGGAAGGATGGAAGCGTGCAGATATATTCACTGTCTGGGCAGCTTGTGGGAGAGTGATATGGGTGAGTCTGCTCAGGGAAAGGATGGAAGCTTGCTGGTATATGCACTGTATGGGGCAGCTTGTGTGGGGGGATATGGGTGAGGCTGGTCAGGGGAAGGATGGAAGCTTGCAGGTATATTCACTGTCTGGGGCAGCTTTTGGGGAGGGGGATATGTGTGAGTCTGCTCAGGAGACGGATGGAAGCTTGCAGGTATATTCACTTCCTGGGGCAGCTTGGGAGGAGAGGTATGTGGGTGAGTCTGCACAGGTGAAGGATGGAAGCTTGCAGGTATATTCACTGCCTGGGGCATTTTAGGGGGAGAGGCATATGGGTGAGTCTGCTCAGGGGAAGGATGGAAGCTTGCAGGTATATTCACTGTCTGGGGCAGCTTGGGGGAGAGGGATATGGGTGAGTCTGCTGAGGGGAAGGATGTAAGCTTGCAGGTATGTTCACTGTCTGGGGCAACTTGAGGGAGGGGGATATGGGTGAGTCTGCTGAGGGGAAGGATGGAAGCTTGCAGATATATTCACTGTCTGGGGCTGCTTGGGGGGAGAGGGATATGGGTGAGTCTGCTGAGGGGAAGGATGTAAGTTTGCAGGTATGTTCTCTGTCTGGGGCAGCTTGAGGGAGGGGGATATGGGTGGGTCTGCTCATGGGAAGGATGGAAGCTTGCAGGTATATTCACTGCCTGGGGCAGCTTGGGGGTTGAGGGATGTGGATGAGTCTACTCAGGGGAAGGATGGAAGCTTGCAGGTATATTCATTGTCTGGGCAGCTTGGGGGTAGAGGTATGTGGGTGAGTCTGCTCAGGAGAAGGATGGAAGCTTGCAAGTATATTCACTGTCCGTGGCATTTTGGGGGCAGGGGTGGGGTGAGTCTGCTTAGGAGAAGTATGGAAGCTTGCAGGTGTATTCACTGTCTGTGCAGCTTGGGGGAGAGTGATATGGGTGAGTCTGTGAAGGGGAAGGATGGAAGCTTGCAGGTATATTCACTTCCTGGGGCAGCTTGGGGGGAGTGGTATGTGGGTGTGTCTGCACAGGTGAAGGATGGAAGCTTGCAGGTATATTCACTGCCTGGGGCAGCTTGAGGGAGAGAGATATGGGTGAGTCTGCTGAGGGGAAGGATGGAAGCTTGCAGGTATATTCACTGTCTGGGGCTGCTTGGGGGAGTGGGATATGGGTGAGTCTGCTCAGGGGAAGGATGGAAGCTTGCAGGTATATTCACTGTCTGGGGCAGCTTGAGGTAGAGGGATATGGGTGAGTCTGCTGAGGGGAAGGATGGAAGCTTGCAGGTATATTCACTGTCTGGGGCAGCTTGAGGGAGAGGGATATGGGTGAGTCTGCTGAGGCGAAGGATGGAAGCTTGCAGGTATATTCACTGTCTGGGGCTGCTTGGGGGAGTGGGATATGGGTGAGTCTGCTCAGGGGAAGGATGGAAGCTTGCTGGTATATTCACTGTCTGGGCAGCTTGGGGGAGAGGGTTATGGGTGAGTCTGCTGAGGGGAAGGATGGAAGCTTGCAGGTATATTCACTGTCTGGGCAGCTTGGGGGGAAAGGTATGTGGGTGAGTCCGCTCAGGGGAAGGATGGAAGCTTGCAGGTATATTCACTGTCTGGGACGGCTTGCAGGGTTGGGGGGGAGTGGGGAATGGGTGAGTCTGCTCAGAGGAAGGATGGAAGCGTGCAGATATATTGACTGTCTGGGCAGCTTGTGGGAGAGTGATATGGGTGAGTCTGCTCAGGGAAAGGATGGAAGCTTGCTGGTATATGCACTGTATGGGGCAGCTTGCGTGGGGGGATACGGGTGAGGCTGGTCAGGGGAAGGATGGAAGCTTGCAGGTATATTCACTGTCTGGGGCAGCTTTTGGGGAGGGGGATATCTGTGAGTCTGCTCAGGAGACAGATGGAAGCTTGCAGGTATATTCACTTCCTGGGGCAAGTTGGGGGGAGAGGTATGTGGGTGAGTCTGCACAGGTGAAGGATGGAAGCTTGCAGGTATATTCACTGCCTGGGGCATTTTAGGGGGAGAGGCATATGGGTGAGTCTGCTCAGGGGAAGGATGGAAGCTTGCAGGTATATTCACTGTCTGGGGCAGCTTGGTGGGAGAGGGATATGGGTGAGTCTGCTGAGGGGAAGGATGTAAGCTTGCAGGTATGTTCACTGTCTGGGGCAGCTTGAGGGAGGGGGATATGGGTGAGTCTGCTGAGGGCAAGGATGGAAGCTTGCAGATATATTCACTGTCTGGGGCTGCTTGGGGGGAGAGGGATATGGGTGAGTCTGCTGAGGGGAAGGATGTAAGCTTCCAGGTATGTTCTCTGTCTGGGGCAGCTTGAGGGAGGGGGATATGGGTGGGTCTGCTCATGGGAAGGATGGAAGCTTGCAGGTATATTCACTGTCTGGGGCAGCTTAGGGGGAGAGGCATATGGGTGAGTCTGCTCAGGGGAAGGATGGAAACTTGCAGGTATATTCACTGTCTGTACAGCTTGGGGGAGAGTGATATGGGTGAGTCTGTGAAGGGGAAGGATGGAAGCTTACAGGTATATTCACTGTCTGGGGCAGCTTAGGGGGAGAGGCATATGGGTGAGTCTGCTCAGGGGAAGGATGTAAGCTTACAGCTATATTCACTGCCTGGGGCAGCTTGAGGGAGAGGGATATGGGTGAGTCTGCTGAGGGGAAGGATGGAAGCTTGCAGGTATATTCACTGTCTGGGCAGCTTGGGGGAGAGGGATATGGGTGAGTCTGCTCAGGGGAAGGATGGAAGCTTGCAGGTATATTCACTGTCTGGGGCACCTTAGGGGGAGAGGCATATGGGTGAGTCTGCTCAGGGGAAGGATGGAAGCTTACAGGTATATTCACTGCCTGGGGCAGCTTGAGGGAGAGGGATATGGGTGAGTCTGCTGAGGGGAAGGATGGAAGCTTGCAGGTATATTCACTGACTGAGGCAGCCCGGGGGTTGAGGGATGTGGGTGAGTCTGCTGAGGGGAAGGATGGAAGCTTGCAGGTATATTCACTGGGGCAGCTTAGGGGGAGAGGCATATGGGTGAGTCTGCTCAGGGGAAGGATGGAAGCTTGCAGGTATATTCACTGTCTATGCAGCTTGGGGGAGAGTGATAGGGGTGAGTCTGTGAAGGGGAAGGATGGAATCCTGCAGGTATATTCACTGTCTGGGGTAGCTTAGGAGTAGAGTGATATGGGTGAGTCTGCTCAGGGGAAGGATGGAAGCTTGCAGGTATATTCACTGTCTATGCAGCTTGGGGGTGAGGGATATGGGTGAGTCTGTGAAGGGGAAGGATGGAAGCCTGCAGGTATATTCACTGTCTGGGGCAGCTTAGGGGGAGAGGCATATGGGTGAGTCTGCTCAGGGGAAGGATGGAAGCTTGCAGGTATATTCACTGTCTGGGGCAGCTTAGGGGGAGAGGCATATGGGTGAGTCTGCTCAGGGAAAGGATGGAAGCTTGCAGGTATATTCACTGCCTGGGGCAGCTTGGGGGAGAGGGATATGGGTGAGTCTGCTCAGGGGAAGGATGGAAGCTTGCAGGTATATTCACTGTCTGGGGCACCTTAGGGGGAGAGGCATATGGGTGAGCCTGCTGAGGGGAAGGATGGAACCTTGCAGGTATGTTCACTGCCTGAGGCAGCCTGGGGGTTGAGGGATGTGGGTGAGTCTGCTCAGGGGAAGGATAGAAGCTTGCAGGTATATTCACTTTCTGGGGCAGCTTGAGGGAGAGGGATATGGGTGAGTCTGCTGAGGGGAAGGATGGACGTTTGCAGGCATATTCACTGGGGCAACTTAGGGGGAGAGGCATATGGGTGAGTCTGCTCAGGGGAAGGATGGAAGCTTACAGGTATATTCACTGCCTGGGGCAGCTTGAGGGAGAGGGATATGGGTGAGTCTGCTGAGGGGAAGGATGGAAGCTTGCAGGTATATTCACTGCCTGGGCAGCTTGGGGGAGAGTGATATGGGTGAGTCTGTGAAGGGGAAGGATGGAAGCTTGCAGATATATTCACTGCCTGAGGCAGCCTGGGGGTTGATGGATGTGGGTGAGTCTGCAAAGGGGAAGGATGGAAGCTTGCAGGTATATTCACTGTCTGTGCAGCTTGGGAGAGAGGGATGTGGGTGAGTCTGCTCAGGGGAAGGATGGAAGCGTGCAGGTATATTCACTGTCTGGGCAGCTTGTGGGAGAGTGATTTGGGTGAGTCTGCTCAGTGGAAGGATGGAAGCTTGCAGGTATAATCACTGTCTGGGGCAGCTTGGGGGAGGGGTATATGGGTGAGTCTGCTCAGGGGAAGGATGGAAGCTTGCAGGTATATTCACTGTCTGTGCAGCTTGGGGGAGAGGGATGAGGGTGAGTCTGCAAAGGGGAAGGATGTAAGCTTGCAGGTATATTCACTGTCTGTGCAGCTTGGGGGAGTGGGATATGGGTGAGTCTGCTGAGAGGAAGGATGGACGCTTGCAGGCATATTCACTGGGGCAACTTAGGGGGAGAGGCATATGGGTGAGTCTGCTCAGGGGAAGGATGGAAGCTTACAGGTATATTCACTGCCTGGGGCAGCTTGAGGGAGAGGGATATGGGTGAGTCTGCTGAGGGGAAGGATGGAAGCTTGCAGGTATATTCACTGCCTGGGCAGCTTGGGGGAGAGTGATATGGGTGAGTCTGTGAAGGGGAAGGATGGAAGCTTGCAGATATATTCACTGCCTGAGGCAGCCTGGGGGTTGATGGATGTGGGTGAGTCTGCAAAGGGGAAGGATGGAAGCTTGCAGGTATAATCACTGTCTGGGGCAGCTTGGGGGAGGTGTATATGGGTGAGTCTGCTCAGGGGAAGGATGGAAGCTTGCAGGTATATTCACTGTCTGTGCAGCTTGGGGGAGAGGGATGAGGGTGAGTCTGCAAAGGGGAAGGATGTAAGCTTGCAGGTATATTCACTGTCTGTGCAGCTTGGGGGAGTGGGATATGGGTGAGTCTGCTGAGAGGAAGGATGGAGGTTTGCTGGTATATTCACTGTCTGGGGCTGCTTGGGGGGAGAGGGATATGGGTGAGTCTGCTCAGGGGAAGGATGGAAGCCTGCTGGCATATTCACTGTCTGGGGCATTTTGGGGGCAGGGGTGGGGTGAGTCTGCTTAGGAGAAGGATGGAAGCTTGCAGGTGTATTCACTGTCTGTGCAGCTTGGGGGAGAGTGATATGAGTGAGTCTGTGAAGGGGAAGGATGGAAGCTTGCAGGTATATTCACTGTCTGTGCAGCTTGGGGGAGAGTGATATGGGTGAGTCTGCTCAGGGAAAGGATTGAAGCTTGCAGGTATATTCACTGTCTGGGCAGCTTGGGGGAGAGTGATATGGGTGAGTCTGCTCACGGAAAGGATGGAAGCTTGCAGGTATATTCACTGTCTGGGCAGCTTGGGGGAGAGTGATATGGGTAAGTCTGTGCAGGGGAAGGATGGAAGCCTGCTGGTATATTCACTGTCCGGGGCATTTTGGGGGCAGCAGTGGGGTGAGTCTGCTTAGGTAAAGGATGGAAGCTTGCAGGTATATTCACTGTCTGGGCAGCTTGGGGGAGAGTGATATGGGTGAGTCTGCGCAGGGGAAGGATGGAAGCTTGCAGGTATATTCACTGTCTGTGCAGCTTGGGGGAGAGTGATATGGGTGAGTCTGTGCAGGGGAAGGATGGAAGCTTGCAGGTATATTTACTGTCTGTGCAGCTTGGGGGAGAGTGATAGGGGTGAATCTGCTCAGGGAAAGGATGGAAGCTTGCAGGTATATTCACTGTCTGGGCAGCTTGGGGGAGAGTGATATGGGTGAGTCTGTGCAGAGGAAGGAAGGAAGCCTGCTGGTATATTCACTGTCCGGGCAGCTTGGGGGAGAGTGATATGGGTGAGTCTGCGCAGGGGAAGGATGGAAGCTTGCAGGTATATTCACTGTCTGGGGCAGCTTGGGGGAGAGTGATATGGGTGAGTCTGCGCATGGGAAGGATGGAAGCTTGCAGGTATATTCACTGTCTGGGCAGCTTGGGGGAGAGGTATGTGGGTGAGTCCGCTCAGGGGAAGGATGGAAGCTTGCATGTATAATCACTGTCTGGGGCAGCTTGGGGGAGGGGTATATGGGTGAGTCTGCTCAGGGGAAGGATGGGAGCTTGCAGGTATATTCACTGTCTGGGCAGCTTGTGGGAGAGTGATATGGGTGAGTTTGCTCAGGGAAAGGATGGAAGATTGCAGGTATAATCACTGTCTGGGGCAGCTTGGGGGAGGGGTATATGGGTGAGTCTGCTCAGGGGAAGGATGGAAGCTTGCAGGTATATTCACTGTCTGGGCAGCTTGGGGAGAGGGGGATATGGGTGAGTCTGCTCAGGGGAAGGATGGAAGCTTGCAGGTATATTCGCTGTTTGGGGTGGCTTGCAGGGGTGGGTGGGAGAGGGGAATGAGTGAGTCTGCTCAGAGGAAGGATGGAAGCTTGCAGGTATATTCACTGTCTGTGCAGCTTGGGGGAGAGGGATATGGGTGAGTCTGCTCAGTGGAACGATGGAAGCTTGCAGGTATATTCACTGACTGGGCAGCTTGGGGAGAGAGGGATATGGGTGAGTCTGGTCAGGGGAAGGATGGAAGCTTGCTGGTATATGCACTGTATGGAGCAGCTTGCGTGGGGGATATTGGTGAGGCTGGTCAGGGGAAGGATGGAAGCTTGCAGGTATAATCACTGTCTGGGGCACCTTGGAGGAGGGGTACATGGGGGAGTCTGCTCAGGGGAAGGATGGAAGCTTGCTGGTATATTCACTGTCTGGGCAGCTTGGGGGGAGAGGGATATGGGTGAGTCTGCTCAGGGGAAGGATGGAAGCTTGCAGGTATATTCACTGTCTGGGGCACCTTAGGGGGAGAGGCATATGGGTGAGTCTGCTCAGTGGAAGGATGGAAGCTTACAGGTATATTCACTGCCTGGGGCAGCTTGAGGGAGAGGGATATGGGTGAGTCTGCTGAGGGGAAGGATGGAAGCTTGCAGGTATATTCACTGACTGAGGCAGCCCGGGGGTTGAGGGATGTGGGTGAGTCTGCTGAGGGGAAGGATGGAAGCTTGCAGGTATATTCACTGGGGCAGCTTAGGCGGAGAGGCATATGGGTGAGTCTGCTCAGGGGAAGGATGGAAGCTTGCAGGTATATTCACTGTCTATGCAGCTTGGGGGAGAGTGATATGGGTGAGTCTGTGAAGGGGAAGGATGGAATCCTGCAGGTATATTCACTGTCTGGGGTAGCTTAGGAGTAGAGTGATATGGGTGAGTCTGCTCAGGGGAAGGATGGAAGCTTGCAGGTATATTCACTGTCTATGCAGCTTGGGGGTGAGGGATATGGGTGAGTCTGTGAAGGGGAAGGATGGAAGCCTGCAGGTATATTCACTGTCTGGGGCAGCTTAGGGGGAGAGGCATATGGGTGAGTCTGCTCAGTGGAAGGATGGAAGCTTGCAGGTATATTCACTGTCTGGGGCAGCTTAGGGGGAGAGGCATATGGGTGAGTCTGCTCAGGGAAAGGATGGATGCTTGCAGGTATATTCACTGCCTGGGGCAGCTTGGGGGAGAGGGATATGGGTGAGTCTGCTCAGGGGAAGGATGGAAGCTTGCAGGTATATTCACTGTCTGGGGCACCTTAGGGGGAGAGGCATATGGGTGAGCCTGCTGAGGGGAAGGATGGAACCTTGCAGGTATGTTCACTGCCTGAGGCAGCCTGGGGGTTGAGGGATGTGGGTGAGTCTGCTCAGGGGAAGGATAGAAGCTTGCAGGTATATTCACTTTCTGGGGCAGCTTGAGGGAGAGGGATATGGGTGAGTCTGCTGAGGGGAAGGATGGACGCTTGCAGGCATATTCACTGGGGCAACTTAGGGGGAGAGGCATATGGGTGAGTCTGCTCAGGGGAAGGATGGAAGCTTACAGGTATATTCACTGCCTGGGGCAGCTTGAGGGAGAGGGATATGGGTGAGTCTGCTAAGGGGAAGGATGGAAGCTTGCAGGTATATTCACTGTCTGGGGCAGCTTGAGGGAGAGGGATATGGGTGAGTCTGCTGAGGGGAAGGATGGAAGCTTGCAGGTATATTCACTGCCTGGGCAGCTTGGGGGAGAGTGATATGGGTGAGTCTGTGAAGGGGAAGGATGGAAGCTTGCAGATATATTCACTGCCTGAGGCAGCCTGGGGGTTGATGGATGTGGGTGAGTCTGCAAAGGGGAAGGATGGAAGCTTGCAGGTATATTCACTGTCTGTGCAGCTTGGGAGAGAGGGATGTGGGTGAGTCTGCTCAGGGGAAGGATGGAAGCGTGCAGGTATATTCACTGTCTGGGCAGCTTGTGGGAGAGTGATTTGGGTGAGTCTGCTCAGTGGAAGGATGGAAGCTTGCAGGTATAATCACTGTCTGGGGCAGCTTGGGGGAGGGGTATATGGGTGAGTCTGCTCAGGGGAAGGATGGAAGCTTGCAGGTATATTCACTGTCTGTGCAGCTTGGGGGAGAGGGATGAGGGTGAGTCTGCAAAGGGGAAGGATGTAAGCTTGCAGGTATATTCACTGTCTGTGCAGCTTGGGGGAGTGGGATATGGGTGAGTCTGCTGAGAGGAAGGATGGAGGTTTGCTGGTATATTCACTGTCTGGGGCTGCTTGGGGGGAGAGGGATATGGGTGAGTCTGCTCAGGGGAAGGATGGAAGCCTGCTGGCATATTCACTGTCTGGGGCATTTTGGGGGCAGGGGTGGGGTGAGTCTGCTTAGGAGAAGGATGGAAGCTTGCAGGTGTATTCACTGTCTGTGCAGCTTGGGGGAGAGTGATATGAGTGAGTCTGTGAAGGGGAAGGATGGAAGCTTGCAGGTATATTCACTGTCTGTGCAGCTTGGGGGAGAGTGATATGGATGAGTCTGCTCAGGGAAAGGATTGAAGCTTGCAGGTATATTCACTGTCTGGGCAGCTTGGGGGAGAGTGATATGGGTGAGTCTGCTCACGGAAAGGATGGAAGCTTGCAGGTATATTCACTGTCTGGGCAGCTTGGGGGAGAGTGATATGGGTAAGTCTGTGCAGGGGAAGGATGGAAGCCTGCTGGTATATTCACTGTCCGGGGCATTTTGGGGGCAGCAGTGGGGTGAGTCTGCTTAGGCAAAGGATGGAAGCTTGCAGGTATATTCACTGTCTGGGCAGCTTGCGGGAGAGTGATATGGGTGAGTCTGCGCAGGGGAAGGATGGAAGCTTGCAGGTATATTCACTGTCTGTGCAGCTTGGGGGAGAGTGATATGGGTGAGTCTGTGCAGGGGAAGGATGGAAGCTTGCAGGTATATTTACTGTCTGTGCAGCTTGGGGGAGAGTGATAGGGGTGAATCTGCTCAGGGAAAGGATAGAAGCTTGCAGGTATATTCACTGTCTGGGCAGCTTGGGGGAGAGTGATATGGGTGAGTCTGTGCAGAGGAAGGAAGGAAGCCTGCTGGTATATTCACTGTCCGGGCAGCTTGGGGGAGAGTGATATGGGTGAGTCTGCGCAGGGGAAGGATGGAAGCTTGCAGGTATATTCACTGTCTGGGGCAGCTTGGGGGAGAGTGATATGGGTGAGTCTGCGCATGGGAAGGATGGAAGCTTGCAGGTATATTCACTGTCTGGGCAGCTTGGGGGAGAGGTATGTGGGTGAGTCCGCTCAGGGGAAGGATGGAAGCTTGCATGTATAATCACTGTCTGGGGCAGCTTGGGGGAGGGGTATATGGGTGAGTCTGCTCAGGGGAAGGATGGGAGCTTGCAGGTATATTCACTGTCTGGGCAGCTTGTGGGAGAGTGATATGGGTGAGTTTGCTCAGGGAAAGGATGGAAGATTGCAGGTATAATCACTGTCTGGGGCAGCTTGGGGGAGGGGTATATGGGTGAGTCTGCTCAGGGGAAGGATGGAAGCTTGCAGGTATATTCACTGTCTGGGCAGCTTGGGGAGAGAGGGATATGGGTGAGTCTGCTCAGGGGAAGGATGGAAGCTTGCAGGTATATTCGCTGTTTGGGGTGGCTTGCAGGGGTGGGTGGGAGAGGGGAATGAGTGAGTCTGCTCAGAGGAAGGATGGAAGCTTGCAGGTATATTCACTGTCTGTGCAGCTTGGGGGAGAGGGATATGGGTGAGTCTGCTCAGTGGAACGATGGAAGCTTGCAGGTATATTCACTGACTGGGCAGCTTGGGGAGAGAGGGATATGGGTGAGTCTGGTCAGGGGAAGGATGGAAGCTTGCTGGTATATGCACTGTATGGAGCAGCTTGCGTGGGGGATATTGGTGAGGCTGGTCAGGGGAAGGATGGAAGCTTGCAGGTATAATCACTGTCTGGGGCACCTTGGAGGAGGGGTACATGGGGGAGTCTGCTCAGGGGAAGGATGGAAGCTTGCTGGTATATTCACTGTCTGGGCAGCTTGGGGGAAGAGTGATATGGGTGAGTTTGCTCAGGGGAAGGATGGAAGCTTGCTGGTATATTCACTGTCTGGGCAGCTTGGGGGGAGAGTGATATGGGTGAGTTTGATCAGGGGAAGGATGGAAGCTTGCTGGTATATTCACTGTCTGGGCAGCTTGGGTGGAGAGGGTTATGGGTGAGTCTGCTGAGGGGAAGGATGGAAGCTTGCAGGTATATTTACTGTCTGGGCAGCTTGGGGGGAAAGGCATGTGGGTGAGTCCGCTCAGGGTAAGGATGGAAGCTTGCAGGGATAATCACTGTCTGGGGCACCTTGAAGGAGGGGGATATGGGTGGGTCTGCTCATGGGAAGGATGGAAGCTTGCAGGTATATTCACTGCCTGGGGCAGCCTGGGGGTTGAGGGATGTGGATGAGTCTACTCAGGGGAAGGATGGAAGCTTGCAGGTATATTCATTGTCTGGGCAGCTTGGGGGTAGAGGTATGTGGGTGAGTCTGCTCAGGAGAAGGATGGAAGCTTGCAAGTATATTCACTGTCCGTGGCATTTTTGGGGCAGGGGTGGGGTGAGTCTGCTTAGGAGAAGTATGGAAGCTTGCAGGTGTATTCACTGTCTGTGCAGCTTGGGGGAGAGTGATATGGGTGAGTCTGTGAAGGGGAAGGATGGAAGCTTGCAGGTATATTCACTTCCTGGGGCAGCTTGGGGGGAGAGGTATGTGGGTGTGTCTGCACAGGTGAAGGATGGAAGTTTGCAGGTATATTCACTGCCTGGGGCAGCTTAGGGGGAGAGGGATATGGGTGAGTCTGCTGAGGGGAAGGATGGAAGCTTGCAGGTATATTCACCGTCTGGGGCAGCTTGAGGGAGAGGGATATGGGTGAGTCTGCTGAGGGGAAGGATGGAAGCTTGCAGGTATATTCACTGTCTGGGGCTGCTTGGGGGAGTGGGATATGGGTGAGTCTGCTCAGGGGAAGGATGGAAGCTTGCAGGTATATTCACTGTCTGGGGCAGCTTGGGGAAGAGTAATATGGGTGAGTCTGCTCAGGGTAAGGATGGAAGCTTGCAGGTATAATCACTGTCTGGGGCACCTTGGGGGAGGGGTACATGGGTGAGTCTGCTCAGGGGAAGGATGGAAGCTTGCTGGTATATTCACTGTCTGGGCAGCTTGGGGGGAGAGTGATATGGGTGAGTTTGCTCAGGGGAAGGATGGAAGCTTGCTGGTATATTCACTGTCTGGGCAGCCTGGGGGGAGAGGGTTTTGGGTGAGTCTGCTGAGGGGAAGGATGGAAGCTTGCAGGTATATTCACTGTCTGGGGCTGCTTGGGGGAGTGGGATATGGGTGAGTCTGCTCAGGGGAAGGATGGAAGCTTGCAGGTATATTCACTGTCTGGGGCAGCTTGGGGAAGAGTAATATGGGTGAGTCTGCTCAGGGTAAGGATGGAAGCTTGCAGGTATAATCACTGTCTGGGGCACCTTGGGGGAGGGGTACATGGGTGAGTCTGCTCAGGGGAAGGATGGAAGCTTGCTGGTATATTCACTGTCTGGGCAGCTTGGGGGGAGAGTGATATGGGTGAGTTTGCTCAGGGGAAGGATGGAAGCTTGCTGGTATATTCACTGTCTGGGCAGCTTGGGGGGAGAGTGATATGGGTGAGTTTGCTCAGGGGAAGGATGGAAGCTTGCTGGTATATTCACTGTCTGGGCAGCTTGGGGGGAGAGGGTTTTGGGTGAGTCTGCTGAGGGGAAGGATGGAAGCTTGCAGGTATATTGACTGTCTGGGCAGCTTGGGGGGAAAGGTATGTGGGTGAATCCGCTCAGGGGAAGGATGGAAGCTTGCAGGTATATTCACTGTCTGGGACGGCTTGCAGGGGTGGGGGGGAGTGGGGAATGGGTGAGTCTGCTCAGAGGAAGGATGGAAGCGTGCAGATATATTGACTGTCTGGGCAGCTTGTGGGAGAGTGATATGGGTGAGTCTGCTCAGGGAAAGGATGGAAGCCTGCTGGTATATGCACTGTATGGGGCAGCTTGCGTGGGGGGATATGGGTGAGGCTGGTCAGGGGAAGGATGGAAGCTTGCAGGTATATTCACTGTCTGGGGCAGCTTTTGGGGAGGGGGATATGTGTGAGTCTGCTCAGGAGACGGATGGAAGCTTGCAGGTATATTCACTTCCTGGGGCAGCTTGGGGGGAGAGATATGTGGGTGAGTCTGCACAGGTGAAGGATGGAAGCTTGCAGGTATATTCACTGCGTGGGGCATCTTAGGGGGAGAGGCATATGGGTGAGTCTGCTCAGGGGAAGGATGGAAGCTTGCAGGTATATTCACTGTCTGGGGCAGCTTGGGGGGAGAGGGATATGGGTGAGTCTGCTGAGGGGAAGGATGTAAGCTTCCAGGTATGTTCTCTGTCTGGGGCAGCTTGAGGGAAGGGGATATGGGTGGGTCTGCTCATGGGAAGGATGGAAGCTTGCAGGTATATTCACTGCCTGGGGCAGTCTGGGGGTTGAGGGATGTGGGTCAGTCTACTCAGGGGAAGGATGGAAGCTTGCAGGTATATTCATTGTCTGGGCAGCTTGGGGGTAGAGGTATGTGGGTGAGTCTGCTCAGGAGAAGGATGGAAGCTTGCAAGTATATTCACTGTCCGTGGCATTTTGGGGGCAGGGGTGGGGTGAGTCTGCTTAGGAGAAGTATGGAAGCTTGCAGGTGTATTCACTGTCTGTGCAGCTTGGGGGAGAGTGATATGGGTGAGTCTGTGAAGGGGAAGGATGGAAGGCTGCAGGTATATTCACTTCCTGGGGCAGCTTGGATTTGTGAGGTATGTGGGTGTGTCTGCACAGGTGAAGGATGGAAGCTTGCAGGTATATTCACTGTCTGGGGCAGCTTAGGGGGAGAGGGATAAGGGTGAGTCTGCTGAAGGGAAGGATGGAAGCTTGCAGGTATATTCACCGTCTGGGGCAGCTTGAGGGAGAGGGATATGGGTGAGTCTGCTGAGGGGAAGGATGGAAGCTTGCAGGTATATTCACTGTCTGGGGCAACTTGAGGGAGAGGGATATGGGTGAGTCTGCTGAGGCGAAGGATGGAAGCTTGCAGGTATATTCACTGTCTGGGGCTGCTTGAGGGAGTGGGATATGGGTGAGTCTGCTCAGGGGAAGGATGGAAGCTTGCAGGTATATTCACTGTCTGGGGCAGCTTGGGGAAGAGTAATATGGGTGAGTCTGCTCAGGGGAAGGATGGAAGCGTGCAGATATATTCACTGTCTGTGCAGCTTAGGGGAGAGTGATATGGGTGAGTCTGTGAAGGGGAAGGATGGAAGCTTGCAGATATATTCACTGCCTGAGGCAGCCTGGGGGTTGAGGGATGTGGGTGAGTCTGCTGAGGGGAAGAATGGAAGCTTGCAGGTATATTCACTGTCTGGGGCAGCTTGGGGGGAGAGGGATATGGGTGAGTCTGCTGAGGGGAAGGATGGAAGCTTACAGGTATATACACTGCCTGGGGCAGCTTGAGGGAGAGGGATATGGGTGAGTCTGCTGAGGGGAAGGATAGAAGCTTGCAGGTATATTCACTGTCTGGGGCTGCTTGGGGGAGTGGGATATGGGTGAGTCTGCTCAGGGGAAGGATGGAAGCTTGCAAGTATATTCACTGTCCGTGGCATTTTGGGGGCAGGGGTGGGGTGAGTCTGCTTAGGAGAAATATGGAAGCTTGCAGATATATTCACTGCCTGAGGCAGCCTGGGGGTTGAGGGATGTGGGTGAGTCTGCTGAGGGGAAGGATGGAAGCTTGCAGGTATATTCACTGTCTGGGGCAGCTTGGGGGGAGAGGGATATGGGTGAGTCTGCTGAGGGGAAGGATAGAAGCTTGCAGGTATATTCACTGTCTGGGGCTGCTTGGGGGAGTGGGATATGGGTGAGTCTGCTCAGGGGAAGGATGGAAGCTTGCAGGTATATTCACTGTCTTGTGCAGCTTGGGGAAGAGTAATATGGGTGAATCTGCTCAGGGGAAGGATGGAAGCTTGCAGATATATTCACTGCCTGGTGCAGCCTGGGGGTTGAGGGATGTGGGTGAGTCTGCTCAGGGGAAGGCTGGAAGCTTGCAGGTATATTCATTGTCTGGGCAGCTTGGGGGTAGAGGAATGTAGGTGAGTCTGCTCAGGAGAAGGATGGAAGCTTGCAAGTATATTCACTGTCCGTGGCATTTTGGGGGCAGGGGTGGGGTGAGTCTGCTTGGAGAAGTATGGAAGCTTGCAGGTATATTCACTGTCTGTGCAGCTTGGGGGAGAGTGATATGGGTGAGTCTGTGAAGGGGAAGGATGGAAGCTTGCAGGTATATTCATTTCCTGGGGCAGCTTGGGGGCAGAGGTATGTGGGTGAGTCTGCACAGGTGAAGAATGGAAGCTTGCAGGTATATTCACTGTATGTGCAGCTTTGGGGAGAGTGATATGGGTGGGTCTGTGAAGGGGAAGGATGGAAGCTTGCAGATATATTCAATGCCTGAGGCAGCCTGGGGGTTGAGGGATGTGGGTGAGTCTGCTGAGGGGAAGGATGGAAGCTTGCAGGTATATTCACTCTCTGGGGCATCTTGAGGGGAGAGGGATATGGGTGAGTCTGCGGAGGGGAAGGATGGAAGCTTACAGGTATATTCACTGCCTGGGGCAGCTTGAGGGAGAGGGATATGGGTGAGTCTGCTGAGGGGAAGGATGGAAGCTTGCAGGTATATTCACTGTCTGGGGCAGCTTGGGAGTTGAGGGATGTGGGTGAGTCTGCTCAGGGGAAGGATGGAAGCTTGAAGGGATATTTATTGTCTGGGCAGCTTGGGGGTAGAGGTATGTCGGTGAGTCTGCTCAGGAGAAGGATGATAGCTTGCAAGTATATTCACTGTCTGTGCAGCTTGGGGGAGAGTGATATGGGTGAGTCTTTGAAGGGGAAGGATGGAAGCTTGCAGGTATATTCACTTCCTGGGGCAGCTTGGGGGCAGAGGTATGTGGGTGAGTCTGCACAGGTGAAGAATGGAAGCTTGCAGGTATATTCACTGCCTGGGGCAGCTTAGGGGGGGAGGCATATGGGTGAGTCTGTTCAGGGGAAGGATGGAAGCTTGCAGGTATATTCACTGTCTGGGGCAGCTTGGCGAGAGAGGGATATGGGTGAGTCTGCTGAGGGGAAGGATGGAAGCTTGCAATATATTCACTGTCTGAGTCAGCTTGAGGGAGAGGGATATGGGTGAGTCTGCTGAGGGGAAGGATGGAAGCTTACAGGTATATTCACTGTCTGGAGCAGCTTGAGGGAGAGGGATATGGGTGAGTCTGCTGAGGGGAAGGATGGAAGCTTGCAGGTATATTCACTGTCTGGGGCTGCTTGGGGTGAGAGGGATATGGGTGAGTCTGATCAGGGGAAGGATGGAAGCTTTCAGGTATATTCACTGTCTGGGGCAGCTTGGGGACGAGTAAAATGGGTGAGTCTGCTCAGGGGAAGGATGGAAGCTTGCAGATATATTCACTGCCTGGGGCAGCCTGGGGATTGAGGGATGTGGGTGAGTCTGCTCAGGGGAATACTGGAAGCTTGCAGGTATATTCATTGTCTGGGCAGCTTGGGGGTAGAGGTATGTGGGTGAGTCTGCTCAGGAGAAGGATGGAAGATTGCAAGTATATTCACTGTTCGTGGCATTTTGGGGGCAGTGGTGGGGTGAGTCTACTTAGGAGAAGTATGGAAGCTTGCAGGTATATTCACTGTCTGTGCAGCTTGGGGGAGAGTGATATGGGTGAGTCTGTGAAGGGGAAGGATGGAAGCTTGCAGGTATATTCATTTCCTGGGGCAGCTTGGGGGCAGAGGTATGTGGGTGAGTCTGCACAGGTGAAGAATGGAAGCTTGCAGGTATATTCACTGTATGTGCAGCTTTGGGGAGAGTGATATGGGTGGGTCTGTGAAGGGGAAGGATGGAAGCTTGCAGATATATTCAATGCCTGAGGCAGCCTGGGGGTTGAGGGATGTGGGTGAGTCTGCTGAGGGGAAGGATGGAAGCTTGCAGGTATATTCACTCTCTGGGGCATCTTGAGGGGAGAGGGATATGGGTGAGTCTGCGGAGGGGAAGGATGGAAGCTTACAGGTATATTCACTGCCTGGGGCAGCTTGAGGGAGAGGGATATGGGTGAGTCTGCTGAGGGGAAGGATGGAAGCTTGCAGGTATATTCACTGTCTGGGGCAGCTTGGGAGTTGAGGGATGTGGGTGAGTCTGCTCAGGGGAAGGATGGAAGCTTGAAGGGATATTTATTGTCTGGGCAGCTTGGGGGTAGAGGTATGTCGGTGAGTCTGCTCAGGAGAAGGATGATAGCTTGCAAGTATATTCACTGTCTGTGCAGCTTGGGGGAGAGTGATATGGGTGAGTCTTTGAAGGGGAAGGATGGAAGCTTGCAGGTATATTCACTTCCTGGGGCAGCTTGGGGGCAGAGGTATGTGGGTGAGTCTGCACAGGTGAAGAATGGAAGCTTGCAGGTATATTCACTGCCTGGGGCAGCTTAGGGGGGGAGGCATATGGGTGAGTCTGTTCAGGGGAAGGATGGAAGCTTGCAGGTATATTCACTGTCTGGGGCAGCTTGGCGAGAGAGGGATATGGGTGAGTCTGCTGAGGGGAAGGATGGAAGCTTGCAATATATTCACTGTCTGAGTCAGCTTGAGGGAGAGGGATATGGGTGAGTCTGCTGAGGGGAAGGATGGAAGCTTACAGGTATATTCACTGTCTGGAGCAGCTTGAGGGAGAGGGATATGGGTGAGTCTGCTGAGGGGAAGGATGGAAGCTTGCAGGTATATTCACTGTCTGGGGCTGCTTGGGGTGAGAGGGATATGGGTGAGTCTGATCAGGGGAAGGATGGAAGCTTTCAGGTATATTCACTGTCTGGGGCAGCTTGGGGACGAGTAAAATGGGTGAGTCTGCTCAGGGGAAGGATGGAAGCTTGCAGATATATTCACTGCCTGGGGCAGCCTGGGGATTGAGGGATGTGGGTGAGTCTGCTCAGGGGAATACTGGAAGCTTGCAGGTATATTCATTGTCTGGGCAGCTTGGGGGTAGAGGTATGTGGGTGAGTCTGCTCAGGAGAAGGATGGAAGATTGCAAGTATATTCACTGTTCGTGGCATTTTGGGGGCAGTGGTGGGGTGAGTCTACTTAGGAGAAGTATGGAAGCTTGCAGGTATATTCACTGTCTGTGCAGCTTGGGGGAGAGTGATATGGGTGAGTCTGTGAAGGGGAAGGATGGAAGCTTGCAGGTATATTCATTTCCTGGGGCAGCTTGGGGGCAGAGGTATGTGGGTGAGTCTGCACAGGTGAAGAATGGAAGCTTGCAGGTATATTCACTGTATGTGCAGCTTTGGGGAGAGTGATATGGGTGGGTCTGTGAAGGGGAAGGATGGAAGCTTGCAGATATATTCAATGCCTGAGGCAGCCTGGGGGTTGAGGGATGTGGGTGAGTCTGCTGAGGGGAAGGATGGAAGCTTGCAGGTATATTCACTCTCTGGGGCATCTTGAGGGGAGAGGGATATGGGTGAGTCTGCGGAGGGGAAGGATGGAAGCTTACAGGTATATTCACTGCCTGGGGCAGCTTGAGGGAGAGGGATATGGGTGAGTCTGCTGAGGGGAAGGATGGAAGCTTGCAGGTATATTCACTGTCTGGGGCAGCTTGGGAGTTGAGGGATGTGGGTGAGTCTGCTCAGGGGAAGGATGGAAGCTTGAAGGGATATTTATTGTCTGGGCAGCTTGGGGGTAGAGGTATGTCGGTGAGTCTGCTCAGGAGAAGGATGATAGCTTGCAAGTATATTCACTGTCTGTGCAGCTTGGGGGAGAGTGATATGGGTGAGTCTTTGAAGGGGAAGGATGGAAGCTTGCAGGTATATTCACTTCCTGGGGCAGCTTGGGGGCAGAGGTATGTGGGTGAGTCTGCACAGGTGAAGAATGGAAGCTTGCAGGTATATTCACTGCCTGGGGCAGCTTAGGGGGGGAGGCATATGGGTGAGTCTGTTCAGGGGAAGGATGGAAGCTTGCAGGTATATTCACTGTCTGGGGCAGCTTGGCGAGAGAGGGATATGGGTGAGTCTGCTGAGGGGAAGGATGGAAGCTTGCAATATATTCACTGTCTGAGTCAGCTTGAGGGAGAGGGATATGGGTGAGTCTGCTGAGGGGAAGGATGGAAGCTTACAGGTATATTCACTGTCTGGAGCAGCTTGAGGGAGAGGGATATGGGTGAGTCTGCTGAGGGGAAGGATGGAAGCTTGCAGGTATATTCACTGTCTGGGGCTGCTTGGGGTGAGTGGGATATGGGTGAGTCTGATCAGGGGAAGGATGGAAGCTTTCAGGTATATTCACTGTCTGGGGCAGCTTGGGGACGAGTAAAATGGGTGAGTCTGCTCAGGGGAAGGATGGAAGCTTGCAGATATATTCACTGCCTGGGGCAGCCTGGGGATTGAGGGATGTGGGTGAGTCTGCTCAGGGGAATACTGGAAGCTTGCAGGTATATTCATTGTCTGGGCAGCTTGGGGGTAGAGGTATGTGGGTGAGTCTGCTCAGGAGAAGGATGGAAGATTGCAAGTATATTCACTGTTCGTGGCATTTTGGGGGCAGTGGTGGGGTGAGTCTACTTAGGAGAAGTATGGAAGCTTGCAGGTATATTCACTGTCTGTGCAGTTTGGGGGAGAGTGATATGGGTGAGTCTGTGAAGGGGAAGGATGGAAGCTTGCAGATATATTCACTGCCTGAGGCAGCCTGGGGGTTGAGGGATGTGGGTGAGTCTGCTGAGGGGAAGGATGGAAGCTTGCAGGTATATTCACTGTCTGGGGCAGCTTGGGGGAGAGGGAAATGGGTGAGTCTGCTGAGGGGAAGGATGGAAGGTTACAGGTATATTCACTGCCTGGGGAAGCTTGAGGGAGAGGGATATGGGTGAGTCTGCTGAGGGGAAGGATGGAAGCTTGCAGGTATATTCACTGTCTGGGGCAGCTTGAGGGAGAGGGATATGGGTGAGTCTGCTGTGGGGAAGGATGGAAGCTTGCAGGTATATTCACTGTCTGGGGCTGCTTGGGGTGAGTGGGATATGGGTGAGTCTGATCAGGGGAAGGATGGAAGCTTTCAGGTATATTCACTGTCTGGGGCAGCTTGGGGACGAGTACAATGGGTGAGTCTGCTCAGGGGAAGGATGGAAGCTTGCAGATATATTCACTGCCTGGGGCAGCCTGGGGATTGAGGGATGTGGGTGAGTCTGCTCAGGGGAATACTGGAAGCTTGCAGGTATAATCATTGTCTGGGCAGCTTGGGGGTAGAGGTATGTGGGTGAGTCTGCTCAGGAGAAGGATGGAAGCTTGCAAGTATATTCACTGTTCGTGGCATTTTGGGGGCAGGGGTGGGGTGAGTCTGCTTAGGAGAAGTATGGAAGCTTGCAGGTATATTCACTGTCTGTGCAGTTTGGGGGAGAGTGATATGGGTGAGTCTGTGAAGGGGAAGGATGGAAGCTTGCAAGTATATTCACTGTCCGCGGCATTTTGGGGGCAGGGGTGGGGTGAGTCTGCTTAGGAGAAATATGGAAGCTTGCAGATATATTCACTGCCTGAGGCAGCCTGGGGGTTGAGGGATGTGGGTGAGTCTGCTGAGGGGAAGGATGGAAGCTTGCAGGTATATTCACTGTCTGGGGCAGCTTGGGGGGAGAGGGATATGGGTGAGTCTGCTGAGGGGAAGGATAGAAGCTTGCAGGTATATTCACTGTCTGGGGCTGCTTGGGGGAGTGGGATATGGGTGAGTCTGCTCAGGGGAAGGATGGAAGCTTGCAGGTATATTCACTGTCTTGGGCAGCTTGGGGAAGAGTAATATGGGTGAATCTGCTCAGGGGAAGGATGGAAGCTTGCAGATATATTCACTGCCTGGTGCAGCCTGGGGGTTGAGGGATGTGGGTGAGTCTGCTCAGGGGAAGGCTGGAAGCTTGCAGGTATATTCATTGTCTGGGCATCTTGGGGGTAGAGGAATGTAGGTGAGTCTGCTCAGGAGAAGGATGGAAGCTTGCAAGTATATTCACTGTCCGTGGCATTTTGGGGGCAGGGGTGGGGTGAGTCTGCTTGGAGAAGTATGGAAGCTTGCAGGTATATTCACTGTCTGTGCAGCTTGGGGGAGAGTGATATGGGTGAGTCTGTGAAGGGGAAGGATGGAAGCTTGCAGGTATATTCATTTCCTGGGGCAGCTTGGGGGCAGAGGTATGTGGGTGAGTCTGCACAGGTGAAGAATGGAAGCTTGCAGGTATATTCACTGTATGTGCAGCTTTGGGGAGAGTGATATGGGTGGGTCTGTGAAGGGGAAGGATGGAAGCTTGCAGATATATTCAATGCCTGAGGCAGCCTGGGGGTTGAGGGATGTGGGTGAGTCTGCTGAGGGGAAGGATGGAAGCTTGCAGGTATATTCACTCTCTGGGGCATCTTGAGGGGAGAGGGATATGGGTGAGTCTGCGGAGGGGAAGGATGGAAGCTTACAGGTATATTCACTGCCTGGGGCAGCTTGAGGGAGAGGGATATGGGTGAGTCTGCTGAGGTGAAGGATGGAAGCTTGCAGGTATATTCACTGTCTGGGGCAGCTTGGGGAAGAGTAATATGGGTGAGTCTGCTCAGGGGAAGGATGGAAGCTTGCAGATATATTAACTGCCTGGGGCAGCCTGGGAGTTGAGGGATGTGGGTGAGTCTGCTCAGGAGAAGGATGGAAGCTTGCAAGTATATTCACTGTCTGTGCAGCTTGGGGGAGAGTGATATGGGTGAGTCTTTGAAGGGGAAGGATGGAAGCTTGCAGGTATATTCACTTCCCTGGGCAGCTTGGGGGCAGAGGTATGTGGGTGAGTCTGCACAGGTGAAGAATGGAAGCTTGCAGGTATATTCACTGCCTGGGTCAGCTTAGGGGGGGAGGCATATGGGTGAGTCTGTTCAGGGGAAGGATGGAAGCTTGCAGGTATATTCACTGTCTGGGGCAGCTTGGCGAGAGAGGGATATGGGTGAGTCTGCTGAGGGGAAGGATGGAAGCTTGCAATATATTCACTGTCTGAGTCAGCTTGAGGGAGAGGGATATGGGTGAGTCTGCTGAGGGGAAGGATGGAAGCTTACAGGTATATTCACTGTCTGGGGCAGCTTGAGGGAGAGGGATATGGGTGAGTCTGCTGAGGGGAAGGATGGAAGCTTGCAGGTATATTCACTGTCTGGGGCTGCTTGGGGTGAGTGGGATATGGGTGAGTCTGATCAGGGGAAGGATGGAAGCTTTCAGGTATATTCACTGTCTGGGGCAGCTTGGGGACGAGTAAAATGGGTGAGTCTGCTCAGGGGAAGGATGGAAGCTTGCAGGTATAATCACTGTCTGGGGCAGCTTGGGGGAGGGGTATATGGGTGAGTCTGCTCAGGGGAAGGATGGAAGCTTGCAGGTATAATCACTGTCTGGGGCAGCTTGGGGGAGGGTATATGGGTGAGTCTGCTCAGGGGAAGGATGGAAGCTTGCAGGTATATTCATTGTCTGGGCAGCTTGGGGGTAGAGCTATGTGGGTGAGTCTGCTCAGGAGAAGGATGGAAGCTTGCAAGTATATTCACTGTCCGTGGCATTTTGGGGGCAGGGGTGGGGTGAGTCTGCTTAGGAGAAGTATGGAAGCTTGCAGGTATATTCACTGTCTGGGGCAGCTTGGGGACGAGTACAATGGGTGAGTCTGCTCAGGGGAAGGATGGAAGCTTGCAGATATATTCACTGCCTTGGGCAGCCTGGGGATTAAGGGATGTGGGTGAGCCCGCTCAGGGGAATACTGCAAGCTTGCAGGTATATTCATTGTCTGGGCATCTTGGGGGTAGAGGTATGTGGGTGAGTCTGCTCAGGAGAAGGATGGAAGCTTGCAAGTATATTCACTGTTCGTGGCATTTTGGGGGCAGTGGTGGGGTGAGTCTGCTTAGGAGAAGTATGGAAGCTTGCAGGTATATTCACTGTCTGTGCAGTTTGGGGGAGAGTGATATGGGTGAGTCTGTGAAGGGGAAGGATGGAAGCTTGCAGATATATTCACTGCCTGAGGCAGCCTGGGGGTTGAGGGATGTGGGTGAGTCTGCTGAGGGGAAGGATGGAAGCTTGCAGGTATATTCACTGTCTGGGGCAGCTTGGGGGAGAGGGAAATGGGTGAGTCTGCTGAGGGGAAGGATGGAAGGTTACGGGTATATTCACTGCCTGGGGAAGCTTGAGGGAGAGGGATATGGGTGAGTCTGCTGAGGGGAAGGATGGAAGCTTGCAGGTATATTCACTGTCTGGGGCAGCTTGAGGGAGAGGGATATGGGTGAGTCTGCTGAGGGTAAGGATGGAAGCTTGCAGGTATATTCACTGTCTGGGGCTGCTTGGGGTGAGTGGGATATGGGTGAGTCTGATCAGGGGAAGGATGGAAGCTTTCAGGTATATTCACTGTCTGGGGCAGCTTGGGGACGAGTACAATGGGTGAGTCTGCTCAGGGGAAGGATGGAAGCTTGCAGATATATTCACTGCCTGGGTCAGCCTGGGGATTAAGGGATGTGGGTGAGTCTGCTCAGGGGAATACTGGAAGCTTGCAGGTATATTCATTGTCTGGGCAGCTTGGGGGTAGAGGTATGTGGGTGAGTCTGCTCAGGAGAAGGATGGAAGCTTGCAAGTATATTCACTGTTCGTGGCATTTTGGGGGCAGGGGTGGGGTGAGTCTACTTAGGAGAAGTATGGAAGCTTGCAGGTATATTCACTGTCTGTGCAGTTTGGGGGAGAGTGATATGGGTGAGTCTGTGAAGGGGAAGGATGGAAGCTTGCAGATATATTCACTGCCTGAGGCAGCCTGGGGGTTGAGGGATGTGGGTGAGTCTGCTGAGGGGAAGGATGGAAGCTTGCAGGTATATTCACTGTCTGGGGCAGCTTGGGGGAGAGGGAAATGGGTGAGTCTGCTGAGGGGAAGGATGGAAGGTTACAGGTATATTCACTGCCTGGGGAAGCTTGAGGGAGAGGGATATGTGTGAGTCTGCTCAGGGGAAGGATGGAAGCTTGCAGGTATATTCACTGTCTGGGGCAGCTTGGGGAAGAGTAATATGGGTGAGTCTGCTCAGGGGAGGGATGGAAGCTTGCAGATATATTCACTGCCTGGGGCAGCTTGAGGGAGAGGGATATGGGTGAGTCTGCTGAGGGGAAGGATGGAAGCTTGCAGGTATATTCACTGTCTGGGGCAGCTTGGGGAAGAGTAATATGGGTGAGTCTGCTCAGGGGAAGGATGGAAGCTTGCAGATATATTCACTGCCTGGGGCAGCCTGGGGGTTGAGGGATGTGGGTGAGTCTGCTCAGGGGAAGGCTGGACGTTTGCAGGTATATTCATTGTCTGGACATCTTGGGGGTAGAGGGATGTGGGTGAGAGTGGTCAGGGGAAGGATGGAAGCTTGCAGGTATATTCACTGTCTGGGGCAGCTTGGGGAGAGAGAGATGTGGGTGGGTCTGCTCAGGAGAAGGATGGAAGCTTGCAAGTATATTCACTGTCCGTGGCATTTTGGGGGCAGGGGTGGGGTGAGTCTGCCGAGGAGAAGTATGGAAGCTTGCAGATATATTCACTGTCTGGGCAGCTTGGGGGGAGAGGTATGTGGATGAGTCCGCTCAGGGGAAGGATGGAAGCTTGCAGGTATATTCACTGTCTGGGGCGGCTTGCAGGGGTGGGAGGGAGTGGGGAATGGGTGAGTCTGCTCAGAGGAAGGATGGAAGCGTGCAGATATATTCAATGTCTTGGCAGCTTGGGGAGATTGATATGGGTGAGTCTGCTCAGTGGAAGGATGGAAGCTTGCAGGTATAATCACTGTCTGGGGCAGCTTGGGGGAGGGGTATATGGGTGAGTCTGCTCAGAGGAAGGATGGAAGCTTGCAGGTATAATCACTGTCTGGGGCAGCTTGGGGGAGGGTATATGGGTGAGTCTGCTCAGGGGAAGGATGGAAGCTTACAGGTATATTCATTGTCTGGGCAGCTTGGGGGTAGAGCTATGTGGGTGAGTCTGCTCAGGAGAAGGATGGAAGCTTGCAAGTATATTCACTGTCCGTGGCATTTTGGGGGCAGGGGTGGGGTGAGTCTGCTTAGGAGAAGTATGGAAGCTTGCAGGTATATTCACTGCCTGAGGCAGCCTGGGGTTTGAGGGATGCGGGTGAGTCTGCTGAGGGGAAGGATGGAAGCTTGCAGGTATATTCACTGTCTGGGGCAGCTTGGGGGAGAGGGATATGGGTGAGTCTCTGAAGGTGAAGGATGGAAGCTTGCAGATATATTCACTGCCTGAGGCAGCCTGGGGTTTTAGGGATGCGGGTGAGTCTGCTGAGGGGAAGGATGGAAGCTTGCAGGTATATTCACTGTCTGGGGCAGCTTGGGGGAGAGGGATATGGGTGAGTCTGCTGAGGGGAAGGATGGAAGCTTACAGGTATATACACTGCCTGGGGCAGCTTGAGGGAGAGGGATATGGGTGAGTCTGTTGAGGGGAAGGATAGAAGCTTGCAGGTATATTCACTGTCTGGGGCTGCTTGGGGGAGTGGGATATGGGTGAGTCTGCTCAGGGGAAGGATGGAAGCTTGCAAGTATATTCACTGTCCGTGGCATTTTGGGGGCAGGGGTGGGGTGAGTCTGCTTAGGAGAAATATGGAAGCTTGCAGATATATTCACTGCCGGAGGCAGCCTGGGGGTTGAGGAATGTGGGTGAGTCTGCTGAGGGTAAGGATGGAAGCTTGCAGATATATTCACTGCCTGGTGCAGCCTGGGGGTTGAGGGATGTGGGTGAGTCTGCTCAGGGGAAGGCTGGAAGCTTGCAGGTATATTCATTGTCTGGGCAGCTTGTGGGTAGAGGTATGTAGGTGAGTCTTCTCAGGAGAAGGATGGAAGCTTGCAAGTATATTCACTGTCCGTGGCATTTTGGGGGCAGGGGTGGGGTGAGTCTGCTTGGAGAAGTATGGAAGCTTGCAGGTATATTCACTGTCTGTGCAGCTTGGGGGAGAGTGATATGGGTGAGTCTGTGAAGGGGAAGGATGGAAGCTTGCAGGTATATTCACTGTCTGTGCAGCTTGGGGGAGAGTGAAATGGGTGAGTCTGCACAGGTGAAGAATGGAAGCTTGCAGGTATATTCACTCTATGTGCAGCTTGGGGGAGAGTGATATGGGTGGGTCTGTGAAGGGGAAGGATGGAAGCTTGCAGATATATTCAATGCCTGAGGCACCCTGGGGGTTGAGGGATGTGGGTGAGTCTGCTGAGGGGAAGGATGGAAGCTTGCAGGTATATTCACTGTCTGGGGCATCTTGAGGGGAGAGGGGTATGGGTGAGTCTGCGGAGGGGAATGATGCAAGATTACAGGTATATTCACTGCCTGGGGAAGCTTGAGGGAGAGTGATATGGGTGAGTCTGCTGAGGGGAAGGATGGAAGCTTGCAGGTATATTCAATGTCTGGGGCAGCTTGCGGAAGAGTAATATGGGTGAGTCTGCTCAGGGGAAGGATGGAAGCTTGCAGATATATTCACTGCCTGGGGCAGCCTGGGAGTTGAGGGATGTGGGTGAGTCTGCTCAGGGGAAGGCTGGAAGCTTGCAAGTATATTCACTGTCCGTGGCATTTTGGGGGCAGGGGTGGGGTGAGTCTGCTTGGAGAAGTATGGAAGCTTGCAGGTATATTCACTGTCTGTGCAGCTTGGGGGAGAGTGATATGGGTGAGTCTGTGAAGGGGAAGGATGGAAGCTTGCAGGTATATTCACTTCCTGGGGCAGCTTGGGGGCAGAGGTATATGGGTGAGTCTGCACAGGTGAAGAATGGAAGCTTGCAGGTATATTCACTGCCTGGGGCAGCTTAGGGGGAGAGGCATATGGGTGAGTCTGTTCAGGGGAAGGATGGAAGCTTGCAGGTATATTCACTGTCTGGGGCAGCTTGGCGGGAGAGGGATATGGGTGAGTCTGCTGAGGGGAAGGATGGAAGCTTGCAATATATTCACTGTCTGAGTCAGCTTGAGGGAGAGGGATATGGGTGAGTCTGCTGAGGGGAAGGATGGAAGCTTGCAGGTATATTCACTGTCTGGGGCAGCTTGAGGGAGAGGGATATGGGTGAGTCTGCTGAGGGGAAGGATGGAAGCTTGCAGGTATATTCACTGTCTGGGGCAGCTTGAGGGAGAGGGATATGGGTGAGTCTGCTGAGGGGAAGGATGGAAGCTTGCAGGTATATTCACTCTCTGGGGCATCTTGAGGGGAGAGGGATATGGGTGAGTCTGCGGAGGGGAAGGATGGAAGCTTACAGGTATATTCACTGCCTGGGGCAGCTTGAGGGAGAGGGATATGGGTGAGTCTGCTGAGGGGAAGGATGGAAGCTTGCAGGTATATTCACTGTCTGGGGCAGCTTGGGGAAGAGTAATATGGGTGAGTCTGCTCAGGGGAAGGATGGAAGCTTGCAGATATATTAACTGCCTGGGGCAGCCTGGGAGTTGAGGGATGTGGGTGAGTCTGCTCAGGGGAAGGATGGAAGCTTGAAGGGATATTTATTGTCTGGGCAGCTTGGGGGTAGAGGTATGTCGGTGAGTCTGCTCAGGAGAAGGATGGAAGCTTGCAAGTATATTCACTGTCTGTGCAGCTTGGGGGAGAGTGATATGGGTGAGTCTTTGAAGGGGAAGGATGGAAGCTTGCAGGTATATTCACTTCCTGGGGCAGCTTGGGGGCAGAGGTATGTGGGTGAGTCTGCACAGGTGAAGAATGGAAGCTTGCAGGTATATTCACTGCCTGGGGCAGCTTAGGGGGGGAGGCATATGGGTGAGTCTGTTCAGGGGAAGGATGGAAGCTTGCAGGTATATTCACTGTCTGGGGCAGCTTGGCGAGAGAGGGATATGGGTGAGTCTGCTGAGGGGAAGGATGGAAGCTTGCAATATATTCACTGTCTGAGTCAGCTTGAGGGAGAGGGATATGGGTGAGTCTGCTGAGGGGAAGGATGGAAGCTTACAGGTATATTCACTGTCTGGAGCAGCTTGAGGGAGAGGGATATGGGTGAGTCTGCTGAGGGGAAGGATGGAAGCTTGCAGGTATATTCACTGTCTGGGGCTGCTTGGGGTGAGTGGGATATGGGTGAGTCTGATCAGGGGAAGGATGGAAGCTTTCAGGTATATTCACTGTCTGGGGCAGCTTGGGGACGAGTAAAATGGGTGAGTCTGCTCAGGGGAAGGATGGAAGCTTGCAGATATATTCACTGCCTGGGGCAGCCTGGGGATTGAGGGATGTGGGTGAGTCTGCTCAGGGGAATACTGGAAGCTTGCAGGTATATTCATTGTCTGGGCAGCTTGGGGGTAGAGGTATGTGGGTGAGTCTGCTCAGGAGAAGGATGGAAGCTTGCAAGTATATTCACTGTTCGTGGCATTTTGGGGGCAGTGGTGGGGTGAGTCTACTTAGGAGAAGTATGGAAGCTTGCAGGTATATTCACTGTCTGTGCAGTTTGGGGGAGAGTGATATGGGTGAGTCTGTGAAGGGGAAGGATGCAAGCTTGCAGATATATTCACTGCCTGAGGCAGCCTGGGGGTTGAGGGATGTGGGTGAGTCTGCTGAGGGGAAGGATGGAAGCTTGCAGGTATATTCACTGTCTGGGGCAGCTTGGGGGAGAGGGAAATGGGTGAGTCTGCTGAGGGGAAGGATGGAAGGTTACAGGTATATTCACTGCCTGGGGAAGCTTGAGGGAGAGGGATATGGGTGAGTCTGCTGAGGGGAAGGATGGAAGCTTGCAGGTATATTCACTGTCTGGGGCAGCTTGAGGGAGAGGGATATGGGTGAGTCTGCTGTGGGGAAGGATGGAAGCTTGCAGGTATATTCACTGTCTGGGGCTGCTTGGGCTGAGTGGGATATGGGTGAGTCTGATCAGGGGAAGGATGGAAGCTTTCAGGTATATTCACTGTCTGGGGCAGCTTGGGGACGAGTACAATGGGTGAGTCTGCTCAGGGGAAGGATGGAAGCTTGCAGATATATTCACTGCCTGGGGCAGCCTGGGGATTGAGGGATGTGGGTGAGTCTGCTCAGGGGAATACTGGAAGCTTGCAGGTATAATCATTGTCTGGGCAGCTTGGGGGTAGAGGTATGTGGGTGAGTCTGCTCAGGAGAAGGATGGAAGCTTGCAAGTATATTCACTGTTCGTGGCATTTTGGGGGCAGGGGTGGGGTGAGTCTGCTTAGGAGAAGTATGGAAGCTTGCAGGTATATTCACTGTCTGTGCAGTTTGGGGGAGAGTGATATGGGTGAGTCTGTGAAGGGGAAGGATGGAAGCTTGCAAGTATATTCACTGTCCGTGGCATTTTGGGGGCAGGGGTGGGGTGAGTCTGCTTAGGAGAAATATGGAAGCTTGCAGATATATTCACTGCCTGAGGCAGCCTGGGGGTTGAGGGATGTGGGTGAGTCTGCTGAGGGGAAGGATGGAAGCTTGCAGGTATATTCACTGTCTGGGGCAGCTTGGGGGGAGAGGGATATGGGTGAGTCTGCTGAGGGGAAGGATAGAAGCTTGCAGGTATATTCACTGTCTGGGGCTGCTTGGGGGAGTGGGATATGGGTGAGTCTGCTCAGGGGAAGGATGGAAGCTTGCAGGTATATTCACTGTCTTGGGCAGCTTGGGGAAGAGTAATATGGGTGAATCTGCTCAGGGGAAGGATGGAAGCTTGCAGATATATTCACTGCCTGGTGCAGCCTGGGGGTTGAGGGATGTGGGTGAGTCTGCTCAGGGGAAGGCTGGAAGCTTGCAGGTATATTCATTGTCTGGGCAGCTTGGGGGTAGAGGAATGTAGGTGAGTCTGCTCAGGAGAAGGATGGAAGCTTGCAAGTATATTCACTGTCCGTGGCATTTTGGGGGCAGGGGTGGGGTGAGTCTGCTTGGAGAAGTATGGAAGCTTGCAGGTATATTCACTGTCTGTGCAGCTTGGGGGAGAGTGATATGGGTGAGTCTGTGAAGGGGAAGGATGGAAGCTTGCAGGTATATTCATTTCCTGGGGCAGCTTGGGGGCAGAGGTATGTGGGTGAGTCTGCACAGGTGAAGAATGGAAGCTTGCAGGTATATTCACTGTATGTGCAGCTTTGGGGAGAGTGATATGGGTGGGTCTCTGAAGGGGAAGGATGGAAGCTTGCAGATATATTCAATGCCTGAGGCAGCCTGGGGGTTGAGGGATGTGGGTGAGTCTGCTGAGGGGAAGGATGGAAGCTTGCAGGTATATTCACTCTCTGGGGCATCTTGAGGGGAGAGGGATATGGGTGAGTCTGCGGAGGGGAAGGATGGAAGCTTACAGGTATATTCACTGCCTGGGGCAGCTTGAGGGAGAGGGATATGGGTGAGTCTGCTGAGGGGAAGGATGGAAGCTTGCAGGTATATTCACTGTCTGGGGCAGCTTGGGGAAGAGTAATATGGGTGAGTCTGCTCAGGGGAAGGATGGAAGCTTGCAGATATATTAACTGCCTGGGGCGGCCTGGGAGTTGAGGGATGTGGGTGAGTCTGCTCAGGGGAAGGATGGAAGCTTGCAGGTATATTCACTGTCTGGGGCAGCTTGGCGAGAGAGGGATATGGGTGAGTCTGCTGAGGGGAAGGATGGAAGCTTGCAATATATTCACTGTCTGAGTCAGCTTGAGGGAGAGGGATATGGGTGAGTCTGCTGAGGGGAAGGATGGAAGCTTACAGGTATATTCACTGTCTGGGGCAGCTTGAGGGAGAGGGATATGGGTGAGTCTGCTGAGGGGAAGGATGGAAGCTTGCAGGTATATTCACTGTCTGGGGCTGCTTGGGGTGAGTGGGATATGGGTGAGTCTGATCAGGGGAAGGATGGAAGCTTTCAGGTATATTCACTGTCTGGGGCAGCTTGGGGACGAGTAAAATGGGTGAGTCTGCTCAGGGGAAGGATGGAAGCTTGCAGGTATAAACACTGTCTGGGGCAGCTTGGGGGAGGGGTATATGGGTGAGTCTGCTCAGGGGAAGGATGGAAGCTTGCAGGTATAATCACTGTCTGGGGCAGCTTGGGGGAGGGTATATGGGTGAGTCTGCTCGGGGGAAGGATGGAAGCTTGCAGGTATATTCATTGTCTGGGCAGCTTGGGGGTAGAGCTATGTGGGTGAGTCTGCTCAGGAGAAGGATGGAAGCTTGCAGGTATATTCACTGTCTGGGGCAGCTTGGGGACGAGTACAATGGGTGAGTCTGCTCAGGGGAAGGATGGAAGCTTGCAGATATATTCACTGCCTTGGGCAGCCTGGGGATTAAGGGATGTGGGTGAGCCCGCTCAGGGGAATACTGCAAGCTTGCAGGTATATTCATTGTCTGGGCATCTTGGGGGTAGAGGTATGTGGGTGAGTCTGCTCAGGAGAAGGATGGAAGCTTGCAAGTATATTCACTGTTCGTGGCATTTTGGGGGCAGTGGTGGGGTGAGTCTGCTTAGGAGAAGTATGGAAGCTTGCAGGTATATTCACTGTCTGTGCAGTTTGGGGGAGAGTGATATGGGTGAGTCTGTGAAGGGGAAGGATGGAAGCTTGCAGATATATTCACTGCCTGAGGCAGCCTGGGGGTTGAGGGATGTGGGTGAGTCTGCTGAGGGGAAGGATGGAAGCTTGCAGGTATATTCACTGTCTGGGGCAGCTTGGGGGAGAGGGAAATGGGTGAGTCTGCTGAGGGGAAGGATGGAAGGTTACGGGTATATTCACTGCCTGGGGAAGCTTGAGGGAGAGGGATATGGGTGAGTCTGCTGAGGGGAAGGATGGAAGCTTGCAGGTATATTCACTGTCTGGGGCAGCTTGAGGGAGAGGGATATGGGTGAGTCTGCTGAGGGTAAGGATGGAAGCTTGCAGGTATATTCACTGTCTGGGGCTGCTTGGGGTGAGTGGGATATGGGTGAGTCTGATCAGGGGAAGGATGGAAGCTTTCAGGTATATTCACTGTCTGGGGCAGCTTGGGGACGAGTACAATGGGTGAGTCTGCTCAGGGGAAGGATGGTAGCTTGCAGATATATTCACTGCCTGGGTCAGCCTGGGGATTAAGGGATGTGGGTGAGTCTGCTCAGGGGAATACTGGAAGCTTGCAGGTATATTCATTGTCTGGGCAGCTTGGGGGTAGAGGTATGTGGGTGAGTCTGCTCAGGAGAAGGATGGAAGCTTGCAAGTATATTCACTGTTCGTGGCATTTTGGGGGCAGGGGTGGGGTGAGTCTACTTAGGAGAAGTATGGAAGCTTGCAGGTATATTCACTGTCTGTGCAGTTTGGGGGAGAGTGATATGGGTGAGTCTGTGAAGGGGAAGGATGGAAGCTTGCAGATATATTCACTGCCTGAGGCAGCCTGGGGGTTGAGGGATGTGGGTGAGTCTGCTGAGGGGAAGGATGGAAGCTTGCAGGTATATTCACTGTCTGGGGCAGCTTGGGGGAGAGGGAAATGGGTGAGTCTGCTGAGGGGAAGGATGGAAGGTTACAGGTATATTCACTGCCTGGGGAAGCTTGAGGGAGAGGGGTATGTGTGAGTCTGCTCAGGGGAAGGATGGAAGCTTGCAGGTATATTCACTGTCTGGGGCAGCTTGGGGAAGAGTAATATGGGTGAGTCTGCTCAGGGGAAGGATGGAAGCTTGCAGATATATTCACTGCCTGGGGCAGCCTGGGGGTTGAGGGATGTGGGTGAGTCTGCTCAGGGGAAGGCTGGACGTTTGCAGGTATATTCATTGTCTGGACATCTTGGGGGTAGAGGGATGTGGGTGAGAGTGGTCAGGGGAAGGATGGAAGCTTGCAGGTAAATTCACTGTCTGGGGCAGCTTGGGGAGAGAGAGATGTGGGTGGGTCTGCTCAGGAGAAGGATGGAAGCTTGCAAGTATATTCACTGTCCGTGGCATTTTGGGGGCAGGGGTGGGGTGAGTCTGCCGAGGAGAAGTATGGAAGCTTGCAGATATATTCACTGTCTGGGCAGCTTGGGGGGAGAGGTATGTGGATGAGTCCGCTCAGGGGAAGGATGGAAGCTTGCAGGTATATTCACTGTCTGGGGCGGCTTGCAGGGGTGGGAGGGAGTGGGGAATGGGTGAGTCTGCTCAGAGGAAGGATGGAAGCGTGCAGATATATTCAATGTCTTGGCAGCTTGGGGAGATTGATATGGGTGAGTCTGCTCAGTGGAAGGATGGAAGCTTGCAGGTATAATCACTGTCTGGGGCAGCTTGGGGGAGGGGTATATGGGTGAGTCTGCTCAGAGGAAGGATGGAAGCTTGCAGGTATAATCACTGTCTGGGGCAGCTTGGGGGAGGGTATATGGGTGAGTCTGCTCAGGGGAAGGATGGAAGCTTACAGGTATATTCATTGTCTGGGCAGCTTGGGGGTAGAGCTATGTGGGTGAGTCTGCTCAGGAGAAGGATGGAAGCTTGCAAGTATATTCACTGTCCGTGGCATTTTGGGGGCAGGGGTGGGGTGAGTCTGCTTAGGAGAAGTATGGAAGCTTGCAGGTATATTCACTGCCTGAGGCAGCCTGGGGTTTGAGGGATGCGGGTGAGTCTGCTGAGGGGAAGGATGGAAGCTTGCAGGTATATTCACTGTCTGGGGCAGCTTGGGGGAGAGGGATATGGGTGAGTCTCTGAAGGTGAAGGATGGAAGCTTGCAGATATATTCACTGCCTGAGGCAGCCTGGGGTTTGAGGGATGCGGGTGAGTCTGCTGAGGGGAAGGATGGAAGCTTGCAGGTATATTCACTGTCTGGGGCAGCTTGGGGGAGAGGGATATGGGTGAGTCTGCTGAGGGGAAGGATGGAAGCTTACAGGTATATACACTGCCTGGGGCAGCTTGAGGGAGAGGGATATGGGTGAGTCTGTTGAGGGGAAGGATAGAAGCTTGCAGGTATATTCACTGTCTGGGGCTGCTTGGGGGAGTGGGATATGGGTGAGTCTGCTCAGGGGAAGGATGGAAGCTTGCAAGTATATTCACTGTCCGTGGCATTTTGGGGGCAGGGGTGGGGTGAGTCTGCTTAGGAGAAATATGGAAGCTTGCAGATATATTCACTGCCGGAGGCAGCCTGGGGGTTGAGGAATGTGGGTGAGTCTGCTGAGGGGAAGGATGGAAGCTTGCAGATATATTCACTGCCTGGTGCAGCCTGGGGGTTGAGGGATGTGGGTGAGTCTGCTCAGGGGAAGGCTGGAAGCTTACAGGTATATTCATTGTCTGGGCAGCTTGTGGGTAGAGGTATGTAGGTGAGTCTTCTCAGGAGAAGGATGGAAGCTTGCAAGTATATTCACTGTCCGTGGCATTTTGGGGGCAGGGGTGGGGTGAGTCTGCTTGGAGAAGTATGGAAGCTTGCAGGTATATTCACTGTCTGTGCAGCTTGGGGGAGAGTGATATGGGTGAGTCTGTGAAGGGGAAGGATGGAAGCTTGCAGGTATATTCACTGTCTGTGCAGCTTGGGGGAGAGTGATATGGGTGAGTCTGCACAGGTGAAGAATGGAAGCTTGCAGGTATATTCACTCTATGTGCAGCTTGGGGGAGAGTGATATGGGTGGGTCTGTGAAGGGGAAGGATGGAAGCTTGCAGATATATTCAATGCCTGAGGCACCCTGGGGGTTGAGGGATGTGGGTGAGTCTGCTGAGGGGAAGGATGGAAGCTTGCAGGTATATTCACTGTCTGGGGCATCTTGAGGGGAGAGGGGTATGCGTGAGTCTGCGGAGGGGAAGGATGGAAGCTTACAGGTATATTCACTGCCTGGGGCAGCTTGAGGGAGAGGGATATGGGTGAGTCTGCTGAGGGGAAGGATGGAAGCTTGCAGGTATATTCACTGTCTGGGGCAGCTTGGGAGTTGAGGGATGTGGGTGAGTCTGCTGAGGGGAAGGATGGAAGCTTACAGGTATATTCACTGCCTGGGGCAGCTTGAGGGAGAGGGATATGGGTGAGTCTGCTGAGGGGAAGGATGGAAGCTTGCAGGTATATTCACTGCCTGGGGCAGCTTGAGGGAGAGGGATATGGGTGAGTCTGCTGAGGGGAAGGATGGAAGCTTACAGGTATATTCACTGCCTGGGGCAGCTTGAGGGAGAGGGATATGGGTGAGTCTGCTGAGGGGAAGGATGGAAGCTTGCAGGTATATTCACTGTCTGGGGCAGCTTGGGAGTTGAGGGATGTGGGTGAGTCTTCTCAGGGGAAGAATGGAAGCTTGCAAGTATATTCACTGTCCGTGGCATTTTGGGGGCAGGGGTGGGGTGAGTCTGCTTAGGAGAAATATGGAAGCTTGCAGATATATTCACTGCCTGAGGCAGCCTGGGGGTTGAGGGATGTGGGTGAGTCTGCTGAGGGGAAGGATGGAAGCTTGCAGGTATATTCACTGTCTGGGGCAGCTTGGGGGGAGAGGGATATGGGTGAGTCTGCTGAGGGGAAGGATAGAAGCTTGCAGGTATATTCACTGTCTGGGGCTGCTTGGGGGAGTGGGATATGGGTGAGACTGCTCAGGGGAAGGATGGAAGCTTGCAGGTATATTCACTGTCTTGTGCAGCTTGGGGAAGAGTAATATGGGTGAATCTGCTCAGGGGAAGGATGGAAGCTTGCAGATATATTCACTGCCTGGTGCAGCCTGGGGGTTGAGGGATGTGGGTGAGTCTGCTCAGGGGAAGGCTGGAAGCTTGCAGGTATATTCATTGTCTGGGCAGCTTGGGGGTAGAGGAATGTAGGTGAGTCTGCTCAGGAGAAGGATGGAAGCTTGCAAGTATATTCACTGTCCGTGGCATTTTGGGGGCAGGGGTGGGGTGAGTCTGCTTGGAGAAGTATGGAAGCTTGCAGGTATATTCACTGTCTGTGCAGCTTGGGGGAGAGTGATATGGGTGAGTCTGTGAAGGGGAAGGATGGAAGCTTGCAGGTATATTCATTTCCTGGGGCAGCTTGGGGGCAGAGGTATGTGGGTGAGTCTGCACAGGTGAAGAATGGAAGCTTGCAGGTATATTCACTGTATGTGCAGCTTTGGGGAGAGTGATATGGGTGGGTCTGTGAAGGGGAAGGATGGAAGCTTGCAGATATATTCAATGCCTGAGGCAGCCTGGGGGTTGAGGGATGTGGGTGAGTCTGCTGAGGGGAAGGATGGAAGCTTGCAGGTATATTCACTCTCTGGGGCATCTTGAGGGGAGAGGGATATGGGTGAGTCTGCGGAGGGGAAGGATGGAAGCTTACAGGTATATTCACTGCCTGGGGCAGCTTGAGGGAGAGGGATATGGGTGAGTCTGCTGAGGGGAAGGATGGAAGCTTGCAGGTATATTCACTGTCTGGGGCAGCTTGGGAGTTGAGGGATGTGGGTGAGTCTGCTCAGGGGAAGGATGGAAGCTTGAAGGGATATTTATTGTCTGGGCAGCTTGGGGGTAGAGGTATGTCGGTGAGTCTGCTCAGGAGAAGGATGATAGCTTGCAAGTATATTCACTGTCTGTGCAGCTTGGGGGAGAGTGATATGGGTGAGTCTTTGAAGGGGAAGGATGGAAGCTTGCAGGTATATTCACTTCCTGGGGCAGCTTGGGGGCAGAGGTATGTGGGTGAGTCTGCACAGGTGAAGAATGGAAGCTTGCAGGTATATTCACTGCCTGGGGCAGCTTAGGGGGGGAGGCATATGGGTGAGTCTGTTCAGGGGAAGGATGGAAGCTTGCAGGTATATTCACTGTCTGGGGCAGCTTGGCGAGAGAGGGATATGGGTGAGTCTGCTGAGGGGAAGGATGGAAGCTTGCAATATATTCACTGTCTGAGTCAGCTTGAGGGAGAGGGATATGGGTGAGTCTGCTGAGGGGAAGGATGGAAGCTTACAGGTATATTCACTGTCTGGAGCAGCTTGAGGGAGAGGGATATGGGTGAGTCTGCTGAGGGGAAGGATGGAAGCTTGCAGGTATATTCACTGTCTGGGGCTGCTTGGGGTGAGTGGGATATGGGTGAGTCTGATCAGGGGAAGGATGGAAGCATTCAGGTATATTCACTGTCTGGGGCAGCTTGGGGACGAGTAAAATGGGTGAGTCTGCTCAGGGGAAGGATGGAAGCTTGCAGATATATTCACTGCCTGGGGCAGCCTGGGGATTGAGGGATGTGGGTGAGTCTGCTCAGGGGAATACTGGAAGCTTGCAGGTATATTCATTGTCTGGGCAGCTTGGGGGTAGAGGTATGTGGGTGAGTCTGCTCAGGAGAAGGATGGAAGATTGCAAGTATATTCACTGTTCGTGGCATTTTGGGGGCAGTGGTGGGGTGAGTCTACTTAGGAGAAGTATGGAAGCTTGCAGGTATATTCACTGTCTGTGCAGTTTGGGGGAGAGTGATATGGGTGAGTCTGTGAAGGGGAAGGATGGAAGCTTGCAGATATATTCACTGCCTGAGGCAGCCTGGGGGTTGAGGGATGTGGGTGAGTCTGCTGAGGGGAAGGATGGAAGCTTGCAGGTATATTCACTGTCTGGGGCAGCTTGGGGGAGAGGGAAATGGGTGAGTCTGCTGAGGGGAAGGATGGAAGGTTACAGGTATATTCACTGCCTGGGGAAGCTTGAGGGAGAGGGATATGGGTGAGTCTGCTGAGGGGAAGGATGGAAGCTTGCAGGTATATTCACTGTCTGGGGCAGCTTGAGGGAGAGGGATATGGGTGAGTCTGCTGTGGGGAAGGATGGAAGCTTGCAGGTATATTCACTGTCTGGGGCTGCTTGGGGTGAGTGGGATATGGGTGAGTCTGATCAGGGGAAGGATGGAAGCTTTCAGGTATATTCACTGTCTGGGGCAGCTTGGGGACGAGTACAATGGGTGAGTCTGCTCAGGGGAAGGATGGAAGCTTGCAGATATATTCACTGCCTGGGGCAGCCTGGGGATTGAGGGATGTGGGTGAGTCTGCTCAGGGGAATACTGGAAGCTTGCAGGTATAATCATTGTCTGGGCAGCTTGGGGGTAGAGGTATGTGGGTGAGTCTGCTCAGGAGAAGGATGGAAGCTTGCAAGTATATTCACTGTTCGTGGCATTTTGGGGGCAGGGGTGGGGTGAGTCTGCTTAGGAGAAGTATGGAAGCTTGCAGGTATATTCACTGTCTGTGCAGTTTGGGGGAGAGTGATATGGGTGAGTCTGTGAAGGGGAAGGATGGAAGCTTGCAAGTATATTCACTGTCCGTGGCATTTTGGGGGCAGGGGTGGGGTGAGTCTGCTTAGGAGAAATATGGAAGCTTGCAGATATATTCACTGCCTGAGGCAGCCTGGGGGTTGAGGGATGTGGGTGAGTCTGCTGAGGGGAAGGATGGAAGCTTGCAGGTATATTCACTGTCTGGGGCAGCTTGGGGGGAGAGGGATATGGGTGAGTCTGCTGAGGGGAAGGATAGAAGCTTGCAGGTATATTCACTGTCTGGGGCTGCTTGGGGGAGTGGGATATGGGTGAGTCTGCTCAGGGGAAGGATGGAAGCTTGCAGGTATATTCACTGTCTTGGGCAGCTTGGGGAAGAGTAATATGGGTGAATCTGCTCAGGGGAAGGATGGAAGCTTGCAGATATATTCACTGCCTGGTGCAGCCTGGGGGTTGAGGGATGTGGGTGAGTCTGCTCAGGGGAAGGCTGGAAGCTTGCAGGTATATTCATTGTCTGGGCATCTTGGGGGTAGAGGAATGTAGGTGAGTCTGCTCAGGAGAAGGATGGAAGCTTGCAAGTATATTCACTGTCCGTGGCATTTTGGGGGCAGGGGTGGGGTGAGTCTGCTTGGAGAAGTATGGAAGCTTGCAGGTATATTCACTGTCTGTGCAGCTTGGGGGAGAGTGATATGGGTGAGTCTGTGAAGGGGAAGGATGGAAGCTTGCAGGTATATTCATTTCCTGGGGCAGCTTGGGGGCAGAGGTATGTGGGTGAGTCTGCACAGGTGAAGAATGGAAGCTTGCAGGTATATTCACTGTATGTGCAGCTTTGGGGAGAGTGATATGGGTGGGTCTGTGAAGGGGAAGGATGGAAGCTTGCAGATATATTCAATGCCTGAGGCAGCCTGGGGGTTGAGGGATGTGGGTGAGTCTGCTGAGGGGAAGGATGGAAGCTTGCAGGTATATTCACTCTCTGGGGCATCTTGAGGGGAGAGGGATATGGGTGAGTCTGCGGAGGGGAAGGATGGAAGCTTACAGGTATATTCACTGCCTGGGGCAGCTTGAGGGAGAGGGATATGGGTGAGTCTGCTGAGGTGAAGGATGGAAGCTTGCAGGTATATTCACTGTCTGGGGCAGCTTGGGGAAGAGTAATATGGGTGAGTCTGCTCAGGGGAAGGATGGAAGCTTGCAGATATATTAACTGCCTGGGGCAGCCTGGGAGTTGAGGGATGTGGGTGAGTCTGCTCAGGAGAAGGATGGAAGCTTGCAAGTATATTCACTGTCTGTGCAGCTTGGGGGAGAGTGATATGGGTGAGTCTTTGAAGGGGAAGGATGGAAGCTTGCAGGTATATTCACTTCCCTGGGCAGCTTGGGGGCAGAGGTATGTGGGTGAGTCTGCACAGGTGAAGAATGGAAGCTTGCAGGTATATTCACTGCCTGGGTCAGCTTAGGGGGGGAGGCATATGGGTGAGTCTGTTCAGGGGAAGGATGGAAGCTTGCAGGTATATTCACTGTCTGGGGCAGCTTGGCGAGAGAGGGATATGGGTGAGTCTGCTGAGGGGAAGGATGGAAGCTTGCAATATATTCACTGTCTGAGTCAGCTTGAGGGAGAGGGATATGGGTGAGTCTGCTGAGGGGAAGGATGGAAGCTTACAGGTATATTCACTGTCTGGGGCAGCTTGAGGGAGAGGGATATGGGTGAGTCTGCTGAGGGGAAGGATGGAAGCTTGCAGGTATATTCACTGTCTGGGGCTGCTTGGGGTGAGTGGGATATGGGTGAGTCTGATCAGGGGAAGGATGGAAGCTTTCAGGTATATTCACTGTCTGGGGCAGCTTGGGGACGAGTAAAATGGGTGAGTCTGCTCAGGGGAAGGATGGAAGCTTGCAGGTATAATCACTGTCTGGGGCAGCTTGGGGGAGGGGTATATGGGTGAGTCTGCTCAGGGGAAGGATGGAAGCTTGCAGGTATAATCACTGTCTGGGGCAGCTTGGGGGAGGGTATATGGGTGAGTCTGCTCAGGGGAAGGATGGAAGCTTGCAGGTATATTCATTGTCTGGGCAGCTTGGGGGTAGAGCTATGTGGGTGAGTCTGCTCAGGAGAAGGATGGAAGCTTGCAAGTATATTCACTGTCCGTGGCATTTTGGGGGCAGGGGTGGGGTGAGTCTGCTTAGGAGAAGTATGGAAGCTTGCAGGTATATTCACTGTCTGGGGCAGCTTGGGGACGAGTACAATGGGTGAGTCTGCTCAGGGGAAGGATGGAAGCTTGCAGATATATTCACTGCCTTGGGCAGCCTGGGGATTAAGGGATGTGGGTGAGCCCGCTCAGGGGAATACTGCAAGCTTGCAGGTATATTCATTGTCTGGGCATCTTGGGGGTAGAGGTATGTGGGTGAGTCTGCTCAGGAGAAGGATGGAAGCTTGCAAGTATATTCACTGTTCGTGGCATTTTGGGGGCAGTGGTGGGGTGAGTCTGCTTAGGAGAAGTATGGAAGCTTGCAGGTATATTCACTGTCTGTGCAGTTTGGGGGAGAGTGATATGGGTGAGTCTGTGAAGGGGAAGGATGGAAGCTTGCAGATATATTCACTGCCTGAGGCAGCCTGGGGGTTGAGGGATGTGGGTGAGTCTGCTGAGGGGAAGGATGGAAGCTTGCAGGTATATTCACTGTCTGGGGCAGCTTGGGGGAGAGGGAAATGGGTGAGTCTGCTGAGGGGAAGGATGGAAGGTTACGGGTATATTCACTGCCTGGGGAAGCTTGAGGGAGAGGGATATGGGTGAGTCTGCTGAGGGGAAGGATGGAAGCTTGCAGGTATATTCACTGTCTGGGGCAGCTTGAGGGAGAGGGATATGGGTGAGTCTGCTGAGGGTAAGGATGGAAGCTTGCAGGTATATTCACTGTCTGGGGCTGCTTGGGGTGAGTGGGATATGGGTGAGTCTGATCAGGGGAAGGATGGAAGCTTTCAGGTATATTCACTGTCTGGGGCAGCTTGGGGACGAGTACAATGGGTGAGTCTGCTCAGGGGAAGGATGGAAGCTTGCAGATATATTCACTGCCTGGGTCAGCCTGGGGATTAAGGGATGTGGGTGAGTCTGCTCAGGGGAATACTGGAAGCTTGCAGGTATATTCATTGTCTGGGCAGCTTGGGGGTAGAGGTATGTGGGTGAGTCTGCTCAGGAGAAGGATGGAAGCTTGCAAGTATATTCACTGTTCGTGGCATTTTGGGGGCAGGGGTGGGGTGAGTCTACTTAGGAGAAGTATGGAAGCTTGCAGGTATATTCACTGTCTGTGCAGTTTGGGGGAGAGTGATATGGGTGAGTCTGTGAAGGGGAAGGATGGAAGCTTGCAGATATATTCACTGCCTGAGGCAGCCTGGGGGTTGAGGGATGTGGGTGAGTCTGCTGAGGGGAAGGATGGAAGCTTGCAGGTATATTCACTGTCTGGGGCAGCTTGGGGGAGAGGGAAATGGGTGAGTCTGCTGAGGGGAAGGATGGAAGGTTACAGGTATATTCACTGCCTGGGGAAGCTTGAGGGAGAGGGATATGTGTGAGTCTGCTCAGGGGAAGGATGGAAGCTTGCAGGTATATTCACTGTCTGGGGCAGCTTGGGGAAGAGTAATATGGGTGAGTCTGCTCAGGGGAGGGATGGAAGCTTGCAGATATATTCACTGCCTGGGGCAGCTTGAGGGAGAGGGATATGGGTGAGTCTGCTGAGGGGAAGGATGGAAGCTTGCAGGTATATTCACTGTCTGGGGCAGCTTGGGGAAGAGTAATATGGGTGAGTCTGCTCAGGGGAAGGATGGAAGCTTGCAGATATATTCACTGCCTGGGGCAGCCTGGGGGTTGAGGGATGTGGGTGAGTCTGCTCAGGGGAAGGCTGGACGTTTGCAGGTATATTCATTGTCTGGACATCTTGGGGGTAGAGGGATGTGGGTGAGAGTGGTCAGGGGAAGGATGGAAGCTTGCAGGTATATTCACTGTCTGGGGCAGCTTGGGGAGAGAGAGATGTGGGTGGGTCTGCTCAGGAGAAGGATGGAAGCTTGCAAGTATATTCACTGTCCGTGGCATTTTGGGGGCAGGGGTGGGGTGAGTCTGCCGAGGAGAAGTATGGAAGCTTGCAGATATATTCACTGTCTGGGCAGCTTGGGGGGAGAGGTATGTGGATGAGTCCGCTCAGGGGAAGGATGGAAGCTTGCAGGTATATTCACTGTCTGGGGCGGCTTGCAGGGGTGGGAGGGAGTGGGGAATGGGTGAGTCTGCTCAGAGGAAGGATGGAAGCGTGCAGATATATTCAATGTCTTGGCAGCTTGGGGAGATTGATATGGGTGAGTCTGCTCAGTGGAAGGATGGAAGCTTGCAGGTATAATCACTGTCTGGGGCAGCTTGGGGGAGGGGTATATGGGTGAGTCTGCTCAGAGGAAGGATGGAAGCTTGCAGGTATAATCACTGTCTGGGGCAGCTTGGGGGAGGGTATATGGGTGAGTCTGCTCAGGGGAAGGATGGAAGCTTACAGGTATATTCATTGTCTGGGCAGCTTGGGGGTAGAGCTATGTGGGTGAGTCTGCTCAGGAGAAGGATGGAAGCTTGCAAGTATATTCACTGTCCGTGGCATTTTGGGGGCAGGGGTGGGGTGAGTCTGCTTAGGAGAAGTATGGAAGCTTGCAGGTATATTCACTGCCTGAGGCAGCCTGGGGTTTGAGGGATGCGGGTGAGTCTGCTGAGGGGAAGGATGGAAGCTTGCAGGTATATTCACTGTCTGGGGCAGCTTGGGGGAGAGGGATATGGGTGAGTCTCTGAAGGTGAAGGATGGAAGCTTGCAGATATATTCACTGCCTGAGGCAGCCTGGGGTTTGAGGGATGCGGGTGAGTCTGCTGAGGGGAAGGATGGAAGCTTGCAGGTATATTCACTGTCTGGGGCAGCTTGGGGGAGAGGGATATGGGTGAGTCTGCTGAGGGGAAGGATGGAAGCTTACAGGTATATACACTGCCTGGGGCAGCTTGAGGGAGAGGGATATGGGTGAGTCTGTTGAGGGGAAGGATAGAAGCTTGCAGGTATATTCACTGTCTGGGGCTGCTTGGGGGAGTGGGATATGGGTGAGTCTGCTCAGGGGAAGGATGGAAGCTTGCAAGTATATTCACTGTCCGTGGCATTTTGGGGGCAGGGGTGGGGTGAGTCTGCTTAGGAGAAATATGGAAGCTTGCAGATATATTCACTGCCGGAGGCAGCCTGGGGGTTGAGGAATGTGGGTGAGTCTGCTGAGGGTAAGGATGGAAGCTTGCAGATATATTCACTGCCTGGTGCAGCCTGGGGGTTGAGGGATGTGGGTGAGTCTGCTCAGGGGAAGGCTGGAAGCTTGCAGGTATATTCATTGTCTGGGCAGCTTGTGGGTAGAGGTATGTAGGTGAGTCTTCTCAGGAGAAGGATGGAAGCTTGCAAGTATATTCACTGTCCGTGGCATTTTGGGGGCAGGGGTGGGGTGAGTCTGCTTGGAGAAGTATGGAAGCTTGCAGGTATATTCACTGTCTGTGCAGCTTGGGGGAGAGTGATATGGGTGAGTCTGTGAAGGGGAAGGATGGAAGCTTGCAGGTATATTCACTGTCTGTGCAGCTTGGGGGAGAGTGAAATGGGTGAGTCTGCACAGGTGAAGAATGGAAGCTTGCAGGTATATTCACTCTATGTGCAGCTTGGGGGAGAGTGATATGGGTGGGTCTGTGAAGGGGAAGGATGGAAGCTTGCAGATATATTCAATGCCTGAGGCACCCTGGGGGTTGAGGGATGTGGGTGAGTCTGCTGAGGGGAAGGATGGAAGCTTGCAGGTATATTCACTGTCTGGGGCATCTTGAGGGGAGAGGGGTATGGGTGAGTCTGCGGAGGGGAATGATGGAAGATTACAGGTATATTCACTGCCTGGGGAAGCTTGAGGGAGAGTGATATGGGTGAGTCTGCTGAGGGGAAGGATGGAAGCTTGCAGGTATATTCAATGTCTGGGGCAGCTTGCGGAAGAGTAATATGGGTGAGTCTGCTCAGGGGAAGGATGGAAGCTTGCAGATATATTCACTGCCTGGGGCAGCCTGGGAGTTGAGGGATGTGGGTGAGTCTGCTCAGGGGAAGGCTGGAAGCTTGCAAGTATATTCACTGTCCGTGGCATTTTGGGGGCAGGGGTGGGGTGAGTCTGCTTGGAGAAGTATGGAAGCTTGCAGGTATATTCACTGTCTGTGCAGCTTGGGGGAGAGTGATATGGGTGAGTCTGTGAAGGGGAAGGATGGAAGCTTGCAGGTATATTCACTTCCTGGGGCAGCTTGGGGGCAGAGGTATATGGGTGAGTCTGCACAGGTGAAGAATGGAAGCTTGCAGGTATATTCACTGCCTGGGGCAGCTTAGGGGGAGAGGCATATGGGTGAGTCTGTTCAGGGGAAGGATGGAAGCTTGCAGGTATATTCACTGTCTGGGGCAGCTTGGCGGGAGAGGGATATGGGTGAGTCTGCTGAGGGGAAGGATGGAAGCTTGCAATATATTCACTGTCTGAGTCAGCTTGAGGGAGAGGGATATGGGTGAGTCTGCTGAGGGGAAGGATGGAAGCTTGCAGGTATATTCACTGTCTGGGGCAGCTTGAGGGAGAGGGATATGGGTGAGTCTGCTGAGGGGAAGGATGGAAGCTTGCAGGTATATTCACTGTCTGGGGCAGCTTGAGGGAGAGGGATATGGGTGAGTCTGCTGAGGGGAAGGATGGAAGCTTGCAGGTATATTCACTCTCTGGGGCATCTTGAGGGGAGAGGGATATGGGTGAGTCTGCGGAGGGGAAGGATGGAAGCTTACAGGTATATTCACTGCCTGGGGCAGCTTGAGGGAGAGGGATATGGGTGAGTCTGCTGAGGGGAAGGATGGAAGCTTGCAGGTATATTCACTGTCTGGGGCAGCTTGGGGAAGAGTAATATGGGTGAGTCTGCTCAGGGGAAGGATGGAAGCTTGCAGATATATTAACTGCCTGGGGCAGCCTGGGAGTTGAGGGATGTGGGTGAGTCTGCTCAGGGGAAGGATGGAAGCTTGAAGGGATATTTATTGTCTGGGCAGCTTGGGGGTAGAGGTATGTCGGTGAGTCTGCTCAGGAGAAGGATGGAAGCTTGCAAGTATATTCACTGTCTGTGCAGCTTGGGGGAGAGTGATATGGGTGAGTCTTTGAAGGGGAAGGATGGAAGCTTGCAGGTATATTCACTTCCTGGGGCAGCTTGGGGGCAGAGGTATGTGGGTGAGTCTGCACAGGTGAAGAATGGAAGCTTGCAGGTATATTCACTGCCTGGGGCAGCTTAGGGGGGGAGGCATATGGGTGAGTCTGTTCAGGGGAAGGATGGAAGCTTGCAGGTATATTCACTGTCTGGGGCAGCTTGGCGAGAGAGGGATATGGGTGAGTCTGCTGAGGGGAAGGATGGAAGCTTGCAATATATTCACTGTCTGAGTCAGCTTGAGGGAGAGGGATATGGGTGAGTCTGCTGAGGGGAAGGATGGAAGCTTACAGGTATATTCACTGTCTGGAGCAGCTTGAGGGAGAGGGATATGGGTGAGTCTGCTGAGGGGAAGGATGGAAGCTTGCAGGTATATTCACTGTCTGGGGCTGCTTGGGGTGAGTGGGATATGGGTGAGTCTGATCAGGGGAAGGATGGAAGCTTTCAGGTATATTCACTGTCTGGGGCAGCTTGGGGACGAGTAAAATGGGTGAGTCTGCTCAGGGGAAGGATGGAAGCTTGCAGATATATTCACTGCCTGGGGCAGCCTGGGGATTGAGGGATGTGGGTGAGTCTGCTCAGGGGAATACTGGAAGCTTGCAGGTATATTCATTGTCTGGGCAGTTTGGGGGAGAGTGATATGGGTGAGTCTGTGAAGGGGAAGGATGCAAGCTTGCAGATATATTCACTGCCTGAGGCAGCCTGGGGGTTGAGGGATGTGGGTGAGTCTGCTGAGGGGAAGGATGGAAGCTTGCAGGTATATTCACTGTCTGGGGCAGCTTGGGGGAGAGGGAAATGGGTGAGTCTGCTGAGGGGAAGGATGGAAGGTTACAGGTATATTCACTGCCTGGGGAAGCTTGAGGGAGAGGGATATGGGTGAGTCTGCTGAGGGGAAGGATGGAAGCTTGCAGGTATATTCACTGTCTGGGGCAGCTTGAGGGAGAGGGATATGGGTGAGTCTGCTGTGGGGAAGGATGGAAGCTTGCAGGTATATTCACTGTCTGGGGCTGCTTGGGCTGAGTGGGATATGGGTGAGTCTGATCAGGGGAAGGATGGAAGCTTTCAGGTATATTCACTGTCTGGGGCAGCTTGGGGACGAGTACAATGGGTGAGTCTGCTCAGGGGAAGGATGGAAGCTTGCAGATATATTCACTGCCTGGGGCAGCCTGGGGATTGAGGGATGTGGGTGAGTCTGCTCAGGGGAATACTGGAAGCTTGCAGGTATAATCATTGTCTGGGCAGCTTGGGGGTAGAGGTATGTGGGTGAGTCTGCTCAGGAGAAGGATGGAAGCTTGCAAGTATATTCACTGTTCGTGGCATTTTGGGGGCAGGGGTGGGGTGAGTCTGCTTAGGAGAAGTATGGAAGCTTGCAGGTATATTCACTGTCTGTGCAGTTTGGGGGAGAGTGATATGGGTGAGTCTGTGAAGGGGAAGGATGGAAGCTTGCAAGTATATTCACTGTCCGTGGCATTTTGGGGGCAGGGGTGGGGTGAGTCTGCTTAGGAGAAATATGGAAGCTTGCAGATATATTCACTGCCTGAGGCAGCCTGGGGGTTGAGGGATGTGGGTGAGTCTGCTGAGGGGAAGGATGGAAGCTTGCAGGTATATTCACTGTCTGGGGCAGCTTGGGGGGAGAGGGATATGGGTGAGTCTGCTGAGGGGAAGGATAGAAGCTTGCAGGTATATTCACTGTCTGGGGCTGCTTGGGGGAGTGGGATATGGGTGAGTCTGCTCAGGGGAAGGATGGAAGCTTGCAGGTATATTCACTGTCTTGGGCAGCTTGGGGAAGAGTAATATGGGTGAATCTGCTCAGGGGAAGGATGGAAGCTTGCAGATATATTCACTGCCTGGTGCAGCCTGGGGGTTGAGGGATGTGGGTGAGTCTGCTCAGGGGAAGGCTGGAAGCTTGCAGGTATATTCATTGTCTGGGCAGCTTGGGGGTAGAGGAATGTAGGTGAGTCTGCTCAGGAGAAGGATGGAAGCTTGCAAGTATATTCACTGTCCGTGGCATTTTGGGGGCAGGGGTGGGGTGAGTCTGCTTGGAGAAGTATGGAAGCTTGCAGGTATATTCACTGTCTGTGCAGCTTGGGGGAGAGTGATATGGGTGAGTCTGTGAAGGGGAAGGATGGAAGCTTGCAGGTATATTCATTTCCTGGGGCAGCTTGGGGGCAGAGGTATGTGGGTGAGTCTGCACAGGTGAAGAATGGAAGCTTGCAGGTATATTCACTGTATGTGCAGCTTTGGGGAGAGTGATATGGGTGGGTCTCTGAAGGGGAAGGATGGAAGCTTGCAGATATATTCAATGCCTGAGGCAGCCTGGGGGTTGAGGGATGTGGGTGAGTCTGCTGAGGGGAAGGATGGAAGCTTGCAGGTATATTCACTCTCTGGGGCATCTTGAGGGGAGAGGGATATGGGTGAGTCTGCGGAGGGGAAGGATGGAAGCTTACAGGTATATTCACTGCCTGGGGCAGCTTGAGGGAGAGGGATATGGGTGAGTCTGCTGAGGGGAAGGATGGAAGCTTGCAGGTATATTCACTGTCTGGGGCAGCTTGGGGAAGAGTAATATGGGTGAGTCTGCTCAGGGGAAGGATGGAAGCTTGCAGATATATTAACTGCCTGGGGCGGCCTGGGAGTTGAGGGATGTGGGTGAGTCTGCTCAGGGGAAGGATGGAAGCTTGCAGGTATATTCACTGTCTGGGGCAGCTTGGCGAGAGAGGGATATGGGTGAGTCTGCTGAGGGGAAGGATGGAAGCTTGCAATATATTCACTGTCTGAGTCAGCTTGAGGGAGAGGGATATGGGTGAGTCTGCTGAGGGGAAGGATGGAAGCTTACAGGTATATTCACTGTCTGGGGCAGCTTGAGGGAGAGGGATATGGGTGAGTCTGCTGAGGGGAAGGATGGAAGCTTGCAGGTATATTCACTGTCTGGGGCTGCTTGGGGTGAGTGGGATATGGGTGAGTCTGATCAGGGGAAGGATGGAAGCGTTCAGGTATATTCACTGTCTGGGGCAGCTTGGGGACGAGTAAAATGGGTGAGTCTGCTCAGGGGAAGGATGGAAGCTTGCAGGTATAAACACTGTCTGGGGCAGCTTGGGGGAGGGGTATATGGGTGAGTCTGCTCAGGGGAAGGATGGAAGCTTGCAGGTATAATCACTGTCTGGGGCAGCTTGGGGGAGGGTATATGGGTGAGTCTGCTCGGGGGAAGGATGGAAGCTTGCAGGTATATTCATTGTCTGGGCAGCTTGGGGGTAGAGCTATGTGGGTGAGTCTGCTCAGGAGAAGGATGGAAGCTTGCAGGTATATTCACTGTCTGGGGCAGCTTGGGGACGAGTACAATGGGTGAGTCTGCTCAGGGGAAGGATGGAAGCTTGCAGATATATTCACTGCCTTGGGCAGCCTGGGGATTAAGGGATGTGGGTGAGCCCGCTCAGGGGAATACTGCAAGCTTGCAGGTATATTCATTGTCTGGGCATCTTGGGGGTAGAGGTATGTGGGTGAGTCTGCTCAGGAGAAGGATGGAAGCTTGCAAGTATATTCACTGTTCGTGGCATTTTGGGGGCAGTGGTGGGGTGAGTCTGCTTAGGAGAAGTATGGAAGCTTGCAGGTATATTCACTGTCTGTGCAGTTTGGGGGAGAGTGATATGGGTGAGTCTGTGAAGGGGAAGGATGGAAGCTTGCAGATATATTCACTGCCTGAGGCAGCCTGGGGGTTGAGGGATGTGGGTGAGTCTGCTGAGGGGAAGGATGGAAGCTTGCAGGTATATTCACTGTCTGGGGCAGCTTGGGGGAGAGGGAAATGGGTGAGTCTGCTGAGGGGAAGGATGGAAGGTTACGGGTATATTCACTGCCTGGGGAAGCTTGAGGGAGAGGGATATGGGTGAGTCTGCTGAGGGGAAGGATGGAAGCTTGCAGGTATATTCACTGTCTGGGGCAGCTTGAGGGAGAGGGATATGGGTGAGTCTGCTGAGGGTAAGGATGGAAGCTTGCAGGTATATTCACTGTCTGGGGCTGCTTGGGGTGAGTGGGATATGGGTGAGTCTGATCAGGGGAAGGATGGAAGCTTTCAGGTATATTCACTGTCTGGGGCAGCTTGGGGACGAGTACAATGGGTGAGTCTGCTCAGGGGAAGGATGGTAGCTTGCAGATATATTCACTGCCTGGGTCAGCCTGGGGATTAAGGGATGTGGGTGAGTCTGCTCAGGGGAATACTGGAAGCTTGCAGGTATATTCATTGTCTGGGCAGCTTGGGGGTAGAGGTATGTGGGTGAGTCTGCTCAGGAGAAGGATGGAAGCTTGCAAGTATATTCACTGTTCGTGGCATTTTGGGGGCAGGGGTGGGGTGAGTCTACTTAGGAGAAGTATGGAAGCTTGCAGGTATATTCACTGTCTGTGCAGTTTGGGGGAGAGTGATATGGGTGAGTCTGTGAAGGGGAAGGATGGAAGCTTGCAGATATATTCACTGCCTGAGGCAGCCTGGGGGTTGAGGGATGTGGGTGAGTCTGCTGAGGGGAAGGATGGAAGCTTGCAGGTATATTCACTGTCTGGGGCAGCTTGGGGGAGAGGGAAATGGGTGAGTCTGCTGAGGGGAAGGATGGAAGGTTACAGGTATATTCACTGCCTGGGGAAGCTTGAGGGAGAGGGGTATGTGTGAGTCTGCTCAGGGGAAGGATGGAAGCTTGCAGGTATATTCACTGTCTGGGGCAGCTTGGGGAAGAGTAATATGGGTGAGTCTGCTCAGGGGAAGGATGGAAGCTTGCAGATATATTCACTGCCTGGGGCAGCCTGGGGGTTGAGGGATGTGGGTGAGTCTGCTCAGGGGAAGGCTGGACGTTTGCAGGTATATTCATTGTCTGGACATCTTGGGGGTAGAGGGATGTGGGTGAGAGTGGTCAGGGGAAGGATGGAAGCTTGCAGGTAAATTCACTGTCTGGGGCAGCTTGGGGAGAGAGAGATGTGGGTGGGTCTGCTCAGGAGAAGGATGGAAGCTTGCAAGTATATTCACTGTCCGTGGCATTTTGGGGGCAGGGGTGGGGTGAGTCTGCCGAGGAGAAGTATGGAAGCTTGCAGATATATTCACTGTCTGGGCAGCTTGGGGGGAGAGGTGTGTGGATGAGTCCGCTCAGGGGAAGGATGGAAGCTTGCAGGTATATTCACTGTCTGGGGCGGCTTGCAGGGGTGGGAGGGAGTGGGGAATGGGTGAGTCTGCTCAGAGGAAGGATGGAAGCGTGCAGATATATTCAATGTCTTGGCAGCTTGGGGAGATTGATATGGGTGAGTCTGCTCAGTGGAAGGATGGAAGCTTGCAGGTATAATCACTGTCTGGGGCAGCTTGGGGGAGGGGTATATGGGTGAGTCTGCTCAGAGGAAGGATGGAAGCTTGCAGGTATAATCACTGTCTGGGGCAGCTTGGGGGAGGGTATATGGGTGAGTCTGCTCAGGGGAAGGATGGAAGCTTACAGGTATATTCATTGTCTGGGCAGCTTGGGGGTAGAGCTATGTGGGTGAGTCTGCTCAGGAGAAGGATGGAAGCTTGCAAGTATATTCACTGTCCGTGGCATTTTGGGGGCAGGGGTGGGGTGAGTCTGCTTAGGAGAAGTATGGAAGCTTGCAGGTATATTCACTGCCTGAGGCAGCCTGGGGTTTGAGGGATGCGGGTGAGTCTGCTGAGGGGAAGGATGGAAGCTTGCAGGTATATTCACTGTCTGGGGCAGCTTGGGGGAGAGGGATATGGGTGAGTCTCTGAAGGTGAAGGATGGAAGCTTGCAGATATATTCACTGCCTGAGGCAGCCTGGGGTTTGAGGGATGCGGGTGAGTCTGCTGAGGGGAAGGATGGAAGCTTGCAGGTATATTCACTGTCTGGGGCAGCTTGGGGGAGAGGGATATGGGTGAGTCTGCTGAGGGGAAGGATGGAAGCTTACAGGTATATACACTGCCTGGGGCAGCTTGAGGGAGAGGGATATGGGTGAGTCTGTTGAGGGGAAGGATAGAAGCTTGCAGGTATATTCACTGTCTGGGGCTGCTTGGGGGAGTGGGATATGGGTGAGTCTGCTCAGGGGAAGGATGGAAGCTTGCAAGTATATTCACTGTCCGTGGCATTTTGGGGGCAGGGGTGGGGTGAGTCTGCTTAGGAGAAATATGGAAGCTTGCAGATATATTCACTGCCGGAGGCAGCCTGGGGGTTGAGGAATGTGGGTGAGTCTGCTGAGGGGAAGGATGGAAGCTTGCAGATATATTCACTGCCTGGTGCAGCCTGGGGGTTGAGGGATGTGGGTGAGTCTGCTCAGGGGAAGGCTGGAAGCTTGCAAGTATATTCACTGTCCGTGGCATTTTGGGGGCAGGGGTGGGGTGAGTCTGCTTGGAGAAGTATGGAAGCTTGCAGGTATATTCACTGTCTGTGCAGCTTGGGGGAGAGTGATATGGGTGAGTCTGTGAAGGGGAAGGATGGAAGCTTGCAGGTATATTCACTGTCTGTGCAGCTTGGGGGAGAGTGATATGGGTGAGTCTGCACAGGTGAAGAATGGAAGCTTGCAGGTATATTCACTCTATGTGCAGCTTGGGGGAGAGTGATATGGGTGGGTCTGTGAAGGGGAAGGATGGAAGCTTGCAGATATATTCAATGCCTGAGGCACCCTGGGGGTTGAGGGATGTGGGTGAGTCTGCTGAGGGGAAGGATGGAAGCTTGCAGGTATATTCACTGTCTGGGGCATCTTGAGGGGAGAGGGGTATGGGTGAGTCTGCGGAGGGGAATGATGGAAGCTTACAGGTATATTCACTGCCTGGGGAAGCTTGAGGGAGAGTGATATGGGTGAGTCTGCTGAGGGGAAGGATGGAAGCTTGCAGGTATATTCAATGTCTGGGGCAGCTTGCGGAAGAGTAATATGGGTGAGTCTGCTCAGGGGAAGGATGGAAGCTTGCAGATATATTCACTGCCTGGGGCAGCCTGGGAGTTGAGGGATGTGGGTGAGTCTGCTCAGGGGAAGGCTGGAAGCTTGCAAGTATATTCACTGTCCGTGGCATTTTGGGGGCAGGGGTGGGGTGAGTCTGCTTGGAGAAGTATGGAAGCTTGCAGGTATATTCACTGTCTGTGCAGCTTGGGGGAGAGTGATATGGGTGAGTCTGTGAAGGGGAAGGATGGAAGCTTGCAGGTATATTCACTTCCTGGGGCAGCTTGGGGGCAGAGGTATATGGGTGAGTCTGCACAGGTGAAGAATGGAAGCTTGCAGGTATATTCACTGCCTGGGGCAGCTTAGGGGGAGAGGCATATGGGTGAGTCTGTTCAGGGGAAGGATGGAAGCTTGCAGGTATATTCACTGTCTGGGGCAGCTTGGCGGGAGAGGGATATGGGTGAGTGTGCTGAGGGGAAGGATGGAAGCTTGCAATATATTCACTGTCTGAGTCAGCTTGAGGGAGAGGGATATGGGTGAGTCTGCTGAGGGGAAGGATGGAAGCTTGCAGGTATATTCACTGTCTGGGGCAGCTTGAGGGAGAGGGATATGGGTGAGTCTGCTGAGGGGAAGGATGGAAGCTTGCAGGTATATTCACTGTCTGGGGCTGTTTGGGGTGAGTGGGATATGGGTGAGTCTGATCAGGGGAAGGATGGAAGCTTTCAGGTATATTCACTGTCTGGGGCAGCTTGGGGAAGAGTAATATGGGTGAGTCTGCTCAGGGGAAGGATGGAAGCTTGCAGATATATTCACTGCCTGGGGCAGCCTGGGGGTTGAGGGATGTGGGTGAGTCTGCTCAGGGGAAGACTGGAAGCTTGCAGGTATATTCATTGTCTGGGCAGCTTGGGGGTAGAGGTATGTGGGTGAGTCTGCTCAGGAGAAGGATGGAAGCTTGCAAGTATATTCACTGTTCGTGGCATTTTGGGGGCAGGGGCGGGGTGAGTCTGCTTAGGAGAAGTATGGAAGCTTGCAGGTATATTCACTGTCTGTGCAGTTTGGGGGAGAGTGATATGGGTGAGTCTGTGAAGGGGAAGGATGGACGCTTGCAGATATATTCACTGCCTGAGGCAGGCTGGGGGTTGAGGGATGTGGGTGAGTCTGCTGAGGGGAAGGATGGAAGCTTGCAGGTATATTCACTGTCTGGGGCAGTTTTGGGGAGAGGGATATGGGTGAGTCTGCTGAGGGGAAGGATGGAAGGTTACAGGTATATTCACTGCCTGGGGAAGCTTGAGGGAGAGGGATATGGGTGAGTCTGCTGAGGGGAAGGCTTGAAGCTTGCAGGTATATTCACTGTCTGGGGCAACTTGGGGAAGAGTAATATGGGTGAGTCTGCTGAGGGGAAGGATGGAAGCTTACAGGTATATTCACTGCCTGGGGCAGCTTGAGGGAGAGGGATATGGGTGAGTCTGCTGAGGGGAAGGATGGAAGCTTCCAGGTATATTCACTGTCTGGGGCTGCTTGGGGGGAGTGGGATATGGGTGAGTCTGCTCAGGGGAAGGATGGAAGCTTGCAAGTATATTCACTGTCTGGGGCAGCTTGGGGAGAGAGAGATGTGGGTGAGTCTGCTCAGGGGAAGGATGGAAGCTTGCAGGTATATTCATTGTCTGGGCAGCTTGGGGGTAGAGGTGTGTGGGTGAGTCTGCTCAGGAGAAGGATGGAAGCTTGCAAGTATATTCACTGTCCGTGGCATTTTGGGGGCAGGGGTGGGGTGAGTCTGCCTAGGAGAAGTATGGAAGCTTGCAGGTATATTCACTGTCTGGGCAGCTTGGGGGGAGAGGTATGTGGGTGAGTCCGCTCAGGGGAAGGATGGAAGCTTGCAGGTATATTCACTGTCTGGGGCGACTTGCAGGGGTGGGTGGGAGTGGGGAATGGGTGAGTCTGCTCAGAGGAAGGATGGAAGTGTGCAGATATATTCAATGTCTTGGCAGCTTGGGGAGATTGATATGGGTGAGTCTGCTCAGTGGAAGGATGGAAGCTTGCAGGTATAATCACTGTCTGGGGCAGCTTGGGGGAGGGGTATATGGGTGAGTCTGCTCAGGGGAAGGATGGAAGCTTGCAGGTATAATCACTGTCTGGGGCAGCTTGGGGGAGGGTATATGGGTGAGTCTGCTCAGGGGAATGATGGAAGCTTGCAGGTATAATCACTGTCTGGGGCAGCTTGGGGGAGGGGTAAATGGGTGAGTCTGCTCAGGGGAAGGATGGAAGCTTGCAGGTATATTCACTGTATGGGCAGCTTGGGGGAGGGGTATATGGGTGAGTCTGCTCAGGGGAAGGATGGAAGCTTGCAGGTATAATCACTGTCTGGGGCAGCTTGGGGGAGGGGTATATGGGTGAGTCTGCTCAGGGGAAGGATGGAAGCTTGCAGCTATATTCACTGTCTGGGCAGCTTGGGGAGAGAGAGATATGGGTGAGTCTGCTCAGGGGAAGGATGGAAGCTTACAGGTATATTCACTGCCTTGGGCAGCTTGAGGGAGAGGGATATGGGTGAGTCTGCTGAGGGGAAGGATGGAAGCTTGCAGGTATATTCGCTGTCTGGGGCTGCTTGGGGGGAGTGGGATATAGGTGATTCTGCTCAGGGGAAGGATGGAAGGTTGCAGGTATATTCACTGCCTGGGGCAGCCTGGGGGTTGAGGAGTGTGGGTGAGTCTGCTCAGGGGAAGGCTGGAAGCTTGCAGGTATATTCATTGTCTGGGCAGCTTGGGGGGAGAGGTATGTGGGTGAGTCTGCTCAGGAGAAGGATGGAAGCATGCAAGTATATTCACTGTCCATGGCATTTTGGGGGCAGGGGTGGGGTGAGTCTGCTTGGGAGAAGTATGGAAGCTTGCAGGTATATTCACTGTGTGTGAAGCTTGGGGGAGAGTGATATGGGTGAGTCTGTGAAGGGGAAGGATGGAAGCTTGCAGATATATTCACTGCCTGAGGCAGCCTGGGGATTGAGGGATTTGGGTGAGTCTGCTGAGGGGAAGGATTGAAGCTTGCAGGTATATTAACTGTCTGGGGCAGCTTGCGGGGAGAGGGATATGGGTGAGTCTGCTGAGGGCAAGGATGGAAGCTTACAGGTATATTCACTGCCTGGGGCAGCTTGGGGGAGAGGGATATGGGTGAGTCTGCTGAGGGGAAGGATGGAAGCTTGCTGGTATATTCACTGTCTGGGCAGCATGAGGGGAGAGCGATATGGGTGAGTCTGCTGAGGGGAAGGATGGAAGCTTCCAGGTATATTCACTGTCTGGGGCTGCTTGGGGGGTAGTGGGATATGGGTGAGTCTGCTCAGGCGAAGGATAGAAGTTTGCAGGTATATTCATTGTCTGAGCAGCTTGAGGGTAGAGGGATGTGGGTGAGTCTGCTCAGGGGAAGGCTGGAAACTTGCAGGTATATTCATTGTCTGAGCAGCTTGAGGGTAGAGGGATGTGGGTGAGTCTGGTCAGGGGAAGGATGGAAGCTTGCGAGTATATTTACTGTCTGGGGCAGCTTGGGGAGAGAGGGATGTGGGTGAATCTTCTCAGGGGAAGGATGGAAGCTTGCAGGTATATTCATTGTCTGGGCAGCTTGGGGGTAGAGGTATGTGGGTGAGTCTGCTCAGGAGAAGGATGGAAGCTTGCATGTATATTCACTGTCCGTGGCATTTTGGGGGCAGGGGTGGGGTGAGTCTGCTTAGGAGAAGTATGGAAGCTTGCAGGTATATTCACTGTCTGTGCAGCTTGGGGGAGAGTGATATGGGTGAGTCTGCTCAGGGGAAGGATGGAAGATTACAGGTATATTCACTGTCTGGGGCTGCTTGGGGGAGTGGGATATGAGTGAGTCTGCTCGGGGGAAGGATGGAAGCTTGCAGGTGTATTCACTGTCTGGGGCAGCATGGGGAAGAGTACTATGGATGAGTCTGCTCAGGGGAAGGGTGGAAGCTTGCAGATATATTCACTGCCTGGGGCAGCCTGGGGGTTGAGGGATGTGGGTGAGTCTGCTCAGGGGAAGGCTGGAAGCTTGCAGGTATATTCATTGTCTGAGAAGCTTGAGGGTAGAGGGATGTGGGTGAGTCTGGTCAGGGGAAGGATGGAAGCTTGAAAGTATATTCACTGTCTGGGGCAGCTTGGGGAGAGAGGGGTGTGGGTGAGTCTGCTCAGGGGAAGGATGGAAGCTTGCAGGTATATTCATTGTCTGGGCAGCTTGTGGGTAGAGGTATGTGGGTGAGTCGGCTCAGGAGAAGGATGGAAGCTTGCAAGTATATTCACTGTCCGTGGCATTTTGGTGGCAGGGGTGGGGTGAGTCTGCTTAGGAGAAGTATGGAAGCTTGCAGGTATATTCACTGTCTGTGCAGCTTGGGGGAGAGTGATATGGGTGAGACGGTGAAGGGGAAGGATGGAAGCTTGCAGGTATATTCACTGTCTGGGCAGCTTGGGGGGAGAGGTATGTGGGTGAGTCCGCTCAGGGGAAGGATGGAAGTTTTCAGGTATATTCACTGCCTGGGGTGGCTTGCCGGGGTGGGTGGGAGTGGGGAATGGGTGAGTCTGCTCAGAGGAAGGATGGAAGCGTGCAGATATATTCAATGTCTAGGCAGCTTGGGGAGATTGATATGGGTGAGTCTGCTCAGTGGAAGGATGGAAGCTTGCTGGTATATTCACTGTCTGGGCAGCATGAGGGGAGAGCAATATGGGTGAGTCTGCTCAGGGGAAGGATGGAAGCTTGCAGGTATATTCACTGTCTGGGCAGCTTGGGGGAGATTGATATGGGTGAGTCTGATCAGGGGAAGGATGGAAGCTTGCAGGTATATTCACTGTCTGGGCACCATGAGGGGAGAGCGATATGGGTGAGTCTGCTCAGGGGAAGGATGGAAGCTTGCAGATATATTCACTGTCTGGGCAGCTTGGGGGAGGGGTATATGGGTGAGTCTGCTCAGGGGAAGGATGGAATCCTGCAGGTATATTCACTGTCTGAGCAGCTTGGGGAGAGAGGTATATGGGTGAGTCTGCTCAGAGGAAGGATGGAAGCTTGCTGGTATATGCACTGTATGGGGCAGCTTTGGGGGAGAGGTATGTGGGTGAGTCCGCTCAGGAGAAGGATGGAAGCTTGCTGGTATATTCACTGCCTGGGGTGGCTTGCAGGGGTGAGTGGGAGTGGGGAATGGGTGAGTCTGCTCCGAGGAAGGATGGAAGCTTGCAGGTATATTCACTGTCTGTGCAGCTTGGGGGAGAGGGATATGGGTGAGTCTGCTTAGGGAAAGGATGGAAGCTTGCAGGTATATTCACTGTCTGGGCAGCTTGGGGGAGAGCGATATGGGTTAGTCTGCTCAGAGGAAGGATGGAAGCTTGCAGGCATAATCACTGTCTGGGGCAGCTTGGGGGAGGGGTATATGGGTGAGTCTGCTCAGGGGAAGGATGGAAGCTTGCAGGTATATTCACTGTCTGGGCAGCCTGGGGAGAGAGGGATATGGGTGAGTCTGCTCATGGGGAAGGATGGAAGCTTGCTGGTATATGCACTGTATGGGGCAGCTTTGGGGGAGGGGGATATGTGTGAGTCTGCTCAGGAGAAGGATGGAAGCTTGCAGGTATATTCACTGCCTGGGGCAGCTTAGGGGGAGAGGCATATGGGTGAGTCTGCTCAGGGGAAGGATGGAAACTAGCAGGTATATTCACTGTCTGGAGCAGCTTGGGGGGAAAGGGATATGGGTGAGTCTGCTGAGGAGAAGGATGGAAGCTTGCAGGTATATTCACTGTCTGGGGCAGCTTGAGGGAGAGGGATGTGGGTGAATCTGCTGAGGGGAAGGATGGAAGCTTGCAGGTATATTCACTGTCTGGGGCAGCTTCGGGGAGAGGTATATGGGTGAGTCTGCTGAGGGGACGGATGGAAGCTTACAGGTATATTCACTGCCTGGGGAAGCTTGAGGGAGAGGGATATGGGTGAGTCTGCTGAGGGGAAGGATGGAAGCTTGCAGGTATATTCACTGTCTGGGGCTGCTTGGGGGGAGTGGGATATGGGTGAGTCTGCTCAGGGGAAGGATGGAAGCTTGCAGGTATATTCACTGTCTGGGGCAGCTTGGGGAAGAGTAATATGGGTGTGTCTGCTCAGGGGAAGGATGGAAGCTTGCAGGTATATTCACTGTCTGGGGCAGCTTGGGGAGAGAGGGATGTGGGTGAGTCTGCTCAGGCGGAAGGATGGAAGCTTGCAGCTATATTCATTGTCTGGGCAGCTTGGGGGGAGAGGTATGTGGGTGAGTGAGCTCAGTGGAAGGATGGAAGTTTGCAGGTATATTCACTGCCTGGGGCGGCTTGCAGGGGTGGGGGGGAGTGGGGAATGGGTGATTCTGCTCAGAGGAAGGATGGAAGCGTGCAGATATATTAAATGTCTAAGCAGCTTGGGGAGATTGATATGGGTGAGTCTGCTCAGGGGAAGGATGAAAACTTGCTGGTATATGCACTGTGTGGGGCAGCTTGGGGTAGAGGGATGTGGGTGAGTCTGCTCAGGGGATGGATGGAAGCTTGCTGGTATATTCCCTCTCTGTAGCAGCTTGGTAGGAGAGGGATATGGGTGAGTCTGCCCAGGGGAAGGATGGAAGCTTGCAGGTATATTCACTGTCTGGGGCAGCTTGGTGGGAGCAGGATATGGGTGAGTCTGCTCAGGGGAAGGATGGAAGCTTGCTGGTATATTCACTGTCTGGGCAGCTTGGGGGGAGAGTGATATGGCTGAGTTTGCTCAGGGGAAGGATGGAAGCTTGCTGGTATATTCACTGTCTGGGCAGCTTTGGGGGAGAGGGTTACCGGTGAGTCTGCTCAGGGTAAGGATGGAAGCTTGCAGGTATAATCACTGTCTGGGGCACCTTGGGGGAGGGGTACATGGGTGAGTCTGCTCAGGGGAAGGATGGAAGGCTGCTGTTATATTCACTGTCTGGGCAGCTTGGGGGGAGAGAGATATGGGTGAGTCTGCTCAGGGAAAGGATGGAAGCTTGCAGATATATTCACTGTCTGGGGCAGCTTAGGGGGAGAGGCATATGGGTGAGTCTGCTCAGGGGAAGGATGGAAGCCTGCAGGTATAATCACTGTCTGGGGCAGCTTGGGGAAGGGGTATATGGGTGAGTCTGCTCAGGGGAAGGCTGGAAGCTTGAAGGTATATTCATTGTCTGGGCAGCTTGGAGGGAGAGGAATGTGGGTGAGTCTGCTCAGGGGATGGATGGAAGCTTGCTGGTATATTCCCTCTCTGTAGCAGCTTGGCAGGAGAGGGATATGGGCGAGTCTGCTCAGGGGAAGGATGGAAGCTTGCAGGTATATTCACTGTCTGGGGCAGCTTGGAGGGAGGTGGATATGGGTGCATATGCTTAGGGGTAGGAATGAAGCTTGCAGGTATATTCACTGTCTGTGCAGCTTGGGGGAGAGTGATATGGCTGAGTCTGCTCAGGGGAAGGTTGGAAGCTTTCAGGTATATTGTCTGGGGCAGTTTGGGGGGAGCAGGATATGGGTGAGTCTGCTGAGGGGAAGGATGGAAGCTTGCTGGTATATTCACTGTCTGGGCAGCATGAGGGGAGAGCGATATGGGTGAGTCTGCTCAGGGGAAGGATGGAAGCTTGCAGGTATATTCACTATCTGGGCAGCTTGGGGGAGAGGGATATGGGTGAGTCCGCTCAGGGGAAGGATGGAAGCTTGCTGGTATATTCACTGTCTGGACAGCTTGGGGAGAGAGTGATATGGGTGAGTTTGCTCAGGGGAAGGATGGAAGCTTGCTGGTATATTCACTGTCTGGGCAGCTTGGGGGGAGAGTGATATGGGTGAGTTTGCTGAGGGGAAGGATGGAAGCTTGCAGGTATATTCACTGTCTGGGCAGCTTTGGGGGAAAGGTATGTGGGTGAGTCCGCTCAGGGGAAGGATGGAAGCTTGCAGGTATATTCACTGTCTGGGACGGCTTGCAGGGGTGGGGGGGAGTGGGGAATGGATGAGTCTGCTCAGTGGAAGGATGGAAGCGTGCAGATATATTCACTGTCTGGGCAGCTTGTGGGAGAGTGATATGGGTGAGTCTGCTCAGGGAAAGGATGGAAGCTTGCCGGTATATGCAGTGTATGGGGCAGCTTGCGTGGGGGGATATGGGTGAGGCTGGTCAGGGGAAGGATGGATGTTTGCAGGTGTATTCACTTCCTGGGGCAGCTTGGGGGGAGAGGTATGTGGGTGAGTCTGCACAGGTGAAGGATGGAAGCTTGCAGGTATATTCACTGCCTGGGGCATCTTAGGGGGAGAGGCATATGGGTGAGTCTGCTCAGGGGAAGGATGGAAGCTTGCAGGTATATTCACTGTCTGGTGCAGCTTGGGGGGAGAGGGATATGGGTGAGTCTGCTGAGGGGAAGGATGTAAGCTTGCAGGTATGTTCACTGTCTGGGGCAGCTTGAGGGAGGGGGATATGGGTAAGTCTGCTGAGGGGAAGGATGGAAGCTTGCAGATATATTCACTGTCTGGGGCTGCTTGGGGGGAGAGGGATATGGGTGAGTCTGCTGCGGGGAAGAATGTAAGCTTGCAGGTATGTTCTCTGTCTGGGGCAGCGTGAGGGAGGGGGATATGGGTGGGTCTGCTCATGGGAAGGATGGAAGCTTGCAGGTATATTCACTGCCTGGGGCAGTCTGGGGGTTGAGGGATGTGGGTGAGTCTACTCAGGGGAAGGATGGAAGCTTGCAAGTATATTCACTGTCCGTGGCATTTTGGGGGGAGGGGTGGGGTGAGTCTGCTTAGGAGAAGTATGGAAGCTTGCAGGTGTATTCACTGTCTGTGCAGCTTGGGGGAGAGTGATATGGGTGAGTCTGTGAAGGGGAAGGATGGAAGCTTGCAGGTATATTCACTTCCTGGGGCAGCTTGGGGGGAGAGGTATGTGGGTGTGTCTGCACAGGTGAAGGATGGAAGCTTGCAGGTATATTCACTGCCTAGGGCAGCTTGAGGGAGAGGGATATGGGTGAGTCTGCTGAGGGAAAGGATGGAAGCTTGCAGGTATATTCACCGTCTGGGGCAGCTTGAGGGAGAGGGATATGGGTGAGTCTGCTGAGGGGAAGGATGGAAGCTTGCAGGTATATTCACTGTCTGGGGCAGCTTGAGGGAGAGTGATATGGGTGAGTCTGCTGAGGCGAAGGATGGAAGCTTGCAGGTGTATTCACTGTCTGGGGCTGCTTGGGGGAGTGGGATATGGGTGAGTCTGCTCAGGGGAAGGATGGAAGCTTGCAGGTATATTCACTGTCTGGGGCAGCTTGGGGAAGAGTAATATGGGTGAGTCTGCTCAGGGGAAGGATGGAAGCATGCAGATATATTCACTGCCTGGGGCAGCCTGGGGGTTGAGGGATGTGGGCGAGTCTGCTCAGGGGAAGGCTGGAAGCTTGCAGGTATATTCATTGTCTGGGCAGCTTGGGGGTAGAGCTATGTGGGTGAGTCTGCTCAGGAGAAGGATGGAAGCTTGCAAGTATATTCACTGTCTGTGGCATTTTGGGGGCAGGGGTGGGGTGAGTCTGCTTAGGAGAAGTATGGAAGCGTGCAGGTATATTCACTGTCTGTGCAGCTTGGGGAGAGTGATATGGGTGAGTCTGTGAAGGGGAAGGATGGAAGCTTACAGGTATATTCACTGTCTGGGCAGCTTGGGGGAGAGGTATGTGGGTGAGTCCGCTCAGGGGAAAGATGGAAGCTTTCAGGTATATTCACTGCCTGGGGCGGCTTGCCGGGGTGGGTGGGAGTGGGGAATGGGTGAGTCTGCTCAGAGGAAGGATGGAAGCGTGCAGATATATTCAATGTCTAGGCAGCTTGGGGAGATTGATATGGGTGAGTCTGCTCAGTGGAAGGATGGAAGCTTGCTGGTATATTCACTGTCTGGGCAGCATGAGGGGAGAGCGATATGGGTGAGTCTGCTCAGGGGAAGGATGGAAGCTTTCAGGTATATTCACTGTCTGGGGCAGCTTGGGGAAGAGTAATATGGGTGAGTCTGCTCAGGGGAAGGATGGAAGCTTGCAGATATATTCACTGCCTGGGGCAGCCTGAGGGTTGAGGGATGTGGGTGAGTCTGCTCAGGGGAAGACTGGAAGCTTGCAGGTATATTCATTGTCTGGGCAGCTTGGGGGTAGAGGTATGTGGGTGAGTCTGCTCAGGAGAAGGATGGAAGCTTGCAAGTATATTCACTGTTCGTGGCATTTTGGGGGCAGGGGTGGGGTGAGTCTGCTTAGGAGAAGTATGGAAGCTTGCAGGTATATTCACTGTCTGTTCAGTTTGGGGGAGAGTGATATGGGTGAGTCTGTGAAGGGGAAGGATGGACGCTTGCAGATATATTCACTGCCTGAGGCAGCCTGGGGGTTGAGGGATGTGGGTGAGTCTGCTGAGGGGAAGGATGGAAGCTTGCAGGTATATTCACTGTCTGGGGCAGCTTGGGGGAGAGGGATATGGGTGAGTCTGCTGAGGGGAAGGATGGAAGGTTACAGGTATATTCACTGCCTGGGGAAGCTTGAGGGAGAGGTATATGGGTGAGTCTGCTGAGGGGAAGGATGGAAGCTTGCAGGTATATTCAATGTCTGGGGCAGCTTGCGGAAGAGTAATATGGGTGAGTCTGCTCAGGGGAAGGATGGAAGCTTGCAGATATATTCACTGCCTGGGGCAGCCTGGGAGTTGAGGGATGTGGGTGAGTCTGCTCAGGGGAAGGCTGGAAGCTTGCAAGTATATTCACTGTCCGTGGCATTTTGGGGGCAGGGGTGGGGTGAGTCTGCTTGGAGAAGTATGGAAGCTTGCAGGTATATTCACTGTCTGTGCAGCTTGGGGGAGAGTGATATGGGTGAGTCTGCTGAGGGGAAGGATGGAAGCTTGCAGATATATTCACTGTCTGGGGCTGCTTGGGGGGAGAGGGATATGGGTGAGAATGCTGCGGGGAAGAATGTAAGCTTGCAGGTATGTTCTCTGTCTGGGGCAGCGTGAGGGAGGGGGATATGGGTGGGTCTGCTCATGGGAAGGATGGAAGCTTGCAGGTATATTCACTGCCTGGGGCAGTCTGGGGGTTGAGGGATGTGGGTGAGTCTACTCAGGGGAAGGATGGAAGCTTGCAAGTATATTCACTGTCCGTGGCATTTTGGGGGAGGGGTGGGGTGAGTCTGCTTAGGAGAAGTATGGAAGCTTGCAGGTGTATTCACTGTCTGTGCAGCTTGGGGGAGAGTGATATGGGTGAGTCTGTGAAGGGGAAGGATGGAAGCTTGCAGGTATATTCACTTCCTGGGGCAGCTTGGGGGGAGAGGTATGTGGGTGTGTCTGCACAGGTGAAGGATGGAAGCTTGCAGGTATATTCACTGCCTAGGGCAGCTTGAGGGAGAGGGATATGGGTGAGTCTGCTGAGGGAAAGGATGGAAGCTTGCAGGTATATTCACCGTCTGGGGCAGCTTGAGGGAGAGGGATATGGGTGAGTCTGCTGAGGGGAAGGATGGAAGCTTGCAGGTATATTCACTGTCTGGGGCAGCTTGAGGGAGAGTGATATGGGTGAGTCTGCTGAGGCGAAGGATGGAAGCTTGCAGGTGTATTCACTGTCTGGGGCTGCTTGGGGGAGTGGGATATGGGTGAGTCTGCTCAGGGGAAGGATGGAAGCTTGCAGGTATATTCACTGTCTGGGGCAGCTTGGGGAAGAGTAATATGGGTGAGTCTGCTCAGGGGAAGGATGGAAGCATGCAGATATATTCACTGCCTGGGGCAGCCTGGGGGTTGAGGGATGTGGGCGAGTCTGCTCAGGGGAAGGCTGGAAGCTTGCAGGTATATTCATTGTCTGGGCAGCTTGGGGGTAGAGCTATGTGGGTGAGTCTGCTCAGGAGAAGGATGGAAGCTTGCAAGTATATTCACTGTCTGTGGCATTTTGGGGGCAGGGGTGGGGTGAGTCTGCTTAGGAGAAGTATGGAAGCGTGCAGGTATATTCACTGTCTGTGCAGCTTGGGGAGAGTGATATGGGTGAGTCTGTGAAGGGGAAGGATGGAAGCTTACAGGTATATTCACTGTCTGGGCAGCTTGGGGGAGAGGTATGTGGGTGAGTCCGCTCAGGGGAAAGATGGAAGCTTTCAGGTATATTCACTGCCTGGGGCGGCTTGCCGGGGTGGGTGGGAGTGGGGAATGGGTGAGTCTGCTCAGAGGAAGGATGGAAGCGTGCAGATATATTCAATGTCTAGGCAGCTTGGGGAGATTGATATGGGTGAGTCTGCTCAGTGGAAGGATGGAAGCTTGCTGGTATATTCACTGTCTGGGCAGCATGAGGGGAGAGCGATATGGGTGAGTCTGCTCAGGGGAAGGATGGAAGCTTTCAGGTATATTCACTGTCTGGGGCAGCTTGGGGAAGAGTAATATGGGTGAGTCTGCTCAGGGGAAGGATGGAAGCTTGCAGATATATTCACTGCCTGGGGCAGCCTGAGGGTTGAGGGATGTGGGTGAGTCTGCTCAGGGGAAGACTGGAAGCTTGCAGGTATATTCATTGTCTGGGCAGCTTGGGGGTAGAGGTATGTGGGTGAGTCTGCTCAGGAGAAGGATGGAAGCTTGCAAGTATATTCACTGTTCGTGGCATTTTGGGGGCAGGGGTGGGGTGAGTCTGCTTAGGAGAAGTATGGAAGCTTGCAGGTATATTCACTGTCTGTTCAGTTTGGGGGAGAGTGATATGGGTGAGTCTGTGAAGGGGAAGGATGGACGCTTGCAGATATATTCACTGCCTGAGGCAGCCTGGGGGTTGAGGGATGTGGGTGAGTCTGCTGAGGGGAAGGATGGAAGCTTGCAGGTATATTCACTGTCTGGGGCAGCTTGGGGGAGAGGGATATGGGTGAGTCTGCTGAGGGGAAGGATGGAAGGTTACAGGTATATTCACTGCCTGGGGAAGCTTGAGGGAGAGGTATATGGGTGAGTCTGCTGAGGGGAAGGATGGAAGCTTGCAGGTATATTCAATGTCTGGGGCAGCTTGCGGAAGAGTAATATGGGTGAGTCTGCTCAGGGGAAGGATGGAAGCTTGCAGATATATTCACTGCCTGGGGCAGCCTGGGAGTTGAGGGATGTGGGTGAGTCTGCTCAGGGGAAGGCTGGAAGCTTGCAAGTATATTCACTGTCCGTGGCATTTTGGGGGCAGGGGTGGGGTGAGTCTGCTTGGAGAAGTATGGAAGCTTACAGGTATATTCACTGTCTGTGCAGCTTGGGGGAGAGTGATATGGGTGAGTCTGCTGAGGGGAAGGATGGAAGCTTGCAGATATATTCACTGTCTGGGGCTGCTTGGGGGGAGAGGGATATGGGTGAGAATGCTGCGGGGAAGAATGTAAGCTTGCAGGTATGTTCTCTGTCTGGGGCAGCGTGAGGGAGGGGGATATGGGTGGGTCTGCTCATGGGAAGGATGGAAGCTTGCAGGTATATTCACTGCCTGGGGCAGTCTGGGGGTTGAGGGATGTGGGTGAGTCTACTCAGGGGAAGGATGGAAGCTTGCAAGTATATTCACTGTCCGTGGCATTTTGGGGGAGGGGTGGGGTGAGTCTGCTTAGGAGAAGTATGGAAGCTTGCAGGTGTATTCACTGTCTGTGCAGCTTGGGGGAGAGTGATATGGGTGAGTCTGTGAAGGGGAAGGATGGAAGCTTGCAGGTATATTCACTTCCTGGGGCAGCTTGGGGGGAGAGGTATGTGGGTGTGTCTGCACAGGTGAAGGATGGAAGCTTGCAGGTATATTCACTGCCTAGGGCAGCTTGAGGGAGAGGGATATGGGTGAGTCTGCTGAGGGAAAGGATGGAAGCTTGCAGGTATATTCACCGTCTGGGGCAGCTTGAGGGAGAGGGATATGGGTGAGTCTGCTGAGGGGAAGGATGGAAGCTTGCAGGTATATTCACTGTCCGTGGCATTTTGGGGGCAGGGGTGGGGTGAGCCTGCCTAGGGGAAGTATGGAAGCTTGCAGGTATATTCACTGTCTGGGCAGCTTGGGGGGAGAGGTATGTGGGTGAGTCCGCTCAGGGGAAGGATGGAAGCTTGCAGGTATATTCACTGTCTGGGGCGGCTTGCAGGGGTGGGTGGGAGTGGGGAATGGGTGAGTCTGCTCAGAGGAAGGATGGAAGCGTGCAGATATATTCAATGTCTTGGCAGCTTGGGGAGATTGATATGGGTGAGTCTGCTCAGTGGAAGGATGGAAGCTTGCAGGTATAATCACTGTCTGGGGCAGCTTGGGGGAGGGGTATATGGGTGAGTCTGCTCAGGGGAAGGATGGAAGCTTGCAGGTATAATCACTGTCTGGGGCAGCTTGGGGGAGGGTATATGGGTGAGTCTGCTCAGGGGAAGGATGGAAGCTTGCAGGTATAATCACTGTCTGGGGCAGCTTGGGGGAGGGGTACATGGGTGAGTCTGCTCAGGGGAAGGATGGAAGCTTGCAGGTATATTCACTGTCTGGGCAGCTTGGGGGAGGGGTATATGGGTGAGTCTGCTCAGAGGAAGGATGGAAGCTTGCAGGTATAATCACTGTCTGGGGCAGCTTGGGGGAGGGGTATATGGGTGAGTCTGCTCAGGGGAAGGATGGAAGCTTGCAGGTATATTCACTGTCTGGGCAGCTTGGGGAGAGAGGGATATGGGTGTGTCTGCTCAAGGGAAGGATGGAAGCTTACAGGTATATTCACTGCCTTGGGCAGCTTGAGGGAGAGGGATATGGGTGAGTCTGCTGAGGGGAAGGATGGAAGCTTGCAGGTATATTCATTGTCTGGGCAGCTTGGGGGTAGAGGTGTTTTGGGCAGTCTGCTCAGGAGAAGGATGGAAGCTTGCAAGTATATTCACTGTCCGTTGCATTTTGGGGGCAGGGGTGGGGTGAGTCTGCCTAGGGGAAGTATGGAAGCTTGCAGGTATATTCACTGTCTGGGCAGCTTGGGGGGAGAGGTATGTGGGTGAGTCCGCTCAGGGGAAGGATGGAAGCTTGCAGGTATATTCACTGTCTGGGGCGGCTTGCAGGGGTGGGTGGGAGTGGGGAATGGGTGAGTCTGCTCAGAGGAAGGATGGAAACGTGCAGATATATTCAATGTCTTGGCAGCTTGGGGAGATTGATATGGGTGAGTCTGCTCAGTGGAAGGATGGAAGCTTGCAGGTATAATCACTGTCTGGGGCAGCTTGGGGGAGGGGTATATGGGTGAGTCTGCTCAGGGGAAGGATGGAAGCTTGCAGGTATAATCACTGTCTGGGGCAGCTTGGGGGAGGGTATATGGGTGAGTCTGCTCAGGGGAAGGATGGAAGCTTGCAGGTATAATCACTGTCTGGGGCAGCTTGGGGGAGGGGTATATGGGTGAGTCTGCTCAGGGGAAGGATGGAAGCTTGCAGGTATATTCACTGTCTGGGCAGCTTGGGGGAGGGGTATATGGGTGAGTCTTCTCAGAGGAAGGATGGAAGCTTGCAGGTATAATCACTGTCTGGGGCAGCTTGGGGGAGGGGTATATGGGTGAGTCTGCTCAGGGGAAGGATGGAAGCTTGCAGGTATATTCCGGGCTGGGAAGCTTGGGGAGAGAGGGATATGGGTGTGTCTGCTCAAGGGAAGGATGGAAGCTTACAGGTATATTCACTGCCTTGGGCAGCTTGAGGGAGAGGGATATGGGTGAGTCTGCTGAGGGGAAGGATGGAAGCTTGCAGGTATATTCGCTGTCTGGGGCTGCTTGGGGGGAGTGGGATATGGGTGATTCTGCTCAGGGGAAGGATGGAAGGTTGCAGGTATATTCACTGTCTGGGGCAGCTTGGGGAAGAGTAATATGGATGAGTCTGCTCAGGGGAAGGGTGGAAGCTTGTAGATATATTCACTGCCTGGGGCAGCCTGGGGGTTGAGGGATGTGGGTGAGTCTGCTCAGGGGAAGGCTGGAAGCTTGCAGGTATATTCATTGTCTGGGCAGCTTGGGGGGAGAGGTATGTGGGTGAGTCTGCTCAGGAGAAGGATGGAAGCATGCAAGTATATTCACTGTCCATGGCATTTTGGGGGCAGGGGTAGGGTGAGTCTGCTTGGGAGAAGTATGGAAGCTTGCAGGTATATTCACTGTCTGTGAAGCTTGGGGGAGAGTGATATGGGTGAGTCTGTGAAGGGGAAGGATGGAAGCTTGCAGATATATTCACTGCCTGAGGCAGCCTGGGGATTGAGGGATGTGGGTGAGTCTGCTGAGGGGAAGGATGGAAGCTTGCAGGTATATTAACTGTCTGGGGCAGCTTGGGGGGAGAGGGATATGGGTGAGTCTGCTGAGGGGCAGGATGGAAGCTGACAGGTATATTCACTGCCTGGGGCAGCTTGAGGGAGAGGGATATGGGTGAGTCTGCTGAGGGGAAGGATGGAAGCTTTCGGGTATATTCACTGTCTGGGCAGCTTGGGGGGAGAGGGATATGGGTGAGTCTGCTCAGGGGAAGGATGGAAGCTTGCAGGTATATTCACTGTCTGGGGCACCTTAGGGGGAGAGGCATATGGGTGAGTCTGCTCAGGGGAAGGATGGAAGCTTACAGGTATATTCACTGCCTGGGGCAGCTTGAGGGAGAGGGATATGGGTGAGTCTGCTGAGGGGAAGGATGGAAGCTTGCAGGTATATTCACTGACTGAGGCAGCCCGGGGGTTGAGGGATGTGGGTGAGTCTGCTGAGGGGAAGGATGGAAGCTTGCAGGTATATTCACTGGGGCAGCTTAGGCGGAGAGGCATATGGGTGAGTCTGCTCAGGGGAAGGATGGAAGCTTGCAGGTATATTCACTGTCTATGCAGCTTGGGGGAGAGTGATATGGGTGAGTCTGTGAAGGGGAAGGATGGAATCCTGCAGGTATATTCACTGTCTGGGGTAGCTTAGGAGTAGAGTGATATGGGTGAGTCTGCTCAGGGGAAGGATGGAAGCTTGCAGGTATATTCACTGTCTATGCAGCTTGGGGGTGAGGGATATGGGTGAGTCTGTGAAGGGGAAGGATGGAAGCCTGCAGGTATATTCACTGTCTGGGGCAGCTTAGGGGGAGAGGCATATGGGTGAGTCTGCTCAGTGGAAGGATGGAAGCTTGCAGGTATATTCACTGTCTGGGGCAGCTTAGGGGGAGAGGCATATGGGTGAGTCTGCTCAGGGAAAGGATGGAAGCTTGCAGGTATATTCACTGCCTGGGGCAGCTTGGGGGAGAGGGATATGGGTGAGTCTGCTCAGGGGAAGGATGGAAGCTTGCAGGTATATTCACTGTCTGGGGCACCTTAGGGGGAGAGGCATATGGGTGAGCCTGCTGAGGGGAAGGATGGAACCTTGCAGGTATGTTCACTGCCTGAGGCAGCCTGGGGGTTGAGGGATGTGGGTGAGTCTGCTCAGGGGAAGGATAGAAGCTTGCAGGTATATTCACTTTCTGGGGCAGCTTGAGGGAGAGGGATATGGGTGAGTCTGCTGAGGGGAAGGATGGACGCTTGCAGGCATATTCACTGGGGCAACTTAGGGGGAGAGGCATATGGGTGAGTCTGCTCAGGGGAAGGATGGAAGCTTACAGGTATATTCACTGCCTGGGGCAGCTTGAGGGAGAGGGATATGGGTGAGTCTGCTAAGGGGAAGGATGGAAGCTTGCAGGTATATTCACTGTCTGGGGCAGCTTGAGGGAGAGGGATATGGGTGAGTCTGCTGAGGGGAAGGATGGAAGCTTGCAGGTATATTCACTGCCTGGGCAGCTTGGGGGAGAGTGATATGGGTGAGTCTGTGAAGGGGAAGGATGGAAGCTTGCAGATATATTCACTGCCTGAGGCAGCCTGGGGGTTGATGGATGTGGGTGAGTCTGCAAAGGGGAAGGATGGAAGCTTGCAGGTATATTCACTGTCTGTGCAGCTTGGGAGAGAGGGATGTGGGTGAGTCTGCTCAGGGGAAGGATGGAAGCGTGCAGGTATATTCACTGTCTGGGCAGCTTGTGGGAGAGTGATTTGGGTGAGTCTGCTCAGTGGAAGGATGGAAGCTTGCAGGTATAATCACTGTCTGGGGCAGCTTGGGGGAGGGGTATATGGGTGAGTCTGCTCAGGGGAAGGATGGAAGCTTGCAGGTATATTCACTGTCTATGCAGCTTGGGGGAGAGGGATGAGGGTGAGTCTGCAAAGGGGAAGGATGTAAGCTTGCAGGTATATTCACTGTCTGTGCAGCTTGGGGGAGTGGGATATGGGTGAGTCTGCTGAGAGGAAGGATGGAGGTTTGCTGGTATATTCACTGTCTGGGGCTGCTTGGGGGGAGAGGGATATGGGTGAGTCTGCTCAGGGGAAGGATGGAAGCCTGCTGGCATATTCACTGTCTGGGGCATTTTGGGGGCAGGGGTGGGGTGAGTCTGCTTAGGAGAAGGATGGAAGCTTGCAGGTGTATTCACTGTCTGTGCAGCTTGGGGGAGAGTGATATGAGTGAGTCTGTGAAGGGGAAGGATGGAAGCTTGCAGGTATATTCACTGTCTGTGCAGCTTGGGGGAGAGTGATATGGATGAGTCTGCTCAGGGAAAGGATTGAAGCTTGCAGGTATATTCACTGTCTGGGCAGCTTGGGGGAGAGTGATATGGGTGAGTCTGCTCACGGAAAGGATGGAAGCTTGCAGGTATATTCACTGTCTGGGCAGCTTGGGGGAGAGTGATATGGGTAAGTCTGTGCAGGGGAAGGATGGAAGCCTGCTGGTATATTCACTGTCCGGGGCATTTTGGGGGCAGCAGTGGGGTGAGTCTGCTTAGGCAAAGGATGGAAGCTTGCAGGTATATTCACTGTCTGGGCAGCTTGCGGGAGAGTGATATGGGTGAGTCTGCGCAGGGGAAGGATGGAAGCTTGCAGGTATATTCACTGTCTGTGCAGCTTGGGGGAGAGTGATATGGGTGAGTCTGTGCAGGGGAAGGATGGAAGCTTGCAGGTATATTTACTGTCTGTGCAGCTTGGGGGAGAGTGATAGGGGTGAATCTGCTCAGGGAAAGGATGGAAGCTTGCAGGTATATTCACTGTCTGGGCAGCTTGGGGGAGAGTGATATGGGTGAGTCTGTGCAGAGGAAGGAAGGAAGCCTGCTGGTATATTCACTGTCCGGGCAGCTTGGGGGAGAGTGATATGGGTGAGTCTGCGCAGGGGAAGGATGGAAGCTTGCAGGTATATTCACTGTCTGGGGCAGCTTGGGGGAGAGTGATATGGGTGAGTCTGCGCATGGGAAGGATGGAAGCTTGCAGGTATATTCACTGTCTGGGCAGCTTGGGGGAGAGGTATGTGGGTGAGTCCGCTCAGGGGAAGGATGGAAGCTTGCATGTATAATCACTGTCTGGGGCAGCTTGGGGGAGGGGTATATGGGTGAGTCTGCTTAGGGGAAGGATGGGAGCTAGCAGGTATATTCACTGTCTGGGCAGCTTGTGGGAGAGTGATATGGGTGAGTTTGCTCAGGGAAAGGATGGAAGATTGCAGGTATAATCACTGTCTGGGGCAGCTTGGGGGAGGGGTATATGGGTGAGTCTGCTCAGGGGAAGGATGGAAGCTTGCAGGTATATTCACTGTCTGGGCAGCTTGGGGAGAGAGGGATATGGGTGAGTCTGCTCAGGGGAAGGATGGAAGCTTGCAGGTATATTCACTGTTTGGGGTGGCTTGCAGGGGTGGGTGGGAGAGGGGAATGAGTGAGTCTGCTCAGAGGAAGGATGGAAGCTTGCAGGTATATTCACTGTCTGTGCAGCTTGGGGGAGAGGGATATGGGTGAGTCTGCTCAGTGGAACGATGGATGCTTGCAGGTATATTCACTGACTGGGCAGCTTGGGGAGAGAGGGATATGGGTGAGTCTGGTCAGGGGAAGGATGGAAGCTTGCTGGTATATGCACTGTATGGAGCAGCTTGCGTGGGGGATATTGGTGAGGCTGGTCAGGGGAAGGATGGAAGCTTGCAGGTATAATCACTGTCTGGGGCACCTTGGAGGAGGGGTACATGGGGGAGTCTGCTCAGGGGAAGGATGGAAGCTTGCTGGTATATTCACTGTCTGGGCAGCTTGGGGGAAGAGTGATATGGGTGAGTTTGCTCAGGGGAAGGATGGAAGCTTGCTGGTATATTCACTGTCTGGGCAGCTTGGGGGGAGAGTGATATGGGTGAGTTTGATCAGGGGAAGGATGGAAGCTTGCTGGTATATTCACTGTCTGTGCAGCTTGGGTGGAGAGGGTTATGGGTGAGTCTGCTGAGGGGAAGGATGGAAGCTTGCAGGTATATTTACTGTCTGGGCAGCTTGGGGGGAAAGGCATGTGGGTGAGTCCGCTCAGGGTAAGGATGGAAGCTTGCAGGGATAATCACTGTCTGGGGCACCTTGAAGGAGGCGGATATGGGTGGGTCTGCTCATGGGAAGGATGGAAGCTTGCAGGTATATTCACTGCCTGGGGCAGCCTGGGGGTTGAGGGATGTGGATGAGTCTACTCAGGGGAAGGATGGAAGCTTGCAGGTATATTCATTGTCTGGGCAGCTTGGGGGTAGAGGTCTGTGGGTGAGTCTGCTCAGGAGAAGGATGGAAGCTTGCAAGTATATTCACTGTCCGTGGCATTTTTGGGGCAGGGGTGGGGTGAGTCTGCTTAGGAGAAGTATGGAAGCTTGCAGGTGTATTCACTGTCTGTGCAGCTTGGGGGAGAGTGATATGGGTGAGTCTGTGAAGGGGAAGGATGGAAGCTTGCAGGTATATTCACTTCCTGGGGCAGCTTGGGGGGAGAGGTATGTGGGTGTGTCTGCACAGGTGAAGGATGGAAGTTTGCAGGTATATTCACTGCCTGGGGCAGCTTAGGGGGAGAGGGATATGGGTGAGTCTGCTGAGGGGAAGGATGGAAGCTTGCAGGTATATTCACCGTCTGGGGCAGCTTGAGGGAGAGGGATATGGGTGAGTCTGCTGAGGGGAAGGATGGAAGCTTGCAGGTATATTCACTGTCTGGGGCTGCTTGGGGGAGTGGGATATGGGTGAGTCTGCTCAGGGGAAGGATGGAAGCTTGCAGGTATATTCACTGTCTGGGGCAGCTTGGGGAAGAGTAATATGGGTGAGTCTGCTCAGGGTAAGGATGGAAGCTTGCAGGTATAATCACTGTCTGGGGCACCTTGGGGGAGGGGTACATGGGTGAGTCTGCTCAGGGGAAGGATGGAAGCTTGCTGGTATATTCACTGTCTGGGCAGCTTGGGGGGAGAGTGATATGGGTGAGTTTGCTCAGGGGAAGGATGGAAGCTTGCTGGTATATTCACTGTCTGGGCAGCTTGGGGGGAGAGTGATATGGGTGAGTTTGCTCAGGGGAAGGATGGAAGCTTGCTGGTATATTCACTGTCTGGGCAGCCTGGGGGGAGAGGGTTTTGGGTGAGTCTGCTGAGGGGAAGGATGGAAGCTTGCAGGTATATTCACTGTCTGGGGCTGCTTGGGGGAGTGGGATATGGGTGAGTCTGCTCAGGGGAAGGATGGAAGCTTGCAGGTATATTCACTGTCTGGGGCAGCTTGGGGAAGAGTAATATGGGTGAGTCTGCTCAGGGTAAGGATGGAAGCTTGCAGGTATAATCACTGTCTGGGGCACCTTGGGGGAGGGGTACATGGGTGAGTCTGCTCAGGGGAAGGATGGAAGCTTGCTGGTATATTCACTGTCTGGGCAGCTTGGGGGGAGAGTGATATGGGTGAGTTTGCTCAGGGGAAGGATGGAAGCTTGCTGGTATATTCACTGTCTGGGCAGCTTGGGGGGAGAGTGATATGGGTGAGTTTGCTCAGGGGAAGGATGGAAGCTTGCTGGTATATTCACTGTCTGGGCAGCTTGGGGGGAGAGGGTTTTGGGTGAGTCTGCTGAGGGGAAGGATGGAAGCTTGCAGGTATATTCACTGTCTGGGCAGCTTGGGGGGAAAGGTATGTGGGTGAATCCGCTCAGGGGAAGGATGGAAGCTTGCAGGTATATTCACTGTCTGGGACGGCTTGCAGGGGTGGGGGGGAGTGGGGAATGGGTGAGTCTGCTCAGAGGAAGGATGGAAGCGTGCAGATATATTGACTGTCTGGGCAGCTTGTGGGAGAGTGATATGGGTGAGTCTGCTCAGGGAAAGGATGGAAGCCAGCTGGTATATGCACTGTATAGGGCAGCTTGCGTGGGGGGATATGGGTGAGGCTGGTCAGGGGAAGGATGGAAGCTTGCAGGTATATTCACTGTCTGGGGCAGCTTTTGGGGAGGGGGATATGTGTGAGTCTGCTCAGGAGACGGATGGAAGCTTGCAGGTATATTCACTTCCTGGGGCAGCTTGGGGGGAGAGATATGTGGGTGAGTCTGCACAGGTGAAGGATGGAAGCTTGCAGGTATATTCACTGCGTGGGGCATCTTAGGGGGAGAGGCATATGGGTGAGTCTGCTCAGGGGAAGGATGGAAGCTTGCAGGTATATTCACTGTCTGGGGCAGCTTGGGGGGAGAGGGATATGGGTGAGTCTGCTGAGGGGAAGGATGTAAGCTTCCAGGTATGTTCTCTGTCTGGGGCAGCTTGAGGGAAGGGGATATGGGTGGGTCTGCTCATGGGAAGGATGGAAGCTAGCAGGTATATTCACTGCCTGGGGCAGTCTGGGGGTTGAGGGATGTGGGTCAGTCTACTCAGGGGAAGGATGGAAGCTTGCAGGTATATTCATTGTCTGGGCAGCTTGGGGGTAGAGGTATGTGGGTGAGTCTGCTCAGGAGAAGGATGGAAGCTTGCAAGTATATTCACTGTCCGTGGCATTTTGGGGGCAGGGGTGGGGTGAGTCTGCTTAGGAGAAGTATGGAAGCTTGCAGGTGTATTCACTGTCTGTGCAGCTTGGGGGAGAGTGATATGGGTGAGTCTGTGAAGGGGAAGGATGGAAGGCTGCAGGTATATTCACTTCCTGGGGCAGCTTGGATTTGTGAGGTATGTGGGTGTGTCTGCACAGGTGAAGGATGGAAGCTTGCAGGTATATTCACTGTCTGGGGCAGCTTAGGGGGAGAGGGATAAGGGTGAGTCTGCTGAGGGGAAGGATGGAAGCTTGCAGGTATATTCACCGTCTGGGGCAGCTTGAGGGAGAGGGATATGGGTGAGTCTGCTGAGGGGAAGGATGGAAGCTTGCAGGTATATTCACTGTCTGGGGCAACTTGAGGGAGAGGGATATGGGTGAGTCTGCTGAGGCGAAGGATGGAAGCTTGCAGGTATATTCACTGTCTGGGGCTGCTTGAGGGAGTGGGATATGGGTGAGTCTGCTCAGGGGAAGGATGGAAGCTTGCAGGTATATTCACTGTCTGGGGCAGCTTGGGGAAGAGTAATATGGGTGAGTCTGCTCAGGGGAAGGATGGAAGCGTGCAGATATATTCACTGTCTGTGCAGCTTAGGGGAGAGTGATATGGGTGAGTCTGTGAAGGGGAAGGATGGAAGCCTGCAGATATATTCACTGCCTGAGGCAGCCTGGGGGTTGAGGGATGTGGGTGAGTCTGCTGAGGGGAAGGATGGAAGCTTGCAGGTATATTCACTGTCTGGGGCAGCTTGGGGGGAGAGGGATATGGGTGAGTCTGCTGAGGGGAAGGATGGAAGCTTACAGGTATATACACTGCCTGGGGCAGCTTGAGGGAGAGGGATATGGGTGAGTCTGCTGAGGGGAAGGATAGAAGCTTGCAGGTATATTCACTGTCTGGGGCTGCTTGGGGGAGTGGGATATGGGTGAGTCTGCTCAGGGGAAGGATGGAAGCTTGCAAGTATATTCACTGTCCGTGGCATTTTGGGGGCAGGGGTGGGGTGAGTCTGCTTAGGAGAAATATGGAAGCTTGCAGATATATTCACTGCCTGAGGCAGCCTGGGGGTTGAGGGATGTGGGTGAGTCTGCTGAGGGGAAGGATGGAAGCTTGCAGGTATATTCACTGTCTGGGGCAGCTTGGGGGGAGAGGGATATGGGTGAGTCTGCTGAGGGGAAGGATAGAAGCTTGCAGGTATATTCACTGTCTGGGGCTGCTTGGGGGAGTGGGATATGGGTGAGTCTGCTCAGGGGAAGGATGGAAGCTTGCAGGTATATTCACTGTCTTGTGCAGCTTGGGGAAGAGTAATATGGGTGAATCTGCTCAGGGGAAGGATGGAAGCTTGCAGATATATTCACTGCCTGGTGCAGCCTGGGGGTTGAGGGATGTGGGTGAGTCTGCTCAGGGGAAGGCTGGAAGCTTGCAGGTATATTCATTGTCTGGGCAGCTTGGGGGTAGAGGAATGTAGGTGAGTCTGCTCAGGAGAAGGATGGAAGCTTGCAAGTATATTCACTGTCCGTGGCATTTTGGGGGCAGGGGTGGGGTGAGTCTGCTTGGAGAAGTATGGAAGCTTGCAGGTATAATCACTGTCTGTGCAGCTTGGGGGAGAGTGATATGGGTGAGTCTGTGAAGGGGAAGGATGGAAGCTTGCAGGTATATTCATTTCCTGGGGCAGCTTGGGGGCAGAGGTATGTGGGTGAGTCTGCACAGGTGAAGAATGGAAGCTTGCAGGTATATTCACTGTATGTGCAGCTTTGGGGAGAGTGATATGGGTGGGTCTGTGAAGGGGAAGGATGGAAGCTTGCAGATATATTCAATGCCTGAGGCAGCCTGGGGGTTGAGGGATGTGGGTGAGTCTGCTGAGGGGAAGGATGGAAGCTTGCAGGTATATTCACTCTCTGGGGCATCTTGAGGGGAGAGGGATATGGGTGAGTCTGCGGAGGGGAAGGATGGAAGCTTACAGGTATATTCACTGCCTGGGGCAGCTTGAGGGAGAGGGATATGGGTGAGTCTGCTGAGGGGAAGGATGGAAGCTTGCAGGTATATTCACTGTCTGGGGCAGCTTGGGGAAGAGTAATATGGGTGAGTCTGCTCAGGGGAAGGATGGAAGCTTGCAGATATATTAACTGCCTGGGGCAGCCTGGGAGTTGAGGGATGTGGGTGAGTCTGCTCAGGGGAAGGATGGAAGCTTGCAGGTATATTCATTGTCTGGGCAGCTTGGGGGTAGAGGTATGTGGGTGAGTCTGCTCAGGAGAAGGATGGAAGCTTGCATGTATATTCACTGTCCGTGGCATTTTGGGGGCAGGGGTGGGGTGAGTCTGCTTAGGAGAAGTATGGAAGCTTGCAGGTATATTCACTGTCTGTGCAGCTTGGGGGAGAGTGATATGGGTGAGTCTGCTCAGGGGAAGGATGGAAGATTACAGGTATATTCACTGTCTGGGGCTGCTTGGGGGAGTGGGATATGAGTGAGTCTGCTCAGGGGAAGGATGGAAGCTTGCAGGTATATTCACTGTCTGGGGCAGCATGGGGAAGAGTACTATGGATGAGTCTGCTCAGGGGAAGGGTGGAAGCTTGCAGATATATTCACTGCCTGGGGCAGCCTGGGGGTTGAGGGATGTGGGTGAGTCTGCTCAGGGGAAGGCTGGAAGCTTGCAGGTATATTCATTGTCTGAGAAGCTTGAGGGTAGAGGGATGTGGGTGAGTCTGGTCAGGGGAAGGATGGAAGCTTGAAAGTATATTCACTGTCTGGGGCAGCTTGGGGAGAGAGGGGTGTGGGTGAGTCTGCTCAGGGGAAGGATGGAAGCTTGCAGGTATATTCATTGTCTGGGCAGCTTGTGGGTAGAGGTATGTGGGTGAGTCGGCTCAGGAGAAGGATGGAAGCTTGCAAGTATATTCACTGTCCGTGGCATTTTGGTGGCAGGGGTGGGGTGAGTCTGCTTAGGAGAAGTATGGAAGCTTGCAGGTATATTCACTGTCTGTGCAGCTTGGGGGAGAGTGATATGGGTGAGACGGTGAAGGGGAAGGATGGAAGCTTGCAGGTATATTCACTGTCTGGGCAGCTTGGGGGGAGAGGTATGTGGGTGAGTCCGCTCAGGGGAAGGATGGAAGTTTTCAGGTATATTCACTGCCTGGGGTGGCTTGCCGGGGTGGGTGGGAGTGGGGAATGGGTGAGTCTGCTCAGAGGAAGGATGGAAGCGTGCAGATATATTCAATGTCTAGGCAGCTTGGGGAGATTGATATGGGTGAGTCTGCTCAGTGGAAGGATGGAAGCTTGCTGGTATATTCACTGTCTGGGCAGCATGAGGGGAGAGCAATATGGGTGAGTCTGCTCAGGGGAAGGATGGAAGCTTGCAAGTATATTCACTGTCTGGGCAGCTTGGGGGAGATTGATATGGGTGAGTCTGATCAGGGGAAGGATGGAAGCTTGCAGGTATATTCACTGTCTGGGCACCATGAGGGGAGAGCGATATGGGTGAGTCTGCTCAGGGGAAGGATGGAAGCTTGCAGATATATTCACTGTCTGGGCAGCTTGGGGGAGGGGTATATGGGTGAGTCTGCTCAGGGGAAGGATGGAATCCTGCAGGTATATTCACTGTCTGAGCAGCTTGGGGAGAGAGGTATATGGGTGAGTCTGCTCAGAGGAAGGATGGAAGCTTGCTGGTATATGCACTGTATGGGGCAGCTTTGGGGGAGAGGTATGTGGGTGAGTCCGCTCAGGAGAAGGATGGAAGCTTGCTGGTATATTCACTGCCTGGGGTGGCTTGCAGGGGTGAGTGGGAGTGGGGAATGGGTGAGTCTGCTCCGAGGAAGGATGGAAGCTTGCAGGTATATTCACTGTCTGTGCAGCTTGGGGGAGAGGGATATGGGTGAGTCTGCTTAGGGAAAGGATGGAAGCTTGCAGGTATATTCACTGTCTGGGCAGCTTGGGGGAGAGCGATATGGGTTAGTCTGCTCAGAGGAAGGATGGAAGCTTGCAGGCATAATCACTGTCTGGGGCAGCTTGGGGGAGGGGTATATGGGTGAGTCTGCTCAGGGGAAGGATGGAAGCTTGCAGGTATATTCACTGTCTGGGCAGCCTGGGGAGAGAGGGATATGGGTGAGTCTGCTCATGGGGAAGGATGGAAGCTTGCTGGTATATGCACTGTATGGGGCAGCTTTGGGGGAGGGGGATATGTGTGAGTCTGCTCAGGAGAAGGATGGAAGCTTGCAGGTATATTCACTGCCTGGGGCAGCTTAGGGGGAGAGGCATATGGGTGAGTCTGCTCAGGGGAAGGATGGAAACTAGCAGGTATATTCACTGTCTGGAGCAGCTTGGGGGGAAAGGGATATGGGTGAGTCTGCTGAGGAGAAGGATGGAAGCTTGCAGGTATATTCACTGTCTGGGGCAGCTTGAGGGAGAGGGATGTGGGTGAATCTGCTGAGGGGAAGGATGGAAGCTTGCAGGTATATTCACTGTCTGGGGCAGCTTCGGGGAGAGGTATATGGGTGAGTCTGCTGAGGGGACGGATGGAAGCTTACAGGTATATTCACTGCCTGGGGAAGCTTGAGGGAGAGGGATATGGGTGAGTCTGCTGAGGGGAAGGATGGAAGCTTGCAGGTATATTCACTGTCTGGGGCTGCTTGGGGGGAGTGGGATATGGGTGAGTCTGCTCAGGGGAAGGATGGAAGCTTGCAGGTATATTCACTGTCTGGGGCAGCTTGGGGAAGAGTAATATGGGTGTGTCTGCTCAGGGGAAGGATGGAAGCTTGCAGGTATATTCACTGTCTGGGGCAGCTTGGGGAGAGAGGGATGTGGGTGAGTCTGCTCAGGCGGAAGGATGGAAGCTTGCAGCTATATTCATTGTCTGGGCAGCTTGGGGGGAGAGGTATGTGGGTGAGTGAGCTCAGTGGAAGGATGGAAGTTTGCAGGTATATTCACTGCCTGGGGCGGCTTGCAGGGGTTGGGGGGAGTGGGGAATGGGTGATTCTGCTCAGAGGAAGGATGGAAGCGTGCAGATATATTAAATGTCTAAGCAGCTTGGGGAGATTGATATGGGTGAGTCTGCTCAGGGGAAGGATGAAAACTTGCTGGTATATGCACTGTGTGGGGCAGCTTGGGGTAGAGGGATGTGGGTGAGTCTGCTCAGGGGATGGATGGAAGCTTGCTGGTATATTCCCTCTCTGTAGCAGCTTGGTAGGAGAGGGATATGGGTGAGTCTGCCCAGGGGAAGGATGGAAGCTTGCAGGTATATTCACTGTCTGGGGCAGCTTGGTGGGAGCAGGATATGGGTGAGTCTGCTCAGGGGAAGGATGGAAGCTTGCTGGTATATTCACTGTCTGGGCAGCTTGGGGGGAGAGTGATATGGCTGAGTTTGCTCAGGGGAAGGATGGAAGCTTGCTGGTATATTCACAGTCTGGGCAGCTTTGGGGGAGAGGGTTACCGGTGAGTCTGCTCAGGGTAAGGACGGAAGCTTGCAGGTATAATCACTGTCTGGGGCACCTTGGGGGAGGGGTACATGGGTGAGTCTGCTCAGGGGAAGGATGGAAGGCTGCTGTTATATTCACTGTCTGGGCAGCTTGGGGGGAGAGAGATATGGGTGAGTCTGCTCAGGGAAAGGATGGAAGCTTGCAGATATATTCACTGTCTGGGGCAGCTTAGGGGGAGAGGCATATGGGTGAGTCTGCTCAGGGGAAGGATGGAAGCCTGCAGGTATAATCACTGTCTGGGGCAGCTTGGGGAAGGGGTATATGGGTGAGTATGCTCAGGGGAAGGCTGGAAGCTTGAAGGTATATTCATTGTCTGGGCAGCTTGGAGGGAGAGGAATGTGGGTGAGTCTGCTCAGGGGATGGATGGAAGCTTGCTGGTATATTCCCTCTCTGTAGCAGCTTGGCAGGAGAGGGATATGGGCGAGTCTGCTCAGGGGAAGGATGGAAGCTTGCAGGTATATTCACTGTCTGGGGCAGCTTGGAGGGAGGTGGATATGGGTGCATATGCTTAGGGGTAGGAATGAAGCTTGCAGGTATATTCACTGTCTGTGCAGCTTGGGGGAGAGTGATATGGCTGAGTCTGCTCAGGGGAAGGTTGGAAGCTTTCAGGTATATTGTCTGGGGCAGTTTGGGGGGAGCAGGATATGGGTGAGTCTGCTGAGGGGAAAGATGGAAGCTTGCTGGTATATTCACTGTCTGGGCAGCATGAGGGGAGAGCGATATGGGTGAGTCTGCTCAGGGGAAGGATGGAAGCTTGCAGGTATATTCACTATCTGGGCAGCTTGGGGGAGAGGGATATGGGTGAGTCCGCTCAGGGGAAGGATGGAAGCTTGCTGGTATATTCACTGTCTGGACAGCTTGGGGAGAGAGTGATATGGGTGAGTTTGCTCAGGGGAAGGATGGAAGCTTGCTGGTATATTCACTGTCTGGGCAGCTTGGGGGGAGAGTGATATGGGTGAGTTTGCTGAGGGGAAGGATGGAAGCTTGCAGGTATATTCACTGTCTGGGCAGCTTTGGGGGAAAGGTATGTGGGTGAGTCCGCTCAGGGGAAGGATGGAAGCTTGCAGGTATATTCACTGTCTGGGACGGCTTGCAGGGGTGGGGGGGAGTGGGGAATGGGTGAGTCTGCTCAGTGGAAGGATGGAAGCGTGCAGATATATTCACTGTCTGGGCAGCTTGTGGGAGAGTGATATGGGTGAGTCTGCTCAGGGAAAGGATGGAAGCTTGCCGGTATATGCAGTGTATGGGGCAGCTTGCGTGGGGGGATATGGGTGAGGCTGGTCAGGGGAAGGATGGATGCTTGCAGGTGTATTCACTTCCTGGGGCAGCTTGGGGGGAGAGGTATGTGGGTGAGTCTGCACAGGTGAAGGATGGAAGCTTGCAGGTATATTCACTGCCTGGGGCATCTTAGGGGGAGAGGCATATGGGTGAGTCTGCTCAGGGGAAGGATGGAAGCTTGCAGGTATATTCACTGTCTGGTGCAGCTTGGGGGGAGAGGGATATGGGTGAGTCTGCTGAGGGGAAGGATGTAAGCTTGCAGGTATGTTCACTGTCTGGGGCAGCTTGAGGGAGGGGGATATGGGTAAGTCTGCTGAGGGGAAGGATGGAAGCTTGCAGATATATTCACTGTCTGGGGCTGCTTGGGGGGAGAGGGATATGGGTGAGTCTGCTGCGGGGAAGAATGTAAGCTTGCAGGTATGTTCTCTGTCTGGGGCAGCGTGAGGGAGCGGGATATGGGTGGGTCTGCTCATGGGAAGGATGGAAGCTTGCAGGTATATTCACTGCCTGGGGCAGTCTGGGGGTTGAGGGATGTGGGTGAGTCTACTCAGGGGAAGGATGGAAGCTTGCAAGTATATTCACTGTCCGTGGCATTTTGGGGGGGGGGGTGGGGTGAGTCTGCTTAGGAGAAGTATGGAAGCTTGCAGGTGTATTCACTGTCTGTGCAGCTTGGGGGAGAGTGATATGGGTGAGTCTGTGAAGGGGAAGGATGGAAGCTTGCAGGTATATTCACTTCCTGGGGCAGCTTGGGGGGAGAGGTATGTGGGTGTGTCTGCACAGGTGAAGGATGGAAGCTTGCAGGTATATTCACTGCCTAGGGCAGCTTGAGGGAGAGGGATATGGGTGAGTCTGCTGAGGGAAAGGATGGAAGCTTGCAGGTATATTCACCGTCTGGGGCAGCTTGAGGGAGAGGGATATGGGTGAGTCTGCTGAGGGGAAGGATGGAAGCTTGCAGGTATATTCACTGTCTGGGGCAGCTTGAGGGAGAGTGATATGGGTGAGTCTGCTGAGGCGAAGGATGGAAGCTTGCAGGTGTATTCACTGTCTGGGGCTGCTTGGGGGAGTGGGATATGGGTGAGTCTGCTCAGGGGAAGGATGGAAGCTTGCAGGTATATTCACTGTCTGGGGCAGCTTGGGGAAGAGTAATATGGGTGAGTCTGCTCAGGGGAAGGATGGAAGCATGCAGATATATTCACTGCCTGGGGCAGCCTGGGGGTTGAGGGATGTGGGCGAGTCTGCTCAGGGGAAGGCTGGAAGCTTGCAGGTATATTCATTGTCTGGGCAGCTTGGGGGTAGAGCTATGTGGGTGGGTCTGCTCAGGAGAAGGATGGAAACTTGCAAGTATATTCACTGTCTGTGGCATTTTGGGGGCAGGGGTGGGGTGAGTCTGCTTAGGAGAAGTATGGAAGCGTGCAGGTATATTCACTGTCTGTGCAGCTTGGGGAGAGTGATATGGGTGAGTCTGTGAAGGGGAAGGATGGAAGCTTACAGGTATATTCACTGTCTGGGCAGCTTGGGGGAGAGGTATGTGGGTGAGTCCGCTCAGGGGAAAGATGGAAGCTTTCAGGTATATTCACTGCCTGGGGCGGCTTGCCGGGGTGGGTGGGAGTGGGGAATGGGTGAGTCTGCTCAGAGGAAGGATGGAAGCGTGCAGATATATTCAATGTCTAGGCAGCTTGGGGAGATTGATATGGGTGAGTCTGCTCAGTGGAAGGATGGAAGCTTGCTGGTATATTCACTGTCTGGGCAGCATGAGGGGAGAGCGATATGGGTGAGTCTGCTCAGGGGAAGGATGGAAGCTTTCAGGTATATTCACTGTCTGGGGCAGCTTGGGGAAGAGTAATATGGGTGAGTCTGCTCAGGGGAAGGATGGAAGCTTGCAGATATATTCACTGCCTGGGGCAGCCTGAGGGTTGAGGGATGTGGGTGAGTCTGCTCAGGGGAAGACTGGAAGCTTGCAGGTATATTCATTGTCTGGGCAGCTTGGGGGTAGAGGTATGTGGGTGAGTCTGCTCAGGAGAAGGATGGAAGCTTGCAAGTATATTCACTGTTCGTGGCATTTTGGGGGCAGGGGTGGGGTGAGTCTGCTTAGGAGAAGTATGGAAGCTTGCAGGTATATTCACTGTCTGTTCAGTTTGGGGGAGAGTGATATGGGTGAGTCTGTGAAGGGGAAGGATGGACGCTTGCAGATATATTCACTGCCTGAGGCAGCCTGGGGGTTGAGGGATGTGGGTGAGTCTGCTGAGGGGAAGGATGGAAGCTTGCAGGTATATTCACTGTCTGGGGCAGCTTGGGGGAGAGGGATATGGGTGAGTCTGCTGAGGGGAAGGATGGAAGGTTACAGGTATATTCACTGCCTGGGGAAGCTTGAGGGAGAGGTATATGGGTGAGTCTGCTGAGGGGAAGGATGGAAGCTTGCAGGTATATTCAATGTCTGGGGCAGCTTGTGGAAGAGTAATATGGGTGAGTCTGCTCAGGGGAAGGATGGAAGCTTGCAGATATATTCACTGCCTGGGGCAGCCTGGGAGTTGAGGGATGTGGGTGAGTCTGCTCAGGGGAAGGCTGGAAGCTTGCAAGTATATTCACTGTCCGTGGCATTTTGGGGGCAGGGGTGGGGTGAGTCTGCTTGGAGAAGTATGGAAGCTTGCAGGTATATTCACTGTCTGTGCAGCTTGGGGGAGAGTGATATGGGTGAGTCTGCTGAGGGGAAGGATGGAAGCTTGCAGATATATTCACTGTCTGGGGCTGCTTGGGGGGAGAGGGATATGGGTGAGTCTGCTGCGGGGAAGAATGTAAGCTTGCAGGTATGTTCTCTGTCTGGGGCAGCGTGAGGGAGGGGGATATGGGTGGGTCTGCTCATGGGAAGGATGGAAGCTTGCAGGTATATTCACTGCCTGGGGCAGTCTGGGGGTTGAGGGATGTGGGTGAGTCTACTCAGGGGAAGGATGGAAGCTTGCAAGTATATTCACTGTCCGTGGCATTTTGGGGGAGGGGTGGGGTGAGTCTGCTTAGGAGAAGTATGGAAGCTTGCAGGTGTATTCACTGTCTGTGCAGCTTGGGGGAGAGTGATATGGGTGAGTCTGTGAAGGGGAAGGATGGAAGCTTGCAGGTATATTCACTTCCTGGGGCAGCTTGGGGGGAGAGGTATGTGGGTGTGTCTGCACAGGTGAAGGATGGAAGCTTGCAGGTATATTCACTGCCTAGGGCAGCTTGAGGGAGAGGGATATGGGTGAGTCTGCTGAGGGAAAGGATGGAAGCTTGCAGGTATATTCACCGTCTGGGGCAGCTTGAGGGAGAGGGATATGGGTGAGTCTGCTGAGGGGAAGGATGGAAGCTTGCAGGTATATTCACTGTCTGGGGCAGCTTGAGGGAGAGTGATATGGGTGAGTCTGCTGAGGCGAAGGATGGAAGCTTGCAGGTGTATTCACTGTCTGGGGCTGCTTGGGGGAGTGGGATATGGGTGAGTCTGCTCAGGGGAAGGATGGAAGCTTGCAGGTATATTCACTGTCTGGGGCAGCTTGGGGAAGAGTAATATGGGTGAGTCTGCTCAAGGGAAGGATGGAAGCATGCAGATATATTCACTGCCTGGGGCAGCCTGGGGGTTGAGGGATGTGGGCGAGTCTGCTCAGGGGAAGGCTGGAAGCTTGCAGGTATATTCATTGTCTGGGCAGCTTGGGGGTAGAGCTATGTGGGTGAGTCTGCTCAGGAGAAGGATGGAAGCTTGCAAGTATATTCACTGTCTGTGGCATTTTGGGGGCAGGGGTGGGGTGAGTCTGCTTAGGAGAAGTATGGAAGCGTGCAGGTATATTCACTGTCTGTGCAGCTTGGGGAGAGTGATATGGGTGAGTCTGTGAAGGGGAAGGATGGAAGCTTACAGGTATATTCACTGTCTGGGCAGCTTGGGGGAGAGGTATGTGGGTGAGTCCGCTCAGGGGAAAGATGGAAGCTTTCAGGTATATTCACTGCCTGGGGCGGCTTGCCGGGGTGGGTGGGAGTGGGGAATGGGTGAGTCTGCTCAGAGGAAGGATGGAAGCGTGCAGATATATTCAATGTCTAGGCAGCTTGGGGAGATTGATATGGGTGAGTCTGCTCAGTGGAAGGATGGAAGCTTGCTGGTATATTCACTGTCTGGGCAGCATGAGGGGAGAGCGATATGGGTGAGTCTGCTCAGGGGAAGGATGGAAGCTTTCAGGTATATTCACTGTCTGGGGCAGCTTGGGGAAGAGTAATATGGGTGAGTCTGCTCAGGGGAAGGATGGAAGCTTGCAGATATATTCACTGCCTGGGGCAGCCTGAGGGTTGAGGGATGTGGGTGAGTCTGCTCAGGGGAAGACTGGAAGCTTGCAGGTATATTCATTGTCTGGGCAGCTTGGGGGTAGAGGTATGTGGGTGAGTCTGCTCAGGAGAAGGATGGAAGCTTGCAAGTATATTCACTGTTCGTGGCATTTTGGGGGCAGGGGTGGGGTGAGTCTGCTTAGGAGAAGTATGGAAGCTTGCAGGTATATTCACTGTCTGTTCAGTTTGGGGGACAGTGATATGGGTGAGTCTGTGAAGGGGAAGGATGGACGCTTGCAGATATATTCACTGCCTGAGGCAGCCTGGGGGTTGAGGGATGTGGGTGAGTCTGCTGAGGGGAAGGATGGAAGCTTGCAGGTATATTCACTGTCTGGGGCAGCTTGGGGGAGAGGGATATGGGTGAGTCTGCTGAGGGGAAGGATGGAAGGTTACAGGTATATTCACTGCCTGGGGAAGCTTGAGGGAGAGGTATATGGGTGAGTCTGCTGAGGGGAAGGATGGAAGCTTGCAGGTATATTCAATGTCTGGGGCAGCTTGCGGAAGAGTAATATGGGTGAGTCTGCTCAGGGGAAGGATGGAAGCTTGCAGATATATTCACTGCCTGGGGCAGCCTGGGAGTTGAGGGATGTGGGTGAGTCTGCTCAGGGGAAGGCTGGAAGCTTGCAAGTATATTCACTGTCCGTGGCATTTTGGGGGCAGGGGTGGGGTGAGTCTGCTTGGAGAAGTATGGAAGCTTGCAGGTATATTCACTGTCTGTGCAGCTTGGGGGAGAGTGATATGGGTGAGTCTGTGAAGGGGAAGGATGGAAGCTTGCAGGTATATTCACTTCCTGGGGCAGCTTGGGGGCAGAGGTATATGGGTGAGTCTGCACAGGTGAAGAATGGAAGCTTGCAGGTATATTCACTGTCCGTGGCATTTTGGGGGCAGGGGTGGGGTGAGCCTGCCTAGGGGAAGTATGGAAGCTTGCAGGTATATTCACTGTCTGGGCAGCTTGGGGGGAGAGGTATGTGGGTGAGTCCGCTCAGGGGAAGGATGGAAGCTTGCAGGTATATTCACTGTCTGGGGCGGCTTGCAGGGGTGGGTGGGAGTGGGGAATAGGTGAGTCTGCTCAGAGGAAGGATGGAAGCGTGCAGATATATTCAATGTCTTGGCAGCTTGGGGAGATTGATATGGGTGAGTCTGCTCAGTGGAAGGATGGAAGCTTGCAGGTATAATCACTGTCTGGGGCAGCTTGGGGGAGGGGTATATGGGTGAGTCTGCTCAGGGGAAGGATGGAAGCTTGCAGGTATAATCAGTGTCTGGGGCAGCTTGGGGGAGGGTATATGGGTGAGTCTGCTCAGGGGAAGGATGGAAGCTTGCAGGTATAATCACTGTCTGGGGCAGCTTGGGGGAGGGGTATATGGGTGAGTCTGCTCAGGGGAAGGATGGAAGCTTGCAGGTATATTCACTGTCTGGGCAGCTTGGGGGAGGGGTATATGGGTGAGTCTGCTCAGAGGAAGGATGGAAGCTTGCAGGTATAATCACTGTCTGGGGCAGCTTGGGGGAGGGGTATATGGGTGAGTCTGCTCAGGGGAAGGATGGAAGCTTGCAGGTATATTCACTGTCTGGGCAGCTTGGGGAGAGAGGGATATGGGTGTGTCTGCTCAAGGGAAGGATGGAAGCTTACAGGTATATTCACTGCTTTGGGCAGCTTGAGGGAGAGGGATATGGGTGAGTCTGCTGAGGGGAAGGATGGAAGCTTGCAGGTATATTCATTGTCTGGGCAGCTTGGGGGTAGAGGTGTTTTGGGCAGTCTGCTCAGGAGAAGGATGGAAGCTTGCAAGTATATTCACTGTCCGTTGCATTTTGGGGGCAGGGGTGGGGTGAGTCTGCCTAGGGGAAGTATGGAAGCTTGCAGGTATATTCACTGTCTGGGCAGCTTGGGGGGAGAGGTATGTGGGTGAGTCCGCTCAGGGGAAGGATGGAAGCTTGCAGGTATATTCACTGTCTGGGGCGGCTTGCAGGGGTGGGTGGGAGTGGGGAATGGGTGAGTCTGCTCAGAGGAAGGATGGAAACGTGCAGATATATTCAATGTCTTGGCAGCTTGGGGAGATTGATATGGGTGAGTCTGCTCAGTGGAAGGATGGAAGCTTGCAGGTATAATCACTGTCTGGGGCAGCTTGTGGGAGGGGTATATGGGTGAGTCTGCTCAGGGGAAGGATGGAAGCTTGCAGGTATAATCACTGTCTGGGGCAGCTTGGGGGAGGGTATATGGGTGAGTCTGCTCAGGGGAAGGATGGAAGCTTGCAGGTATAATCACTGTCTGGGGCAGCTTGGGGGAGGGGTATATGGGTGAGTCTGCTCAGGGGAAGGATGGAAGCTTGCAGGTATATTCACTGTCTGGGCAGCTTGGGGGAGGGGTATATGGGTGAGTCTTCTCAGAGGAAGGATGGAAGCTTGCAGGTATAATCACTGTCTGGGGCAGCTTGGGGGAGTGGTATATGGGTGAGTCTGCTCAGGGGAAGGATGGAAGCTTGCAGGTATATTCCGGGCTGGGAAGCTTGGGGAGAGAGGGATATGGGTGTGTCTGCTCAAGGGAAGGATGGAAGCTTACAGGTATATTCACTGCCTTGGGCAGCTTGAGGGAGAGGGATATGGGTGAGTCTGCTGAGGGGAAGGATGGAAGCTTGCAGGTATATTCGCTGTCTGGGGCTGCTTGGGGGGAGTGGGATATGGGTGATTCTGCTCAGGGGAAGGATGGAAGGTTGCAGGTATATTCACTGTCTGGGGCAGCTTGGGGAAGAGTAATATGGATGAGTCTGCTCAGGGGAAGGGTGGAAGCTTGTAGATATATTCACTGCCTGGGGCAGCCTGGGGGTTGAGGGATGTGGGTGAGTCTGCTCAGGGGAAGGCTGGAAGCTTGCAGGTATATTCATTGTCTGGGCAGCTTGGGGGGAGAGGTATGTGGGTGAGTCTGCTCAGGAGAAGGATGGAAGCATGCAAGTATATTCACTGTCCATGGCATTTTGGGGGCAGGGGTAGGGTGAGTCTGCTTGGGAGAAGTATGGAAGCTTGCAGGTATATTCACTGTCTGTGAAGCTTGGGGGAGAGTGATATGGGTGAGTCTGTGAAGGGGAAGGATGGAAGCTTGCAGATATATTCACTGCCTGAGGCAGCCTGGGGATTGAGGGATGTGGGTGAGTCTGCTGAGGGGAAGGATGGAAGCTTGCAGGTATATTAACTGTCTGGGGCAGCTTGGGGGGAGAGGGATATGGGTGAGTCTGCTGAGGGGCAGGATGGAAGCTGACAGGTATATTCACTGCCTGGGGCAGCTTGAGGGAGAGGGATATGGGTGAGTCTGCTGAGGGGAAGGATGGAAGCTTTCGGGTATATTCACTGTCTGGGCAGCTTGGGGGGAGAGGGATATGGGTGAGTCTGCTCAGGGGAAGGATGGAAGCTTGCAGGTATATTCACTGTCTGGGGCATCTTAGGGGGAGAGGCATATGGGTGAGTCTGCTCAGGGGAAGGATGGAAGCTTACAGGTATATTCACTGCCTGGGGCAGCTTGAGGGAGAGGGATATGGGTGAGTCTGCTGAGGGGAAGGATGGAAGCTTGCAGGTATATTCACTGACTGAGGCAGCCCGGGGGTTGAGGGATGTGGGTGAGTCTGCTGAGGGGAAGGATGGAAGCTTGCAGGTATATTCACTGGGGCAGCTTAGGCGGAGAGGCATATGGGTGAGTCTGCTCAGGGGAAGGATGGAAGCTTGCAGGTATATTCACTGTCTATGCAGCTTGGGGGAGAGTGATATGGGTGAGTCTGTGAAGGGGAAGGATGGAATCCTGCAGGTATATTCACTGTCTGGGGTAGCTTAGGAGTAGAGTGATATGGGTGAGTCTGCTCAGGGGAAGGATGGAAGCTTGCAGGTATATTCACTGTCTATGCAGCTTGGGGGTGAGGGATATGGGTGAGTCTGTGAAGGGGAAGGATGGAAGCCTGCAGGTATATTCACTGTCTGGGGCAGCTTAGGGGGAGAGGCATATGGGTGAGTCTGCTCAGTGGAAGGATGGAAGCTTGCAGGTATATTCACTGTCTGGGGCAGCTTAGGGGGAGAGGCATATGGGTGAGTCTGCTCAGGGAAAGGATGGAAGCTTGCAGGTATATTCACTGCCTGGGGCAGCTTGGGGGAGAGGGATATGGGTGAGTCTGCTCAGGGGAAGGATGGAAGCTTGCAGGTATATTCACTGTCTGGGGCACCTTAGGGGGAGAGGCATATGGGTGAGCCTGCTGAGGGGAAGGATGGAACCTTGCAGGTATGTTCACTGCCTGAGGCAGCCTGGGGGTTGAGGGATGTGGGTGAGTCTGCTCAGGGGAAGGATAGAAGCTTGCAGGTATATTCACTTTCTGGGGCAGCTTGAGGGAGAGGGATATGGGTGAGTCTGCTGAGGGGAAGGATGGACGCTTGCAGGCATATTCACTGGGGCAACTTAGGGGGAGAGGCATATGGGTGAGTCTGCTCAGGGGAAGGATGGAAGCTTACAGGTATATTCACTGCCTGGGGCAGCTTGAGGGAGAGGGATATGGGTGAGTCTGCTAAGGGGAAGGATGGAAGCTTGCAGGTATATTCACTGTCTGGGGCAGCCTGAGGGAGAGGGATATGGGTGAGTCTGCTGAGGGGAAGGATGGAAGCTTGCAGGTATATTCACTGCCTGGGCAGCTTGGGGGAGAGTGATATGGGTGAGTCTGTGAAGGGGAAGGATGGAAGCTTGCAGATATATTCACTGCCTGAGGCAGCCTGGGGGTTGATGGATGTGGGTGAGTCTGCAAAGGGGAAGGATGGAAGCTTGCAGGTATATTCACTGTCTGTGCAGCTTGGGAGAGAGGGATGTGGGTGAGTCTGCTCAGGGGAAGGATGGAAGCGTGCAGGTATATTCACTGTCTGGGCAGCTTGTGGGAGAGTGATTTGGGTGAGTCTGCTCAGTGGAAGGATGGAAGCTTGCAGGTATAATCACTGTCTGGGGCAGCTTGGGGGAGGGGTATATGGGTGAGTCTGCTCAGGGGAAGGATGGAAGCTTGCAGGTATATTCACTGTCTATGCAGCTTGGGGGAGAGGGATGAGGGTGAGTCTGCAAAGGGGAAGGATGTAAGCTTGCAGGTATATTCACTGTCTGTGCAGCTTGGGGGAGTGGGATATGGGTGAGTCTGCTGAGAGGAAGGATGGAGGTTTGCTGGTATATTCACTGTCTGGGGCTGCTTGGGGGGAGAGGGATATGGGTGAGTCTGCTCAGGGGAAGGATGGAAGCCTGCTGGCATATTCACTGTCTGGGGCATTTTGGGGGCAGGGGTGGGGTGAGTCTGCTTAGGAGAAGGATGGAAGCTTGCAGGTGTATTCACTGTCTGTGCAGCTTGGGGGAGAGTGATATGAGTGAGTCTGTGAAGGGGAAGGATGGAAGCTTGCAGGTATATTCACTGTCTGTGCAGCTTGGGGGAGAGTGATATGGATGAGTCTGCTCAGGGAAAGGATTGAAGCTTGCAGGTATATTCACTGTCTGGGCAGCTTGGGGGAGAGTGATATGGGTGAGTCTGCTCACGGAAAGGATGGAAGCTTGCAGGTATATTCACTGTCTGGGCAGCTTGGGGGAGAGTGATATGGGTAAGTCTGTGCAGGGGAAGGATGGAAGCCTGCTGGTATATTCACTGTCCGGGGCATTTTGGGGGCAGCAGTGGGGTGAGTCTGCTTAGGCAAAGGATGGAAGCTTGCAGGTATATTCACTGTCTGGGCAGCTTGCGGGAGAGTGATATGGGTGAGTCTGCGCAGGGGAGGGTGGAAGCTTGCAGGTATATTCACTGTCTGTGCAGCTTGGGGGAGAGTGATATGGGTGAGTCTGTGCAGGGGAAGGATGGAAGCTTGCAGGTATATTTACTGTCTGTGCAGCTTGGGGGAGAGTGATAGGGGTGAATCTGCTCAGGGAAAGGATGGAAGCTTGCAGGTATATTCACTGTCTGGGCAGCTTGGGGGAGAGTGATATGGGTGAGTCTGTGCAGAGGAAGGAAGGAAGCCTGCTGGTATATTCACTGTCCGGGCAGCTTGGGGGAGAGTGATATGGGTGAGTCTGCGCAGGGGAAGGATGGAAGCTTGCAGGTATATTCACTGTCTGGGGCAGCTTGGGGGAGAGTGATATGGGTGAGTCTGCGCATGGGAAGGATGGAAGCTTGCAGGTATATTCACTGTCTGGGCAGCTTGGGGGAGAGGTATGTGGGTGAGTCCGCTCAGGGGAAGGATGGAAGCTTGCATGTATAATCACTGTCTGGGGCAGCTTGGGGGAGGGGTATATGGGTGAGTCTGCTTAGGGGAAGGATGGGAGCTAGCAGGTATATTCACTGTCTGGGCAGCTTGTGGGAGAGTGATATGGGTGAGTTTGCTCAGGGAAAGGATGGAAGATTGCAGGTATAATCACTGTCTGGGGCAGCTTGGGGGAGGGGTATATGGGTGAGTCTGCTCAGGGGAAGGATGGAAGCTTGCAGGTATATTCACTGTCTGGGCAGCTTGGGGAGAGAGGGATATGGGTGAGTCTGCTCAGGGGAAGGATGGAAGCTTGCAGGTATATTCGCTGTTTGGGGTGGCTTGCAGGGGTGGGTGGGAGAGGGGAATGAGTGAGTCTGCTCAGAGGAAGGATGGAAGCTTGCAGGTATATTCACTGTCTGTGCAGCTTGGGGGAGAGGGATATGGGTGAGTCTGCTCAGTGGAACGATGGAAGCTTGCAGGTATATTCACTGACTGGGCAGCTTGGGGAGAGAGGGATATGGGTGAGTCTGGTCAGGGGAAGGATGGAAGCTTGCTGGTATATGCACTGTATGGAGCAGCTTGCGTGGGGGATATTGGTGAGGCTGGTCAGGGGAAGGATGGAAGCTTGCAGGTATAATCACTGTCTGGGGCACCTTGGAGGAGGGGTACATGGGGGAGTCTGCTCAGGGGAAGGATGGAAGCTTGCTGGTATATTCACTGTCTGGGCAGCTTGGGGGAAGAGTGATATGGGTGAGTTTGCTCAGGGGAAGGATGGAAGCTTGCTGGTATATTCACTGTCTGGGCAGCTTGGGGGGAGAGTGATATGGGTGAGTTTGATCAGGGGAAGGATGGAAGCTTGCTGGTATATTCACTGTCTGGGCAGCTTGGGTGGAGAGGGTTATGGGTGAGTCTGCTGAGGGGAAGGATGGAAGCTTGCAGGTATATTTACTGTCTGGGCAGCTTGGGGGGAAAGGCATGTGGGTGAGTCCGCTCAGGGTAAGGATGGAAGCTTGCAGGGATAATCACTGTCTGGGGCACCTTGAAGGAGGGGGATATGGGTGGGTCTGCTCATGGGAAGGATGGAAGCTTGCAGGTATATTCACTGCCTGGGGCAGCCTGGGGGTTGAGGGATGTGGATGAGTCTACTCAGGGGAAGGATGGAAGCTTGCAGGTATATTCATTGTCTGGGCAGCTTGGGGGTAGAGGTATGTGGGTGAGTCTGCTCAGGAGAAGGATGGAAGCTTGCAAGTATATTCACTGTCCGTGGCATTTTTGGGGCAGGGGTGGGGTGAGTCTGCTTAGGAGAAGTATGGAAGCTTGCAGGTGTATTCACTGTCTGTGCAGCTTGGGGGAGAGTGATATGGGTGAGTCTGTGAAGGGGAAGGATGGAAGCTTGCAGGTATATTCACTTCCTGGGGCAGCTTGGGGGGAGAGGTATGTGGGTGTGTCTGCACAGGTGAAGGATGGAAGTTTGCAGGTATATTCACTGCCTGGGGCAGCTTAGGGGGAGAGGGATATGGGTGAGTCTGCTGAGGGGAAGGATGGAAGCTTGCAGGTATATTCACCGTCTGGGGCAGCTTGAGGGAGAGGGATATGGGTGAGTCTGCTGAGGGGAAGGATGGAAGCTTGCAGGTATATTCACTGTCTGGGGCTGCTTGGGGGAGTGGGATATGGGTGAGTCTGCTCAGGGGAATGATGGAAGCTTGCAGGTATATTCACTGTCTGGGGCAGCTTGGGGAAGAGTAATATGGGTGAGTCTGCTCAGGGTAAGGATGGAAGCTTGCAGGTATAATCACTGTCTGGGGCACCTTGGGGGAGGGGTACATGGGTGAGTCTGCTCAGGGGAAGGATGGAAGCTTGCTGGTATATTCACTGTCTGGGCAGCTTGGGGGGAGAGTGATATGGGTGAGTTTGCTCAGGGGAAGGATGGAAGCTTGCTGGTATATTCACTGTCTGGGCAGCTTGGGGGGAGAGTGATATGGGTGAGTTTGCTCAGGGGAAGGATGGAAGCTTGCTGGTATATTCACTGTCTGGGCAGCCTGGGGGGAGAGGGTTTTGGGTGAGTCTGCTGAGGGGAAGGATGGAAGCTTGCAGGTATATTCACTGTCTGGGGCTGCTTGGGGGAGTGGGATATGGGTGAGTCTGCTCAGGGGAAGGATGGAAGCTTGCAGGTATATTCACTGTCTGGGGCAGCTTGGGGAAGAGTAATATGGGTGAGTCTGCTCAGGGTAAGGATGGAAGCTTGCAGGTATAATCACTGTCTGGGGCACCTTGGGGGAGGGGTACATGGGTGAGTCTGCTCAGGGGAAGGATGGAAGCTTGCTGGTATATTCACTGTCTGGGCAGCTTGGGGGGAGAGTGATATGGGTGAGTTTGCTCAGGGGAAGGATGGAAGCTTGCTGGTATATTCACTGTCTGGGCAGCTTGGGGGGAGAGTGATATGGGTGAGTTTGCTCAGGGGAAGGATGGAAGCTTGCTGGTATATTCACTATCTGGGCAGCTTGGGGGGAGAGGGTTTTGGGTGAGTCTGCTGAGGGGAAGGATGGAAGCTTGCAGGTATATTCACTGTCTGGGCAGCTTGGGGGGAAAGGTATGTGGGTGAATCCGCTCAGGGGAAGGATGGAAGCTTGCAGGTATATTCACTGTCTGGGACGGCTTGCAGGGGTGGGGGGAGTGGGGAATGGGTGAGTCTGCTCAGAGGAAGGATGGAAGCGTGCAGATATATTGACTGTCTGGGCAGCTTGTGGGAGAGTGATATGGGTGAGTCTGCTCAGGGAAAGGATGGAAGCCAGCTGGTATATGCACTGTATGGGGCAGCTTGCGTGGGGGGATATGGGTGAGGCTGGTCAGGGGAAGGATGGAAGCTTGCAGGTATATTCACTGTCTGGGGCAGCTTTTGGGGAGGGGGATATGTGTGAGTCTGCTCAGGAGACGGATGGAAGCTTGCAGGTATATTCACTTCCTGGGGCAGCTTGGGGGGAGAGATATGTGGGTGAGTCTGCACAGGTGAAGGATGGAAGCTTGCAGGTATATTCACTGCGTGGGGCATCTTAGGGGGAGAGGCATATGGGTGAGTCTGCTCAGGGGAAGGATGGAAGCTTGCAGGTATATTCACTGTCTGGGGCAGCTTGGGGGGAGAGGGATATGGGTGAGTCTGCTGAGGGGAAGGATGTAAGCTTCCAGGTATGTTCTCTGTCTGGGGCAGCTTGAGGGAAGGGGATATGGGTGGGTCTGCTCATGGGAAGGATGGAAGCTTGCAGGTATATTCACTGCCTGGGGCAGTCTGGGGGTTGAGGGATGTGGGTCAGTCTACTCAGGGGAAGGATGGAAGCTTGCAGGTATATTCATTGTCTGGGCAGCTTGGGGGTAGAGGTATGTGGGTGAGTCTGCTCAGGAGAAGGATGGAAGCTTGCAAGTATATTCACTGTCCGTGGCATTTTGGGGGCAGGGGTGGGGTGAGTCTGCTTAGGAGAAGTATGGAAGCTTGCAGGTGTATTCACTGTCTGTGCAGCTTGGGGGAGAGTGATATGGGTGAGTCTGTGAAGGGGAAGGATGGAAGGCTGCAGGTATATTCACTTCCTGGGGCAGCTTGGATTTGTGAGGTATGTGGGTGTGTCTGCACAGGTGAAGGATGGAAGCTTGCAGGTATATTCACTGTCTGGGGCAGCTTAGGGGGAGAGGGATAAGGGTGAGTCTGCTGAGGGGAAGGATGGAAGCTTGCAGGTATATTCACCGTCTGGGGCAGCTTGAGGGAGAGGGATATGGGTGAGTCTGCTGAGGGGAAGGATGGAAGCTTGCAGGTATATTCACTGTCTGGGGCAACTTGAGGGAGAGGGATATGGGTGAGTCTGCTGAGGCGAAGGATGGAAGCTTGCAGGTATATTCACTGTCTGGGGCTGCTTGAGGGAGTGGGATATGGGTGAGTCTGCTCAGGGGAAGGATGGAAGCTTGCAGGTATATTCACTGTCTGGGGCAGCTTGGGGAAGAGTAATATGGGTGAGTCTGCTCAGGGGAAGGATGGAAGCGTGCAGATATATTCACTGTCTGTGCAGCTTAGGGGAGAGTGATATGGGTGAGTCTGTGAAGGGGAAGGATGGAAGCTTGCAGATATATTCACTGCCTGAGGCAGCCTGGGGGTTGAGGGATGTGGGTGAGTCTGCTGAGGGGAAGGATGGAAGCTTGCAGGTATATTCACTGTCTGGGGCAGCTTGGGGGGAGAGGGATATGGGTGAGTCTGCTGAGGGGAAGGATGGAAGCTTACAGGTATATACACTGCCTGGGGCAGCTTGAGGGAGAGGGATATGGGTGAGTCTGCTGAGGGGAAGGATAGAAGCTTGCAGGTATATTCACTGTCTGGGGCTGCTTGGGGGAGTGGGATATGGGTGAGTCTGCTCAGGGGAAGGATGGAAGCTTGCAAGTATATTCACTGTCCGTGGCATTTTGGGGGCAGGGGTGGGGTGAGTCTGCTTAGGAGAAATATGGAAGCTTGCAGATATATTCACTGCCTGAGGCAGCCTGGGGGTTGAGGGATGTGGGTGAGTCTGCTGAGGGGAAGGATGGAAGCTTGCAGGTATATTCACTGTCTGGGGCAGCTTGGGGGGAGAGGGATATGGGTGAGTCTGCTGAGGGGAAGGATAGAAGCTTGCAGGTATATTCACTGTCTGGGGCTGCTTGGGGGAGTGGGATATGGGTGAGTCTGCTCAGGGGAAGGATGGAAGCTTGCAGGTATATTCACTGTCTTGTGCAGCTTGGGGAAGAGTAATATGGGTGAATCTGCTCAGGGGAAGGATGGAAGCTTGCAGATATATTCACTGCCTGGTGCAGCCTGGGGGTTGAGGGATGTGGGTGAGTCTGCTCAGGGGAAGGCTGGAAGCTTGCAGGTATATTCATTGTCTGGGCAGCTTGGGGGTAGAGGAATGTAGGTGAGTCTGCTCAGGAGAAGGATGGAAGCTTGCAAGTATATTCACTGTCCGTGGCATTTTGGGGGCAGGGGTGGGGTGAGTCTGCTTGGAGAAGTATGGAAGCTTGCAGGTATATTCACTGTCTGTGCAGCTTGGGGGAGAGTGATATGGGTGAGTCTGTGAAGGGGAAGGATGGAAGCTTGCAGGTATATTCATTTCCTGGGGCAGCTTGGGGGCAGAGGTATGTGGGTGAGTCTGCACAGGTGAAGAATGGAAGCTTGCAGGTATATTCACTGTATGTGCAGCTTTGGGGAGAGTGATATGGGTGGGTCTGTGAAGGGGAAGGATGGAAGCTTGCAGATATATTCAATGCCTGAGGCAGCCTGGGGGTTGAGGGATGTGGGTGAGTCTGCTGAGGGGAAGGATGGAAGCTTGCAGGTATATTCACTCTCTGGGGCATCTTGAGGGGAGAGGGATATGGGTGAGTCTGCGGAGGGGAAGGATGGGAGCTTACAGGTATATTCACTGCCTGGGGCAGCTTGAGGGAGAGGGATATGGGTGAGTCTGCTGAGGGGAAGGATGGAAGCTTGCAGGTATATTCACTGTCTGGGGCAGCTTGGGGAAGAGTAATATGGGTGAGTCTGCTCAGGGGAAGGATGGAAGCTTGCAGATATATTAACTGCCTGGGGCAGCCTGGGAGTTGAGGGATGTGGGTGAGTCTGCTCAGGGGAAGGATGGAAGCTTGAAGGGATATTTATTGTCTGGGCAGCTTGGGGGTAGAGGTATGTCGGTGAGTCTGCTCAGGAGAAGGATGGAAGCTTGCAAGTATATTCACTGTCTGTGCAGCTTGGGGGAGAGTGATATGGGTGAGTCTTTGAAGGGGAAGGATGGAAGCTTGCAGGTATATTCACTTCCTGGGGCAGCTTGGGGGCAGAGGTATGTGGGTGAGTCTGCACAGGTGAAGAATGGAAGCTTGCAGGTATATTCACTGCCTGGGGCAGCTTAGGGGGGGAGGCATATGGGTGAGTCTGTTCAGGGGAAGGATGGAAGCTTGCAGGTATATTCACTGTCTGGGGCAGCTTGGCGAGAGAGGGATATGGGTGAGTCTGCTGAGGGGAAGGATGGAAGCTTGCAATATATTCACTGTCTGAGTCAGCTTGAGGGAGAGGGATATGGGTGAGTCTGCTGAGGGGAAGGATGGAAGCTTACAGGTATATTCACTGTCTGGAGCAGCTTGAGGGAGAGGGATATGGGTGAGTCTGCTGAGGGGAAGGATGGAAGCTTGCAGGTATATTCACTGTCTGGGGCTGCTTGGGGTGAGTGGGATATGGGTGAGTCTGATCAGGGGAAGGATGGAAGCTTTCAGGTATATTCACTGTCTGGGGCAGCTTGGGGACGAGTAAAATGGGTGAGTCTGCTCAGGGGAAGGATGGAAGCTTGCAGATATATTCACTGCCTGGGGCAGCCTGGGGATTGAGGGATGTGGGTGAGTCTGCTCAGGGGAATACTGGAAGCTTGCAGGTATATTCATTGTCTGGGCAGCTTGGGGGTAGAGGTATGTGGGTGAGTCTGCTCAGGAGAAGGATGGAAGCTTGCAAGTATATTCACTGTTCGTGGCATTTTGGGGGCAGTGGTGGGGTGAGTCTACTTAGGAGAAGTATGGAAGCTTGCAGGTATATTCACTGTCTGTGCAGTTTGGGGGAGAGTGATATGGGTGAGTCTGTGAAGGGGAAGGATGGAAGCTTGCAGATATATTCACTGCCTGAGGCAGCCTGGGGGTTGAGGGATGTGGGTGAGTCTGCTGAGGGGAAGGATGGAAGCTTGCAGGTATATTCACTGTCTGGGGCAGCTTGGGGGAGAGGGAAATGGGTGAGTCTGCTGAGGGGAAGGATGGAAGGTTACAGGTATATTCACTGCCTGGGGAAGCTTGAGGGAGAGGGATATGTGTGAGTCTGCTGAGGGGAAGGATGGAAGCTTGCAGGTATATTCACTGTCTGGGGCAGCTTGAGGGAGAGGGATATGGGTGAGTCTGCTGAGGGGAAGGATGGAAGCTTGCAGGTATATTCACTGTTTGGGGCTGCTTGGGGTGAGTGGGATATGGGTGAGTCTGATCAGGGGAAGGATGGAAGCTTTCAGGTATATTCACTGTCTGGGGCAGCTTGGGGACGAGTACAATGGGTGAGTCTGCTCAGGGGAAGGATGGAAGCTTGCAGATATATTCACTGCCTGGGGCAGCCTGGGGATTGAGGGATGTGGGTGAGTCTGCTCAGGGGAATACTGGAAGCTTGCAGGTATAATCATTGTCTGGGCAGCTTGGGGGTAGAGGTATGTGGGTGAGTCTGCTCAGGAGAAGGATGGAAGCTTGCAAGTATATTCACTGTTCGTGGCATTTTGGGGGCAGGGGTGGGGTGAGTCTGCTTAGGAGAAGTATGGAAGCTTGCAGGTATATTCACTGTCTGTGCAGTTTGGGGGAGAGTGATATGGGTGAGTCTGTGAAGGGGAAGGATGGAAGCTTGCAAGTATATTCACTGTCCGTGGCATTTTGGGGGCAGGGGTGGGGTGAGTCTGCTTAGGAGAAATATGGAAGCTTGCAGATATATTCACTGCCTGAGGCAGCCTGGGGGTTGAGGGATGTGGGTGAGTCTGCTGAGGGGAAGGATGGAAGCTTGCAGGTATATTCACTGTCTGGGGCAGCTTGGGGGGAGAGGGATATGGGTGAGTCTGCTGAGGGGAAGGATAGAAGCTTGCAGGTATATTCACTGTCTGGGGCTGCTTGGGGGAGTGGGATATGGGTGAGTCTGCTCAGGGGAAGGATGGAAGCTTGCAGGTATATTCACTGTCTTGGGCAGCTTGGGGAAGAGTAATATGGGTGAATCTGCTCAGGGGAAGGATGGAAGCTTGCAGATATATTCACTGCCTGGTGCAGCCTGGGGGTTGAGGGATGTGGGTGAGTCTGCTCAGGGGAAGGCTGGAAGCTTGCAGGTATATTCATTGTCTGGGCAGCTTGGGGGTAGAGGAATGTAGGTGAGTCTGCTCAGGAGAAGGATGGAAGCTTGCAAGTATATTCACTGTCCGTGGCATTTTGGGGGCAGGGGTGGGGTGAGTCGGCTTGGAGAAGTATGGAAGCTTGCAGGTATATTCACTGTCTGTGCAGCTTGGGGGAGAGTGATATGGGTGAGTCTGTGAAGGGGAAGGATGGAAGCTTGCAGGTATATTCATTTCCTGGGGCAGCTTGGGGGCAGAGGTATGTGGGTGAGTCTGCACAGGTGAAGAATGGAAGCTTGCAGGTATATTCACTGTATGTGCAGCTTTGGGGAGAGTGATATGGGTGGGTCTGTGAAGGGGAAGGATGGAAGCTTGCAGATATATTCAATGCCTGAGGCAGCCTGGGGGTTGAGGGATGTGGGTGAGTCTGCTGAGGGGAAGGATGGAAGCTTGCAGGTATATTCACTCTCTGGGGCATCTTGAGGGGAGAGGGATATGGGTGAGTCTGCGGAGGGGAAGGATGGAAGCTTACAGGTATATTCACTGCCTGGGGCAGCTTGAGGGAGAGGGATATGGGTGAGTCTGCTGAGGGGAAGGATGGAAGCTTGCAGGTATATTCACTGTCTGGGGCAGCTTGGGGAAGAGTAATATGGGTGAGTCTGCTCAGGGGAAGGATGGAAGCTTGCAGATATATTAACTGCCTGGGGCAGCCTGGGAGTTGAGGGATGTGGGTGAGTCTGCTCAGGGGAAGGATGGAAGCTTGAAGGGATATTCATTGTCTGGGCAGCTTGGGGGTAGAGGTATGTCGGTGAGTCTGCTCAGGAGAAGGATGGAAGCTTGCAAGTATATTCACTGTCTGTGCAGCTTGGGGGAGAGTGATATGGGTGAGTCTTTGAAGGGGAAGGATGGAAGCTTGCAGGTATATTCACTTCCTGGGGCAGCTTGGGGGCAGAGGTATGTGGGTGAGTCTGCACAGGTGAAGAATGGAAGCTTGCAGGTATATTCACTGCCTGGGTCAGCTTAGGGGGGGAGGCATATGGGTGAGTCTGTTCAGGGGAAGGATGGAAGCTTGCAGGTATATTCACTGTCTGGGGCAGCTTGGCGAGAGAGGGATATGGGTGAGTCTGCTGAGGGGAAGGATGGAAGCTTGCAATATATTCACTGTCTGAGTCAGCTTGAGGGAGAGGGATATGGGTGAGTCTGCTGAGGGGAAGGATGGAAGCTTACAGGTATATTCACTGTCTGGGGCAGCTTGAGGGAGAGGGATATGGGTGAGTCTGCTGAGGGGAAGGATGGAATCTTGCAGGTATATTCACTGTCTGGGGCTGCTTGGGGTGAGTGGGATATGGGTGAGTCTGATCAGGGGAAGGATGGAAGCTTTCAGGTATATTCACTGTCTGGGGCAGCTTGGGGACGAGTAAAATGGGTGAGTCTGCTCAGGGGAAGGATGGAAGCTTGCAGGTATAATCACTGTCTGGGGCAGCTTGGGGGAGGGGTATATGGGTGAGTCTGCTCAGGGGAAGGATGGAAGCTTGCAGGTATAATCACTGTCTGGGGCAGCTTGGGGGAGGGTATATGGGTGAGTCTGCTCAGGGGAAGGATGGAAGCTTGCAGGTATATTCATTGTCTGGGCAGCTTGGGGGTAGAGCTATGTGGGTGAGTCTGCTCAGGAGAAGGATGGAAGCTTGCAAGTATATTCACTGTCCGTGGCATTTTGGGGGCAGGGGTGGGGTGAGTCTGCTTAGGAGAAGTATGGAAGCTTGCAGGTATATTCACTGTCTGGGGCAGCTTGGGGACGAGTACAATGGGTGAGTCTGCTCAGGGGAAGGATGGAAGCTTGCAGATATATTCACTGCCTTGGGCAGCCTGGGGATTAAGGGATGTGGGTGAGCCCGCTCAGGGGAATACTGCAAGCTTGCAGGTATATTCATTGTCTGGGCATCTTGGGGGTAGAGGTATGTGGGTGAGTCTGCTCAGGAGAAGGATGGAAGCTTGCAAGTATATTCACTGTTCGTGGCATTTTGGGGGCAGTGGTGGGGTGAGTCTGCTTAGGAGAAGTATGGAAGCTTGCAGGTATATTCACTGTCTGTGCAGTTTGGGGGAGAGTAATATGGGTGAGTCTGTGAAGGGGAAGGATGGAAGCTTGCAGATATATTCACTGCCTGAGGCAGCCTGGGGGTTGAGGGATGTGGGTGAGTCTGCTGAGGGGAAGGATGGAAGCTTGCAGGTATATTCACTGTCTGGGGCAGCTTGGGGGAGAGGGAAATGGGTGAGTCTGCTGAGGGGAAGGATGGAAGGTTACGGGTATATTCACTGCCTGGGGAAGCTTGAGGGAGAGGGATATGGGTGAGTCTGCTGAGGGGAAGGATGGAAGCTTGCAGGTATATTCACTGTCTGGGGCAGCTTGAGGGAGAGGGATATGGGTGAGTCTGCTGAGGGTAAGGATGGAAGCTTGCAGGTATATTCACTGTCTGGGGCTGCTTGGGGTGAGTGGGATATGGGTGAGTCTGATCAGGGGAAGGATGGAAGCTTTCAGGTATATTCACTGTCTGGGGCAGCTTGGGGACGAGTACAATGGGTGAGTCTGCTCAGGGGAAGGATGGAAGCTTGCAGATATATTCACTGCCTGGGTCAGCCTGGGGATTAAGGGATGTGGGTGAGTCTGCTCAGGGGAATACTGGAAGCTTGCAGGTATATTCATTGTCTGGGCAGCTTGGGGGTAGAGGTATGTGGGTGAGTCTGCTCAGGAGAAGGATGGAAGCTTGCAAGTATATTCACTGTTCGTGGCATTTTGGGGGCAGGGGTGGGGTGAGTCTACTTAGGAGAAGTATGGAAGCTTGCAGGTATATTCACTGTCTGTGCAGTTTGGGGGAGAGTGATATGGGTGAGTCTGTGAAGGGGAAGGATGGAAGCTTGCAGATATATTCACTGCCTGAGGCAGCCTGGGGGTTGAGGGATGTGGGTGAGTCTGCTGAGGGGAAGGATGGAAGCTTGCAGGTATATTCACTGTCTGGGGCAGCTTGGGGGAGAGGGAAATGGGTGAGTCTGCTGAGGGGAAGGATGGAAGGTTACAGGTATATTCACTGCCTGGGGAAGCTTGAGGGAGAGGGATATGTGTGAGTCTGCTCAGGGGAAGGATGGAAGCTTGCAGGTATATTCACTGTCTGGGGCAGCTTGGGGAAGAGTAATATGGGTGAGTCTGCTCAGGGGAAGGATGGAAGCTTGCAGATATATTCACTGCCTGGGGCAGCCTGGGGGTTGAGGGATGTGGGTGAGTCTGCTCAGGGGAAGGCTGGACGTTTGCAGGTATATTCATTGTCTGGACATCTTGGGGGTAGAGGGATGTGGGTGAGAGTGGTCAGGGGAAGGATGGAAGCTTGCAGGTATATTCACTGTCTGGGGCAGCTTGGGGTGAGAGAGATGTGGGTGGGTCTGCTCAGGAGAATGATGGAAGCTTGCAAGTATATTCACTGTCCGTGGCATTTTGGGGGCAGGGGTGGGGTGAGTCTGCCGAGGAGAAGTAGGGAAGCTTGCAGATATATTCACTGTCTGGGCAGCTTGGGGGGAGAGGTATGTGGATGAGTCCGCTCAGGGGAAGGATGGAAGCTTGCAGGTATATTCACTGTCTGGGGCGGCTTGCAGGGGTGGGTGGGAGTGGGGAATGGGTGAGTCTGCTCAGAGGAAGGATGGAAGCGTGCAGATATATTCAATGTCTTGGCAGCTTGGGGAGATTGATATGGGTGAGTCTGCTCAGTGGAAGGATGGAAGCTTGCAGGTATAATCACTGTCTGGGGCAGCTTGGGGGAGGGGTATATGGGTGAGTCTGCTCAGGGGAAGGATGGAAGCTTGCAGGTATAATCACTGTCTGGGGCAGCTTGGGGGAGGGTATATGGGTGAGTCTGCTCAGGGGAAGGATGGAAGCTTGCAGGTATATTCATTGTCTGGGCAGCTTGGGGGTAGAGCTATGTGGGTGAGTCTGCTCAGGAGAAGGATGGAAGCTTGCAAGTATATTCACTGTCCGTGGCATTTTGGGGGCAGGGGTGGGGTGAGTCTGCTTAGGAGAAGTATGGAAGCTTGCAGGTATATTCACTGCCTGAGGCAGCCTGGGGTTTGAGGGATGCGGGTGAGTCTGCTGAGGGGAAGGATGGAAGCTTGCAGGTATATTCACTGTCTGGGGCAGCTTGGGGGAGAGGGATATGGGTGAGTCTGTGAAGGTGAAGGATGGAAGCTTGCAGATATATTCACTGCCTGAGGCAGCCTGGGGTTTGAGGGATGCGGGTGAGTCTGCTGAGGGGAAGGATGGAAGCTTGCAGGTATATTCACTGTCTGGGGCAGCTTGGGGGAGAGGGATATGGGTGAGTCTGCTGAGGGGAAGGATGGAAGCTTACAGGTATATACACTGCCTGGGGCAGCTTGAGGGAGAGGGATATGGGTGAGTCTGTTGAGGGGAAGGATAGAAGCTTGCAGGTATATTCACTGTCTGGGGCTGCTTGGGGGAGTGGGATATGGGTGAGTCTGCTCAGGGGAAGGATGGAAGCTTGCAAGTATATTCACTGTCCGTGGCATTTTGGGGGCAGGGGTGGGGTGAGTCTGCTTAGGAGAAATATGGAAGCTTGCAGATATATTCACTGCCGGAGGCAGCCTGGGGGTTGAGGAATGTGGGTGAGTCTGCTGAGGGGAAGGATGGAAGCTTGCAGATATATTCACTGCCTGGTGCAGCCTGGGGGTTGAGGGATGTGGGTGAGTCTGCTCAGGGGAAGGCTGGAAGCTTGCAGGTATATTCATTGTCTGGGCAGCTTGTGGGTAGAGGTATGTAGGTGAGTCTTCTCAGGAGAAGGATGGAAGCTTGCAAGTATATTCACTGTCCGTGGCATTTTGGGGGCAGGGGTGGGGTGAGTCTGCTTGGAGAAGTATGGAAGCTTGCAGGTATATTCACTGTCTGTGCAGCTTGGGGGAGAGTGATATGGGTGAGTCTGTGAAGGGGAAGGATGGAAGCTTGCAGGTATATTCACTGTCTGTGCAGCTTGGGGGAGAGTGATATGGGTGAGTCTGCACAGGTGAAGAATGGAAGCTTGCAGGTATATTCACTCTATGTGCAGCTTGGGGGAGAGTGATATGGGTGGGTCTGTGAAGGGGAAGGATGGAAGCTTGCAGATATATTCAATGCCTGAGGCACCCTGGGGGTTGAGGGATGTGGGTGAGTCTGCTGAGGGGAAGGATGGAAGCTTGCAGGTATATTCACTGTCTGGGGCATCTTGAGGGGAGAGGGGTATGGGTGAGTCTGCGGAGGGGAATGATGGAAGCTTACAGGTATATTCACTGCCTGGGGAAGCTTGAGGGAGAGGGATATGGGTGAGTCTGCTGAGGGGAAGGATGGAAGCTTGCAGGTATATTCAATGTCTGGGGCAGCTTGCGGAAGAGTAATATGGGTGAGTCTGCTCAGGGGAAGGATGGAAGCTTGCAGATATATTCACTGCCTGGGGCAGCCTGGGAGTTGAGGGATGTGGGTGAGTCTGCTCAGGGGAAGGCTGGAAGCTTGCAAGTATATTCACTGTCCGTGGCATTTTGGGGGCAGGGGTGGGGTGAGTCTGCTTGGAGAAGTATGGAAGCTTGCAGGTATATTCACTGTCTGTGCAGCTTGGGGGAGAGTGATATGGGTGAGTCTGTGAAGGGGAAGGATGGAAGCTTGCAGGTATATTCACTTCCTGGGGCAGCTTGGGGGCAGAGGTATATGGGTGAGTCTGCACAGGTGAAGAATGGAAGCTTGCAGGTATATTCACTGCCTGGGGCAGCTTAGGGGGAGAGGCATATGGGTGAGTCTGTTCAGGGGAAGGATGGAAGCTTGCAGGTATATTCACTGTCTGGGGCAGCTTGGCGGGAGAGGGATATGGGTGAGTCTGCTGAGGGGAAGGATGGAAGCTTGCAATATATTCACTGTCTGAGTCAGCTTGAGGTAGAGGGATATGGGTGAGTCTGCTGAGGGGAAGGATGGAAGCTTGCAGGTATATTCACTGTCTGGGGCAGCTTGAGGGAGAGGGATATGGGTGAGTCTGCTGAGGGGAAGGATGGAAGCTTGCAGGTATATTCACTGTCTGGGGCTGTTTGGGGTGAGTGGGATATGGGTGAGTCTGATCAGGGGAAGGATGGAAGCTTTCAGGTATATTCACTGTCTGGGGCAGCTTGGGGAAGAGTAATATGGGTGAGTCTGCTCAGGGGAAGGATGGAAGCTTGCAGATATATTCACTGCCTGGGGCAGCCTGGGGGTTGAGAGATGTGGGTGAGTCTGCTCAGGGGAAGACTGGAAGCTTGCAGGTATATTCATTGTCTGGGCAGCTTGGGGGTAGAGGTATGTGGGTGAGTCTGCTCAGGAGAAGGATGGAAGCTTGCAAGTATATTCACTGTTCGTGGCATTTTGGGGGCAGGGGCGGGGTGAGTCTGCTCAGGGGAAGGATGGAAGCTTGCAGATATATTCACTGCCTGGGGCAGCCTGGGAGTTGAGGGATGTGGGTGAGTCTGCTCAGGGGAAGGCTGGAAGCTTGCAAGTATATTCACTGTCCGTGGCATTTTGGGGGCAGGGGTGGGGTGAGTCTGCTTGGAGAAGTATGGAAGCTTGCAGGTATATTCACTGTCTGTGCAGCTTGGGGGAGAGTGATATGGGTGAGTCTGTGAAGGGGAAGGATGGAAGCTTGCAGGTATATTCACTTCCTGGGGCAGCTTGGGGGCAGAGGTATATGGGTGAGTCTGCACAGGTGAAGAATGGAAGCTTGCAGGTATATTCACTGCCTGGGGCAGCTTAGGGGGAGAGGCATATGGGTGAGTCTGTTCAGGGGAAGGATGGAAGCTTGCAGGTATATTCACTGTCTGGGGCAGCTTGGCGGGAGAGGGATATGGGTGAGTCTGCTGAGGGGAAGGATGGAAGCTTGCAATATATTCACTGTCTGAGTCAGCTTGAGGGAGAGGGATATGGGTGAGTCTGCTGAGGGGAAGGATGGAAGCTTGCAGGTATATTCACTGTCTGGGGCAGCTTGAGGGAGAGGGATATGGGTGAGTCTGCTGAGGGGAAGGATGGAAGCTTGCAGGTATATTCACTGTCTGGGGCTGTTTGGGGTGAGTGGGATATGGGTGAGTCTGATCAGGGGAAGGATGGAAGCTTTCAGGTATATTCACTGTCTGGGGCAGCTTGGGGAAGAGTAATATGGGTGAGTCTGCTCAGGGGAAGGATGGAAGCTTGCAGATATATTCACTGCCTGGGGCAGCCTGGGGGTTGAGAGATGTGGGTGAGTCTGCTCAGGGGAAGACTGGAAGCTTGCAGGTATATTCATTGTCTGGGCAGCTTGGGGGTAGAGGTATGTGGGTGAGTCTGCTCAGGAGAAGGATGGAAGCTTGCAAGTATATTCACTGTTCGTGGCATTTTGGGGGCAGGGGCGGGGTGAGTCTGCTTAGGAGAAGTATGGAAGCTTGCAGGTATATTCACTGTCTGTGCAGTTTGGGGGAGAGTGATATGGGTGAGTCTGTGAAGGGGAAGGATGGACGCTTGCAGATATATTCACTGCCTGAGGCAGCCTGGGGGTTGAGGGATGTGGGTGAGTCTGCTGAGGGGAAGGATGGAAGCTTGCAGGTATATTCACTGTCTGGGGCAGCTTGGGGGAGAGGGATATGGGTGAGTCTGCTGAGGGGAAGGATGGAAGGTTACAGGTATATTCACTGCCTGGGGAAGCTTGAGGGAGAGGGATATGGGTGAGTCTGCTGAGGGGAAGGCTTGAAGCTTGCAGGTATATTCACTGTCTGGGGCAACTTGGGGAAGAGTAATATGGGTGAGTCTGCTGAGGGGAAGGATGGAAGCTTACAGGTATATTCACTGCCTGGGGCAGCTTGAGGGAGAGGGATATGGGTGAGTCTGCTGAGGGGAAGGATGGAAGCTTCCAGGTATATTCACTGTCTGGGGCTGCTTGGGGGGAGTGGGATATGGGTGAGTCTGCTCAGGGGAAGGATGGAAGCTTGCAAGTATATTCACTGTCTGGGGCAGCTTGGGGAGAGAGAGATGTGGGTGAGTCTGCTCAGGGGAAGGATGGAAGCTTGCAGGTATATTCATTGTCTGGGCAGCTTGGGGGTAGAGGTGTGTGGGTGAGTCTGCTCAGGAGAAGGATGGAAGCTTGCAAGTATATTCACTGTCCGTGGCATTTTGGGGGCAGGGGTGGGGTGAGTCTGCCTAGGAGAAGTATGGAAGCTTGCAGGTATATTCACTGTCTGGGCAGCTTGGGGGGAGAGGTATGTGGGTGAGTCCGCTCAGGGGAAGGATGGAAGCTTGCAGGTATATTCACTGTCTGGAGCGACTTGCAGGGGTGGGTGGGAGTGGGGAATGGGTGAGTCTGCTCAGAGGAAGGATGGAAGTGTGCAGATATATTCAATGTCTTGGCAGCTTGGGGAGATTGATATGGGTGAGTCTGCTCAGTGGAAGGATGGAAGCTTGCAGGTATAATCACTGTCTGGGGCAGCTTGGGGGAGGGGTATATGGGTGAGTCTGCTCAGGGGAAGGATGGAAGCTTGCAGGTATAATCACTGTCTGGGGCAGCTTGGGGGAGGGTATATGGGTGAGTCTGCTCAGGGGAATGATGGAAGCTTGCAGGTATAATCACTGTCTGGGGCAGCTTGGGGGAGGGGTATATGGGTGAGTCTGCTCAGGGGAAGGATGGAAGCTTGCAGGTATATTCACTGTATGGGCAGCTTGGGGGAGGGGTATATGGGTGAGTCTGCTCAGGGGAAGAATGGAAGCTTGCAGGTATAATCACTGTCTGGGGCAGCTTGGGGGAGGGGTATATGGGTGAGTCTGCTCAGGGGAAGGATGGAAGCTTGCAGCTATATTCACTGTCTGGGCAGCTTGGGGAGAGAGGGATATGGGTGAGTCTGCTCAGGGGAAGGATGGAAGCTTACAGGTATATTCACTGCCTTGGGCAGCTTGAGGGAGAGGGATATGGGTGAGTCTGCTGAGGGGAAGGATGGAAGCTTGCAGGTATATTCGCTGTCTGGGGCTGCTTGGGGGGAGTGGGATATAGGTGATTCTGCTCAGGGGAAGGATGGAAGGTTGCAGGTATATTCACTGCCTGGGGCAGCCTGGGGGTTGAGGGATGTGGGTGAGTCTGCTCAGGGGAAGGCTGGAAGCTTGCAGGTATATTCATTGTCTGGGCAGCTTGGGGGGAGAGGTATGTGGGTGAGTCTGCTCATGAGAAGGATGGAAGCATGCAAGTATATTCACTGTCCATGGCATTTTGGGGGCAGGGGTGGGGTGAGTCTGCTTGGGAGAAGTATGGAAGCTTGCAGGTATATTCACTGTGTGTGAAGCTTGGGGGAGAGTGATATGGGTGAGTCTGTGAAGGGGAAGGATGGAAGCTTGCAGATATATTCACTGCCTGAGGCAGCCTGGGGATTGAGGGATTTGGGTGAGTCTGCTGAGGGGAAGGATTGAAGCTTGCAGGTATATTAACTGTCTGGGGCAGCTTGCGGGGAGAGGGATATGGGTGAGTCTGCTGAGGGCAAGGATGGAAGCTTACAGGTATATTCACTGCCTGGGGCAGCTTGGGGGAGAGGGATATGGGTGAGTCTGCTGAGGGGAAGGATGGAAGCTTGCTGGTATATTCACTGTCTGGGCAGCATGAGGGGAGAGCGATATGGGTGAGTCTGCTGAGGGGAAGGATGGAAGCTTCCAGGTATATTCACTGTCTGGGGCTGCTTGGGGGGGAGTGGGATATGGGTGAGTCTGCTCAGGGGAAGGATGGAAGCTTGCAGGTATATTCACTGTCTGGTGCCGCTTGGGGAAGAGTAATATGGGTGAGTCTGCTCAGGCGAAGGATAGAAGTTTGCAGGTATATTCATTGTCTGAGCAGCTTGAGGGTAGAGGGATGTGGGTGAGTCTGCTCAGGGGAAGGCTGGAAACTTGCAGGTATATTCATTGTCTGAGCAGCTTGAGGGTAGAGGGATGTGGGTGAGTCTGGTCAGGGGAAGGATGGAAGCTTGCAAGTATATTTACTGTCTGGGGCAGCTTGGGGAGAGAGGGATGTGGGTGAATCTTCTCAGGGGAAGGATGGAAGCTTGCAGGTATATTCATTGTCTGGGCAGCTTGGGGGTAGAGGTATGTGGGTGAGTCTGCTCAGGAGAAGGATGGAAGCTTGCATGTATATTCACTGTCCGTGGCATTTTGGGGGCAGGGGTGGGGTGAGTCTGCTTAGGAGAAGTATGGAAGCTCGCAGGTATATTCACTGTCTGTGCAGCTTGGGGGAGAGTGATATGGGTGAGTCTGCTCAGGGGAAGGATGGAAGATTACAGGTATATTCACTGTCTGGGGCTGCTTGGGGGAGTGGGATATGAGTGAGTCTGCTCAGGGGAAGGATGGAAGCTTGCAGGTATATTCACTGTCTGGGGCAGCATGGGGAAGAGTACTATGGATGAGTCTGCTCAGGGGAAGGGTGGAAGCTTGCAGATATATTCACTGCCTGGGGCAGCCTGGGGGTTGAGGGATGTGGGTGAGTCTGCTCAGGGGAAGGCTGGAAGCTTGCAGGTATATTCATTGTCTGAGAAGCTTGAGGGTAGAGGGATGTGGGTGAGTCTGGTCAGGGGAAGGATGGAAGCTTGAAAGTATATTCACTGTCTGGGGCAGCTTGGGGAGAGAGGGGTGTGGGTGAGTCTGCTCAGGGGAAGGATGGAAGCTTGCAGGTATATTCATTGTCTGGGCAGCTTGTGGGTAGAGGTATGTGGGTGAGTCGGCTCAGGAGAAGGATGGAAGCTTGCAAGTATATTCACTGTCCGTGGCATTTTGGTGGCAGGGGTGGGGTGAGTCTGCTTAGGAGAAGTATGGAAGCTTGCAGGTATATTCACTGTCTGTGCAGCTTGGGGGAGAGTGATATGGGTGAGACGGTGAAGGGGAAGGATGGAAGCTTGCAGGTATATTCACTGTCTGGGCAGCTTGGGGGGAGAGGTATGTGGGTGAGTCCGCTCAGGGGAAGGATGGAAGTTTTCAGGTATATTCACTGCCTGGGGTGGCTTGCCGGGGTGGGTGGGAGTGGGGAATGGGTGAGTCTGCTCAGAGGAAGGATGGAAGCGTGCAGATATATTCAATGTCTAGGCAGCTTGGGGAGATTGATATGGGTGAGTCTGCTCAGTGGAAGGATGGAAGCTTGCTGGTATATTCACTGTCTGGGCAGCATGAGGGGAGAGCAATATGGGTGAGTCTGCTCAGGGGAAGGATGGAAGCTTGCAGGTATATTCACTGTCTGGGCAGCTTGGGGGAGATTGATATGGGTGAGTCTGATCAGGGGAAGGATGGAAGCTTGCAGGTATATTCACTGTCTGGGCACCATGAGGGGAGAGCGATATGGGTGAGTCTGCTCAGGGGAAGGATGGAAGCTTGCAGATATATTCACTGTCTGGGCAGCTTGGGGGAGGGGTATATGGGTGAGTCTGCTCAGGGGAAGGATGGAATCCTGCAGGTATATTCACTGTCTGAGCAGCTTGGGGAGAGAGGTATATGGGTGAGTCTGCTCAGAGGAAGGATGGAAGCTTGCTGGTATATGCACTGTATGGGGCAGCTTTGGGGGAGAGGTATGTGGGTGAGTCCGCTCAGGGGAAGGATGGAAGCTTGCTGGTATATTCACTGCCTGGGGTGGCTTGCAGGGGTGAGTGGGAGTGGGGAATGGGTGAGTCTGCTCCGAGGAAGGATGGAAGCTTGCAGGTATATTCACTGTCTGTGCAGCTTGGGGGAGAGGGATATGGGTGAGTCTGCTTAGGGAAAGGATGGAAGCTTGCAGGTATATTCACTGTCTGGGCAGCTTGGGGGAGAGCGATATGGGTTAGTCTGCTCAGAGGAAGGATGGAAGCTTGCAGGCATAATCACTGTCTGGGGCAGCTTGGGGGAGGGGTATATGGGTGAGTCTGCTCAGGGGAAGGATGGAAGCTTGCAGGTATATTCACTGTCTGGGCAGCCTGGGGAGAGAGGGATATGGGTGAGTCTGCTCATGGGGAAGGATGGAAGCTTGCTGGTATATGCACTGTATGGGGCAGCTTTGGGGGAGGGGGATATGTGTGAGTCTGCTCAGGAGAAGGATGGAAGCTTGCAGGTATATTCACTGCCTGGCGCAGCTTAGGGGGAGAGGCATATGGGTGAGTCTGCTCAGGGGAAGGATGGAAACTAGCAGGTATATTCACTGTCTGGAGCAGCTTGGGGGGAAAGGGATATGGGTGAGTCTGCTGAGGAGAAGGATGGAAGCTTGCAGGTATATTCACTGTCTGGGGCAGCTTGAGGGAGAGGGATATGGGTGAATCTGCTGAGGGGAAGGATGGAAGCTTGCAGGTATATTCACTGTCTGGGGCAGCTTCGGGGAGAGGTATATGGGTGAGTCTGCTGAGGGGACGGATGGAAGCTTACAGGTATATTCACTGCCTGGGGAAGCTTGAGGGAGAGGGATATGGGTGAGTCTGCTGAGGGGAAGGATGGAAGCTTGCAGGTATATTCACTGTCTGGGGCTGCTTGGGGGGAGTGGGATATGGGTGAGTCTGCTCAGGGGAAGGATGGAAGCTTGCAGGTATATTCACTGTCTGGGGCAGCTTGGGGAAGAGTAATATGGGTGTGTCTGCTCAGGGGAAGGATGGAAGCTTGCAGGTATATTCACTGTCTGGGGCAGCTTGGGGAGAGAGGGATGTGGGTGAGTCTGCTCAGGCGGAAGGATGGAAGCTTGCAGCTATATTCATTGTCTGGGCAGCTTGGGGGGAGAGGTATGTGGGTGAGTGAGCTCAGTGGAAGGATGGAAGTTTGCAGGTATATTCACTGCCTGGGGCGGCTTGCAGGGGTGGGGGGGAGTGGGGAATGGGTGATTCTGCTCAGAGGAAGGATGGAAGCGTGCAGATATATTAAATGTCTAAGCAGCTTGGGGTAGAGGGATGTGGGTGAGTCTGCTCAGGGGATGGATGGAAGCTTGCTGGTATATTCCCTCTCTGTAGCAGCTTGGTAGGAGAGGGATATGGGTGAGTCTGCCCAGGGGAAGGATGGAAGCTTGCAGGTATATTCACTGTCTGGGGCAGCTTGGTGGGAGCAGGATATGGGTGAGTCTGCTCAGGGGAAGGATGGAAGCTTGCTGGTATATTCACTGTCTGGGCAGCTTGGGGGGAGAGTGATATGGCTGAGTTTGCTCAGGGGAAGGATAGAAGCTTGCTGGTATATTCACTGTCTGGGCAGCTTTGGGGGAGAGGGTTACCGGTGAGTCTGCTCAGGGTAAGGATGGAAGCTTGCAGGTATAATCACTGTCTGGGGCACCTTGGGGGAGGGGTACATGGGTGAGTCTGCTCAGGGGAAGGATGGAAGGCTGCTGTTATATTCACTGTCTGGGCAGCTTGGGGGGAGAGAGATATGGGTGAGTCTGCTCAGGGAAAGGATGGAAGCTTGCAGATATATTCACTGTCTGGGGCAGCTTAGGGGGAGAGGCATATGGGTGAGTCTGCTCAGGGGAAGGATGGAAGCCTGCAGGTATAATCACTGTCTGGGGCAGCTTGGGGAAGGGGTATATGGGTGAGTATGCTCAGGGGAAGGCTGGAAGCTTGAAGGTATATTCATTGTCTGGGCAGCTTGGAGGGAGAGGAATGTGGGTGAGTCTGCTCAGGGGATGGATGGAAGCTTGCTGGTATATTCCCTCTCTGTAGCAGCTTGGCAGGAGAGGGATATGGGCGAGTCTGCTCAGGGGAAGGATGGAAGCTTGCAGGTATATTCACTGTCTGGGGCAGCTTGGAGGGAGGTGGATATGGGTGCATATGCTTAGGGGTAGGAATGAAGCTTGCAGGTATATTCACTGTCTGTGCAGCTTGGGGGAGAGTGATATGGCTGAGTCTGCTCAGGGGAAGGTTGGAAGCTTTCAGGTATATTGTCTGGGGCAGTTTGGGGGGAGCAGGATATGGGTGAGTCTGCTGAGGGGAAGGATGGAAGCTTGCTGGTATATTCACTGTCTGGGCAGCATGAGGGGAGAGCGATATGGGTGAGTCTGCTCAGGGGAAGGATGGAAGCTTGCAGGTATATTCACTATCTGGGCAGCTTGGGGGAGAGGGATATGGGTGAGTCCGCTCAGGGGAAGGATGGAAGCTTGCTGGTATATTCACTGTCTGGACAGCTTGGGGAGAGAGTGATATGGGTGAGTTTGCTCAGGGGAAGGATGGAAGCTTGCTGGTATATTCACTGTCTGGGCAGCTTGGGGGGAGAGTGATATGGGTGAGTTTGCTGAGGGGAAGGATGGAAGCTTGCAGGTATATTCACTGTCTGGGCAGCTTTGGGGGAAAGGTATGTGGGTGAGTCCGCTCAGGGGAAGGATGGAAGCTTGCAGGTATATTCACTGTCTGGGACGGCTTGCAGGGGTGGGGGGGAGTGGGGAATGGGTGAGTCTGCTCAGTGGAAGGATGGAAGCGTGCAGATATATTCACTGTCTGGGCAGCTTGTGGGAGAGTGATATGGGTGAGTCTGCTCAGGGAAAGGATGGAAGCTTGCCGGTATATGCAGTGTATGGGGCAGCTTGCGTGGGGGGATATGGGTGAGGCTGGTCAGGGGAAGGATGGATGCTTGCAGGTGTATTCACTTCCTGGGGCAGCTTGGGGGGAGAGGTATGTGGGTGAGTCTGCACAGGTGAAGGATGGAAGCTTGCAGGTATATTCACTGCCTGGGGCATCTTAGGGGGAGAGGCATATGGGTGAGTCTGCTCAGGGGAAGGATGGAAGCTTGCAGGTATATTCACTGTCTGGTGCAGCTTGGGGGGAGAGGGATATGGGTGAGTCTGCTGAGGGGAAGGATGTAAGCTTGCAGGTATGTTCACTGTCTGGGGCAGCTTGAGGGAGGGGGATATGGGTAAGTCTGCTGAGGGGAAGGATGGAAGCTTGCAGATATTTTCACTGTCCTGGGCTGCTTGGGGGGAGAGGGATATGGGTGAGTCTGCTGCGGGGAAGAATGTAAGCTTGCAGGTATGTTCTCTGTCTGGGGCAGCGTGAGGGAGGGGGATATGGGTGGGTCTGCTCATGGGAAGGATGGAAGCTTGCAGGTATATTCACTGCCTGGGGCAGTCTGGGGGTTGAGGGATGTGGGTGAGTCTACTCAGGGGAAGGATGGAAGCTTGCAAGTATATTCACTGTCCGTGGCATTTTGGGGGCAGGGGTGGGGTGAGTCTGCTTAGGAGAAATATGGAAGCTTGCAGATATATTCACTGCCGGAGGCAGCCTGGGGGTTGAGGAATGTGGGTGAGTCTGCTGAGGGGAAGGATGGAAGCTTGCAGATATATTCACTGCCTGGTGCAGCCTGGGGGTTGAGGGATGTGGGTGAGTCTGCTCAGGGGAAGGCTGGAAGCTTGCAGGTATATTCATTGTCTGGGCAGCTTGTGGGTAGAGGTATGTAGGTGAGTCTTCTCAGGAGAAGGATGGAAGCTTGCAAGTATATTCACTGTCCGTGGCATTTTGGGGGCAGGGGTGGGGTGAGTCTGCTTGGAGAAGTATGGAAGCTTGCAGGTATATTCACTGTCTGTGCAGCTTGGGGGAGAGTGATATGGGTGAGTCTGTGAAGGGGAAGGATGGAAGCTTGCAGGTATATTCACTGTCTGTGCAGCTTGGGGGAGAGTGATATGGGTGAGTCTGCACAGGTGAAGAATGGAAGCTTGCAGGTATATTCACTCTATGTGCAGCTTGGGGGAGAGTGATATGGGTGGGTCTGTGAAGGGGAAGGATGGAAGCTTGCAGATATATTCAATGCCTGAGGCACCCTGGGGGTTGAGGGATGTGGGTGAGTCTGCTGAGGGGAAGGATGGAAGCTTGCAGGTATATTCACTGTCTGGGGCATCTTGAGGGGAGAGGGGTATGGGTGAGTCTGCGGAGGGGAATGATGGAAGCTTACAGGTATATTCACTGCCTGGGGAAGCTTGAGGGAGAGGGATATGGGTGAGTCTGCTGAGGGGAAGGATGGAAGCTTGCAGGTATATTCAATGTCTGGGGCAGCTTGCGGAAGAGTAATATGGGTGAGTCTGCTCAGGGGAAGGATGGAAGCTTGCAGATATATTCACTGCCTGGGGCAGCCTGGGAGTTGAGGGATGTGGGTGAGTCTGCTCAGGGGAAGGCTGGAAGCTTGCAAGTATATTCACTGTCCGTGGCATTTTGGGGGCAGGGGTGGGGTGAGTCTGCTTGGAGAAGTATGGAAGCTTGCAGGTATATTCACTGTCTGTGCAGCTTGGGGGAGAGTGATATGGGTGAGTCTGTGAAGGGGAAGGATGGAAGCTTGCAGGTATATTCACTTCCTGGGGCAGCTTGGGGGCAGAGGTATATGGGTGAGTCTGCACAGGTGAAGAATGGAAGCTTGCAGGTATATTCACTGCCTGGGGCAGCTTAGGGGGAGAGGCATATGGGTGAGTCTGTTCAGGGGAAGGATGGAAGCTTGCAGGTATATTCACTGTCTGGGGCAGCTTGGCGGGAGAGGGATATGGGTGAGTCTGCTGAGGGGAAGGATGGAAGCTTGCAATATATTCACTGTCTGAGTCAGCTTGAGGTAGAGGGATATGGGTGAGTCTGCTGAGGGGAAGGATGGAAGCTTGCAGGTATATTCACTGTCTGGGGCAGCTTGAGGGAGAGGGATATGGGTGAGTCTGCTGAGGGGAAGGATGGAAGCTTGCAGGTATATTCACTGTCTGGGGCTGTTTGGGGTGAGTGGGATATGGGTGAGTCTGATCAGGGGAAGGATGGAAGCTTTCAGGTATATTCACTGTCTGGGGCAGCTTGGGGAAGAGTAATATGGGTGAGTCTGCTCAGGGGAAGGATGGAAGCTTGCAGATATATTCACTGCCTGGGGCAGCCTGGGGGTTGAGAGATGTGGGTGAGTCTGCTCAGGGGAAGACTGGAAGCTTGCAGGTATATTCATTGTCTGGGCAGCTTGGGGGTAGAGGTATGTGGGTGAGTCTGCTCAGGAGAAGGATGGAAGCTTGCAAGTATATTCACTGTTCGTGGCATTTTGGGGGCAGGGGCGGGGTGAGTCTGCTCAGGGGAAGGATGGAAGCTTGCAGATATATTCACTGCCTGGGGCAGCCTGGGAGTTGAGGGATGTGGGTGAGTCTGCTCAGGGGAAGGCTGGAAGCTTGCAAGTATATTCACTGTCCGTGGCATTTTGGGGGCAGGGGTGGGGTGAGTCTGCTTGGAGAAGTATGGAAGCTTGCAGGTATATTCACTGTCTGTGCAGCTTGGGGGAGAGTGATATGGGTGAGTCTGTGAAGGGGAAGGATGGAAGCTTGCAGGTATATTCACTTCCTGGGGCAGCTTGGGGGCAGAGGTATATGGGTGAGTCTGCACAGGTGAAGAATGGAAGCTTGCAGGTATATTCACTGCCTGGGGCAGCTTAGGGGGAGAGGCATATGGGTGAGTCTGTTCAGGGGAAGGATGGAAGCTTGCAGGTATATTCACTGTCTGGGGCAGCTTGGCGGGAGAGGGATATGGGTGAGTCTGCTGAGGGGAAGGATGGAAGCTTGCAATATATTCACTGTCTGAGTCAGCTTGAGGGAGAGGGATATGGGTGAGTCTGCTGAGGGGAAGGATGGAAGCTTGCAGGTATATTCACTGTCTGGGGCAGCTTGAGGGAGAGGGATATGGGTGAGTCTGCTGAGGGGAAGGATGGAAGCTTGCAGGTATATTCACTGTCTGGGGCTGTTTGGGGTGAGTGGGATATGGGTGAGTCTGATCAGGGGAAGGATGGAAGCTTTCAGGTATATTCACTGTCTGGGGCAGCTTGGGGAAGAGTAATATGGGTGAGTCTGCTCAGGGGAAGGATGGAAGCTTGCAGATATATTCACTGCCTGGGGCAGCCTGGGGGTTGAGAGATGTGGGTGAGTCTGCTCAGGGGAAGACTGGAAGCTTGCAGGTATATTCATTGTCTGGGCAGCTTGGGGGTAGAGGTATGTGGGTGAGTCTGCTCAGGAGAAGGATGGAAGCTTGCAAGTATATTCACTGTTCGTGGCATTTTGGGGGCAGGGGCGGGGTGAGTCTGCTTAGGAGAAGTATGGAAGTTTGCAGGTATATTCACTGTCTGTGCAGTTTGGGGGAGAGTGATATGGGTGAGTCTGTGAAGGGGAAGGATGGACGCTTGCAGATATATTCACTGCCTGAGGCAGCCTGGGGGTTGAGGGATGTGGGTGAGTCTGCTGAGGGGAAGGATGGAAGCTTGCAGGTATATTCACTGTCTGGGGCAGCTTGGGGGAGAGGGATATGGGTGAGTCTGCTGAGGGGAAGGATGGAAGGTTACAGGTATATTCACTGCCTGGGGAAGCTTGAGGGAGAGGGATATGGGTGAGTCTGCTGAGGGGAAGGCTTGAAGCTTGCAGGTATATTCACTGTCTGGGGCAACTTGGGGAAGAGTAATATGGGTGAGTCTGCTGAGGGGAAGGATGGAAGCTTACAGGTATATTCACTGCCTGGGGCAGCTTGAGGGAGAGGGATATGGGTGAGTCTGCTGAGGGGAAGGATGGAAGCTTCCAGGTATATTCACTGTCTGGGGCTGCTTGGGGGGAGTGGGATATGGGTGAGTCTGCTCAGGGGAAGGATGGAAGCTTGCAAGTATATTCACTGTCTGGGGCAGCTTGGGGAGAGAGAGATGTGGGTGAGTCTGCTCAGGGGAAGGATGGAAGCTTGCAGGTATATTCATTGTCTGGGCAGCTTGGGGGTAGAGGTGTGTGGGTGAGTCTGCTCAGGAGAAGGATGGAAGCTTGCAAGTATATTCACTGTCCGTGGCATTTTGGGGGCAGGGGTGGGGTGAGTCTGCCTAGGAGAAGTATGGAAGCTTGCAGGTATATTCACTGTCTGGGCAGCTTGGGGGGAGAGGTATGTGGGTGAGTCCGCTCAGGGGAAGGATGGAAGCTTGCAGGTATATTCACTGTCTGGAGCGACTTGCAGGGGTGGGTGGGAGTGGGGAATGGGTGAGTCTGCTCAGAGGAAGGATGGAAGTGTGCAGATATATTCAATGTCTTGGCAGCTTGGGGAGATTGATATGGGTGAGTCTGCTCAGTGGAAGGATGGAAGCTTGCAGGTATAATCACTGTCTGGGGCAGCTTGGGGGAGGGGTATATGGGTGAGTCTGCTCAGGGGAAGGATGGAAGCTTGCAGGTATAATCACTGTCTGGGGCAGCTTGGGGGAGGGTATATGGGTGAGTCTGCTCAGGGGAATGATGGAAGCTTGCAGGTATAATCACTGTCTGGGGCAGCTTGGGGGAGGGGTATATGGGTGAGTCTGCTCAGGGGAAGGATGGAAGCTTGCAGGTATATTCACTGTATGGGCAGCTTGGGGGAGGGGTATATGGGTGAGTCTGCTCAGGGGAAGAATGGAAGCTTGCAGGTATAATCACTGTCTGGGGCAGCTTGGGGGAGGGGTATATGGGTGAGTCTGCTCAGGGGAAGGATGGAAGCTTGCAGCTATATTCACTGTCTGGGCAGCTTGGGGAGAGAGGGATATGGGTGAGTCTGCTCAGGGGAAGGATGGAAGCTTACAGGTATATTCACTGCCTTGGGCAGCTTGAGGGAGAGGGATATGGGTGAGTCTGCTGAGGGGAAGGATGGAAGCTTGCAGGTATATTCGCTGTCTGGGGCTGCTTGGGGGGAGTGGGATATAGGTGATTCTGCTCAGGGGAAGGGTGGAAGGTTGCAGGTATATTCACTGCCTGGGGCAGCCTGGGGGTTGAGGGATGTGGGTGAGTCTGCTCAGGGGAAGGCTGGAAGCTTGCAGGTATATTCATTGTCTGGGCAGCTTGGGGGGAGAGGTATGTGGGTGAGTCTGCTCATGAGAAGGATGGAAGCATGCAAGTATATTCACTGTCCATGGCATTTTGGGGGCAGGGGTGGGGTGAGTCTGCTTGGGAGAAGTATGGAAGCTTGCAGGTATATTCACTGTGTGTGAAGCTTGGGGGAGAGTGATATGGGTGAGTCTGTGAAGGGGAAGGATGGAAGCTTGCAGATATATTCACTGCCTGAGGCAGCCTGGGGATTGAGGGATTTGGGTGAGTCTGCTGAGGGGAAGGATTGAAGCTTGCAGGTATATTAACTGTCTGGGGCAGCTTGCGGGGAGAGGGATATGGGTGAGTCTGCTGAGGGCAAGGATGGAAGCTTACAGGTATATTCACTGCCTGGGGCAGCTTGGGGGAGAGGGATATGGGTGAGTCTGCTGAGGGGAAGGATGGAAGCTTGCTGGTATATTCACTGTCTGGGCAGCATGAGGGGAGAGCGATATGGGTGAGTCTGCTGAGGGGAAGGATGGAAGCTTCCAGGTATATTCACTGTCTGGGGCTGCTTGGGGGGGAGTGGGATATGGGTGAGTCTGCTCAGGGGAAGGATGGAAGCTTGCAGGTATATTCACTGTCTGGTGCCGCTTGGGGAAGAGTAATATGGGTGAGTCTGCTCAGGCGAAGGATAGAAGTTTGCAGGTATATTCATTGTCTGAGCAGCTTGAGGGTAGAGGGATGTGGGTGAGTCTGCTCAGGGGAAGGCTGGAAACTTGCAGGTATATTCATTGTCTGAGCAGCTTGAGGGTAGAGGGATGTGGGTGAGTCTGGTCAGGGGAAGGATGGAAGCTTGCAAGTATATTTACTGTCTGGGGCAGCTTGGGGAGAGAGGGATGTGGGTGAATCTTCTCAGGGGAAGGATGGAAGCTTGCAGGTATATTCATTGTCTGGGCAGCTTGGGGGTAGAGGTATGTGGGTGAGTCTGCTCAGGAGAAGGATGGAAGCTTGCATGTATATTCACTGTCCGTGGCATTTTGGGGGCAGGGGTGGGGTGAGTCTGCTTAGGAGAAGTATGGAAGCTCGCAGGTATATTCACTGTCTGTGCAGCTTGGGGGAGAGTGATATGGGTGAGTCTGCTCAGGGGAAGGATGGAAGATTACAGGTATATTCACTGTCTGGGGCTGCTTGGGGGAGTGGGATATGAGTGAGTCTGCTCAGGGGAAGGATGGAAGCTTGCAGGTATATTCACTGTCTGGGGCAGCATGGGGAAGAGTACTATGGATGAGTCTGCTCAGGGGAAGGGTGGAAGCTTGCAGATATATTCACTGCCTGGGGCAGCCTGGGGGTTGAGGGATGTGGGTGAGTCTGCTCAGGGGAAGGCTGGAAGCTTGCAGGTGTATTCATTGTCTGAGAAGCTTGAGGGTAGAGGGATGTGGGTGAGTCTGGTCAGGGGAAGGATGGAAGCTTGAAAGTATATTCACTGTCTGGGGCAGCTTGGGGAGAGAGGGGTGTGGGTGAGTCTGCTCAGGGGAAGGATGGAAGCTTGCAGGTATATTCATTGTCTGGGCAGCTTGTGGGTAGAGGTATGTGGGTGAGTCGGCTCAGGAGAAGGATGGAAGCTTGCAAGTATATTCACTGTCCGTGGCATTTTGGTGGCAGGGGTGGGGTGAGTCTGCTTAGGAGAAGTATGGAAGCTTGCAGGTATATTCACTGTCTGTGCAGCTTGGGGGAGAGTGATATGGGTGAGACGGTGAAGGGGAAGGATGGAAGCTTGCAGGTATATTCACTGTCTGGGCAGCTTGGGGGGAGAGGTATGTGGGTGAGTCCGCTCAGGGGAAGGATGGAAGTTTTCAGGTATATTCACTGCCTGGGGTGGCTTGCCGGGGTGGGTGGGAGTGGGGAATGGGTGAGTCTGCTCAGAGGAAGGATGGAAGCGTGCAGATATATTCAATGTCTAGGCAGCTTGGGGAGATTGATATGGGTGAGTCTGCTCAGTGGAAGGATGGAAGCTTGCTGGTATATTCACTGTCTGGGCAGCATGAGGGGAGAGCAATATGGGTGAGTCTGCTCAGGGGAAGGATGGAAGCTTGCAGGTATATTCACTGTCTGGGCAGCTTGGGGGAGATTGATATGGGTGAGTCTGATCAGGGGAAGGATGGAAGCTTGCAGGTATATTCACTGTCTGGGCACCATGAGGGGAGAGCGATATGGGTGAGTCTGCTCAGGGGAAGGATGGAAGCTTGCAGATATATTCACTGCCTGGGCAGCTTGGGGGAGGGGTATATGGGTGAGTCTGCTCAGGGGAAGGATGGAATCCTGCAGGTATATTCACTGTCTGAGCAGCTTGGGGAGAGAGGTATATGGGTGAGTCTGCTCAGAGGAAGGATGGAAGCTGGTATATGCACTGTATGGGGCAGCTTTGGGGGAGAGGTATGTGGGTGAGTCCGCTCAGGGGAAGGATGGAAGCTTGCTGGTATATTCACTGCCTGGGGTGGCTTGCAGGGGTGAGTGGGAGTGGGGAATGGGTGAGTCTGCTCCGAGGAAGGATGGAAGCTTGCAGGTATATTCACTGTCTGTGCAGCTTGGGGGAGAGGGATATGGGTGAGTCTGCTTAGGGAAAGGATGGAAGCTTGCAGGTATATTCACTGTCTGGGCAGCTTGGGGGAGAGCGATATGGGTTAGTCTGCTCAGAGGAAGGATGGAAGCTTGCAGGCATGATCACTGTCTGGGGCAGCTTGGGGGAGGGGTATATGGGTGAGTCTGCTCAGGGGAAGGATGGAAGCTTGCAGGTATATTCACTGTCTGGGCAGCCTGGGGAGAGAGGGATATGGGTGAGTCTGCTCATGGGGAAGGATGGAAGCTTGCTGGTATATGCACTGTATGGGGCAGCTTTGGGGGAGGGGGATATGTGTGAGTCTGCTCAGGAGAAGGATGGAAGCTTGCAGGTATATTCACTGCCTGGCGCAGCTTAGGGGGAGAGGCATATGGGTGAGTCTGCTCAGGGGAAGGATGGAAACTAGCAGGTATATTCACTGTCTGGAGCAGCTTGGGGGGAAAGGGATATGGGTGAGTCTGCTGAGGAGAAGGATGGAAGCTTGCAGGTATATTCACTGTCTGGGGCAGCTTGAGGGAGAGGGATATGGGTGAATCTGCTGAGGGGAAGGATGGAAGCTTGCAGGTATATTCACTGTCTGGGGCAGCTTCGGGGAGAGGTATATGGGTGAGTCTGCTGAGGGGACGGATGGAAGCTTACAGGTATATTCACTGCCTGGGGAAGCTTGAGGGAGAGGGATATGGGTGAGTCTGCTGAGGGGAAGGATGGAAGCTTGCTGGTATATTCACTGTCTGGGCAGCATGAGGGGAGAGCGATATGGGTGAGTCTGCTGAGGGGAAGGATGGAAGCTTCCAGGTATATTCACTGTCTGGGGCTGCTTGGGGGGGAGTGGGATATGGGTGAGTCTGCTCAGGGGAAGGATGGAAGCTTGCAGGTATATTCACTGTCTGGTGCCGCTTGGGGAAGAGTAATATGGGTGAGTCTGCTCAGGCGAAGGATAGAAGTTTGCAGGTATATTCATTGTCTGAGCAGCTTGAGGGTAGAGGGATGTGGGTGAGTCTGCTCAGGGGAAGGCTGGAAACTTGCAGGTATATTCATTGTCTGAGCAGCTTCAGGGTAGAGGGATGTGGGTGAGTCTGGTCAGGGGAAGGATGGAAGCTTGCAAGTATATTTACTGTCTGGGGCAGCTTGGGGAGAGAGGGATGTGGGTGAATCTTCTCAGGGGAAGGATGGAAGCTTGCAGGTATATTCATTGTCTGGGCAGCTTGGGGGTAGAGGTATGTGGGTGAGTCTGCTCAGGAGAAGGATGGAAGCTTGCATGTATATTCACTGTCCGTGGCATTTTGGGGGCAGGGGTGGGGTGAGTCTGCTTAGGAGAAGTATGGAAGCTCGCAGGTATATTCACTGTCTGTGCAGCTTGGGGGAGAGTGATATGGGTGAGTCTGCTCAGGGGAAGGATGGAAGATTACAGGTATATTCACTGTCTGGGGCTGCTTGGGGGAGTGGGATATGAGTGAGTCTGCTCAGGGGAAGGATGGAAGCTTGCAGGTATATTCACTGTCTGGGGCAGCATGGGGAAGAGTACTATGGATGAGTCTGCTCAGGGGAAGGGTGGAAGCTTGCAGATATATTCACTGCCTGGGGCAGCCTGGGGGTTGAGGGATGTGGGTGAGTCTGCTCAGGGGAAGGCTGGAAGCTTGCAGGTGTATTCATTGTCTGAGAAGCTTGAGGGTAGAGGGATGTGGGTGAGTCTGGTCAGGGGAAGGATGGAAGCTTGAAAGTATATTCACTGTCTGGGGCAGCTTGGGGAGAGAGGGGTGTGGGTGAGTCTGCTCAGGGGAAGGATGGAAGCTTGCAGGTATATTCATTGTCTGGGCAGCTTGTGGGTAGAGGTATGTGGGTGAGTCGGCTCAGGAGAAGGATGGAAGCTTGCAAGTATATTCACTGTCCGTGGCATTTTGGTGGCAGGGGTGGGGTGAGTCTGCTTAGGAGAAGTATGGAAGCTTGCAGGTATATTCACTGTCTGTGCAGCTTGGGGGAGAGTGATATGGGTGAGACGGTGAAGGGGAAGGATGGAAGCTTGCAGGTATATTCACTGTCTGGGCAGCTTGGGGGGAGAGGTATGTGGGTGAGTCCGCTCAGGGGAAGGATGGAAGTTTTCAGGTATATTCACTGCCTGGGGTGGCTTGCCGGGGTGGGTGGGAGTGGGGAATGGGTGAGTCTGCTCAGAGGAAGGATGGAAGCGTGCAGATATATTCAATGTCTAGGCAGCTTGGGGAGATTGATATGGGTGAGTCTGCTCAGTGGAAGGATGGAAGCTTGCTGGTATATTCACTGTCTGGGCAGCATGAGGGGAGAGCAATATGGGTGAGTCTGCTCAGGGGAAGGATGGAAGCTTGCAGGTATATTCACTGTCTGGGCAGCTTGGGGGAGATTGATATGGGTGAGTCTGATCAGGGGAAGGATGGAAGCTTGCAGGTATATTCACTGTCTGGGCACCATGAGGGGAGAGCGATATGGGTGAGTCTGCTCAGGGGAAGGATGGAAGCTTGCAGATATATTCACTGTCTGGGCAGCTTGGGGGAGGGGTATATGGGTGAGTCTGCTCAGGGGAAGGATGGAATCCTGCAGGTATATTCACTGTCTGAGCAGCTTGGGGAGAGAGGTATATGGGTGAGTCTGCTCAGAGGAAGGATGGAAGCTGGTATATGCACTGTATGGGGCAGCTTTGGGGGAGAGGTATGTGGGTGAGTCCGCTCAGGGGAAGGATGGAAGCTTGCTGGTATATTCACTGCCTGGGGTGGCTTGCAGGGGTGAGTGGGAGTGGGGAATGGGTGAGTCTGCTCCGAGGAAGGATGGAAGCTTGCAGGTATATTCACTGTCTGTGCAGCTTGGGGGAGAGGGATATGGGTGAGTCTGCTTAGGGAAAGGATGGAAGCTTGCAGGTATATTCACTGTCTGGGCAGCTTGGGGGAGAGCGATATGGGTTAGTCTGCTCAGAGGAAGGATGGAAGCTTGCAGGCATAATCACTGTCTGGGGCAGCTTGGGGGAGGGGTATATGGGTGAGTCTGCTCAGGGGAAGGATGGAAGCTTGCAGGTATATTCACTGTCTGGGCAGCCTGGGGAGAGAGGGATATGGGTGAGTCTGCTCATGGGGAAGGATGGAAGCTTGCTGGTATATGCACTGTATGGGGCAGCTTTGGGGGAGGGGGATATGTGTGAGTCTGCTCAGGAGAAGGATGGAAGCTTGCAGGTATATTCACTGCCTGGCGCAGCTTAGGGGGAGAGGCATATGGGTGAGTCTGCTCAGGGGAAGGATGGAAACTAGCAGGTATATTCACTGTCTGGAGCAGCTTGGGGGGAAAGGGATATGGGTGAGTCTGCTGAGGAGAAGGATGGAAGCTTGCAGGTATATTCACTGTCTGGGGCAGCTTGAGGGAGAGGGATATGGGTGAATCTGCTGAGGGGAAGGATGGAAGCTTGCAGGTATATTCACTGTCTGGGGCAGCTTCGGGGAGAGGTATATGGGTGAGTCTGCTGAGGGGACGGATGGAAGCTTACAGGTATATTCACTGCCTGGGGAAGCTTGAGGGAGAGGGATATGGGTGAGTCTGCTGAGGGGAAGGATGGAAGCTTGCAGGTATATTCACTGTCTGGGGCTGCTTGGGGGGAGTGGGATATGGGTGAGTCTGCTCAGGGGAAGGATGGAAGCTTGCAGGTATATTCACTGTCTGGGGCAGCTTGGGGAAGAGTAATATGGGTGTGTCTGCTCAGGGGAAGGATGGAAGCTTGCAGGTATATTCACTGTCTGGGGCAGCTTGGGGAGAGAGGGATGTGGGTGAGTCTGCTCAGGCGGAAGGATGGAAGCTTGCAGCTATATTCATTGTCTGGGCAGCTTGGGGGGAGAGGTATGTGGGTGAGTGAGCTCAGTGGAAGGATGGAAGTTTGCAGGTATATTCACTGCCTGGGCGGCTTGCAGGGGTGGGGGGGAGTGGGGAATGGGTGATTCTGCTCAGAGGAAGGATGGAAGCGTGCAGATATATTAAATGTCTAAGCAGCTTGGGGTAGAGGGATGTGGGTGAGTCTGCTCAGGGGATGGATGGAAGCTTGCTGGTATATTCCCTCTCTGTAGCAGCTTGGTAGGAGAGGGATATGGGTGAGTCTGCCCAGGGGAAGGATGGAAGCTTGCAGGTATATTCACTGTCTGGGGCAGCTTGGTGGGAGCAGGATATGGGTGAGTCTGCTCAGGGGAAGGATGGAAGCTTGCTGGTATATTCACTGTCTGGGCAGCTTGGGGGGAGAGTGATATGGCTGAGTTTGCTCAGGGGAAGGATGGAAGCTTGCTGGTATATTCACTGTCTGGGCAGCTTTGGGGGAGAGGGTTACCGGTGAGTCTGCTCAGGGTAAGGATGGAAGCTTGCAGGTATAATCACTGTCTGGGGCACCTTGGGGGAGGGGTACATGGGTGAGTCTGCTCAGGGGAAGGATGGAAGGCTGCTGTTATATTCACTGTCTGGGCAGCTTGGGGGGAGAGAGATATGGGTGAGTCTGCTCAGGGAAAGGATGGAAGCTTGCAGATATATTCACTGTCTGGGGCAGCTTAGGGGGAGAGGCATATGGGTGAGTCTGCTCAGGGGAAGGATGGAAGCCTGCAGGTATAATCACTGTCTGGGGCAGCTTGGGGAAGGGGTATATGGGTGAGTATGCTCAGGGGAAGGCTGGAAGCTTGAAGGTATATTCATTGTCTGGGCAGCTTGGAGGGAGAGGAATGTGGGTGAGTCTGCTCAGGGGATGGATGGAAGCTTGCTGGTATATTCCCTCTCTGTAGCAGCTTGGCAGGAGAGGGATATGGGCGAGTCTGCTCAGGGGAAGGATGGAAGCTTGCAGGTATATTCACTGTCTGGGGCAGCTTGGAGGGAGGTGGATATGGGTGCATATGCTTAGGGGTAGGAATGAAGCTTGCAGGTATATTCACTGTCTGTGCAGCTTGGGGGAGAGTGATATGGCTGAGTCTGCTCAGGGGAAGGTTGGAAGCTTTCAGGTATATTGTCTGGGGCAGTTTGGGGGGAGCAGGATATGGGTGAGTCTGCTGAGGGGAAGGATGGAAGCTTGCTGGTATATTCACTGTCTGGGCAGCATGAGGGGAGAGCGATATGGGTGAGTCTGCTCAGGGGAAGGATGGAAGCTTGCAGGTATATTCACTATCTGGGCAGCTTGGGGGAGAGGGATATGGGTGAGTCCGCTCAGGGGAAGGATGGAAGCTTGCTGGTATATTCACTGTCTGGACAGCTTGGGGAGAGAGTGATATGGGTGAGTTTGCTCAGGGGAAGGATGGAAGCTTGCTGGTATATTCACTGTCTGGGCAGCTTGGGGGGAGAGTGATATGGGTGAGTTTGCTGAGGGGAAGGATGGAAGCTTGCAGGTATATTCACTGTCTGGGCAGCTTTGGGGGAAAGGTATGTGGGTGAGTCCGCTCAGGGGAAGGATGGAAGCTTGCAGGTATATTCACTGTCTGGGACGGCTTGCAGGGGTGGGGGGGAGTGTGGAATGGGTGAGTCTGCTCAGTGGAAGGATGGAAGCGTGCAGATATATTCACTGTCTGGGCAGCTTGTGGGAGAGTGATATGGGTGAGTCTGCTCAGGGAAAGGATGGAAGCTTGCCGGTATATGCAGTGTATGGGGCAGCTTGCGTGGGGGGATATGGGTGAGGCTGGTCAGGGGAAGGATGGATGCTTGCAGGTGTATTCACTTCCTGGGGCAGCTTGGGGGGAGAGGTATGTGGGTGAGTCTGCACAGGTGAAGGATGGAAGCTTGCAGGTATATTCACTGCCTGGGGCATCTTAGGGGGAGAGGCATATGGGTGAGTCTGCTCAGGGGAAGGATGGAAGCTTGCAGGTATATTCACTGTCTGGTGCAGCTTGGGCGGAGAGGGATATGGGTGAGTCTGCTGAGGGGAAGGATGTAAGCTTGCAGGTATGTTCACTGTCTGGGGCAACTTGAGGGAGGGGGATATGGGTAAGTCTGCTGAGGGGAAGGATGGAAGCTTGCAGATATTTTCACTGTCCTGGGCTGCTTGGGGGGAGAGGGATATGGGTGAGTCTGCTGCGGGGAAGAATGTAAGCTTGCAGGTATGTTCTCTGTCTGGGGCAGCGTGAGGGAGGGGGATATGGGTGGGTCTGCTCATGGGAAGGATGGAAGCTTGCAGGTATATTCACTGCCTGGGGCAGTCTGGGGGTTGAGGGATGTGGGTGAGTCTACTCAGGGGAAGGATGGAAGCTTGCAAGTATATTCACTGTCCGTGGCATTTTGGGGGGAGGGGTGGGGTGAGTCTGCTTAGGAGAAGTATGGAAGCTTGCAGGTGTATTCACTGTCTGTGCAGCTTGGGGGAGAGTGATATGGGTGAGTCTGTGAAGGGGAAGGATGGAAGCTTGCAGGTATATTCACTTCCTGGGGCAGCTTGGGGGGAGAGGTATGTGGGTGTGTCTGCACAGGTGAAGGATGGAAGCTTGCAGGTATATTCACTGCCTAGGGCAGCTTGAGGGAGAGGGATATGGGTGAGTCTGCTGAGGGAAAGGATGGAAGCTTGCAGGTATATTCACCGTCTGGGGCAGCTTGAGGGAGAGGGATATGGGTGAGTCTGCTGAGGGGAAGGATGGAAGCTTGCAGGTATATTCACTGTCTGGGGCAGCTTGAGGGAGAGTGATATGGGTGAGTCTGCTGAGGCGAAGGATGGAAGCTTGCAGGTGTATTCACTGTCTGGGGCTGCTTGGGGGAGTGGGATATGGGTGAGTCTGCTCAGGGGAAGGATGGAAGCTTGCAGGTATATTCACTGTCTGGGGCAGCTTGGGGAAGAGTAATATGGGTGAGTCTGCTCAGGGGAAGGATGGAAGCATGCAGATATATTCACTGCCTGGGGCAGCCTGGGGGTTGAGGGATGTGGGCGAGTCTGCTCAGGGGAAGGCTGGAAGCTTGCAGGTATATTCATTGTCTGGGCAGCTTGGGGGTAGAGCTATGTGGGTGAGTCTGCTCAGGAGAAGGATGGAAGCTTGCAAGTATATTCACTGTCTGTGGCATTTTGGGGGCAGGGGTGGCGTGAGTCTGCTTAGGAGAAGTATGGAAGCGTGCAGGTATATTCACTGTCTGTGCAGCTTGGGGAGAGTGATATGGGTGAGTCTGTGAAGGGGAAGGATGGAAGCTTACAGGTATATTCACTGTCTGGGCAGCTTGGGGGAGAGGTATGTGGGTGAGTCCGCTCAGGGGAAAGATGGAAGCTTTCAGGTATATTCACTGCCTGGGGCGGCTTGCCGGGGTGGGTGGGAGTGGGGAATGGGTGAGTCTGCTCAGAGGAAGGATGGAAGCGTGCAGATATATTCAATGTCTAGGCAGCTTGGGGAGATTGATATGGGTGAGTCTGCTCAGTGGAAGGATGGAAGCTTGCTGGTATATTCACTGTCTGGGCAGCATGAGGGGAGAGCGATATGGGTGAGTCTGCTCAGGGGAAGGATGGAAGCTTTCAGGTATATTCACTGTCTGGGGCAGCTTGGGGAAGAGTAATATGGGTGAGTCTGCTCAGGGGAAGGATGGAAGCTTGCAGATATATTCACTGCCTGGGGCAGCCTGAGGGTTGAGGGATGTGGGTGAGTCTGCTCAGGGGAAGACTGGAAGCTTGCAGGTATATTCATTGTCTGGGCAGCTTGGGGGTAGAGGTATGTGGGTGAGTCTGCTCAGGAGAAGGATGGAAGCTTGCAAGTATATTCACTGTTCGTGGCATTTTGGGGGCAGGGGTGGGGTGAGTCTGCTTAGGAGAAGTATGGAAGCTTGCAGGTATATTCACTGTCTGTTCAGTTTGGGGGAGAGTGATATGGGTGAGTCTGTGAAGGGGAAGGATGGACGCTTGCAGATATATTCACTGCCTGAGGCAGCCTGGGGGTTGAGGGATGTGGGTGAGTCTGCTGAGGGGAAGGATGGAAGCTTGCAGGTATATTCACTGTCTGGGGCAGCTTGGGGGAGAGGGATATGGGTGAGTCTGCGGAGGGGAAGGATGGAAGGTTACAGGTATATTCAATGTCTGGGGCAGCTTGCGGAAGAGTAATATGGGTGAGTCTGCTCAGGGGAAGGATGGAAGCTTGCAGATATATTCACTGCCTGGGGCAGCCTGGGAGTTGAGGGATGTGGGTGAGTCTGCTCAGGGGAAGGCTGGAAGCTTGCAAGTATATTCACTGTCCGTGGCATTTTGGGGGCAGGGGTGGGGTGAGTCTGCCTGGAGAAGTATGGAAGCTTGCAGGTATATTTACTGTCTGTGCAGCTTGGGGGAGAGTGATATGGGTGAGTCTGTGAAGGGGAAGGATGGAAGCTTGCAGGTATATTCACTTCCTGGGGCAGCTTGGGGGCAGAGGTATATGGGTGAGTCTGCACAGGTGAAGAATGGAAGCTTGCAGGTATATTCACTGTCCGTGGCATTTTGGGGGCAGGGGTGGGGTGAGCCTGCCTAGGGGAAGTATGGAAGCTTGCAGGTATATTCACTGTCTGGGCAGCTTGGGGGGAGAGGTATGTGGGTGAGTCCGCTCAGGGGAAGGATGGAAGCTTGCAGGTATATTCACTGTCTGGGGCGGCTTGCAGGGGTGGGTGGGAGTGGGGAATGGGTGAGTCTGCTCAGAGGAAGGATGGAAGCGTGCAGATATATTCAATGTCTTGGCAGCTTGGGGAGATTGATATGGGTGAGTCTGCTCAGTGGAAGGATGGAAGCTTGCAGGTATAATCACTGTCTGGGGCAGCTTGGGGGAGGGGTATATGGGTGAGTCTACTCAGGGGAAGGATGGAAGCTTGCAGGTATAATCACTGTCTGGGGCAGCTTGGGGGAGGGTATATGGGTGAGTCTGCTCAGGGGAAGGATGGAAGCTTGCAGGTATAATCACTGTCTGGGGCAGCTTGGGGGAGGGGTATATGGGTGAGTCTGCTCAGGGGAAGGATGGAAGCTTGCAGGTATATTCACTGTCTGGGCAGCTTGGGGGAGGGGTATATGGGTGAGTCTGCTCAGAGGAAGGATGGAAGCTTGCAGGTATAATCACTGTCTGGGGCAGCTTGGGGGAGGGGTATATGGGTGAGTCTTCTCAGGGGAAGGATGGAAGCTTGCAGGTATATTCACTGTCTGGGCAGCTTGGGGAGAGAGGGATATGGGTGTGTCTGCTCAAGGGAAGGATGGAAGCTTACAGGTATATTCACTGCCTTGGGCAGCTTGAGGGAGAGGGATATGGGTGAGTCTGCTGAGGGGAAGGATGGAAGCTTGCAGGTATATTCATTGTCTGGGCAGCTTGGGGGTAGAGGTGTTTTGGGCAGTCTGCTCAGGAGAAGGATGGAAGCTTGCAAGTATATTCACTGTCCGTGGCATTTTGGGGGCAGGGGTGGGGTGAGTCTGCCTAGGGGAAGTATGGAAGCTTGCAGGTATATTCACTGTCTGGGCAGCTTGGGGGGAGAGGTATGTGGGTGAGTCCGCTCAGGGGAAGGATGGAAGCTTGCAGGTATATTCACTGTCTGGGGCGGCTTGCAGGGGTGGGTGGGAGTGGGGAATGGGTGAGTCTGCTCAGAGGAAGGATGGAAACGTGCAGATATATTCAATGTCTTGGCAGCTTGGGGAGATTGATATGGGTGAGTCTGCTCAGTGGAAGGATGGAAGCTTGCAGGTATAATCACTGTCTGGGGCAGCTTGGGGGAGGGGTATATGGGTGAGTCTGCTCAGGGGAAGGATGGAAGCTTGCAGGTATAATCACTGTCTGGGGCAGCTTGGGGGAGGGTATATGGGTGAGTCTGCTCAGGGGAAGGATGGAAGCTTGCAGGTATAATCACTGTCTGGGGCAGCTTGGGGGAGGGGTATATGGGTGAGTCTGCTCAGGGGAAGGATGGAAGCTTGCAGGTATATTCACTGTCTGGGCAGCTTGGGGGAGGGGTATATGGGTGAGTCTTCTCAGAGGAAGGATGGAAGCTTGCAGGTATAATCACTGTCTGGGGCAGCTTGGGGGAGGGGTATATGGGTGAGTCTGCTCAGGGGAAGGATGGAAGCTTGCAGGTATATTCCGGGCTGGGAAGCTTGGGGAGAGAGGGATATGGGTGTGTCTGCTCAAGGGAAGGATGGAAGCTTACAGGTATATTCACTGCCTTGGGCAGCTTGAGGGAGAGGGATATGGGTGAGTCTGCTGAGGGGAAGGATGGAAGCTTGCAGGTATATTCGCTGTCTGGGGCTGCTTGGGGGGAGTGGGATATGGGTGATTCTGCTCAGGGGAAGGATGGAAGGTTGCAGGTATATTCACTGTCTGGGGCAGCTTGGGGAAGAGTAATATGGATGAGTCTGCTCAGGGGAAGGGTGGAAGCTTGTAGATATATTCACTGCCTGGGGCAGCCTGGGGGTTGAGGGATGTGGGTGAGTCTGCTCAGGGGAAGGCTGGAAGCTTGCAGGTATATTCATTGTCTGGGCAGCTTGGGGGGAGAGGTATGTGGGTGAGTCTGCTCAGGAGAAGGATGGAAGCATGCAAGTATATTCACTGTCCATGGCATTTTGGGGGCAGGGGTAGGGTGAGTCTGCTTGGGAGAAGTATGGAAGCTTGCAGGTATATTCACTGTCTGTGAAGCTTGGGGGAGAGTGATATGGGTGAGTCTGTGAAGGGGAAGGATGGAAGCTTGCAGATATATTCACTGCCTGAGGCAGCCTGGGGATTGAGGGATGTGGGTGAGTCTGCTGAGGGGAAGGATGGAAGCTTGCAGGTATATTAACTGTCTGGGGCAGCTTGGGGGGAGAGGGATATGGGTGAGTCTGCTGAGGGGCAGGATGGAAGCTGACAGGTATATTCACTGCCTGGGGCAGCTTGAGGGAGAGGGATATGGGTGAGTCTGCTGAGGGGAAGGATGGAAGCTTTCGGGTATATTCACTGTCTGGGGCTGCTTGGGGGGAGTGGGATATGGGTGAGTCTGCTCAGTGGAAGGATGGAAGCTTGCAGGTATATTCACTGTCTGGTGCCGCTTGGGGAAGAGTAATATGGGTGAGTCTGCTCAGGGGAAGGATGGAAGCTTGCAGGTATATTCATTGTCTGAGCAGCTTGAGGGTAGAGGGATGTGAGTGAGTCTGCTCAGGGGAAGGCTGGAAACTTGCAGGTATATTCATTGTCTGAGCAGTTTGAGGGTAGAGGGATGTGGGTGAGTCTGGTCAGGGGAAGGATGGACGCTTGCAAGTATATTTACTGTCTGGGGCAGCTTGGGGAGAAAGGGATGTGGGTGAATCTGCTCAGGGGAAGGATGGAAGCTTGCAGGTATATTCATTGTCTGGGCAGCTTGGGGGTAGAGGTATGTGGGTGAGTCTGCTCAGGAGAAGGATGGAAGCTTGCAAGTCTATTCACTGTCCGTGGCATTTTGGGGGCAGGGGTGGGGTGAGTCTGCTTAGGAGAAGTATGGAAGCTTGCAGGTATATTCACTGTCTGTGCAGCTTGGGGGAGAGTGATATGGGTGAGTCTGCTCAGGGGAAGGATGGAAGATTACAGGTATATTCACTGCCTTGGGCAGCTTGAGGGAGAGGGATATGGGTGAGTCTGCTGAGGGGAAGGATGGAAGCTTGCAGGTATATTCACTGTCTGGGGCTGCTTGGGGGAGTGGGATATGAGTGAGTCTGCTCAGGGGAAGGATGGAAGCTTGCAGGTATATTCACTGTCTGGGGAAGCATGGGGAAGAGTACTATGGATGAGTCTGCTCAGGGGAAGGGTGGAAGCTTGCAGATATATTCACTGCCTGGGGCAGACTGGGGGTTAAGGGATGTGGGTGAGTCTGCTCAGGAGAACAATGGAAGCATGCAGGTATATTCACTGTCCGTGGCATTTTGGGGGCAGGGGTGGGGTGTGTCTGCTTAGGAGAAGTATGGAAGCTTGCAGGTATATTCACTGTCTGTGAAGCTTGGGGGAGAGTGATATGGGTGAGTCTGTGAAGGGGAAGGATGGAAGCTTGAAGATACATTCACTGCCTGAGGCAGCCTGGGGGTTGAGGGATGTGGGTGAGTCTGCTGAGGGGAAGGCTTGAAGCTCGCAGGTATATTCACTGTCTGGGGCAGCTTGGGGGGAGAGGGATATGGGTGAGTCTGCTGAGGGGAAGGATGGAAGCTTACAGGTATATTCACTGCCTGGGGCAGCTTGAGGGAGAGGGATATGGGTGAGTCTGCTGAGGGGAAGGATGGAAGCTTCCAGGTATATTCACTGTCTGGGGCTGCTTGGGGGGAGTGGGATATGGGTGAGTCTGCTCAGGGGAAGGATGGAAGCTTGCAAGTATATTCACTGTCTGGGGCAGCTTGGGGATAGAGAGATGTGGGTGAGTCTGCTCAGGGGAAGGATGGAAGCTTGCAGGTATATTCATTGTCTGGGCAGCTTGGGGGTAGAGGTGTGTGGGTGAGTCTGCTCAGGAGAAGGATGGAAGCTTGCAAGTATATTCACTGTCCGTGGCATTTTGGGGGCAGGGGTGGGGTGAGTCTGCCTAGGAGAAGTATGGAAGCTTGCAGGTATATTCACTGTCTGGGCAGCTTGGGGGGAGAGGTATGTGGGTGAGTCCGCTCAGGGGAAGGATGGAAGCTTGCAGGTATATTCACTGTCTGGGGCGGCTTGCAGGGGTGGGTGGGAGTGGGGAATGGGTGAGTCTGCTCAGAGGAAGGATGGAAGCGTGCAGATATATTCAATGTCTTGGCAGCTTGGGGAGATTGATATGGGTGAGTCTGCTCAGTGGAAAGATGGAAGCTTGCAGGTATAATCACTGTCTGGGGCAGCTTGGGGGAGGGGTATATGGGTGAGTCTGCTCAGGGGAAGGATGGAAGCTTGCAGGTATAATCACTGTCTGGGTCAGCTTGGGGGAGGGTATATGGGTGAGTCTGCTCAGGGGAAGGATGGAAGCTTGCAGGTATAATCACTGTCTGGGGCAGCTTGGGGGAGGGGTATATGGGTGAGTCTGCTCAGGGGAAGGATGGAAGCTTGCAGGTATATTCACTGTCTGGGCAGCTTGGGGGAGGGGTATATGGGTGAGTCTGCTCAGGGGAAGGATGGAAGCTTGCAGGTATAATCACTGTCTGGGGCAGCTTGGGGGAGGGGTATATGGGTGAGTCTGCTCAGGGGAAGGATGGAAGCTTGCAGGTATATTCACTGTCTGGGCAGCTTGGGGAGAGAGGGATATGGGTGAGTCTGCTCAGGGGAAGGATGGAAGCTTACAGGTATATTCACTGCCTTGGGCAGCTTGAGGGAGAGGGATATGGGTGAGTCCGCTGAGGGGAAAGATGGAAGCTTGCAGGTATATTCGCTATCTGGGGCTGCTTGGGGGGAGTGGGATATAGGTGATTCTGCTCAGGGGAAGGATGGAAGGTTGCAGGTATATTCACTGCCTGGGGCAGCCTGGGGGTTGAGGGATGTGGGTGAGTCTGCTCAGGGGAAGGCTGGAAGCTTGCAGGTATATTCATTGTCTGGGCAGCTTGGGGGGAGAGGTATGTGGGTGAGTCTGCTCAGGAGAAGGATGGAAGCATGCAAGTATATTCACTGTCCATGGCATTTTGGGGGCAGGGGTGGGGTGAGTCTGCTTGGGAGAAGTATGGAAGCTTGCAGGTATATTCACTGTCTGTGAAGCTTGGGGGAGAGTGATATGGGTGAGTCTGTGAAGGGGAAGGATGGAAGCTTGGAGATATATTCACTGCCTGAGGCAGCCTGGGGATTGAGGGATGTGGGTGAGTCTGCTGAGGGGAAGGATTGAAGCTTGCAGGTATATTAACTGTCTGGGGCAGCTTGCGGGGAGAGGGATATGGGTGAGTCTGCTGAGGGCAAGGATGGAAGCTTACAGGTATATTACTGCCTGGGGCAGCTTGAGGGAGAGGGATATGGGTGAGTCTGCTGAGGGGAAGGATGGAAGCTTGCTGGTATATTCACTGTCTGGGCAGCATGAGGGGAGAGCGATATGGGTGAGTCTGCTGAGGGGAAGGATGGAAGCTTCCGGGTATATTCACTGTCTGGGGCTGCTTGGGGGGGAGTGGGATATGGGTGAGTCTGCTCAGGGGAAGGATGGAAGCTTGCAGGTATATTCACTGTCTGGTGCCGCTTGGGGAAGAGTAATATGGGTGAGTCTGCTCAGGCGAAGGATGGAAGCTTGCAGGTATATTCATTGTCTGAGCAGCTTGAGGGTAGAGGGATGTGGGTGAGTCTGCTCAGGGGAAGGCTGGAAACTTGCAGGTATATTCATTGTCTGAGCAGCTTGAGGGTAGAGGGATGTGGGTGAGTCTGGTCAGGGGAAGGATGGAAGCTTGCAAGTATATTTACTGTCTGGGGCAGCTTGGGGAGAGAGGGATGTGGGTGAATCTGCTCAGGGGAAGGATGGAAGCTTGCAGGTATATTCATTGTCTGGGCAGCTTGGGGGTAGAGGGTGTGGGTGAGTCTGCTCAGGAGAAGGATGGAAGCTTGCAAGTATATTCACTGTCCGTGGCATTTTGGGGGCAGGGGTGGGGTGAGTCTGCTTAGGAGAAGTATGGAAGCTTGCAGGTATATTCACTGTCTGTGCTGCTTGGGGGAGAGGGATATGGGTGAGTCTGCTGAGGGGAAGGATGGAAGATTACAGGTATATTCACTGCCTGGGGCAGCTTGAGGGAGAGGGATATGGGTGAGTCTGCTGAGGGGAAGGATGGAAGCTTGCAGGTATATTCACTGTCTGGGGCTGCTTGGGGGAATGGGATATGAGTGAGTCTGTTCAGGGGAAGGATGGAAGCTTGCAGGTATATTCACTGTCTGGGGCAGCATGGGGGAAGGGGTGGGGTGTGTCTGCTTAGGAGAAGTATTGAAGCTTGCAGGTATATTCACTGTCTGTGAAGCTTGGGGGAGAGTGACATGGGTGAGTCTGTGAAGGGGAAGGATGGAAGCTTGCAGATATATTCACTGCCTGAGGCAGCCTGGGGGTTGAGGGATGTGGGTGAGTCTGCTGAGGGGAAGGCTTGAAGCTTGCAGGTATATTCACTGTCTGGGGCAACTTGGGGGGAGAGGGATATGGGTGAGTCTGCTGAGGGGAAGGATGGAAGCTTACAGGTATATTCACTGCCTGGGGCAGCTTGAGGGAGAGGGATATGGGTGAGTCTGCTGAGCGGAAGGATGGAAGCTTCCAGGTATATTCACTGTCTGGGGCTGCTTGGGGGGAGTGGGATATGGGTGAGTCTGCTCAGGGGAAGGAAGGAAGCTTGCAGGTATATTCACTGTCTGGTGCCGCTTGGGGAAGAGTAATATGGGTGAGTCTGCTCAGGGGAAGGATGGAAGCTTGCAGATATATTCACTGCCTGGGGCAGCCTGGGGGTTGAGGGATGTGGGTGAGTCTGCTCAGGGGAAGGCTGGAAGCTTGCAGGTATATTCATTGTCTGAGAAGCTTGAGGGTAGAGGGAGTTGGGTGAGTCTGGTCAGGGGAAGGATGGAAGCTTGCAAGTATATTCACTGTCTGGGGCAGCTTGGGGAGAGAGGGATGTGGGTGAGTCTGCTCAGGGGAAGGATGGAAGCTTGCAGGTATATTCATTGTCTGGGCAGCTTGTGGGTAGAGGTATGTGGGTGAGTCGGCTCAGGAGAAGGATGGAAGCTTGCAAGTATATTCACTGTCCGTGGCATTTTGGTGGCAGGGGTGGGGTGAGTCTGCTTAGGAGAAGTATGGAAGCTTGCAGGTATATTCACTGTCTGTGCAGCTTGGGGGAGAGTGATATGGGTGAGTCTGTGAAGGGGAAGGATGGATGCTTGCAGGTATATTCACTGTCTGGGCAGCTTGGGGGGAGAGGTATGTGGGTGAGTCCGCTCAGGGGAAGGATGGAAGTTTTCAGGTATATTCACTGCCTGGGACGGCTTGCCGGGGTGGGTGGGAGTGGGGAATGGGTGAGTCTGCTCAGAGGAAGGATGGAAGCGTGCAGATATATTCAATGTCTAGGCAGCTTGGGGAGATTGATATGGGTGAGTCTGCTCAGTGGAAGGATGGAAGCTTGCTGGTATATTCACTGTCTGGGCAGCATGAGGGGAGAGCGATATGGGTGAGTTTGCTCAGGGGAAGGATGGAAGCTTGCAGGTATATTCACTGTCTGGGCAGATTGGGGGAGAATGATATGGGTGAGTCTGCTCAGGGGAAGGATGGAAGCTTGCTGGTATATTCACTGTCTGGGCACCATGAGGGGAGAGCGATATGGGTGAGTCTGCTCAGGGGAAGGATGGAAGCTTGCAGATATATTCACTGTCTGGGCAGCTTGGGGGAGGGGTATATGGGTGAGTCTGCTCAGGGGAAGGATGGAATCCTGCAGGTATATTCACTGTCTGAGCAGCTTGGGGAGAGAGGTATATGGGTGAGTCTGCTCAGGGGAAGGATGGAAGCTTGCTGGTATATGCACTGTATGGGGCAGCTTTGGGGGAGAGGTATGTGGGTGAGTCCGCTCAGGGGAAGGATGGAAGCTTGCAGGTATATTCACTGCCTGGGCTGGCTTACAGGGGTGAGTGGGAGTGGGGAATGGGTGAGTCTGCTCAGAGGAAGGATGAAAGCTTGCAGGTATATTCACTGTCTGTGCAGCTTGGGGGAGAGGGATATGGGTGAGTCTGCTTAGGGAAAGGATGGAAGCTTGCAGGTATATTCACTGTCTGGGCAGCTTGGGGGAGAGCGATATGGGTTAGTCTGCTCAGAGGAAGGATGGAAGCTTGCAGGCATAATCACTGTCTGGGGCAGCTTGGGGGAGGGGTATATGGGTGAGTCTGCTCAGGGGAAGATGGAAGCTTGCAGGTATATTCACTGTCTGGGCAGCCTGGGGAGAGAGGGATATGGGTGAGTCTGCTCATGGGGAAGGATGGAAGCTTGCTGGTATATGCACTGGATGGGGCAGCTTTGGGGGAGGGGGATATGTGTGAGTCTGCTCAGGAGAAGGATGGAAGCTTGCAGGTATATTCACTGCCTGGGGCAGCTTAGGGGGAGAGGCATATGGGTGAGTCTGCTCAGGGGAAGGATGGAAACTTGCAGGTATATTCACTGTCTGGAGCAGCTTGGGGGGAAAGGGATATGGGTGAGTCTGCTGAGGAGAAGGATGGAAGCTTGCAGGTATATTCACTGTCTGGGGCAGCTTGAGGGAGAGGGAAATGGGTGAATCTGCTGAGGGGAAGGATGGCAGCTTGCAGGTATATTCACTGTCTAGGGCAGCTTCGGGGAGAGGTATATGGGTGAGTCTGCTGAGGGGACGGATGGAAGCTTACAGGTATATTCACTGCCTGGGGAAGCTTGAGGGAGAGGGATATGGGTGAGTCTGCTGAGGGGAAGGATGGAAGCTTGCAGGTATATTCACTGTCTGGGGCTGCTTGGGGGAGTGGGATATGGGTGAGTCTGCTCAGGGGAAGGATGGAAGCTTGCAGGTATATTCACTGCCTGGGGCAGCTTAGGGGGAGAGGGATATGGGTGAGTCTGCTGAGGGGAAGGATGGAATCTTGCAGATATATTCACTGTCTGGGGCAGCTTGGGGAGAGAGGGATGTGGGTGAGTCTGCTCAGGCGGAAGGATGGAAGCTTGCAGCTATATTCATTGTCTGGGCAGCTTGGGGGGAGAGGTATGTGGGTGAGTGAGCTCAGTGGAAGGATGGAAGTTTGCAGGTATATTCACTGCCTGGGGCGGCTTGCAGGGGTGGGGGGGGAGTGGGGAATGGGTGATTCTGCTCAGAGGAAGGATGGAAGCGTGCAGATATATTAAATGTCTAAGCAGCTTGGGGAGATTGATATGGGTGAGTCTGCTCAGGGGAAGGATGAAAACTTGCTGGTATATGCACTGTGTGGGGCAGCTTGGGGTAGAGGGATGTGGGTGAGTCTGCTCAGGGGATGGATGGAAGCTTGCTGGTATATTCCCTCTCTGTAGCAGCTTGGTAGGAGAGGGATATGGGTGAGTCTGCCCAGGGGAAGGATGGAAGCTTGCAGGTATATTCACTGTCTGGGGCAGCTTGGTGGGAGCAGGATACAGGTGAGTCTGCTCAGGGGAAGGATGGAAGCTTGCTGGTATATTCACTGTCTGGGCAGCTTGGGGGAGAGTGATATGGCTGAGTTTGCTCAGGGGAAGGATGGAAGCTTGCAGGTATATTCACTGTCTGGTGCCGCTTGGGGAAGAGTAATATGGGTGAGTCTGCTCAGGCGAAGGATGGAAGCTTGCAGGTATATTCATTGTCTGAGCAGCTTGAGGGTAGAGGGATGTGGGTGAGTCTGCTCAGGGGAAGGCTGGAAACTTGCAGGTATATTCATTGTCTGAGCAGCCTGAGGGTAGAGGGATGTGGGTGAGTCTGGTCAGGGGAAGGATGGAAGCTTGCAAGTATATTTACTGTCTGGGGCAGCTTGGGGAGAGAGGGATGTGGGTGAATCTGCTCAGGGGAAGGATGGAAGCTTGCAGGTATATTCATTGTCTGGGCAGCTTGGGGGTAGAGGGTGTGGGTGAGTCTGCTCAGGAGAAGGATGGAAGCTTGCAAGTATATTCACTGTCCGTGGCATTTTGGGGGCAGGGGTGGGGTGAGTCTGCTTAGGAGAAGTATGGAAGCTTGCAGGTATATTCACTGTCTGTGCTGCTTGGGGGAGAGGGATATGGGTGAGTCTGCTGAGGGGAAGGATGGAAGATTACAGGTATATTCACTGCCTGGGGAAGCTTGAGGGAGAGGGATATGGGTGAGTCTGCTGAGGGGAAGGATGGAAGCTTGCAGGTATATTCACTGTCTGGGGCTGCTTGGGGGAGTGGGATATGAGTGAGTCTGTTCAGGGGAAGGATGGAAGCTTGCAGGTATATTCACTGTCTGGGGCAGCATGGGGGAAGGGGTGGGGTGTGTCTGCTTAGGAGAAGTATTGAAGCTTGCAGGTATATTCACTGTCTGTGAAGCTTGGGGGAGAGTGACATGGGTGAGTCTGTGAAGGGGAAGGATGGAAGCTTGCAGATATATTCACTGCCTGAGGCAGCCTGGGGGTTGAGGGATGTGGGTGAGTCTGCTGAGGGGAAGGCTTGAAGCTTGCAGGTATATTCACTGTCTGGGGCAGCTTGGGGGGAGAGGGATATGGGTGAGGTGCTGAGGGGAAGGATGGAAGCTTACAGGTATATTCATTGCCTGGGGCAGCTTGAGGGAGAGGGATATGGATGAGTCTGCTGAGCGGAAGGATGGAAGCTTCCAGGTATATTCACTGTCTGGGGCTGCTTGGGGGGAGTGGGATATGGGTGAGTCTGCTCAGGGGAAGGAAGGAAGCTTGCAGGTATATTCACTGTCTGGTGCCGCTTGGGGAAGAGTAATATGGGTGAGTCTGCTCAGGGGAAGGATGGAAGCTTGCAGATATATTCACTGCCTGGGGCAGCCTGGGGGTTGAGGGATGTGGGTGAGTCTGCTCAGGGGAAGGCTGGAAGCTTGCAGGTATATTCATTGTCTGAGAAGCTTGAGGGTAGAGGGAGTTGGGTGAGTCTGGTCAGGGGAAGGATGGAAGCTTGCAAGTATATTCACTGTCTGGGGCAGCTTGGGGAGAGAGGGATGTGGGTGAGTCTGCTCAGGGGAAGGATGGAAGCTTGCAGGTATATTCATTGTCTGGGCAGCTTGTGGGTAGAGGTATGTGGGTGAGTCGGCTCAGGAGAAGGATGGAAGCTTGCAAGTATATTCACTGTCCGTGGCATTTTGGTGGCAGGGGTGGGGTGAGTCTGCTTAGGAGAAGTATGGAAGCTTGCAGGTATATTCACTGTCTGTGCAGCTTGGGGGAGAGTGATATGGGTGAGTCTGTGAAGGGGAAGGATGGATGCTTGCAGGTATATTCACTGTCTGGGCAGCTTGGGGGGAGAGGTATGTGGGTGAGTCCGCTCAGGGGAAGGATGGAAGTTTTCAGGTATATTCACTGCCTGGGACGGCTTGCCGGGGTGGGTGGGAGTGGGGAATGGGTGAGTCTGCTCAGAGGAAGGATGGAAGCGTGCAGATATATTCAATGTCTAGGCAGCTTGGGGAGATTGATATGGGTGAGTCTGCTCAGTGGAAGGATGGAAGCTTGCTGGTATATTCACTGTCTGGGCAGCATGAGGGGAGAGCGATATGGGTGAGTCTGCTCAGGGGAAGGATGGAAGCTTGCAGGTATATTCACTGTCTGGGCAGCTTGGGGGAGAATGATATGGGTGAGTCTGCTCAGGGGAAGGATGGAAGCTTGCTGGTATATTCACTGTCTGGGCACCATGAGGGGAGAGCGATATGGGTGAGTCTGCTCAGGGGAAGGATGGAAGCTTGCAGATATATTCACTGTCTGGGCAGCTTGGGGGAGGGGTATATGGGTGAGTCTGCTCAGGGGAAGGATGGAATCCTGCAGGTATATTAACTGTCTGAGCAGCTTGGGGAGAGAGGTATATGGGTGAGTCTGCTCAGGGGAAGGATGGAAGCTTGCTGGTATATGCACTGTATGGGGCAGCTTTGGGGGAGAGGTATGTGGGTGAGTCCGCTCAGGGGAAGGATGGAAGCTTGCAGGTATATTCACTGCCTGGGCTGGCTTACAGGGGTGAGTGGGAGTGGGGAATGGGTGAGTCTGCTCAGAGGAAGGATGGAAGCTTGCAGGTATATTCACTGTCTGTGCAGCTTGGGGGAGAGGGATATGGGTGAGTCTGCTTAGGGAAAGGATGGAAGCTTGCAGGTATATTCACTGTCTGGGCAGCTTGGGGGAGAGCGATATGGGTTAGTCTGCTCAGAGGAAGGATGGAAGCTTGCAGGCATAATCACTGTCTGGGGCAGCTTGGGGGAGGGGTATATGAGTGAGTCTGCTCAGGGGAAGGATGGAAGCTTGCAGGTATATTCACTGTCTGGGCAGCCTGGGGAGAGAGGGATATGGGTGAGTCTGCTCATGGGGAAGGATGGAAGCTTGCTGGTATATGCACTGGATGGGGCAGCTTTGGGGGAGGGGGATATGTGTGAGTCTGCTCAGGAGAAGGATGGAAGCTTGCAGGTATATTCACTGCCTGGGGCAGCTTAGGGGGAGAGGCATATGGGTGAGTCTGCTCAGGGGAAGGATGGAAACTTGCAGGTATATTCACTGTCTGGAGCAGCTTGGGGGGAAAGGGATATGGGTGAGTCTGCTGAGGAGAAGGATGGAAGCTTGCAGGTATATTCACTGTCTGGGGCAGCTTGAGGGAGAGGGAAATGGGTGAATCTGCTGAGGGGAAGGATGGAAGCTTGCAGGTATATTCACTGTCTGGGGCAGTTTCGGGGAGAGGTATATGGGTGAGTCTGCTGAGGGGACGGATGGAAGCTTACAGGTATATTCACTGCCTGGGGAAGCTTGAGGGAGAGGGATATGGGTGAGTCTGCTGAGGGGAAGGATGGAAGCTTGCAGGTATATTCACTGTCTGGGGCTGCTTGGGGGAGTGGGATATGGGTGAGTCTGCTCAGGGGAAGGATGGAAGCTTGCAGGTATATTCACTGCCTGGGGCAGCTTAGGGGGAGAGGGATATGGGTGAGTCTGCTGAGGGGAAGGATGGAATCTTGCAGATATATTCACTGTCTGGGGCAGCTTGGGGAGAGAGGGATGTGGGTGAGTCTGCTCAGGCGGAAGGATGGAAGCTTGCAGCTATATTCATTGTCTGGGCAGCTTGGGGGGAGAGGTATGTGGGTGAGTGAGCTCAGTGGAAGGATGGAAGTTTTCAGGTATATTCACTGCCTGGGGCGGCTTGCAGGGGTGGGGGGAGTGGGGAATGGGTGATTCTGCTCAGAGGAAGGATCGAAGCGTGCAGATATATTAAATGTCTAAGCAGCTTGGGGAGATTGATATGGGTGAGTCTGCTCAGGGGAAGGATGAAAACTTGCTGGTATATGCACTGTGTGGGGCAGCTTGGGGTAGAGGGATGTGGGTGAGTCTGCTCAGGGGATGGATGGAAGCTTGCTGGTATATTCCCTCTCTGTAGCAGCTTGGTAGGAGAGGGATATGGGTGAGTCTGCCCAGGGGAAGGATGGAAGCTTGCAGGTATATTCACTGTCTGGGGCAGCTTGGTGGGAGCAGGATACGGGTGAGTCTGCTCAGGGGAAGGATGGAAGCTTGCTGGTATATTCACTGTCTGGGCAGCTTGGGGGAGAGTGATATGGCTGAGTTTGCTCAGGGGAAGGATGGAAGCTTGCTGGTATATTCACTGTCTGGGCAGCTTTGGGGGAGAGGGTTACGGGTGAGTCTGCTCAGGGTAAGGATGGAAGCTTGCAGGTATAATCACTGTCTGGGGCACCTTGGGGGAGGGGTACATGGGTGAGTCTGCTCAGGGGAAGGATGGAAGGCTGCTGTTATATTCACTGTCTTTGCAGCTTGGGGGGAGAGAGATATGGGTGAGTCTGCTCAGGGAAAGGATGGAAGCTTGCAGATATATTCACTGTCTGGGGCAGCTTGGGGGAGGGGTATACAGGTGAGTCTGCTCAGGGGAAGGATGGAAGCCTGCAGGTATAATCACTGTCTGGGGCAGCTTGGGGAAGGGGTATATGGGTGAGTCTGCTCAGGGGAAGGCTGGAAGCTTGAAGGTATATTCATTGTCTGGGCAGCTTGGAAGGAGGGAATGTGGGTGAGTCTGCTCAGGGGATGGATGGAAGCTTGCTGGTATATTCCCTCTCTGTAGCAGCTTGGCAGGAGAGGGATATGGGTGAGTCTGCTCAGGGGAAGGATGGAAGCTTGCAGGTATATTCACTGTCTGGGGCAGCTTGGAGGGAGGTGGATATGGGTGCATATGCTTAGGGGTAGGAATGAAGCTTGCAGGTATATTCACTGTCTGTGCAGCTTGGGGGAGAGTGATATGGCTGAGTCTGCTCAGGGGAAGGATGGAAGCTTGCAGGTATATTCACTGTCTGGGCAGCTTGGTGGAGAGGGATATGGGTGAGTCTGCTCAGGGGAAGGTTGGAAGCTTTCAGGTATATTCACTGTCTGGGGCAGTTTGGGGGGAGCAGGATATGGGTGAGTCTGCTCAGGGGAAGGAAGGAAGCTTGCTGGTATATTCACTGTCTGGGCAGCATGAGGGGAGAGCGATATGGGTGAGTCTGCTCAGGAGAAGGATGGAAGCTTGCAGGTATATTCACTATCTGGGCAGCTTGGGGGAGAGGGATATGGGTGAGTCCGCTCAGGGGAAGGATGGAAGCTTGCTGGTATATTCACTGTCTGTACAGCTTGGGGGGAGAGTGATATGGGTGAGTTTGCTGAGGGGAATGATGGAAGCTTGCTGGTATATTCACTGTCTGGGCAGCTTGGGGGAGAGTGATATGGGTGAGTTTGCTGAGGGGAAGGATGGAAGCTTGCAGGTATATTCACTGTCTGGGCAGCTTTGGGGGAAAGGTATGTGGGTGAGTCCGCTCAGGGGAAGGATGGAAGCTTGCAGGTATATTCACTGTCTGGGACGGCTTGCAGGGGTGGGGGGGAGTGGGGAATGGGTGAGTCTGCTCAGTGGAAGGATGGAAGCGTGCAGATATATTCACTGTCTGGGCAGCTTGTGGGAGAGGGATATGGGTGAGTCTGCTCAGGGAAAGGATGGAAGCTTGCTGGTATATGCACTGTATGGGGCAGCTTGCGTGGGGGGATATGGGTGATGCTGGTCAGGGGAAGGATGGAAGCTTGCTGGTATATTCACTGTCTGGGGCAGCTCTTTTGGGGAGGGGGATATGTGTGAGTCTGCTCAGGAGACGGATGGAAGCTTGCAGGTATATTCACTTCCTGGGGCAGCTTGGGGGGAGCGGTATGTGGGTGAGTCTGCACAGGTGAAGGATGGAAGCTTGCAGGTATATTCACTGCCTGGGGCATCTTAGGGGGAGAGGCATATGGGTGAGTCTGCTCAGGGGAAGGATGGAAGCTTGCAGGTATATTCACTGTCTGGTGCAGCTTGGGGGGAGAGGGATATGGGTGAGTCTGCTGAGGGGAAGGATGTAAGCTTGCAGGTATGTTCACTTTCTGGGGCAGCTTGAGGGAGGGGGATATGGGTGAGTCTGCTGAGGGGAAGGATGGAAGCTTGCAGATATATTCACTGTCTGGGGCTGCTTGGGGGGAGAGGGATATGGGTGAGTCTGCTGCGGGGAAGAATGTAAGCTTGCAGATATGTTCTCTGTCTGGGGCAGCTTGAGGGAGGGGGATATGGGTGGGTCTGCTCATGGGAAGGATGGAAGCTTGCAGGTATATTCACTGCCTGGGGAAGTCTGGGGGTTGAGGGATGTGGGTGAGTCTACTCAGGGGAAGGATGGAAGCTTGCAGGTATATTCATTGTCTGGGCAGCTTGGGGGTAGAGGTATGTGGGTGAGTCTGCTCAGGAGAAGGATGGAAGCTTGCAAGTATATTCACTGTCCGTGGCATTTTGGGGGGAGGGGTGGGGTGAGTCTGCTTAGGAGAAGTATGGAAGCTTGCAGGTGTATTCACTGTCTGTGCAGCTTGGGGGAGAGTGATATGGGTGAGTCTGTGAAAGGGAAGGATGGAAGCTTGCAGGTATATTCACTTCCTGGGGCAGCTTGGGGGGAGAGGTATGTGGGTGTGTCTGCACAGGTGAAGGATGGAAGCTTGCAGGTATATTCACTGCCTAGGGCAGCTTGAGGGAGAGGGATATGGGTGAGTCTGCTGAGGGGAAGGATGGAAGCTTGCAGGTATATTCACCGTCTGGGGCAGCTTGAGGGAGAGGGATATGAGTGAGTCTGCTGAGGGGAAGGATGGAAGCTTGCATGTATATTCACTGTCTGGGGCAGCTTGAGGGAGAGTGATATGGGTGAGTCTGCTGAGGCGAAGGATGGAAGCTTGCAGGTGTATTCACTGTCTGGGGCTGCTTGGGGGAGTGGGATATGGGTGAGTCTGCTCATGGGAAGGATGGAAGCTTGCAGGTATATTCACTGTCTGGGGCAGCTTGGGGAAGAGTAATATGGGTGAGTCTGCTCAGGGGAAGGATGGAAGCATGCAGATATATTCACTGCCTGGGGCAGCCTGGGGGTTGAGGGATGTGGGTGAGTCTGCTCAGGGGAAGGCTGGAAGCTTGCAGGTATATTCATTGTCTGGGCAGCTTGGGGGTAGACCTATGTGGGTGAGTCTGCTCAGGAGAAGGATGGAAGCTTGCAAGTATATTCACTGTCCGTGGCATTTTGGGGGCAGGGGTGGGGTGAGTCTGCTTAGGAGAAGTATGGAAGCGTGCAGGTATATTCACTGTCTGTGCAGCTTGGGAAGAGTGATATGGGTGAGTCTGTGAAGGGGAAGGATGGAAGCTTACAGGTATATTCACTGTCTGGGCAGCTTGGGGGGAGAGGTATGTGGGTGAGTCCGCTCAGGGGAAGGATGGAAGCTTTCAGGTATATTCACTGCCTGGGGCGGCTTGCCAGGGTGGGTGGGAGTGGGGAATGGGTGAGTCTGCTCAGAGGAAGGATGGAAGCGTGCAGATATATTCAATGTCTAGGCAGCTTGGGGAGATTGATATGGGTGAGTCTGCTCAGTGGAAGGTTGGAAGCTTGCTGGTATATTCACTGTCTGGGCCGCATGAGGGGAGAGCGATATGGGTGAGTCTGCTCAGGGGAAGGATGGAAGCTTGCAGGTTGATTCACTGTCTGGGCAGCTTGGGGGAGAGTGATATGGGTGAGTCTGCTCAGGGGAAGGATGGAAGCTTGCTGGTATATTCACTGTCTGGGCACCATGAGGGGAGAGCGATATGGGTGAGTCTGCTCAGGGGAAGGATGGAAGCTTGCAGATATATTCACTGCCTGGGGCAGCCTGGGGGTTGAGGGATGTGGGTGAGTCTGCTCAGGGGAAGGCTGGAAGCTTGCAGGTATATTCATTGTCTGAGAAGCTTGAGGGTAGAGGGATGTGGGTGAGTCTGGTCAGGGGAAGGATGGAAGCTTGCAAGTATATTCACTGTCTGGGGCAGCTTGGGGAGAGAGGGATGTGGGTGAGTCTGCTCAGGGGAAGGATGGAAGCTTGCAGGTATATTCATTGTCTGGGCACCTTGTGGGTAGAGGTATGTGGGTGAGTCGGCTCAGGAGAAGGATGGAAGCTTGCAAGTATATTCACTGTCCGTGGCATTTTGGTGGCAGGGGTGGGGTGAGTCTGCTTAGGAGAAGTATGGAAGCTGGCAGGTATATTCACTGTCTGTGCAGCTTGGGGGAGAGTGATATGGGTGAGTCTGTGAAGGGGAAGGATGGAAGCTTGCAGGTATATTCACTGTCTGGGCAGCTTGGGGGGAGAGGTATGTGGGTGAGTCCGCTCAGGGGAAGGATGGAAGCTTTCAGGGATATTCACTGCCTGGGGTGGCTTGCCGGGGTGGGTGGGAGTGGGGAATGGGTGAGTCTGCTCAGAGGAAGGATGGAAGCGTGCAGATATATTCAATGTCTAGGCAGCTTGGGGAGATTGATATGGGTGAGTCTGCTCAGTGGAAGGATGGAAGCTTGCTGGTATATTCACTGTCTGGGCAGCATGAGGGGAGAGCGATATGGGTGAGTCTGCTCAGGGGAAGGATGGAAGCTTGCAGGTATATTCACTGTCCAGGCAGCTTGGGGGAGAGTGATATGGGTGAGTCTGCTCAGGGGAAAGATGGAAGCTTGCTGGTATATTCACTGTCTGGGCACCATGAGGGGAGAGCGATATGGGTGAGTCTGCTCAGGGGAAGGATGGAAGCTTGCAGATATATTCACTGTCTGGGCAGCTTTGGGGAGGGGTATATGGGTGAGTCTGCTCAGGGGAAGGATGGAATCCTGCAGGTATATTCACTGTCTGAGCAGCTTGGGGAGAGAGGTATATGGGTGAGTCTGCTCAGGGGAAGGATGGAAGCTTGCAGGTATATTCACTGCCTGGGGTGGCTTGCAGGGGTGGGTGGCAGTGGGGAATGGGTGAGTCTGCTCAGAGGAAGGATGGAAGCTTGCAGGTATATTCACTGTTTGGGCAGCCTGGGGAGAGAGGGATATGGGTGAGTCTGCTCTTGGGGAAGGATGAAAGCTTGCTGGTATATGCACTGTATGGGGCAGCTTTGGGGGAGGGGGATATGTGTGAGTCTGCTCAGGAGAAGGATGGAAGCTTGCAGGTATATTCACTGCCTGGGGCAGCTTAGGGGGAGAGGCATATGGGTGAGTCTGCTCAGGGGAAGGATGGAAACTTGCAGGTGTATTCACTGTCTGGGGCAGCTTGGGGGGAAAGGGATATGGGTGAGTCTGCTGAGGAGAAGGATGGAAGCTTGCAGGTATATTCACTGTCTGGGGCAGCTTGAGGGAGAGGGATATGGGTGAATCTGCTGAGGGGAAGGATGGAAGCTTGCAGGTATATTCACTGTCTGGGGCAGCTTCGGGGAGAGGTATATGGGTGAGTCTGCTGAGGGGACGGATGGAAGCTTACAGGTATATTCACTGCCTGGGGAAGCTTGAGGGAGAGGGATATGGGTGAGTCTGCTGAGGGGATGGATGGAAGCTTGCAGGTATATTCACTGTCTGGGGCTGCTTGGGGGGAGTGGGATATGGGTGAGTCTGCTCAGGGGAAGGATGGAAGCTTGCAGGTATATTCACTGTCTGGGGCAGCTTGGGGAGAGAGGGATGTGGGTGAGTCTGCTCAGGCGGAAGGATGGAAGCTTGCAGCTATATTCATTGTCTGGGCAGCTTGGGGGGAGAGGTATGTGGGTGAGTGAGCTCAGTGGAAGGATGGAAGTTTGCAGGTATATTCACTGCCTGGGGCGGCTTGCAGGGGTGGGGGGGGTGGGGAATGGGTGATTCTGCTCAGAGGAAGGATGGAAGCTTGCAGATATATTAAATGTCTAAGAAGCTTGGGGAGATTGATATGGGTGAGTCTGCTCAGTGGAAGGATGGAAGCTTGCAGGTATATTGACTGTCTGGGCAGCTTGGGGGGAGAGGGATGTGGGTGAGTCTGCTCAGGGGAAGGATGACAACTTGCTGGTATATGCACTGTGTGGGGCAGCTTGGGGTAGAGGGATGTGGGTGAGTCTGCTCAGGGGATGGATGGAAGCTTGCTGGTATATTCCCTCTCTGTAGCAGCTTGGCAGGAGAGGGATATGGGTGAGTCTGCCCAGGGGAAGGATGGAAGCTTGCAGGTATATTCACTGTCTGGGGCAGCTTGGTGGGAGCAGGAAATGGGTGAGTCTGCTCAGGGGAAGGATGGAAGCTTGCTGGTATATTCACTGTCTGGGCAGCTTGGGGGGAGAGTGATATGGCTGAGTTTGCTCAGGGGAAGGATGGGAGCTTGCTGGTATATTCATTGTCTGGGCAGCTTTGGGGGAGAGGGTTATGGGTGAGTCTGCTCAGGGTAAGGATGGAAGCTTGCAGGTATAATCACTGTCTGGGGCACCTTGGGGGAGGGGTACATGGGTGAGTCTGCTCAGGGGAAGGATGGAAGGCTGCTGTTATATTCACTGTCTGGGCAGCTTGGGGGGAGAGAGATATGGGTGAATCTGCTCAGGGGAAGGATGGAAGCTTACAGGTATATTCACTGCCTTGGGCAGCTTGAGGGAGAGGGATATGGGTGAGTCTGCTGAGGGGAAGGATGGAAGCTTGCAGGTATATTCGCTGTCTGGGGCTGCTTGGGGGGAGTGGGATATGGGTGATTCTGCTCAGGGGAAGGATGGAAGGTTGCAGGTATATTCACTGTCTGGGGCAGCTTGGGGAAGAGTAATATGGATGAGTCTGCTCAGGGGAAGGGTGGAAGCTTGTAGATATATTCACTGCCTGGGGCAGCCTGGGGGTTGAGGGATGTGGGTGAGTCTGCTCAGGGGAAGGCTGGAAGCTTGCAGGTATATTCATTGTCTGGGCAGCTTGGGGGGAGAGGTATGTGGGTGAGTCTGCTCAGGAGAAGGATGGAAGCATGCAAGTATATTCACTGTCCATGGCATTTTGGGGGCAGGGGTGGGGTGAGTCTGCTTAGGAGAAGTATGGAAGCTTGCAGGTATATTCACTGTCTGTGAAGCTTGGGGGAGAGTGATATGGGTGAGTCTGTGAAGGGGAAGGATGGAAGCTTGCAGATATATTCACTGCCTGAGGCAGCCTGGGGGGAGAGGGATATGGGTGAGTCTGCTGAGGGGAAGGATGGAAGCTTACAGGTATATTCACTGCCTGGGGCAGCTTGAGGGAGAGGGATATGGGTGAGTCTGCTGAGGGGAAGGATGGAAGCTTCCGGGTATATTCACTGTCTGGGGCTGCTTGGGGGGAGTGGAATATGGGTGAGTCTGCTCAGGGGAAGGATGGAAGCTTGCAGGTATATTCACTGTCTGGTGCCGCTTGGGGAAGAGTAATATGGGTGAGTCTGCTCAGGGGAAGGATGGAAGCTTGCAGGTATATTCATTGTCTAAGCAGCTTGAGGGTAGAGGGATGTGGGTGAGTCTGCTCAGGGGAAGGCTGGAAACTTGCAGGTATGTTCATTGTCTGAGCAGCTTGAGGGTAGAGGGATGTGGGTGAGTCTGGTCAGGGGAAGGATGGAAGCTTGCAAGTATATTTACTGTCTGGGGCAGCTTGGGGAGAGAGGGATGTGGATGAATCTGCTCAGGGGAAGGATGGAAGCTTGCAGGTATATTCATTGTCTGGGCAGCTTGGGGGTAGAGGTATGTGGGTGAGTCTGCTCAGGAGAAGGATGGAAGCTTGCAAGTCTATTCACTGTCCGTGGCATTTTGGGGGCAGGGGTGGGGTGAGTCTGCTTAGGAGAAGTATGGAAGCTTGCAGGTATATTCACTGCCTGAGGCAGCCTCGGGGTTGAGGGATGTGGGTGAGTCTGCTCAGGGGAAGGATGGAAGATTACAGGTATATTCACTGCCTGGGGCAGCTTGAGGGAGAGGGATATGGGTGAGTCTGCTGAGGGGAAGGATGGAAGCTTGCAGGTATATTCACTGTCTGGGGCTGCTTGGGGGAGTGGGATATGAGTGAGTCTGCTCAGGGGAAGAATGGAAGCTTGCAGGTATATTCACTGTCTGGGGCAGCATGCGGAAGAGTACTATGGATGAGTCTGCTCAGGGGAAGGGTGGAAGCTTGCAGATATATTCACTGCCTGGGGCAGCCTGGGGGTTGAGGGATGTGGGTGAGTCTGCTCAGGGGAGGGCTGGACGCTTGCAGGTATATTCATTGTCTGGGCAGCTTGGGGGTAGAGGTATGTGGGTGAGTCTGCTCAGGAGAACAATGGAAGCATGCAGGTATATTCACTGTCCGTGGCATTTTGGGGGCAGAGGTGGGGTGTGTCTGCTTAGGAGAAGTATGGAAGCTTGCAGGTATATTCACTGTCTGTGAAGCTTGGGGGAGAGTGATATGGGTGAGTCCGTGAAGGGGAAGGATGGAAGCTTGCAGATACATTCACTGCCTGAGGCAGCCTGGGGGTTGAGGGATGTGGGTGAGTCTGCTGAGGGGAAGGTTTGAAGCTTGCAGGTATATTCACTGTCTGGGGCAGCTTGGGGGGAGAGGGATATGGGTGAGTCTGCTGAGGGGAAGGATGGAAGCTTACAGGTATATTCACTGCCTGGGGCAGTTTGAGGGAGAGGGATATGGGTGAGTCTGCTGAGGGGAAGGATGGAAGCTTCCAGGTATATTCACTGTCTGGGGCTGCATGGGGGGAGTGGGATATGGGTGAGTCTGCTCAGGGGAAGGATGGAAGCTTGTAGGTATATTCACTGTCTGGTGCTGCTTGGGGAAGAGTAATATGGGTGAGTCTGCTCAGGGGAAGGATGGAAGCTTGCAGATATATTCACTGCCTGGGGCAGCCCTGGGGTTGAGGGATGTGGGTGAGTCTGCTCAGGGGAAGACTGGAAGCTTGCAGGTATATTCATTTTCTGAGAAGCTTGAGGGTAGAGGGATGTGGGTGAGTCTGGTCAGGGGAAGGATGGAAGCTTGCAAGTATATTCACTGTCTGGGGCAGCTTGGGGAGAGAGGGATGTGGGTGAGTCTGCTCAGGGGAAGGATGGAAGCTTGCAGGTATATTCATTGTCTGGGCAGCTTGTGGGTAGAGGTATGTGGGTGAGTCGGCTCAGGAAAAGGATGGAAGCTTGCAAGTATATTCACTGTCCGTGGCATTTTGGTGGCAGGGGTGGGGTGAGTCTGCTTAGGAGAAGTATGGAAGCTTGCAGGTATATTCACTGTCTGTGCAGCTTGCGGGAGAGTGATATGGGTGAGTCTGTGAAGGGGACGGATGGAAGCTTGCAGGTATATTCACTGTCTGGGCAGCTTGGGTGGAGAGGTATGTGGGTGAGTCCGCTCAGGGGAAGGATGGAAGCTTTCAGGTATATTCACTGCCTGGGGCGGCTTGCCGGGGAGGGTGGGAGTGGGGAATGGGTGAGTCTGCTCAGAGGAAGGATGGAAGCGTGCAGATATATTCAATGTCTAGGCAGCTTGGGGAGATTGATATGGGTGAGTCTGCTCAGTGGAAGGATGGAAGCTTGCTGGTATATTCACTGTCTGGGCAGCATGAGGGGAGAGCGATATTGGTGAGTCTGCTCAGGGGAAGGATGGAAGCTTGCAGGTATATTCACTGTCTGGGCAGCTTGGGGGAGAGTGATATGGGTGAGTCTGCTCAGGGGAAGGATGGAAGCTTGCTGGTATATTCACTGTCTGGGCACCATGAGGGGAGAGCGATATGGGTGAGTCTGCTCAGGGGAAGGATGGAAGCTTGCAGATATATTCACTGTCTAGGCAGCTTGGGGGAGGGGTATATGGGTGAGTCTGCTCAGGGGAAGGATGGAATCCTGCAGGTATATTCACTGTCTGAGCAGCTTGGGGAGAGAGGTATATGGGTGAGTCTGCTCAGGGGAAGGATGCAAGCTTGCTGGTATATGCACTGTGTGGGGCAGCTTGGGGGGAGAGGTATGTGGGTGAGTCCGCTCAGGGGAAAGATGGAAGCTTGCAGGTATATTCACTGCCTGGGGTGGCTTGCAGGGGTGGGTGGGAGTGGGGAATGGGTGAGTCTGCTCAGAGGAAGGGTGGAAGCTTGCAGGTATATTCACTGTCTGTGCAGCTTGGGGGAGAGGGATGTGGGTGAGTCGGCTCAGGGAAAGGATGGAAGCTTGCAGGTATATTCACTGTCTGGGCAGCTTGGGGGAGAGTGATATGGGTTAGTCTGCTCAGAGGAAGGATGGAAGCTTGCAGGCATAATCACTGTCTGGGGCAGCTTGGGGGAGGGGTATATGGGTGAGTCTGCTCAGGGGAAGGATGGAAGCTTGCAGGTATATTCACTGTCTGGGCAGTCTGGGGAGAGAGGGATATGGGTGAGTCTGCTCATGGGGAAGGATGGAAGCTTGCAGGTATATGCACTGTATTGGGCAGCTTTGGGGGAGGGGGATATGGGTGAGTCTGCTCAGGGGAAGGATGGAAGCTTGCAGGTATATTCATTGTCGGACAGCTTGGGGGTATAGGGATGTGGGTGAGTCTGCTCAGGGGAAGGATGGAAGCTTGCAAGTATATTCACTGTTCGTGGCATTTTGGGGGCAGGGGTGGGGTGAGTCTGCTTAGGAGAACTATGGAAGCTTGCAGGTATATTCACTGTCTGTGCAGTTTGGGGGAGAGTGATATGGGTGAGTCTGTGAAGGGGAAGGATGGAAGCTTGCAGATATATTCACTGCCTGAGGCAGCCTGGGGGTTGAGGGATGTGGGTGAGTCTGCTGAGGGGAAGGATGGAAGCTCGCAGGTATATTCACTGTCTGGGGCAGCTTGGGGGAGAGGGATATGGATGAGTCTGCTGAGGGGAAGGATGGAAGGTTACAGGTATAGTCACTGCCTGGGGCAGCTTGGGTAGAGTAATATGGGTGAGTCTGCTCAGGGGAAGGATGGAAGCTTGCAGATATATTCACTGTCTGGGGCAGCTTGGGGAGAGAGAGATGTGGGTGAGTCTGCTCAGGGGAAGGATGGAAGCTTGCAGGTATATTCATTGTCTGGGCAGCTTGGGGGTAGAGGTGTGTGGGTGAGTCTGCTCAGGAGAAGGATGGATGCTTGCAAGTATATTCACTGTCCGTGGCATTTTGGGGGCAGGGGTGGGGTGAGTCTGCCTAGGAGAAGTATGGAAGCTTGCAGGTATATTCACTGTCTGGGCAGCTTGGGGGGAGAGGTATGTGGGTGAGTCCGCTCAGGGGAAGGATGGAAGCTTGCAGGTATATTCACTGTCTGGGGCGGCTTGCAGGGGTGGGTGGGAGTGGGGAATGGGTGAGTCTGCTCAGAGGAAGGATGGAAGCGTGCAGATATATTCAATGTCTTGGCAGCTTGGGGAGATTGATATGGGTGAGTCTGCTCAGTGGAAGGATGGAAGCTTGCAGGTATAATCACTGTCTGGGGCAGCTTGGGGGAGGGGTATATGGGTGAGTCTGCTCAGGGGAAGGATGGAAGCTTGCAGGTATAATCACTGTCTGGGGCAGCTTGGGGGAGGGTATATGGGTGAGTCTGCTCAGGTAAAGGATGGAAGCTTGCAGGTATAATCACTGTCTGGGGCAGCTTGGGGGAGGGGTATATGGGTGAGTCTGCTCAGGGGAAGGATGGAAGCTTGCAGGTATATTCACTGTCTGGGCAGCTTGGGGGAGGGGTATATGGGTGAGTCTGCTGAGGGGAAGGATGGAAGCTTGCAGGTATATTCGCTGTCTGGGGCAGCTTGGGGAGAGAGGGATGTGGGTGAGTCTGCTCGGGGGAAGGATGGAAGCTTGCAGGTATATTCATTGTCTGGGCAGCTTGTGGGTAGAGGTATGTGGGTGAGTCGGCTCAGGAAAAGGATGGAAGCTTGCAAGTATATTCACTGTCCGTGGCATTTTGGTGGCAGGGGTGGGGTGAGTCTGCTTAGGAGAAGTATGGAAGCTTGCAGGTATATTCACTGTCTGTGCAGCTTGGGGGAGAGTGATATGGGTGAGTCTGTGAAGGGGAAGGATGGAAGCTTGCAGGTATATTCACTGTCTGGGCAGCTTGGGTGGAGAGGTATGTGGGTGAGTCCGCTCAGGGGAAGGATGGAAGCTTTCAGGTATATTCACTGCCTGGGGCGGCTTGCCGGGGAGGGTGGGAGTGGGGAATGGGTGAGTCTGCTCAGAGGAAGTGAAGTGGGAGAATGGAAAACCAGGCTCCCGTCCTTCACCTCTCGCGCTTGGCCTAGAGGGTCACGACCCAACCACCCGCCACGAGAAGAGTTTGCCCATTTACCAGACGACCAGATACCCTGGTACAGGAACATACGGATGTGTCCATCTGCTTGCCCAGCAGCCCGCACTGGCCATGCCGACACCTGCGGCGCGGATCAACTAGACTAAAATCTACACGTCGTTAGAGATGCCATGACGACCTAGACAACGGGAAGCACATCTGTACAAATATACACACTGGACATTCCCACACCAACCTACACGAAGAATATACTCAGTGCTATGACGTAGGCGACAGGCATATTCACGGACGTGCATCTTTATTATTTTTATATAGGCTTTCAGAATGCGGAAACGCAAGACGCGTCATGAACTTTTTACTAGCTTGCTCACGCTTCTCTTTGAAACCAGTTACCACCATGAGAAATATAATAAAGACAATACTGATTATGGAATTATATGCTCCTATAACCTAAAGCACCTGTGCACCAAACGGACAATTTATGCACCGGGCCAAAGTAGGCCTCAAACAAGAGCTCCCGTGGACATCAACAAGACAAGAGTCAGTTGCTGATCCTGCAGAATGAGCTTGGCGAAGCAACCAGCCAAGGTCGCAATGTTGCAAACCCACGTTCCAAGAGCAAATCATCAAAGGCACGATGTTGCAACCTCGCACTCCGCGCACCAACGTTAAAGTCACACCGACAAATTAAACCAGACGCACAGTAGAAAAACAATATTAATTGTGCAGAATTATGCCTCTTTCACGGTCCCTCCCCACGTGATCAAGCCGAACCTGACGAGATGCCAAACCCGGGAGAACAGAGGCGTCTGGATCCCTCGCTACGAGACACTGGCAGATACACTTGAAAGGCTCAATGGACATCTGCAACAGTGGGAACGGTATCCCGTCTAGCTATGAATAAGTCCTCACATTGTCTGCATGTACCCATAGTGAAACATTGTTGCAACTTACAGGTACACCGAGAGCTGGGAACGACGGTGGTCCCAGGCTGGGAAGCTCACGGGCGCACCAATCAGAACATGGGGCTCTTATCACTGACGCCAGCACATTTAGCCAATCCTCAGGAGCCTTCATGTAACAATTTTCATGTATCTAATTGTAGGGACAACCCAGATATACCACCTGACTACACCTTGTCCACTAATATCTTTCTCTATATGTGTGCTATACTAACCCTACCACTCGAACACCCAATTAAGAGTGGCGATAGGTTTTTTGTTAACTTTCTGAAGTGACGCAAGTAGCGCGTCATAATACAGTAAAAAGGGCCTGCGAGCCCCACGATTGTGTGTGTGTCAGGACGAACGCGTGCGCTCCTTGACCCATCCCTGCCGTTTTGTCTAATAAACAGCAGAGTCACCTTGCTCCTTGTGTGCGTCTCATACTCTATCTCATCTTATCTGGGATACACACGGGAGGAGTTGGGGCCTCCCTGCCTGGAGGTCTGCGGACGGTCCGGCCGACCCCGGCAGAATTTCCCCCCCGACAAGTTGGAGGCACTGCTGAGATCTGTTTAAGATCGACTTTTATTTTTACTTTTTCCAGGCACTCCCGTTGCGAGGAGGCCCGGCGGCGCGGCCCCCTCTGCCGTTGCCCCTTCTGAGGACTACAGGACCATCGCGGAGCTGCGAGAAGACCGGACAGCGCAATCCGGATATTGGCCCTCGGGAGCCGGTTGAGAAGTATCCCGCCCGCGGTTGGCGAGTGTCCAGACGTGGTCCAGACGAGGGGAGGTGGCGAGCCGCTTGGAGGGGTGCACGCAGTCGAGCGGCCCTGCATCGAGAGAACTTGGTGAGCATGACACACACAACGAGCAATGCGAAATTGTGAGGGAGGGGGGAGGAAGTAAATAAGGGAGGAGGGAGGTGTTGCACAGGTGCGTGGCAAAGGTTTGACAATATAGTGTTGGCAATGGAATGAAAGGGAGTGAAAAGAGTGCGAGAGCAGTCACGCGAAAGAGGGGGGCGGAGCACGTAACATCACGTGTGGCCGCTCGTAGACACTGATTGGCCTAAATCGCGACTAACGTGTAGGGGTGGGCGTGTGTGGTTTCCTACGATTTGGCATTTATTGATCAATGAGTAGATGAGGTTCCCTATTGTTCGAGCAAGAAACTCGATAGGTAGATGAGGTTTCCTATTGTTCGAGCAAGAAACTCGATAGGTAGATGAGGTTTCCTATTGGTCGAGCAAGAAACTCGATAGGTAGATGACGTTTCCCTGTAGGGGGTAGCTAGTTGCATAGTTGCCAAATACGGAAGATAATTGGCTGGTTAAGCCCTCCTGTTGAGGGGCGTATCACACGCGAGGCGACGCAGCGTGTGCAGTCCGATTATATTATTGATGAGATTACCTTGTTCCAGGAGAGACAGGAAGACAGCTGTAGGGTTAGCGGGGGTAAATTGTAAGTGTATTTTGAAATTAATAATGAGAATGTACTAGCAGCGTAAAGACATCGGTGACGTCACCAGTAGGGATTTTATAGGATATCACGAGCACAAGGAACATTGAGTTTTGAAAGTGGTGGGGAAGAGAAAAATGATGAGGGAGCGGATACGAAGATAAACAATAAACGAGTGGATTGGAAGAGGAGAAGGGGAGAGGGGCATGGCTGAGCACGGAGAACGCCGGCCACGGCAAATGTAAAAGGGGGAGGAGAACGAGGAATAAGGACGACTGTATAAGATCGTCGTAAGGGGTACGCAGTCACAGGGGGCTGCGTGCGCTTCGGCCGCAGGGGGCCGTAGGGGAAGGAATATACAATATAAAATTATACATATATATATTTGTGTTTTATTATTTTTTGTTTTTTTTTAAATTATTATTATTGCATACTTTGTAAAGGATTGTCGTAAGTCCCCACACTTACGGGGCCAGGTAAACAATATAAGGTTGTAAATTGCAAACTGATAGCGAAGGGAGGAGTAACAAGTGGGGCACAACTATGTCATATGGGACAGGGTCGGGAGGGTGGGGGAACACCCTCACTACCCCACTACAACACATACGCACCACACTGCCACCCCATAGGGAGAAATTAATTAAGTACAGCATAGAGTGGACCCAGGGGACGGATAACAAAATGTTAACACCATGGCCGCCTAATGGTAGTTTCGATCCATATGCCCAACATTCATTGCTAAACCATCTGCACAATACATACAAGGGGAAGAAGTTGGCGAGCCATATGGAGGTGTTTAACTTATGGAGGATGTTCCAGGGATCCCGACCAGGACCAAATGGAATGTTTTCTATGGGAGAAACACCGGAAGTAAAGGAGATTATGAAAGAGGGAACGGATGGGGAAAAGGGGTGTGAAAGGAAAAAGAATGCGGAGAATGAAGGAGAGGGAAGAGAAAAGATTGATAAATTAGAAGACATAAAAAAGGAACCGAGCAACGAGATACCCATAACACCGGGAGTGAAAACAGAGGGAGAAGGGTTGTACCCTTTAAGAGAACTAGGAGAAATAGAAGGACAGTTAAGGGCGGCTGAAGGATACTCGAACCCGGCATACAGCCCTCCACCATATGTGGCTCACAGGAAGATAGTGGGGGAGGGGAGGATTGGAGAAGAGCAGATTGTAGAGATAGGACATGATGAGTGGGTAGCTGCACAGATATTATTAAAATTACGGGGTTCACTAACGGGAGAAGAAAGGGAGGCAGTAAAGAGAACAGGCGAGGATAGTACAAGGGAGAGTGAGATGAAGGGGGAGGAGCTACTACGACAACGAGAAGAGATTTTGGAGGAAAAATTGGCAAAGCTAAGGGATGAGCAGAATGAATTACTAACACAGCTTGAGAAGGGGGAAAAAGAGAGAGTGAGGAAAAGGAAAGAGGGTAAAAACGAATTGGACAAATTAAGGGAACGAAATGAGGAACAAAGGATAGAAGATGGAAGGGTAAGAGCAGCAGCAGAAAGGGTGTCAAGAGTAGTGTTGAGAGAAAAAAAGAAGGAAGAAGAGGACAAGGAAAGGGAATTGGAAATATGGAGGAGGAGGGTAGTATCAGAGGCAGCTAAGAAATATGAAGAAGGGAAAGCAATAGAAAGAGAAAGGGTGAAATGGGAAAGAAAGAAAGAAGATGAAAGAATATTGGAACAGATGAGCAACGAAGTAATGGAGGAATTAAAAAGGAAAAGGGAGGAAAATAGTAGGGAAATGGAGGATAGGAGTGAAGGGGAAAGAGGAGGGAGAAATAAGGAGAGTGAAAAATGGGGGGATGTATATAGAAGTAGAGAAGTAGCAACAACATCAACACCAGGGGGAACAGTTGGTAACAAAGGAAGAGGAGAAATGGAGCTAATAGACTTAGAAACAGTAACAGTAAAAGGGAAAAAAACAGAGTGGGGGATACCATCTATGACTGATTTTTGCAGTGAGGAGGAAGAAGGAGTAGAGAGGGTAGGAAGAAAGAGTGAAAGGGAAAGCTTAGATAAGCTGTACCTCACTAGAACAAACATAGACTCGCCATGGATCCGTAAGAGAAGGGAGGAGCTGGAACAAAGTGAGGAGAGGGTGCAACAACTAGTGGAAAAACAAACCCATGAAGCCACACCATCGCCATCTCCATCACGCCCTCCCCCATCGCACCCTACATGCTCAACCACCACACGCACGCTGCGCACAATAAAGCTTGCGCCCTTCATGGACGAAGTGACTCCCTATGCATGCCGGCTTAGAGACCTTCCTAGCCGCAGGCAAGGCAGACAGATAAACATACCCATATTAAACACAGGAGATGACGAAACAAGGGGAAGGGATGGAGAGGTAGGTAGGAGGAGGGGTAGTAAGGAAGAATTTGAAGTGGTAAAGGAAACGGGGGAGGAGGAGGGGTGTGAGGACTCAATATTATGGAACATAAAGGGTGACACAAGACACAACTTAATGCCACTGTTGGAGAGAGGAGGGGTTAGACCGCAGTATGTACCATGGAAGCATACGGATAAAGAAAATATAAAATGTAGGCTCCCATCACTAAGTGGAGGTGCGGGTAAGTGGATATATGAAATGGAAAAACACACCGCAGGGCAGAAACTAGCAGTAGGAGATGTGAAAGGCCTGTTAATATCAATATTAGGGGATAGAGCGGACGACATCTGGAAGAGAGCGGGATTCCATGGGATAACAATAACGAACACATCGCATGATGGGGCGCCATTTGCAAACTGCAGACATGCGCTATGGCAGGCACTGAGAGTACAGTACCCAGACACATCAGACATAGGAGCAATTACTTCCCGTAAGATGCGTGAGAATGAGGATCCTGTTGATTATATACAGGATATTCAAGAGAAGTGGCGCATGGAAACTAGAGAACAATGGGATAAAACACCAGCCATATTTTATCATATACTAGTACAAGGGCTCCCAGAAGGAGTTCAGAAACAACTAAAGAAAGTAGTGGGAATGGAAGTAAAACCATGGCCTGAAATACAGCTGACAACAGTACATCACTGCAGGATATGGCAAGGAAAAATGAAACAAAAGGAAGAGGACAGGAAAACAGAAGAGGCCAAACTAGTACAGAAAAAACTAACTAAATACACAATGGAAGGGGCACTAATAACTGCGCCCACAACAATGGCCCAAAGCCCCACACAAGTAGTGGCTGCACAAGATCCAGCTCTAATAGCACCTCCACAAAGTATAATACAGCAAATGCCGCCACTACAATTACACGCACCAAACGTGGGAGGAGGGTACCCAATGCAAGGAGCTGGGTATTATGGTTATAACAGGGGGAGAGGAGGATTTATGAGAGGGAGAGGATACGGATATAATACCCAACAGCAGGTGGGGGGAGTTGGAAGTTCCTACCCCACAGGGCAACCGGTATACCAGGACAACACAGGGAGCTTCCCATGGCAAAACAGAGAACCACCCGTGTGTTGGAGTTGTGGACTACTAGGACACATGTCACGCACGTGTAGGGTCAGGCCAGGAACACCAGCATGGAATGAGCAGGCACAACCTAGGCCACCACAAGAACAGCAGGGCATACAACAACAGCAATTAACACAACAACAGCCACTGCAGCAACAGCAATTAACACAACAACAGCCACTGCAGCAACAGCAATTAACACAACAACAGCCACTGCAGCAACAGCAATTAACACAACAACAGCCACTGCCACAACAACAAGTAGTGATAACACAACAACCCCAAACTGAACAAACGCAATTGGGTAGGGTGACGGTATTGGGACACAACCCTTACACAGGAAATGGCCAATCATTGTACCCCCAATAGGACAGCCCACAGACGGCCTTGGTGTGTCCCATCCTGTCAGTAACACCTAATAGTGCGGAGGAGCCACGCATAGAGGTAACGATAGGTGACAAAAAGTTATCGTTCCTTGTTGACACCGGGGCAACCCGGTCTTGCATAAGGGAAGGTAAATTTAAGATGTCAGGCGAAGCCATGAACACCCAAGGATTTTCTGGGGCTAAAGGATTGGTTCCTTTTACTGATAACGTTCCCTTATCTATCGGAGATTACGATCTGTCAGTTCCACTCTTGTATTATAGTGCCTCACCAGTAAATATACTGGGGAGGGACATAATGAATAGGTTAAATATGACAATCTCCTTTACAGAGGATGGTATAATTTGCTCTACTCCAGGGATTAACATGCTAGCAGCACGACAGATTATGCAAGCATACTGTGGGCAGACAGCAATTAGGGCGGAACCAGTAGATGGCGAGATATTCCAGTATGGAACAGACATGGCATTTGCATGGATGCCAGGGATAGAAGGGAAAATATGGAGGAGGCCAGCAGCTTATCTGTTCCGACCAGAAACACCTGTTAATGAACAAGAAGGAAAGGTGTTTGCAATAGACATTGAAAGCATTATTACAACAGCTGAGTATATTGCTGTGCACGCCCAAGACAGAGAAGGAAGAGCATGGAGGGCAGTGATAGCACTAGCAGAAGGATGTAGGTTGACCCAGGTGTCAGATGAGGAACTGTTTTCAGAAGAAAAGGAGGAGGGGGAAATGGTGTTCATGATGAGTGTAGAAATATGGTTACGAGTGGCTCACAAACAAATAGCGCAGAAAATTGCTATGGCACTTGAGGCACCTGCATGCACCCCAGTCCCTTTCTTTAAGGAGGATATGTCAAAGGTGCCCAAATCATTATGGACCATTAGCCCTTATGACGTAGGATGCATTAAATGCATAGGGGGTGTACGGATAAAATTGAAAAAAGGTGCAATACTACCAAGAGTAAAACAGTACCCATTGTCAAAAGAGGCAGATGAGGGCATATATGAAACTATAACGGCCCTTATAAACAATGGCATATTGGTCCCCTCAGAATCACCATGTAACACGGCTGTGTACCCAGTGCGCAAGGCTAAAGGGGGGTCTTGGCGCTTCATACAGGACCTAAGGCCCTTGAACAACATAGTGGAAGCAGAATATCCAGTAACAGCAAACCCGGCCACAATATTGTGTGGCATTCCAGCAGAGGCATCACGATTTACAGTAATAGATCTTAAAAATGCATTTTTCTCAATACCATTACACCCCGACTCACAAGATTTAACAAGTTTCACTTACCGAAATACTAAATGGAAACATACCAGGTTACCACAAGGGTATTGTGAATCACCCTCAATTTTCAATAGAGTAATACAGATGGATTTGGGTAACGTTGAGGTGGAAAGCACAGTGTTACAATATGTGGATGACATAATAATTTGCAGTATAAACGAAAGTAAATGCAGAGAGGACTCGTTAAAAATGTTGACTATATTGGCTGAAAAGGGGTATAAGGTAGACATGGAAAAAATACAATACTGTCAGGAACAGGTACTCTACATTGGCCAACTGATATCCCAACATGGAAGAAAGATTGCACCACAAAGAGCAGAGGCCATCTCAAGCACTCCCATGCCACAGACTGTGAGAGAACTGCAGCAATTTCTGGGGTTATGCAACTACTGTAGAGCATGGGTATTTGATTACAGCTCATACATAGGACCCCTGCTTGAGGGGTTGAAGGAAGCAAATAAAGGGGAGAAAAGGTTGGGGTGGACTATGGAAATGAGGGAGGCATTTGACGAATTGAAGGACGGGATATCAACAGCTCCAGTACTGGCATCCCCAGACTATGAGCGACGATTTTTTATATTTTCACATTGCGACTCAGCAGTAATGAAAGCAGTATTGGCCCAAAAAACAAGCATGGGCTATAAACCAGTAGCATTTTATAGCGGTCACTTAGACCCCGTGATGTTAGGCCACTTCCCTTGCGAACAAGGCCTCGCTGCAGCTGCTTTTGCAGTAGAAAAGGCATCAGCAATAACCATGGGGTGTCCAACTACACTGTTTGTGGAACATGCATTATTTGCAATATTGAATAAACCCAAGTCCACACTAACGACACAAAGGGCATCAGGTTATGAGATCATTTTGTCTAGGGCTGAACTAGCGATTGTTAGATGTAGCACTGTTAACCCTGCAAGATTTCTAGCAGAAATAATTGAGGAGGGAGATTACGCCCACGACTGCACCCAACTAAATGAAATATATTCATGTACTAGAAAAGTTGAAGAGAATGCACTAGAGGGAGGTGAGCTTTTGTTTATTGATGGGTCATCAACTATTGATCAAGGAGATGGGATACGGAGAACTGGGGCAGCAGTGGTAAAAATGATGGAGGCTCCGGTGTGTGTGGCTATGAAATGTGTACAGTTACCACAGCATTACTCTGCTCAAGCCGCTGAACTAGTTGCACTAATATTGGCATTGAAAGAAAGTTTTAACAAACGTGTAACAATATATTCCGACAGTGCATATGTTACATCCACTGTCCACTCAGGGCTAACAAAATGGAGGAGAAGAGGGTTTAGGAGAGCTGACGGCACTCCAGTGCAACATGCCCTCTTGTTGGCTGAATTAATTGAAGTAATAAACGACCCCCAAGAGCTAGCCCTAGTAAAATGCACCGCACACACCAATGGTGAAGACCACGTCTCAAAAGGGAATGCAGCAGCAGACGCACATGCGAAATATGCTGCATACTTTGGTGAGATATGGGACCCCACAGACTCACAGAGAGGGAGAGGGAGGGGAATGGCTAGGGAGATGTTAATAAGAGAAGGGTATACCCATCTCCCAGCCACACAGATTATGGAATTACAAGCAGCAGCACCAATGGCCGAAAAGGAAATATGGGTAAAAAGAGGATGTACAATGTCACCAACCGACGCACTATGGCGCCAGAGTGGTACTGGGAAAGTTGTAATACCGTTGGCACTTTTAAATACCGCCCTGAGCCAATTACATCACCCAGCCCATACAGGCAAGGAAATAATTGCAGCACGAATTAGAGATGATTGGTTTTGTCCCGAGTTAAATTCTCATGTGTCAAATTTTATCAGCAATTGTCTCACATGCCAACAGTTTACGGCCGGTCATACCCTAAAAGTGATAAGAGGTACCATACCCCGGCCAGAAGGACCTTTTCGGCACCTCCACATTGACTATGTTGATATGATCAACATATGTCAAGGTAATAGATACATGATTGTAGTAGTATGCCCATTTTCTAGGTGGATTGAAGCAGGGCCCTGTTCACACCCAGATGCATTTAGAGCAGCCAAATTCATAGTAAGGGAGGTCTTCCCCAGGTGGGGAGTGTGCGAAGTATTAAGATCAGACAATGGCCCACATTTCGCAAACGAAATGTTCCAACATATCACAGCCCTGCTGAGCATAAAGCACAAATTTGCATGTGCATATCACCCACAGGCTAACGGTATATGTGAACGCCTAAATGGCTTATTGAAGGAGGCAATTGCAAAGATACAACAAACAACAAAGAAAAGTTGGTTGTATTGCCTTCCGTTAGCCTTGTTCGAACTGAGGAACAGGCCAGGGTCCGACCACCACCTCACCCCACACGAGGTGGTTACTGGACGTCAAATGCGCCTTCCCCTAATGCCAACGTCAAGGGCATTCACTGACCACGAAAGTTCAGCGAGTGTACTAGGTGATGAAATGTATCAATATGTGTCGTCTTTGATTACTAGTGTTGTGTTTGTGTCTCAACAGCTCGAGCGCACGCGGGGCGGGTCCACCAGAGATAAAGAAGAAGGCGCCAGTACAGAATTAGAAAAAGAGAACTTGTGCAAACTAGCCAAAGGTGACCACGTGCTACTTCGCAATTTCAATAGAAAGTGGAACGACAAAAGGTTCACCGGCCCACATCTGGTAGAAGACGTATCAACAAGAGCAGTAAAACTAAAGGATAAGCGTGCTTGGAACCATCTACATGATGTAAAGATATACAAACTGCAGACCCGCCCCAGCGCCAACGACAGGTCCATTGGAACAACAGCAACAACATCCCTGACAGCGGAAGGAAGTTCTACCACAGACAACGACCCAATTGTTCCCTTACCTTCTCACTACCCAGGCACCCCAGAGACAACAACTGACGAAGAAAGGGGTGATCACTACACTGCCCACCCCATGGTCACACGTTCAAAGAGTAAAAATAATTATGCCATCTCCCCCCCCGCCCATTAATTGCAAAGGACAGTTGTAACTTAAACTGAAAGACATTGGCCGCACAAATACACATGTAAACACGTGAATGTTCTCTTTTTTCTCTCGCACATACAGGAACTGCGTATTATTGTATTATTAAGTAGAAAGCTAACTAACAAAGTCCAATGTCCAGGCGTAGATGGTACTCCCAGACGATAACTACCCAGAAGAATTGTCACACCAATTTGTATACGAAATAAAAAGACCAACATACCTAAAAAGAAGAAGGGTACGTGTTTACTACACAGCCTTCCTCCTGGCCATAGAATATTACATGCCCCACCTCCGCCCATACTTGCCGGTCTTAAGAGACCAATCACTTAGAGTAGCGTGGGAGCAGCTCTTCGCCTGGGCACTGAATGACTATTTGATAGGGAGAGCTTAAACAAAACAAAACTAACATTTAAAAACGAGCATTTCTGAGAATTTTTAGGCGGGCAACTTTAACGTCGCAAGAATAAGCTGCCAGGACTGCAGCAAGGTAAGAGCAAAATGCCGGTGAGATTAGCAATTGTAATAAAAATAATAGGGATTTTGATGATCACCGGATTTTTGGCTGCTTCTGTATGGCAGTATAGCTGTGCTATCAATTTTGTTGCTGCACCCAAACCTAATATACCCCCGTTCCTTGCTGCAACAGGTGTTACGTCAGGTGGTAGTAGTAACATTGCACCAAAGAAAAATAGAGTTAAACGCAGCACATACTCAGACAATAAAGGTATTGATAATTATGTACAAGATTCAGCACACGTCACAAACAACATATGGTACCAACACATGACCCGCATTGGTAAGCAGACAACTGAGGATAGCTGCTACGTCTGCTCATTAATACCATACGCCATGAGTGCTTCACGAACATTTGTTGCCACAGAAATAAATGAGAAGATAGCGCAGTGCATAATATACTTGGCACTGTTCCAGACGAAAGGAAGATTCCAAGGAACTGTAGTGCACATGACATGGAAAACACGAGACTCATACCCATATGAAAACAACTTCCTCAAGACCTACTTGAGTTATCACAAGACCAGTTTACATGCTGAAGCATTCAAATATATAACAAGTGGCCCTGCAAAAGGAGAAACACAGAAAGTAACACTGCAGTATCTACCATGTGATTGGTACGCCACTGAAGTTCCGGGTAAACAAGGATGCTGGGAGAGGCCGCTACTGACAATAACAGGAAAGGTGTATCTGGATAACAGCTGGGAGATAGGAGTGATTGGCAGCAACATGGTAACAAAAGAAACTATCTCAACCATCGAGACACACAATCACCGATGTTGGACGACGTGGATCAAGTATGTACCAATGCTCACGTGGGTAGAAGAAGATGAAGACCCAATAACGATACTACCATTGACTGCGCCCAAGGTATGTTACCAGCATAAAGGAGAGGTGGACGTAGGATATAACACCAATTGCGCAAGTGTGACGGAGTTACCTGAGGGGGGAGCGGGAACAGCAGTAATAATGGACCATTATTGGGCCTGTGGAGAAAAGGCATACCATACACTGCCTCCCCTGTGGAATGGTGTATGCACAATGGTACACGTCAATGTACCATCACTAGTGGTACCTAAGAAGCACGTCGATGTGGCGAAATTTCCTAGAATGAATGAAGGGGATAAGAGAAGAAAGAGATCTGCACCACTCCAGGAGGAGCAAGGGAACAGGACCAACAGCAATGACACTGTCCTAAATAGAAGAAAAAGACAAGGAGAGCCGCTGACAGGAAATTACCTGTGGGGAAGGTCGGAAACGGCACTAACATCAATACCGCCAGAACACAGACTATTCAGCAGAGCAGCAATGTTCTTCTCCTCAATAATACACCCGGGGTTACAGGCTTACGCAAACGCAAAATGGCTCCAAATAACTAGATGGGAACTAATGATGACCATCAATTCTACAGTAAATGGGTTCAACGCAATAAAAGAGGAGCTGCGAGCTGTAAGGATGGTAGCACTACAGAACAGATATGTATTGGACCTTCTCACAGCAATGGAAGGAGGAGTTTGTGCAAAGATAGGACAATCATGCTGCACGTTCATACCTGCCAATGATGCTGACAATGGTACACTGACAGAAGCAGTTTCGCAATTAGCTCAGATGCACTCCAAAATGACGGATGAAAGCAATGGTGTGAACAAGGATGAGAGCTGGTTTTCACTATTATGGTCGTGGATGCCATCCTGGCTGTCAGATGGACTGAAAATAATAGTGGGCTGTACTATATTGGCTGGAGCTACCCTGATCATAATTAGATTTTGGAAGGCACGAAAGGCACGCACTACTGACGAGTTGCTGGAAATGGTGGGAATGCACCCCTTGATGCCAGCAGATGACGGCCAGCATACAGGTGTAATAATACAGGAAAGGGAGAAGCTGCGCACCCAAATAATTACCAACCATCTAGACCCACCATCAGTAAAGACCGAGAACCCAAGAAACCCCAGGAGCTACATAGGAAGATGGGTATACTGTACTCCTGGGGGTACCTGTGAATATATGTATTGGTCCTTTGAAGATCATGTAAATCACTATGGACATCTCGGAGGAATAACTAAGATATGGCGAGTAAGAGGAGATAACGAGAAGGATATGTTTGTGATCGACAAGTCGACCAGAGGGGGGACTGAAGTGGGAGAATGGAAAACCAGGCTCCCGTCCTTCACCTCTCGCGCTTGGCCTAGAGGGTCACGACCCAAACACCCGCCACGAGAAGAGTTTGCCCATTTACCAGACGACCAGATACCCTGGTACAGGAACATACGGATGTGTCCATCTGCTTGCCCAGCAGCCCGCACTGGCCATGCCGACACCTGCGGCGCGGATCAACTAGACTAAAATCTACACGTCGTTAGAGATGCCATGACGACCTAGACAACGGGAAGCACATCTGTACAAATATACACACTGGACATTCCCACACCAACCTACACGAAGAATATACTCAGTGCTATGACGTAGGCGACAGGCATATTCACGGACGTGCATCTTTATTATTTTTATATAGGCTTTCAGAATGCGGAAACGCAAGACGCGTCATGAACTTTTTACTAGCTTGCTCACGCTTCTCTTTGAAACCAGTTACCACCATGAGAAATATAATAAAGACAATACTGATTATGGAATTATATGCTCCTATAACCTAAAGCACCTGTGCACCAAACGGACAATTTATGCACCGGGCCAAAGTGGGCCTCAAACAAGAGCTCCCGTGGACATCAACAAGACAAGAGTCAGTTGCTGATCCTGCAGAATGAGCTTGGCGAAGCAACCAGCCAAGGTCGCAATGTTGCAAACCCACGTTCCAAGAGCAAATCATCAAAGGCACGATGTTGCAACCTCGCACTCCGCGCACCAACGTTAAAGTCACACCGACAAATTAAACCAGACACACAGTAGAAAAACAATATTAATTGTGCAGAATTATGCCTCTTTCACGGTCCCTCCCCACGTGATCAAGCCGAACCTGACGAGATGCCAAACCCGGGAGAACAGAGGCGTCTGGATCCCTCGCTACGAGACACTGGTAGATACACTTGAAAGGCTCAATGGACATCTGCAACAGTGGGAACGGTATCCCGTCTAGCTATGAATAAGTCCTCACATTGTCTGCATGTACCCATAGTGAAACATTGTTGCAATTTACAGGTACACCGAGAGCTGGGAACGACGGTGGTCCCAGGCTGGGAAGCTCACGGGCGCACCAATCAGAACATGGGGCTCTTATCACTGACGCCAGCACATTTAGCCAATCCTCAGGAGCCTTCATGTAACAATTTTCATGTATCTAATTGTAGGGACAACCCAGATATACCACCTGACTACACCTTGTCCACTAATATCTTTCTCTATATGTGTGCTATACTAACCCTACCACTCGAACACCCAATTAAGAGTGGCGATAGGTTTTTTGTTAACTTTCTGAAGTGACGCAAGTAGCGCGTCATAATACAGTAAAAAGGGCCTGCGAGCCCCACGATTGTGTGTGTGTCAGGACGAACGCGTGCGCTCCTTGACCCATCCCTGCCGTTTTGTCTAATAAACAGCAGAGTCACCTTGCTCCTTGTGTGCGTCTCATACTCTATCTCATCTTATCTGGGATACACACGGGAGGAGTTGGGGCCTCCCTGCCTGGAGGTCTGCGGACGGTCCGGCCGACCCCGGCAGAATTTCCCCCCCGACAGAAGGATGGAAGCGTGCAGATATATTCAATGTCTAGGCAGCTTGGGGAGATTGATATGGGTGAGTCTGCTCAGTGGAAGGATGGAAGCTTGCTGGTATATTCACTGTCTGGGCAGCATGAGGGGAGAGCGATATGGGTGAGTCCGCTCAGGGGAAGGATGGAAGCTTGCAGGTATATTCACTGTCTGGGCAGCTTGGGGGAAGGGTATATGGGTGAGTCTGCTCAGGGGAAGGATGGAATCCTGCAGGTATATTCACTGTCTGAGCAGCTTGGGGAGAGAGGTATATGGGTGAGTCTGCTCAGGGGAAGGATGGAAGCTTGCTGGTATATGCACTGTATGGGACAGCTTGGGGGGAGAGGTATGTTGGTGAGTCCGCTCAGGGGAAAGATGGAAGCTTGCAGGTATATTCACTGCCTGGGGTGGCTTGCAGGGGTGGGTGGGAGTGGGGAATGGGTGAGTCTGCTCAGAGGAAGGGTGGAAGCTTGCAGGTATATTCACTGTCTGTGCAGCTTGGGGGAGAGGGATGTGGGTGAGTCGGCTCAGGGAAAGGATGGAAGCTTGCAGGTATATTCACTGTCTGGGCAGCTTGGGGGAGAGTGATATGGGTTAGTCTGCTCAGAGGAAGGATGGAAGCTTGCAGGCATAATCACTGTCTGGGGCAGCTTGGGGGAGGGGTATATGGGTGAGTCTGCTCAGGGGAAGGATGGAAGCTTGCAGGTATATTCACTGTCTGGGCAGCTTTGGGGGAGGGGGATATGGGTGAGTCTGCTCAGGGGAAGGATGGAAGCTTGCAGGTATATTCATTGTCGGACAGCTTGGGGGTATAGGGATGTAGGTGAGTCTGCTCAGGGGAAGGATGGAAGCTTGCAAGTATATTCACGGTTTGTGGCATTTTGGGGGCAGGGGTGGGGTGAGTTTGCTTAGGAGAAGTATGGAAGCTTGCAGGTATATTCACTGTCTGTGCAGTTTGGGGGAGATTGATATGGGTGAGTCTGTGAAGGGGAAGGATGGAAGCTTGCAGATATATTCACTGCCTGAGGCAGCCTGGGGGTTGAGGGATGTGGGTGAGTCTGCTGAGGGGAAGGATGGAAGCTCGCAGGTATATTCACTGTCTGGGGCAGCTTGGGGGAGAGGGATATGGGTGAGTCTGCTGAGGGGAAGGATGGAAGGTTACAGGTATATTCACTGCCTGGGGAAGCTTGGGGAAGAGTAATATGGGTGAGTCTGCTCAGGGGAAGGATGGAAGCTTACAGATATATTCACTGTCTGGGGCAGCTTGGGGAGAGAGAGATGTGGGTGAGTCTGCTCAGGGGAAGGATGGAAGCTTGCAGGTATATTCATTGTCTGGGCAGCTTGGGGGTAGAAGTGTGTGGGTGAGTCTGCTCAGGAGAAGGATGGAATGTTGCAAGTATATTCACTGTCCGTGGCATTTTGGGGGCAGGGGTGGGGTGAGTCTGCCTAGGAGAAGTATGGAAGCTTGCAGGTATATTCACTGTCTGGGCAGCTTGGGGGGAGAGGTATGTGGGTGAGTCCGCTCAGGGGAAGGATGGAAGCTTGCAGGTATATTCACTGTCTGGGGCGGCTTGCAGGGGTGGGTGGGAGTGGTGAATGGGTGAGTCTGCTCAGAGGAAGGATGGAAGCGTGCAGATATATTCAATGTCTTGGCAGCGTGGGGAGATTGATATGGGTGAGTCTGCTCAGTGGAAGGATGGAAGCTTGCAGGTATAATCACTGTCTGGGGCAGCTTGGGGGAGTGGTATATGGGTGAGTCTGCTCAGGGGAAGGATGGAAGCTTGCAGGTATAATCACTGTCTGGGGCAGCTTGGGGGAGGGTATATGGGTGAGTCTGCTCAGGGGAAGGATGGAAGCTTGCAGGTATAATCACTGTCTGGGGCAGCTTGGGGGAGGGGTATATGGGTGAGTCTGCTCAGGGGAAGGATGGAAGCTTGCAGGTATATTCACTGTCTGGGCAGCTTGGGGGAGGGGTATATGGGTGAGTCTGCTCAGGGGAAGGATGGAAGCTTGCAGGTATAATCACTGTCTGGGGCAGCTTGGGGGAGTGGTATATGGGTGAGTCTGCTCAGGGGAAGGATGGAAGCTTGCAGGTATATTCACTGCCTGGGGCAGCTTGGGGGAGAGGGATATGGGTGAGTCTGCTGAGGGGAAGGATGGAAGCTTGCAGGTATATTCACTGCCTGGGTCTGCTTGGGGGACTGGGATATGAGTGAGTCTGCTCAGGGGAAGGATGGAAGCTTGCAGGTATATTCACTGTCTGGGGCAGCATGGGGAAGAGTACTATGGATGAGTCTGCTCAGGGGAACGGTGGAAGCTTGCAGATGTATTCATTGTCTGGGCAGCTTGGGGGTAGAGGTGTGTGGGTGAGTCTGCTCAGGAGAAGGATGGAAGCTTGCAAGTATATTCACTGTCCGTGGCATTTTGGGGGCAGGGGTGGGGTGAGTCTGCCTAGGAGAAGTATGGAAGCTTGCAGGTATATTCACTGTCTGGGCAGCTTGGGGGGAGAGGTATGAGGGTGAGTCCGCTCAGGGGAAGGATGGAAGCTTGCAGGTATATTCACTGTCTGGGGCGGCTTGCAGGGGTGGGTGGGAGTGGGGAATGGGTGAGTCTGCTCAGAGGAAGGATGGAAGCGTGCAGATATATTCAATGTCTTGGCAGCTTGGGGAGATTGATATGGGTGAGTCCGCTCAGTGGAAGGATGGAAGCTTGCAGGTATAATCACTGTCTGGGGCAGCTTGGGGGAGGGGTATATGGGTGAGTCTGCTCAGGGGAAGGATGGAAGCTTGCAGGTATAATCACTGTCTGGGGCAGCTTGGGAGAGGGTATATGGGTGAGTCTGCTCAGGGGAAGGATGGAAGCTTGCAGGTATAATCACTGTCTGGGGCAGCTTGGGGGAGGGGTATATGGGTGAGTCTGCTCAGGGGAAGGATGGAAGCTTGCAGGTATAATCACTGTCTGGGGCAGCTTGGGGGAGGGGTATATGGGTTAGTCTGCTCAGGGGAAGGATGGAAGCTCGCAGACATATTCACTGTCTGGGCAGCTTGGGGAGAGAGGGATATGGGTGAGTCTGCTCAGGGGAAGGATGGAAGCTTACAGGTATATTCACTGCCTTGGGCAGCTTGAGGGAGAGGGATATGGGTGAGTCTGCTGAGGGGAAGGATGGAAGCTTGCAGGTATATTCGCTGTCTGGGGCTGCTTGGGGGGAGTGGGATATGGGTGATTCTGCTCAGGGGAAGGATGGGGCAGCTTGGGGAAGAGTAATATGGATGAGTCTGCTCAGGGGAAGGGTGGAAGTTTGCTGGTATATTCACTGTTTGGGACAGCTTGGGGGAGAGGTATGTGGGTGAGTCTGCTCAGGAGAAGGATGGAAGCATGCAAGTATATTCACTGTCCATGGCATTTTGGGGGCAGGGGTGGGGTGAGTCTGCTTAGGAGAAGTATGGAAGCTTGCAGGTATATTCACTGTCTGTGAAGCTTGGGGAGAGTGATATGGGTGAGTCTGTGAAGGGGAAGTATGGAAGCCTGCCTGAGGCAGCCTGGGGGTTGAGGGATGTGGGTGAGTCTGCTGAGGGGAAGGATGGAAGCTTGCAGGTATATTCACTGTCCGGGGCAGCTTGGGGATTGAGGGATGTGGGTGAGTCTGCTGAGGGGAAGGATTGAAGCTTGCAGGTATATTAACTGTCTGGGGCAGCTTGGGGGGAGAGGGATATGGGTGAGTCTGCTGAGGGGAAGGATGGAAGCTTACAGGTATATTCACTGCCTGGGGCAGCTTGAGGGAGAGGGATATGGGTGAGTCTGCTCAGGGGAAGGATGGAAGCTTCCAGGTATATTCACTGTCTGGTGCCGCTTGGGGAAGAGTAATATGGGTGAGTCTGCTCAGGGGAAGGATGGAAGCTTGCAGGTATATTCATTGTCTGAGCAGCTTGAGGGTAGAGGGATGTGGGTGAGTCTGCTCAGGGGAAGGCTGGAAACTTGCAGGTATATTCATTGTCTGAGCCGCTTGAGGGTAGAGGGATGTGGGTGAGTCTGGTCAGGGGAAGGATGGAAGCTTGCAAGTATATTTACTGTCTGGGGCAGCTTGGGGAGAGAGGGATGTGGGTGAATCTGCTCAGGGGAAGGATGGAAGCTTGCAGGTATATTCATTGTCTGGGCAGCTTGGGGAGAGAGGTATGTGGGTGAGTCTGCTCAGGAGAAGGATGGAAGCTTGCAAGTATATTCACTGTCCGTGGCATTTTGGGGGCAGGGGTGGGGTGAGTCTGCTTAGGAGAAGTATGGAAGCTTGCAGGTATATTCACTGTCTGTGCAGCTTGGGGGAGAGTGATATGGGTGAGTCTGCTCAGGGGAAGGATGGAAGATTACAGGTATATTCACTGCCTGGGGCAGCTTGGGGGAGAGGGATATGGGTGAGTCTGCTGAGGGGAAGGATAGAAGCTTGCAGGTATATTCACTGTCTGGTGCTGCATGGGGGAGTGGGATATGAGTGAGTCTGCTCAGGGGAAGGATGGAATCTTGCAGGTATATTCACTGTCTGGGGCAGCCTGGGGGTTGAGGGATGTGGGTGAGTCTGCTCAGGGGAGGCCTGGAAGCTTGCAGGTATATTCATTGTCCGGGCAGCTTGGGGGTAGAGGTATGTGGGTGAGTCTGCTCAGGAGAACAATGGAAGCATGCAGGTATATTCACTGTCCGTGGCATTTTGGGGGCAAGGGTGGGGTGTGTCTGCTTAGGAGAAGTATGGAAGCTTGCAGGTATTTTCACTGTCTGTGTAGCTTGGGGGAGAGTGATATGGGTGAGTCTGTGAAGGGGAAGGATGGAAGCTTGCAGATATATTCACTGCCTGAGGCAGCCTGGGGGTTGAGGGATGTGGGTGAGTCTGCTGAGGGGAAGGCTTGAAGCTTGCAGGTATATTCACTGTCTGGGGCAGCTTGGGGGGAGATTGATATGGGTGAGTCTGCTGAGGGGAAGGATGGAAGCTTACAGGTATATTCACTGCCTGGGGCAGCTTGAGGGAGAGGGATATGGGTGAGTCTGCTCAGGAGAACAATGGAAGCATGCAGGTATATTCACTGTCCGTGGCATTTTGGGGGCAGGGGTGGGGTGTGTCTGCTTAGGAGAAGTATGGAAGCTTGCAGGTATATTCACTGTCTGTGAAGCTTGGGGGAGAGTGATATGGGTGAGTCTGTGAAGGGGAAGGATGGAAGCTTGCAGATATATTCACTGCCTGAGGCAGCCTGGGGGTTGAGGGATGTGGGTGAGTCTGCTGAGGGGAAGGCTTGAAGCTTGCAGGTATATTCACTGTCTGGGCAGCTTGGGGGGAGAGGGATATGGGTGAGTCTGCTGAGGGGAATGTTGGAAGCTTACAGGTATATTCACTGCCTGGGGCAGTTTGAGGGAGAGGGATATGGGTGAGTCTGCTGAGGGGAAGGATGGAAGCTTCCAGGTATATTCACTGTCTGGGGCTGCTTGGGGGGAGTGGGATATGGGTGAGTCTGCTCAGGGGAAGGATGGAAGCTTGCAGGTATATTCACTGTCTGGTGCCGCTTGGGGAAGAGTAATATGGGTGAGTCTGCTCAGGGGAAGGATGGAAGCTTGCAGATATATTCACTGCCTGGGGCAGCCTGGGGGTTGAGGGATGTGGGTGAGTCTGCTCAGGGGAAGGCTGGAAGCTTGCAGGTATATTCATTGTCTGAGAAGCTTGAGGGTAGAGGGATGTGGGTGAGTCTGGTCAGGGGAAGGATGGAAGCTTGCAAGTATATTCACTGTCTGGGGCAGCTTGGGGAGAGAGGGATGTGGGTGAGTCTGCTCAGGGGAAGGATGGAAGCTTGCAGGTATATTCATTGTCTGGGCAGCTTGTGGGTAGAGGTATGTGGGTGAGTCGGCTCAGGAGAAGGATGAAAGCTTGCAAGTATATTCACTGCCCGTGGCATTTTGGTGGCAGGGGTGGGGTGAGTCTGCTTAGGAGAAGTATGGAAGATTGCAGGTATATTCACTGTCTGTGCAGCTTGGGGGAGAGTGATATGGGTGAGTCTGTGAAGGGGAAGGATGGAAGCTTGCAGGTATATTCACTGTCTGAGCAGCTTGGGGGGAGAGGTATGTGGGTGAGTCCGCTCAGGGGAAGGATGGAAGCTTTCAGGTATATTCACTGCCTGGGGCGGCTTGCCGGGGTGGGTGGGAGTGGGGAATGGGTGAGTCTGCTCAGAGGAAGGATGGAAGCGTGCAGATATATTCAATGTCTAGGCAGCTTGGGGAGATTGATATGGGTGAGTCTGCTCAGTGGAAGGATGGAAGCTTGCTGGTATATTCACTGTCTGGGCAGCATGAGGGGAGAGCGATATGGGTGAGTCTGCTCAGGGGAAGGATGGAAGCTTGCAGGTATATTCACTGTCTGGGCAGCTTGGGGGAGAGTGATATGGGTGAGTCTGCTCAGGGGAAGGATGGAAGCTTGCTGGTATATTCACTGTCTGGGCACCATGAGGGGAGAGCGATATGGGTGAGTCTGCTCAGGGGAAGGATGGAAGCTTGCAGATATATTCACTGTCTGGGCAGCTTGGGGAGGGGTATATGGGTGAGTCTGCTCAGGGGAAGGATGGAATCCTGCAGGTATATTCACTGTCTGAGCAGCTTGGGGAGAGAGGTATATGGGTGAGTCTGCTCAGGGGAAGGATGGAAGCTTGCTGGTATATGCACTGTATGGGGCAGCTTGGGGGGAGAGGTATGTGGGTGAGTCCGCTCAGGGGAAGGATGGAAGCTTGCAGGTATATTCACTGCCTGGGGTGGCTTGCAGGGGTGGGTGGGAGTGGGGAATGGGTGAGTCTGCTCAGAGGAAGTATGGAAGCTTGCAGGTATATTCACTGTCTGTGCAGCTTGGGGGAGAGGGATGTGGGTGAGTCTGCTCAGGGAAAGGATGGAAGCTTGCAGGTATATTCACTGTCTGGGCAGCTTGGGGGAGAGTGATATGGGTTAGTCTGCTCAGAGGAAGGATGGAAGCTTGCAGGCATAATCACTGTCTGGGGCAGCTTGGGGGAGGGGTATATGGGTGAGTCTGCTCAGGGGAAGGATGGAAGCTTGCAGGTATATTCACTGTCTGGGCAGGCTGGGGAGAGAGGGATATGGGTGAGTCTGCTCATGGGGAAGGATGGAAGCTTGCTGGTATATGCACTGTATTGGGCAGCTTTGGGGGAGGGGGATATGTGTGAGTCTGCTCAGGAGAAGGATGGAAGCTTGCAGGTATATTCACTGCCTGGGGCAGCTTAGGGGGAGAGGCATATGGGTGAGTCTGCTCAGGGGAAGGATGGAAACTTGCAGGTATATTCACTGTCTGGGGCAGCTTGGGGGGAAAGGGATATGGGTGAGTCTGCTGAGGAGAAGGATGGAAGCTTGCAGGTATATTCACTGTCTGGGGCACCTTGAGGGAGAGGGATATGGGTGAATCTGCTGAGGGGAAGGATGGAGGCTTGCAGGTATATTCACTGTCTGGGGCAGCTTTGGGGAGAGGTATATGGGTGAGTCTGCTGAGGGGACGGATGGAAGCTTACAGGTATATTCACTGCCTGGGGAAGCTTGAGGGAGAGGGATATGGGTGAATCTGCTGAGGGGAAGGATGGAAGCTTGCAGGTATATTCACTGTCTGGGGCTGCTTGGGGGGAGTGGGCTATGGGTGAGTCTGCTCAGGGGAAGGATGGAAGCTTGCAGGTATATTCACTGTCTGGGGCAGCTTGGGGAAGAGTAATATGGGTGAGTCTGCTCAGGGGAAGGATGGAATCTTGCAGATATATTCACTGCCTGGGGCAGCCTGGGGGTTGAGGGATGTGGGTGAGTCTGCTCAGGGCAAGGCTGGAAGCTTGCAGGTATATTCATTGTCTGGACAGCTTGGGGGTATAGGGATGTGGGTGAGTCTGCTGAGGGGAAGGATGGAAGCTTACAGGTATATTCACTGCCTGGGGCAGCTTGAGGGAGAGGGATATGGGTGGGTCTGCTCAGGAGAACAATGGAAGCATGCAGGTATATTCATTGTCTGGGCAGATTGGGGGAGAGGTATGTGGGTGAGTCAGCTCAGTGGAAGGATGGAAGCTTGCAGGTATATTCACTGCCTGGGGCGGCTTGCAGGGGTGGTGGGGAGTGGGGAATGGGTGATTCTGCTCAGAGGAAGGATGGAAGCGTGCAGATATGTTAAATGTCTAAGCAGCTTGGGGAGATTGATATGGGTGAGTCTGCTCAGTGGAAGGATGGAAGCTTGCAGGTATATTCACTGTCTGGGCAGCTTGCGGGGAGAGGGATGTGGGTGAGTCTGCTCAGGGGAAGGATGAAAACTTGCTGGTATATGCACTGTGTGGGGCAGCTTGGGGTAGAGGGATGTGGGTGAGTCTGCTCAGGGGATGGATGGAAGCTTGCTGGTATATTCCCTCTGTAGCAGCTTGGCAGGAGAGGGATATGGGTGAGTCTGCCCAGAGGAAGGATGGAAGCTTGCAAGTATATTCACTGTCTGGGGCAGCTTGGTGGGAGCATGATATGGGTGAGTCTGCTCAGGGGAAGGATGGAAGATGGAAGCTTGCTTTTATATTCACTGTCTGGGCAGCTTGGGGGGGGGGGGTGATATGGCTGAGTTTGCTCAGGGGAAGGATGGAAGCTTGCTGGTATATTCACTGTCTGGGCAGCTTTGGGGGTGAGGGTTATGGGTGAGTCTGCTCAGGGTAAGGATGGAAGCTTGCAGGTATAATCACTGTCTGGGGCACCTTGGGGGAGGGGTACATGGGTGAGTCTGCTCAGGGGAAGGATGGAAGGCTGCTGTTATATTCACTGTCTGGGCAGCTTGGGGGGAGAGAGATATGGGTGAGTCTGCTCAGGGAAAGGATGGAAGCTTGCAGATATGTTCACTGTCTGGGGCAGCTTGGGGGAGGGGTATACAGGTGAGTCTGCTCAGGGGAAGGATGGAAGCCTGCAGGTATAATCACTGTCTGGGGCAGCTTGGGGAAGGGTTATATGGGTGAGTCTGCTCAGGGGAAGGCTGGAAGCTTGCAGATATATTCACTGTCTGGGGCAGCTTGGGGGAGGGTTATACAGGTGAGTCTGCTCAGGGGAAGGATGGAAGCCTGCAGGTATAATCACTGTCTGGGCAGCTTGGAGGGAGAGGAATGTGGGCGAGTCTGCTCAGGGGATGGATGGAAGCTTGCTGGTATATTCCCTCTCTGTAGCAGCTTGGCAGGAGAGGGATATGGGTGAGTCTGCTCAGGGGAAGGATGGAAGCTTGCAGGTATATTCACTGTCTGGGGCAGCTTAGGGGGAGAGGCATATGGGTGAGTCTGCTCAGGGGAAGGATGGAAGCTTGCAGGTATATTCACTGTCTGGGCAGCTTGGTGGAGAGGGATATGGGTGAGTCTGCTCAGGGGAAGGATGGAAGCTTTCAGGTATATTCACTGTCTGGGGCAGTTTGGGGGGAGCAGGATATGGGTGAGTCTGCTCAGGGGAAGGATGGAAGCTTGCTGGTATATTCACTGCCTGGGCAGCATGAGGGGAGAGCGATATGGGTGAGTCTGCTCAGGGGAAGGATGGAAGCTTGCAGGTATATTCACTATCTGGGCAGCTTGGGGGAGAGGGATATGGGTGAGTCCGCTCAGGGGAAGGATGGAAGCTTGCTGGTATATTCACTGTCTGGACAGCTTGGGGGGAGAGTGATATGGGTGAGTTTGCTCAGGGGAAGGATGGAAGCTTGCTGGTATATTCACTGTCTGGGCAGCTTGGGGGGAGAGGGTTATGGGTGAGTTTGCTCAGGGTAAGGATGGAAGCTTGCAGGTATAATCACTGTCTGGGGCACCTCGGGGGAGGGGTACATGGGTGAGTCTGCTCAGTGGAAGGATGGAAGGCTGCTGTTATATTCACTGCCTGGGCAGCTTGGGGGGAGAGAGATATGGGTGAGTCTGCTCAGGGAAAGGATGGAAGCTTGCAGATATATTCACTGTCTGGGGCAGCTTGGGGGAGGGGTATACGGGTGAGTCTGCTCAGGGGAAGGATGGAAGCCTGCAGGTATAATCACTGTCTAGGGCAGCTTGGGGAATGGGTATATGGGTGAGTCTGCTCAGGGGAAGGATGGAAGCCTGCTGTTATATTCACTGTCTGGGCAGCTTGTGGGGAGAGTGATATGGGTGAGTTTGCTCAGGGGAAAGATGGAAGCTTGCAGGTATATTCACTGTCTGGGGCAGCTTGTGGGGAGAGTGATATGGGTGAGTCTGCTCAGGGGAAGGATGGAAGTTTGCTGGTATATTCACTGTTTGGGACAGCTTGGGGGAGAGGGATGTGGGTGAGTATGCTCAGGGGAAGGATGGAAGCTTGCAAGTATATTAACTGTCTGGGGCAGCTTGTGGGGAGAGTGATATGGGTGAGTCTGCTCAGGGGAAGGATGGAAGCTTGCTGGTATATGCACTGTGTGGGGCAGCTTGGGGGGCAGAGGTTATGGGTCAGTCTTCTCAGGGGAAGGATGGAAGCTTGCTCATATATTCATAGTCTGGGCAGCTTGGGGGAGGGTGATATGGTTGAGTCTGCTCAGGCAAAGGATGGAAGCTTGGTTTGCAGGTAAATACACAGTCTGGGCAGCCTGGGGGAGTGGGGTATGGGTGAGTCGGTGCAGGGGAAGATCGAAGCTTGCAGGTATATTCCCTGTCTGGGCAGCTTGGGGGAGAGTGATCTGGGTGAGTCTGCACAGGGGGAGAGGGAAGCTTGCAGGTATATATTCACTGTCTTGATGAGATTTCGAGCGTGAACTACTGCCACAGCACCTTCAAAGCCATCAAGGTACCTTATTATTCCAAGATGGCCGCCTACTTGCCATTGTATGTATCTAGTGCCTAACCCGACCCATGCACTAGGTCCTGATAGGCTGCCCTGCCTACTTTCGACCGGATTGGTCACCGGCAGGCGGAGCCAGCCCACTTCGTCCAAGGCCCACAGAGACAAGGCTAGTGCCTGTTTCATGCTTGTTTGCGTCTGTGTTCGCCATCTGTCAGAACCCCTGCCTGCCACACGCCAGGTAACTTCTAAGCCCTCATAACACTAACACTGAGGCGCAACATTGAGGCGCATGTCCTTCTGTCTTCTACTATTACGCTTGCTTGCGGTACATCAGAAAACGGACGATAGAGTGCCATAACTCTGCTTACTGCTGGTTTGTTTGACAAACTGCATTAGACTGCCTGTCCAGCAAACGGCATTTAGATCATCTGAAACGGCCTGGTCTAACGGTCACATCAGTAAACTGTACCCCGAGTAACCATGACTCTACTCTGCAGCCTTACAACTGCACTCAGATTGCTGTCACCTGCTTGACTCTTAGCCACACTAGCCACTGCTTTAACATATTGCACCTAGAGTACCCCAGACTCTGCTTGTCTTTTTAAAACTGATTCCAGACTGGCTCTTAGTAACTGCATTTGGACTGCTGTAACCTGCCTGACCACTGCCTCTTTGCTGCATATATATCACCTTGTAGCCCTGGCTGCCAAAAATCGAATTTAGATGACCCTTTGCTTGTGTATACTGCAATTGACCGTATTTTTTGCCCTGGTTGCTATAAATTGAACTTAGATGACCCATTGCTTGTGCATACTGCAATTGACCCCACTCTCAGACTCTGTATGTCACTGCAGTCCTACAACACAAACGTACTGAACCGCATTTTGTGCTGTACATTGTACCCTCCAGCCACCAATGCTGTAGGCCCTTCTTGTGCTTTCCACTCACTAGTGCTTTAGGCCTCCTGTGACAAAATCGAAACTAGATATCAGTATGCTTGAACACCATCACTGCATCTCTACAATTTAAATGCACTAAATGTACTAAATGTAGGCTCACTGTACTTCCCAGTCATCAGTGTCTTAGGCCTTTTTTCCGCTATCCAGTCACTAGTGTTTGAAGCCTGATGTGCCAAAATCACATCTAGATGTCAGTATGTTTGAATACCCTTACTGCATTTCCACAATTCACTGCACTTCCCAGTCATTAACAATTTAGGCATACTACAGAACGTATCTACTACCCAGACTAAATATCTAGACGCCAGCACACAGTATGCTCCTGGTATAGACAGAAAATGTCCCCTACATGCCTCATTAAAGTCACCCTGTCCCTAATACTCATCACCGCTATATCTAGCATAATGGCCTTTACTCTCAAAACCTGCCCCCCTAAGGAGAGAAACCTGAGACTCAGGTCCAGACTACCCAGTATCTGTGAACCTGTAAGTAACCACCCGAATAATGCCAATAGACGTACTAATACCCAACCAAAAAACTCGATCAGTCAAGCAATCCACTGATACCGGCGCTCATACCTTTACTAAAACTCGCACAACCTTAGATACCTTACCACCTAAAAATTGTCAAAATACCAAATCTAATAGCTCTCTCACGCTAATAGGATCCCTCATTACCGCGAGATCAGCAGTGGCCCACGCCGCAGAAATTGCTGACATTCTAAATAATGACAACTTGGACCGACTGGCCATAACTGAGACGTGGCTTCACGAGGCTGCAGGACCAACACTAATTCTAGCAGTGCCCGATAAATACCAGATTCTCAGAGCTGACAGGACAAATGCCAGAGGCGGTGGAGTAGCCATCATCTTCAAATCTACCCATCCTATCAGACCGACCACATCAGTCTCCTACTCATCCTGTGAAATACTCACAGCCAAAATGTCCCTCTCCAATAACCGCACCCTCTCAATCCACCTGATATATAGACCCCCTGGGCCATTAGGTACCTTTGAAGACGATCTAACTAGCCTTATAGCCAATAACACTAAAGACCACTCCCAAACCTTACTATTGGGAGACTTTAAACTCGGCTTTAATGAAACTGACAATAAACATGCAGAGTCAGTTGCAGCCTTGCTCATGGACCACGGCCTTGATCAAAACGTCCTCTCCCCCACCCACATCAAAGGAAGGACCCTCGACTGGGTAACTGAACTGAACTGCAACATCAGTATCACCGACATTGCTCCACAAACATGGACTGATCACTCTCTAATAACCTTTCTCCGCCACAATAGATCTCCTCAGCCCTAAAATCAACAACATGGTTCCCCCTCTCCCGACCAGAAACAAGAAGGATATAACTGCTGAAAATATCATCCCTCTCCTCCTTCCAGCTATATCTGGACTGGAAAGTAACAACCCGGACACCCTAGTAAATACTTTCAATGATGCTATGATCAAAGCATTAGACGCAGTTGCTCCAACCAAACTACGCAAAGCTAAACAGGAAGCCCACCTAAATGCCTGGTTTACGCCCCACCTCGAATCTCTAAGATTACAGAAAAGAAAGCTCCAATCCATCTGGCGCCATTCACCTACTGAATACAACAAAAATAATTTGCCAAATCCTACAAAAAAGAAATAATCAAAACCGAGAAGAACAGCTTCAACGACAGGATCGCAAAAGCTAACTCTGATACTAAAGAGCTCTTCGCCATCCTCCGCGAACTGGAATCCCCTATTCAACCAATAGACAATGCCCCCAAACACAAAGTTTGGTGCGCAAACATATAAAACGCCCTGTCTAACAAAATCTCCTCGCTTCAATGTAAAATTGCTAAATAAATGGCCACACTGTCACCCTTAGACCAACAAATACCCCAATCCCAGGAGAATAAGACTACTGCACCGTTTAGATTCAAGACTATCTCCATAATTGACACAGAAAAAATAATACTCTCCCTCAAACCTTCAAACTGCAAGGGCGACAAATGCCCAGCACAATTAATAAAGGACGCATCTAGGGACCTAGCTCCCTTCATTTCCAAGCTTATAAACTCCTCCTTTAAATCCAACACGGTACCCACCAGCCTCAAAGAATCATGGGTCCTCCCATTACTGAAAAAACAAACCCTGGACCCTACCATCCCCACCATCTACAGACCTATCACCACCGTGCCATTTCTACTTAAAATCCTAGACAGAGCTGCCTACATACAAATCCAGTATTACCTGGAAGCTAACCACCTGCTTGGCTCACTACAATCTGGCTTGCGCCCACTCCATGGTACGGAAACAGCTTTGCTAGACCTCAAGACACAAATTGAGGAACTAAAGGATAATGGAAAAACAGCCTTGCTCCTCCTACTGGGCTTGTCGACTGCTTTTGACTTGGTGGACCATGCAGTCTTATGCAACCACCTCGAATCGGCTGCCAACTTCACCGGAGATGCCATAGCCTGGGTCCAATCCTTCTTAGCTAATCGCACTATGCGAGTCTTCTCCACTTCTGACTCAGCCGACCCTATCAAAATAACCTGTGGTGTCCCGCAAGGATCATGTGTCTCCCCCACCATGTACAACATCTTCACCAAGCCTTTGTTTGACAAGTTGGACAGACTGGGTGTCATCTGCACGAACTATGCAGATGACACCCAGATCCTCATACCCCTCATTCAGGCATGGATGGCCTCACATGGCCTCTGCCTGAATGACGATAAAACGGAGATACTAATCCTAGGTTCTGAAGCCAACATCCAAAAACTCAGCCCAAACTACACATCCTTCAGCATTGATAACAATCCTATCAAGGTGATGCCTGTGGTTAAAACCCTTGGATTCTATCTGGACTCCTCCCTCACTCTCAAGAAGCAAGTCAACTCCCTCACCTCTTCTACTACCTACACCTGCAAACTCATCCGCGGATCCAGACCATACCTATCCAGTGCCAGTTGCATCACCTTAGCTAATGCTCTTATCATGTCTAAGTTAGACTACTGTAATGCCCTGTACTCTGGAGCCAACAAAATACGTCACAGACAAACTTCAAAGACTGCAGAAAAATGCCCTGAGAGCAGCACTAAACATCCCCTACAGAGAGCACTTCACTAAATGTAGGAAAGAGGTTAATTGACTAAAAATAACGGATAGAATCCTACTCAAAACAGCATCCCTTACCTCTAAATGTCTAAACAATCTAGCCCCCCCGTCCCTAATGGAAAAAATCACCACGAAAACTTCCACGTGACCGGCGAGATCTGCCAATACCTTTAAATTAGAGACTCCTAGGTTTAAACATTCGACTGCGGGAGGAACTAGCTTTCCTGTCAAAGCTGCTCGCTGCTGGAACAAGTTACCAGCAGGACGTGTGGCTGATTGAAGAGCCCCGTGAGGGTAGAGCTCAGGCATCCTCCAAAGGATACAGGTAAGAAACTGGAACCCGGATGGAAGAAAATCTTATTCATATAGATAACAGGGAGTAATTTACTTGGTGTTATTGTAAAAATGAAATAGAAAATGTGTCATGAAATTTGCAAGTTATTGTCGTTGTTCCATTGTTGTAAATCTTCCAGGAAAAATGTCAGTAAAAAGTACTAAAACTCGTTTTTTTCTATCTTCTATTAGAGAATTAAAATCCTTACATTCCAGCCTGGAGAGGAACACCCCGGGGACCTGGAAGGGAAGGAAGGAGGGTGACACACCATACTCTCCAACCCAGAGACGGAAGGGGATCCTAGAGTGCCGCTGCCTGATGAAGGAGAATTCCGTCGAAGGAAACCCCACTCTGCCCTACTCTTCCCCAACAAAAAGTCATAGAAGAGTAGGGGGGAATCTGTGGGGTGCATTTGCAGGCCCTAACAGAAATCCCTGTCATCTGAAGGGTTTTATTAAACAGTGCCACCAAAAACGGCTGTGCAAAACATTTGAACACTGCATCGAAAAACGGCCCTCCGTTTTGATTCTCTTTCATCTGAATAATAAGAAGGTATGCCCTGCATTCAGAACGGCTCTGCATTTGCTTTTCTTGCATCTGAATACCAAAAATAAAAGTTATGCACTAGATCCAAAATGTCCTTGTCGTACTGTTAATTCACATGAGGGGCAAGGATGTCATCATTGCAACCAGACACCGCTTTTGTTTTCCCTTTCATGTAAACCGCAGTGCTCAAAACTCTGCCAATGGAAAGAACCCTGTGCAGTACCCCTCAGTGTCAATGGACCAGCAGTAAAAACAAACCCACTCAAAAGGACAAATCAAAAGAATCCCAGGACCTACAGAACCGCGTTTCAAACGTTAGATGAAAAACGGCTTGCACACGTGTTCTAAATAAAGAAAAATGACTTTTAAAAACCATTGTGAAAGGGAACTTTGCTCACATAGAAAATGTCAGTGAAATATGCTGCGGGTGGGGTGTTGAATAAAGCCATGTACATTATGTTCTCCCCCACAAGACTTCCATCACCTTGAGGCTCAGAATACCAGAAAGAACTGTTTGGGGGCTCAGGCACATTGCTCAACTGAGAGCCTTGCCTCCCACTGGAAGTCACACCCATAAGTGAACCATTCCCATTGACATGTGATGTGGCTGAGGGTGTTATAATTCTCTGCTCTGCCAGACTAGAAGGCAGTACTAGCAGGGAGGACAAAGAATAGGGACCATCTTTTTACAAGTGTGTTACACAACACCCTCAGTGCAGTAACACAGGGGTGTCACAGTGACCCCCAAACATAGACTCCATACCCTGGGACTGACTACTGTCTCCCAGGGCATGTAAAATCCCCATTGACTTTACTAGTCAATACTTATGAAGAAAACCATTACAGCCAATCTTACTATGGAAGTACTGGAAAAGGGTTAATAGTTTTTTCCCTGGTGTTCATTTTCGAGGGGGTACCGTCCAGTTCCTCTCTCCAAAGTTTCTGGCTGGTGGCAGTGGTTACTACCAGAAATATTCAACAGCAAATATTTTCCTATGGGATTTTCCCATTGTTCGAGGCTACCACTTTTACTGACAGCCTCTAACATACCACCAGTTTATTTTATTATTAACTTTACTCCGGTGTGGTTTTATTGCCAGATCTTTGATAGTATTTCTTTCTCGTGTCTTTCTCTGAAATCCTAACCCAGGTCGGGGATCCTTTGTTCGTCCTTTTGGCGGGCTTCTGCACAGAAGCCCTCCTTTCGGCGCCACTGAGTCTGGGGTAGACAGGATGTGTGGGAGGGGGAATAGGCACCCATGACAGGGTTGCCTAGGTAACCCAAGTCGCACTCTGCCCTGATAGGCTGGGGGGTTATCCCGCCAGGATAACCACCCCGCTGTGTGAGTGACAGCTAGGCTGTATGAATGGGTTTTTTTCTGCATAAAAGCAGGACTCTGAGGACTGGAGGACAAGATGTCGCCACTGGAACTAAGAAACCCAAAGAGGAAAGAAGCTGAAGACATCTGCAACGACAGAACCACTGGTGAAGCCCTGCTGCAGATCCTCACCACTTTTCTCCAAAGACTCGAGAAGATCTTCACCTGCAAGTGTCTTCTTCCCTTGAGCTGGTGGGGCCAACCAGTTCGCCAATCACCTTCCAGGACCTGCCTTGGTCGAATCACCAGTGCCCAGCACTCGGAGACAAGATAGCCAGGCACCCATCCACCACGACCGCGATTTAAGGGAGCATACCTTTTATTTCATTTTGGCAGCACCGTGTCTGGCTTCATCCCTGGGCAGTGCAGTAACTCGAACCTTCCTCCACGATGAGATTCTCTCTTCCTCTGCTGGATCTCCCGAACTGCAGGAACTACCGCCACCGCAGGAGCCTCTTCCACTTTCAAGGTACATTGTTCCGCCAGGCCTCCCGTTTCATTGGGTACTGCTAAAGGTGTTTTAAATCCTTTACTTACCTTCTGGGTTGGCCCCCCCTATCGTCTAACATTGTCTTTTTACCTTCTGCAACCGCCTTTTCAAATCGTTAAACACTTGACTGCAGCTACTAGAACCGTTTGATCCTGGGCACTTTGCCTTGTAGCACTGACTCTGGCACAAGCCTATTGACTCTGGCTAAATCGGTTGCCTTCTCTAAATTGCTTTTCATCAAGAAATGTGTTGGTGCACCTAAACTCTTATAAACACCTTTTCCTCCCCCCTTTTTAATATTGTGAAGTGCCATTTTGCTCTGTTTTCACCTAAGTGTTGCCTATGCTAAAATACTGCCTTGCCTAACTTGTTCACAATCCAATTGGGAAGTGTTGATGGTGTGTTTAAGAGTCTAACCCTGTATGACTTGTCCTTTCCCTCCCTCTGAAGAAATTGTTATAGTGCCATTTCTGCTTGGTTTTACACTGTGCCGCTTTGCTCAGTTTTCACTCTTGCTCAAACTTGTCTACAATTTAAATAGGGAGTTGTGCATAATTTTCTTGACTGTTTTACCTCACTTTAATGATAGTGATTTGTGTGCTGATTTAAGAGTGTGTAAAATAAATATATATATTCTTTTTGATACAAAGCTTTGGTCAGTGTTTCCTTGTTCCATTGTATTGTAGTCCTATTGTGTAAACCCTGAATACTGCTCATCTCCCTCTTGAGATAGGTCTGACTGCTCAGCCACAGCTACCAACTAAATCTGTGTGGTACACACTGATACCAAAGGGGATTTATTGCATATACCTGTAGTCCTAATCTTATGTTGTGCTCCCTACGGGAATTGCATAGGATTCTGTCTAACAATGGAGATGGACATTATCAACATGTTTAATCATTTGCAGAGTTATCACTGTTATGCATTTCATGAAAAAGACAAAAGGGTACCAAGGGGCCATGCTACCTCACACAGAGTTGGTGATCAGCTTGCCTAATTCCCTATGACCCCCTGAAACCACCTATCCATTTCTTATGAGAGTGTCTAGTATAAGTTTGACGTTTTGATACATGACTCAGATTTGCAAATAAGTTGGCCAAGAGGACAAAGAACTGACATAAATGCCAAATAGACAGATGGTGCTCCCTCTCCTTGAACCAATAATGCCAGGGGGCAGAGAGAGAAATGGGAAACTGTCCTATCCGGGGGTAGGAATAATTCCAGAGTACTCCCCTAGATTGTAAAATGAATTATGTCATTTGGGCTATATAAGGGGGGACTGTATTAGGCAAAGGGACAGAAACACACACAAGAATCCGGGGAGGAAGGAGAGGAGGCAGCTGATCCCATCCAAGAGAGTGCAGAGACCAGACCCCTTGCCCAGCTGTCCAGAGAGTCCTGAGATCCAGCTGGCTGTCCAGAATCCCATCCAGAAGAGTGCAGAGACCAGACCCCTTGCCTAGCTGTCCAGAGGGCCCTGAGATCCAGCTGATTTTCTAGAATCCCAAACCAAGGCTTACTTTGTAAGTAGCAAATAACCCCAGTCCTGAACTGCATAAACCTCTCCTTTTGTAACATTGCATCCAATATTTCCACCATTGAAACACCATTGTAAATCCCATTGAAACCCCATTGAGAATCCCATTGAAATTCCCATTGAAAGTCCCACATTGCTAGTATAATTCATTCACCTTCCAATTGTAAAATCTGTATTAGCCTGTGCATGTTAGCATATTCCCAGTGATAAATCTCTTGGTGGCCTGTATAAATCCTTAGCATTATTTTGAAGTAAATCAATTAATTCCCCATTGGAATTCACGGTGAAAGTTGGTTAAAATTTGAAATTAACCCCCTTGTGTCCAGTGTATTTCTTTAATAACTATAGTCATTAAAGTGTAGCCTCAACAGAATTAGTCTCTGTGTAACTGAAAACCGAATTGTCCCGTGTCTTGTGTGCATTACCCTATGAACTTCTAACTTGCATCTGTCCTATTTAAAACCCAAACCGTCCCATTGAGAGAAACCTCTTTTGCTAGCATCTTACCTGTTATGTGCCTCTATCCTTGCCCTTGAAAAGCATTTTCCGATTTTAAAAGCTAAACCCTTACCATAGCTGTCTGTCATTGCAAATCCTGTGTAAAACGAATTTCCATTTGCCATTTGTATTTCTCTTTTGTATTTGCTTTTTCCCCAAAATCGATTTCCTACCTTGTTTCCACATTGCCCTGGTGTGCTGATTAGTAGTCTCTAAGCTTCCTTCTCTCCTCAAGTGTAGCAACACGAATTTCCTTTCCCTCTGTTCCACCGCAGTTGTGAGTAGCCGTGCGAGTAATAAGCAAAATCTAAATCTGCCGTTTTGCTCCAAAAGCGGGTTTTCATTTTATTTTCTGACTTCTCATCTTGGGGTGGTGGACTGTATTCTCTGTCTATCCTTACTCCTTGTCACTGCCTTCCATCCAAAGGGAATCACACAGGGGAGTGCTTAACCTTGGTGCTATCACCTGCTTTAAAACTGTTTTTCCTGTTTGCCATTAAAGATCCCTGTAAACGGTGTTATGATTTGTGAACCAATTATTCTGTAGGAATCATTGCATTTGTGTTGCCACAACATTGGTGGCTGTTGTAAAATGATTTGATTTTTCTGTTTCATTAAACCATAAATTAATAAATATCGTATTGATACACACCAGCCTGGTTCCTAGTCCGTTGTGACATGGAGTGCTTGTGAAGGTTGGGTGCGAGACGGGTTTGGGGCCTACTCAAATAAAAGAACCTGTGGTTTATGAAAGATAAAAAGCATTTTTATTGTGCGCCACCTTCACTGTCAGTCGAAGGAGTCCCTGGCAGGAGTGTGCCGTGTTATAAAACCATGACATAAACACATAAACACAAATAGTTGTTCCCATTTTGAGCAATCCCTTCTGCCTAGAAGTCTACCTGTTATGAGCCTCTGTCCTTGTCACTGAAAACCGATTTTCCTATTGTAAGCTAAACCCCTTCCCTGAGCTTCCTGTCATTGTAAGCCCCAGTATAAACAAATTTCCATTTGCAACCGTATTTTCCCTTTGCATTTGCTTTTTCTCAAAACCGATTTTCCTACTTCCTTTCTATTTTGCCCTTGTATGCTGATTAATATTCTCGTAAGTGTAAGCAATACAAAGTTTCTTCTATTCTGTACCCTAGCAGTTGTGAGATAATATCAAAATCCCATTCTTCCATTTTGCTCCAAAAAACAGGTTTTCACTTTCTTTGCTGGCTTCCCATCTTGTGGTGGTAGGCTTTACCCCAAAACCAATTTTCTCTCTATATTCCAAGTCCAGATTGATGTTAGGGGTGTGTTTTGCATGGGGGGAGTGCTTAATGGTTGGTGCTATCACTTTGTGTGGAATTGGTATTTTCCAGTTTTGTCATTAAAACAAAAGCGAGTGTAACAGTCTATTTCAACCTGATTGTATTTTCCTGTTTGTCATTAAAACAAAAGCGAGTGTAACAGTCTATTTCAACCTGATTGTATTTTCCTGTTTGTCATTAAAACAAAAGCGAGTGTAACAGTCTATTTCAACCTGATTGTATTTTCCTGTTTGTCATTAAGACAAAAGTGAGTGTAACAGCCCGTTTCCACTTGGTCGTTCTAGATGGGATATTGCATTTGTGTTGCCACAATTGGTGGCTGCTGTATTTTGTTTATCCTCATTTACATTGAATAATAAATTAATACAATATCTTATTAATACCCACCGGCCTGGTTCCTAGTCCATTGGGACACAGGGTGTTTGTGGAGGATGGGTGCGAGACGGGTTGGAGGCCTACTCAAAAGAATCCGTAGTCTATGCAAAATAAAAAGCGTTTTATTGTGTGCCACATTCATTGTAGGGGAAGGAATTCCCTAGCTGGCGTGCGCCGTGTAATAAACCGTGACAGGGATATGGGTGAGTCTGCTCAGGGGAAAGCTGGAAGCTTGCAGGTTTATTCGCTGTTGTTATCCACTTCCATTGTGCCCAAGGCAGACATATAGGGAGAAAGAGAGAGAGAGAGGGGGAGAGAAAGAGAGAGAGAGCGAGAGAGAGAGAGCAGGAGGGAGAGAAAGAGAGAGAGAGAAAGCGAGAGAGAGCGAGAGAGACAGAGAGAGGGACAGAGAGAGAGCAAGAGAGACAGAGAGAGCGAGAGAGAGGGAGAGAAAGAGAGAGCGAGAGAGAGACAGAGAGAGAGAGAGAGAGAGAGAGAGAGAGAGAGAGAGAGAGAGAGAGAGAGAAAGAAAGAGAGAGAGAGAGAGAGAGAGAGAGAGAGAGAAAGAAAGAAAGAGACTGTGGCATGAATCGTACAGTAAAACGTTGCAACAACAACCCCAGGAGTTCCAAGACTATTTGCAAGTGTTCCCTTGGTCCTGGGGCAGGTATTTCAGTGCTGAGACTGCCACTCTGCAGACCTGACATCTGAGCTGCATGCATAGACCAGAACTGAGCCGTAGTATATCAAGGACTGACACACATTTAAAGGTTGGTGGCATAGTATTGAGGGGTTGGTGGCATAGTATTGAGGGGTTGGTGACATAGTATTGAGGGGTTGGTGGTCTAGAATTGAGGGGTTGGTGGCATAGTATAGAGGGGTTGGTGGCATAGTATTGAAGGGTTGGTGGTATAGTATTGAGGGGTTGGTGGCCTAGAATTGAGGGGTTGGTGGCATAGTATTGAGGGGTTGGTGGAATAGTATTGAGAAGCTAGAAAATCTACCTGAGAAAATCAGAAAACCTGTGGTTTGGGGCTTGATGTGAATGCAGTTGTAATTGTCCACAGCAGCCACGTCACAAGGAAAGCTCACTCTTAGGTCTGTACTGAATGGGAATCTGACCTGGTTGACTGTGATTTTTCACACACACTTAACTCTTGTAGTATTGGAGACAATGGGTGCTGGGTGTGAGGTTCTCGCAACAGACCAGTAGTGGAGGCAGCTTTTGGTGCCAGGGGCGGATTAAAGGGCACCAGCGAGAAGCTGCAGGGTCCACTGGGCAACTACTGGGCACCAGGGGAGAGCCAGGATGCTAATGTTGTGAATGTTACTGGAAGACCCCCTGGCACTAACAGCAGGAGAAATTGTTTTCCACTCCTGGTTGGTCCTGTTTGACCCCGCCCCTTAACCCCTGGCTTGTCATTGCTTATCCTGCCACCTGCTCCCCACCACCTGCTCCCCTGAATGTCCCCTTCGCCCCTCTCCTGGAACATCCTATTTGTCCCCTTCTCCAGCTGCCCTGACAGGTTGCCCCATCCCCTCTCTTGTCTTGCCCTGGTTGCCCCTCTCCTCCTCTGGCTGGTCCTGGTTGCCCCGTCCTCTCCTGGTTTCCCACCCCAGCTTCTCCTGGTTGATCTAGGTTGCCCCCCACACTGGCTGGTCCTGGTAGCCCCCCTACTCTGCTGGAAAGTCCTGGTGCTGCCCTGATGCGTCCCAGTAGCTCCGCCTCTCAGTGCTGGTCCTGGTTGCTCCACTCACTCATGGACTTCCACTGATCCTTGCAGTTTACACGTCTTGTGTCGTTCAACTCATTCACACAGTCATTCCCCACTGAGGTTCTTCTCTTTTATCCCCAACACTTCTAAGCCCTCGCAGGACAAGGCCGCGGTGTTGAGCAACACAGGTGTTTGGCAGAGATGGGATTGCGGCATGCACAGTGAGTGCGGATGACTCACCCCCCTCTCTGCGGCCGTCAGGTAATAATAATAATTATAATAATAATAACTCGTTTTTATATAGTGCTACAAACCCCCAGGTATCTAAGCGCTGCAATAACAGTTGTTATTATGATACCATTGCGTGGTACTCAATTTATCAACCTCAGAAGGATAAAAGGCTGAGTTGGCCCTGCCGGGCATCAGCAGGCTATGCACGGATGTCAGAATGAGCGCTGAACTCACTGTGCTATCTGACTGGCTATAAGCTAAGAAGGTAAGAAGTTGCGGTGAGAGTTTAGCTTATTTCACTCCATGTAATCCCCCCTGACCTGGTGCCCGTTCGCACTCTTGCACTTGCATTTGCATTGCTGTTTCCTCAGTGACCTGCCCCTGCCTCCCCCTCACCCCTTGCTCACTATGCTCCTTCGCAACCCCTGATCGCGTGCACTTACTCGCGCTCTAGGCAGTGCCGGCTCCCTCCCATTTTAGGCCACGTGCGTTTGCTTTACAATCCAGATTACCCCCGATCAATGGCGACATTAGGCCACATGCGTTCCCTCGCAGTCCCTGATCGCATGCACTTACTCAAACCCTAAGCCGCGCGTGCTCCCTCCCATTTTAGGCTGCGTGCGTTCCTTTGCAATCCAGATTACGCTTGCTCACTCGCAACCTTAGGCCATGTACATTCCCTTGCAGTCCCTTATTCGCACCCTAGGCCGCACATGCTCCCTCCCATTTTAGGCTACGTGCATTCCCTTCCAATCCAGATTACGCTTGCTCACTCGCAACCTTAGGCCATGTACATTCCCTTGCAGTCCCTTATTCGCACCCTAGGCCGCACATGCTCCCTCCCATTTTAGGCTACGTGCATTCCCTTGCAATCCAGATTATGTTTGCGCACTCGCGACCTTTGGCCATGTGTGTTTCTTCGCATTCCAAGAATGAATGCGCTCCCTCACAACTCTAGACCTTTCACCACTTGGCCACGTCCCTTCTGCACCCCCTGCAGACCCTCTCCTTCCCCCTTTCACACCCCTTCTGTGTTTTGTTCTCCATGGCTGCTGCATTTTATTTCCTATAGGTTCCCTTGGTAGTCTTTTCTGCCTTTTGGGTTTTACTTCCATGGTTCCTTCCTTACATCGTACTGCCGGCATCCCTGCTGTTAATTCTTTCTTCTAGGTTCTCTGGTCGATTGCTCTTTTTTTTGCATTTTTGCTTCTCCTTGGTTGTCTGCTAACACTGTACTGCCAGCATCCCTGCTGTGTCCATTCTTTACTTCTAGGTTTTTGGCAACTGACTTGTCTATATATTGCATCTGAGTTTCGCTCATTGTTCTGTCTGTTGTGTGCCCCTTCTCCTTCTGTATCACCCCATCCTAGTGTTCCCCCAGCCTGCCCCTAGCTCACACCCCTCCCCTCCATTTCCTCCCATGCTGCCCTCTGCACCCTCTATGGTGCTCTCGGTCTCTCCATGTCTCTCCAATCTTCTCTACTGCTTTTCTATTGACTATCCTATCCTTTTCACTCACTAAGTTTGTAGGAAGAAGTTCAAAAGGGATATCCTGATCTACAACCCAGACCTCTCCATCGCTGATACCTACACCAGTGTTTCCTCCAGACAGACCCTTCCCAACATCCTCTTTGTCGTTTCCTCGACAGACCTATGGACCCTCCATATAGTCTCTGTTCCGTCTCCTTTTTCCGCTTCACCTATTAATGGTGGCACCCGATGGGAGGATCGCCTGGCCCCCTTCCACTCCTCCAAGGCCATCATTAATGTTTACCTCAATGGAACAGTCTTGGTCCAAAGCCCTCAGGCCAACCTTCTCCTTTTTAATAGATGCTCCCTGCACCTCATCAACTTCCTTTCTTCTCCTGCTGCCCCTTCTTTCCCCTCTCTATGGCTCCTCTGCCTCCTCCATCCTCTGCCATCTCTACGGCTGCCTCTGCTGCTTTCCCGGCCACCATGTTGCCTCCTCTGCTGCCTCCATCCTCCGCCATCTCTACGGCTGCCTCTGCTGCTTTCCCGGCCACCATGTTGCCTCCTCTGCTGCCTCCATCCTCCGCCATCTCTACGGCTGCCTCTGCTGCTTTCCCGGCCACCATGTTGCCTCCTCTGCTGCCTCCATCCTCCGCCATCTCTACGGCTGCCTCTGCTGCTTCCCCGGCCACCATGTTGCCTCCTCTGCTGCCTCCATCCTCCGCCATCTCTACGGCTGCCTCTGCTGCTTTCCCGGCCACCATGTTGCCTCCTCTGCTGCCTCCATCCTCCGCCATCTCTACTGCTGCCTCTGATGCTTCCCCGGCCACCATGTTGCCTCCTTCCTGTGCCATTTCTCTAGGCTCCCACCTCCTCCTCTCTGGATACCTTGTCCTCTCCTCCTTCTTCCTCTGCCCATCCTAGGGTGCCTTCATCACTTCCATAGGGTGTGTCTCTGTACGCCTCCGCGGAAGTCCTTCAAAGGGGGCAACCTGCTCCACATTGCCACTCTCAACTCTCGCTCAGCTGTCAAACACTCCTCTGACATCTGACGTCTCCTGGAAGAACTCGATCTGAATGTCCTCGGTCTGACCGAGACATGGTTCACGGCCAGCTCTGTCATGAGCTTTGACACTTTCCTTACTGATGGCTACCAGATCCCCTCTGTGCCCAGACCAACCATTGTGGTGGGAGTGTAGCCTTGATCTTCCCAGAATGGATCCCTGCTTCTATCATTCCTATGCAGGACTACTCTTCCTTTGAATGCCTGGTGTGCAGGCTCTCTCTCTTTCTCCTAGCCTCTCTCTCAATGTCGCTACTATGTACTGGCCACCAGGCCAGGTAGCCTCCTTCCTTTCTGAGTGGGCAGATCTCTCCTCTTCCTTCTTCACCTCTAACTCTCAACTTCCTCCTCAGAGACCTTAACATCCACGTGGATGCTTCTTGTCCTTATGCAGGACTCTTTCGCAACCTCTGCGACTCCCTCTCTTTCTATTCTTCCCTCTGGCCCGATTCACTCTTCAGGGCACACCGAAAATGTTCTGATCTCCTCAGACCTCCCCCTCTCCAACCCTCTCACCACTCCTCTCTCCTGTAGTGCCACTTTCTCCTTTCCTGGCATTTCTCTCTCTCTCTACTCCCCAGGCCAAGCTGACTCTCACACTGCCACCTACCTTCACAGGCATTCGACTCATTAAGCGTGTGTCAGTTGAGGCTTTCGCCGCTACTTTCTCTCCTCCTTCGGCACCTTTGGCTAACTCACATCCTGACACAGCCCTCTCTAACCTCCCTCTTTCTATCTCTGAGACTCTTGATGTACTTGCCCCTGTCATGAGGATCCACTTGAAGCCAAATTCAAGTGCAACCCCTGGTACGGCTCCGACCTCATCACCCGTAAATGCAAGTGCAGGGCAGTGGAGGGGAAGTGGAGGGCAACAGGTGCACCCTCTGACAAACTGGCCTTTCGCCTGCTCCAAAGGCAGTACTCCTCTCTGTCCTCTCCAAGAAGAAAGCTCACATTTAAGCCTGTGTCTCTGCAGCATCTAACAACTCAGCCAAATTCTTCAAAATCTGCAAGGAGCTAGCCAATCCTTCTGCAGTCTCTACCTCTCCTGTACCCTCCCAGGCCCTCTGTGTGGCCTTGGCTCCTCATTTCATCACTGAGACTGAGGACATCCTGTCCACCCTCTCTTCTTCTTCCTCCTCCTCCTCCACTCCTGGCCTTCTTGTGGCGGCCTCTCCTCCCCCTTCTCTTCCTTTCCCATGTTCACCCCAACAACGTTTCTAAACAAGTCCAATCTATGAAAGTCTTGTCAACACAGGTTCTTCCCGGTTCCTCCAGAACCATCAAGGACCACATTGACACCCTTTCTCCAGCCTTGGCCAATTTCTGCAATCACTCCTTTACCACTGGAACCTTCCCCTGCCCCTTGCCCCCTGACCCCTGAAACACTCCCTTGTGCACCCCCTCTTAAAGAAACCCTCTTCTGATCCTTCCTCTCCGGCTAACTATCGCCCAATCTCTATCACACCTTTCCTGGGCAAACTCTTGGAAAAGCTGGCCATCTCCCGGCTTAACCTTTACAATGAATCAGTTGGTTCTCTACATGATCTGAGAGAGGTTAGCCAATCAGACTGCGCCAAACACTGAAATGATCATGCACAGTTCTACATAGTTTTAATTTTTTACACAATCAGCCTGACACATGTTTCGAGACTTGGCACCTATAAGCCTCTTGTATGTCTATGATCAGGTGCACCGCATAGACATACAAGAGGCTTGTAGGTGCATATGGATATATGACTGTGTGTTTTATTTTATTTTCTCCTCTCCCCCTCTTATGTGTTCTTTGTTATTCTATTCCTTTTAAACCGTGTTGTTTTGATGATGATTTTAATGTCTATTTGTTGCCATTACAATTATGATTTGCATATCAATTAATCTATGGCACTAATTGATAGGGACAATGGATCCATGCAATATGTTACTGTCTTTGTGGGATACTTTTTTGTTGACTTCTGTTTTTTGATGCATGTGTTGTTGTTACTTTGTGACTATTATTGGTTATTTATGACTATGATCATGCATGACTTTAAACGTATACATATATGTTTGTCAGCCTCAGAAGAAGAGCCAAGTCTAGAAACATGTGTCAGGCTGATTGTGCAAAACAAATAAACTATGTAGAACTGTGCATGATAATTTCAGTGTTTGGTGCAGTCTGATTGGCTAATCTCTCTCAAATTCTGACTTGATCTGTGGAGTGTAAGGCAATACCTCCACAAATTGCCATTCACCCGCGACCTTAACCTATTAATTGCATATACTTTCAAGCGCTGGGGATCTCTGTTCTTTTTTTTGCCCCCGCTCTGTCTTGGTTCTCTACATAACCATCAGTCTGGCTTCAGAGCGGCCAGAACCACGGCAACTGCTCTCCTGAACATCTGTGAAGACCTGTTCTCCAACCTGGACTCTCGCCATCCTTCGGTCCTCATCCTCCTCTATCTTTCTTCTGCTTTCGACAGGGTTAACCATGCCATCCTGCTCAAGCGCCTCTGTGATAACTTGGGTATCACTGATCGGGCACTGGCCTGGCTGACCTCTTTTCTCACTGGTCGACCCTCTCAGGTCCAACTGGGGGCCTTCCTCTCTACTATCCCTCTCTCTACCTGTGGTGCTACCCAGCGGTCTAACCTCTCTCTAACCTTGGGGTCCTCTTCAACTCTACTTTCTCCTTCTCTCCACACATCTCTGACGTCTCTAAGAAGTCACACTACCAGCTGCACCTCCTCAGAGGTATTCTTCCTCGCCTTACTTTCCCCCAGAAGCTCGCTGTCTCCAGAGCTCTGGTCCTCTCAGGGCTGGACTACTGCAACAGCCTCCTTCTAAATCGGCCTGCTTCTACTCTCCACCCTCTGCAACGTATCCAGAACAGGACTGAGAGACTTGTCCTTGCCCTCAAGCCCTGGGATTGTATCTATCCTGCTCTGAAATCTATTCATTGTCCCCTAGTGGTGGCAAGGACCAAGTTCAAGACACTCTGCATTGTCCTAAGTATCTCCCTTCTCGAGCTCTATGCTCATCCACCTCCAACTCTCTGAGGGTCAGTCGTTTTTCCAAGCAGAGAGTTGGGGGCAGATCTATCTCCTCGGCTGGGGCCTCCCTCTGAATATCCTCCTTGTCTCTCTCAAACTTTAGCAGAACCATCTCCGGTTTCGAAGCAGCTCAAGACCTTCCTCTTTGCTTCCGCTTTCTCTCTTCCTCTCCCCTGCTGATGACCCGTCTGTTCCACACACTGGTCACCTGACCACACACTGAATTTGGGGCCAGGTCCCTGCCTGTCCATTTACACCTTGCACTGCCTCTTGGCTCCCCCAGCACTTGTGGTCTGTATCTGTAACCCTACAGTCCCTTTTCTATGCACTTATGAACCACCGGCTGGCTGCACTTTCTGATTGCCTGCACTTCTCCATTGCCCCCTTCCCCCTTTTCACTTCTCTCTTTCCCCTTCCCTGCGCTTGCGCGATCTGAATGACACAACGCCTAGTAAGATCATTGTTTTGTCCTCCCTTGTTTCCCCCTCCTTGTCTTGTAGCGCCTAGAAACACTTGTGTCCAGGCACGTTATATCATACGTCTTCCTCCTGTCATTCACCCAGCAGGGGCATTGCCACCAGTATACCATGTCCAGTGTCAAGGATTGTTGTGCAAAACACATACGTGTTGCTTTCTCCGATGATACATTTGTGACATTTCCCAACTGCATGGATGAAGTTTACATAATACCACCAGGGGAGTATTACCCGGTACCCGGAGTGTCCTTGGGTATTTATTTTGTATTCCTTGCTGATTCATAAAACGCTGGCAGTAGTACATAGAACGCTACATAGCACCCCAAAAGATAAGGGAGACAAAGACAAATGTAGGTGGACAGATAAAGGTCACTTGCAGCGCTCAGGGCATTCAGACCCGGGGGCAAGGTGAGGGGAGATGTGCAAGTAAGTGCAGGTGCTGATGGCCAAGGGCCGAGGTATGGAGTAAGTGCCACCACCAGCCCAGGATAGAAGAGACTGGGCCAGGTGGGCGGTGGAGGGCACTGGCCAGCTTAAGCATCAGTCGTGATCAACAGCCGCCCGCCCGTCAGCCAGTCCGCGCGGTAGACCTGCTTGAATAGGTGCGTTTTAAGCCTTCTTGTGAATTTGAAGTGCATGGCTTCTGCACTTTGCAGCAGGGGCTGTGCCACCTGATCTGCTAGAGGGCGGGTTCCAGCTTTCATTTTTCCTGATGGTGGCAGAAGGTAGCTTCCTAGCTTTGATGGATCCCAGGGGTGATGGAATGCTTGCGGTTGAGAGGAGTGTGTGAGTGTGTTAATCAGCTTCTTCCCCTCCTACCATAAAGGCAGCAATTGGATAACGTGTCTTCTCTTGTCCACAGGGGCCTATAGTAACTCTTCCAGTTCTATACCTTCTGCATGTGAATGTGGAGGCCTGGCCTGTCCCCAACACTTTGGAGAAGTCGCTGAAGCGACAAGGCGCACTGGCTACTAGCTGACCCTGCCTAAGGGACTGTTCCTATAGCTCAAGCCTTGGGTGGAGTACCTTGGACCCTGGCACCCCACCTGAAGTGCCATCGTCTGTGAGCCGGTGAAGTCTTCTCCCTGCTCAGGCCTATCCTTGTGAGCAGCTCCTCACTAGTGTCATCTGTAGAGCCCCAGGGGGTCCGTCTCTATTCCTGGAGATTGGAAATCCCTGTTGCCCGGGAAACTGCAACGCTGTGCGCAGTGAGAACTCTCTGTGCCCTGCTGAAGCGCTTGCATCCTTCTAGACGGCCTGTGTGCTTTGCACTGACCCTGGTATTGCAGAATCATCAACACATCCTGGAAATGGCCTGGAACATGTAACTGACCATCTAGTTATTCCAGGGACTGACTGCGTCTGTTAAACCCTTAGACTGTGGGCGGTGCTTACTCCATCTTGGTACAGGATGGACTAAGCACACCATCTGCCCACCAGCATGGATAGGGGCCATAACAAAATGGGTGAACTTATCCTTTAAGGGGAGTCATGTCCCGGAGGAGATGAAGAATGCCTGGATTGCGACGTTACTAGCAAAACCAGGGCTTGACCCCTTTGCCTCAGCCAACTATCGGCCGAACACCAACATGCCGCTCTTGTTGAAAATACTTGATCGAGTGGCCTACAGGTAAATTCTGGATCATTAAGTGAATAATCACATCTTGAATAACTGGCAAATGGTACTCCTCATGCTGTTAGATTTGCCTTCCGCTTTCGACCGGGTGGACCATACCTTGCTGATCGAAAGATTACAGAAGGTTGCTGTCTTCTCTAGTGAGGTGGCATCCTGGGTGAAGTCCTACATGGAGAATCAACCCTCCAGAGTGTGTAGCAGCGGTGCCGAAGCAGAACCAGAGCACATTCAGTATGGGGTCCCACAGGGTGCGTGCCTGGCCCCGTCAATATACTATATCTTCACCGTACCACTGTTGCGATTGCTGGAGGATGATGGAGTGCGCTTTACAAACTATGCCGATGATACGCAGTGCGTTATCCCCTTATCCGGTGTGTACGATGAGGATGTAAATAACATCAACAAAGTGTATGGGCGGGTCCAGGCCTGATAAAAAACGGTGTGGCCTTAAATGACGAGAAGATGGAGTTGATGATGGTAGGCACAGGCAACAGAATACATGGGGTGGGTCCAGAGCAGTGGCAGCTGGTGACGTAAAGGGGCGTGGTCTTAAATGACGAGAAGATGGAGTTGATGATGGTAGGCACAGGCAACAGAATACATGGGGTGGGTCCAGAGCAGTGGCAGCTAGTGACGTAAAGGGAACAGAATACATGGGGTGGGTCCAGAGCAGTGGCAGCTGGTGACGTAAAGGGGCGTGGCCTTAAATGACGAGAAGATGGAGTTGATGATGGTAGGCACAGGCAACAGAATAAATGGGGTGGGTCCAGGGCAGTGGCAGCTGGTGATGTAAATGGGCGTGGTCTTAAATGACGAGAAGATGGAGTTGATGATGGTAGGCACAGGCAACAGAATACATGGGGTGGGTCCAGAGCAGTGGCAGCTGGTGACGTAAAGGGGCGTGGTCTTAAATGACGAGAAGATGGAGTTGATGATGGTAGGCACAGGCAACAGAATACATGGGGTGGGTCCAGAGCAGTGGCAGCTGGTGACGTAAAGGGGCGTGGTCTTAAATGACGAGAAGATGGAGTTGATGATGGTAGGCACAGGCAACAGAATACATGGGGTGGGTCCAGAGCAGTGGCAGCTGGTGACGTAAAGGGGCGTGGTCTTAAATGACGAGAAGATGGAGTTGATGATGGTAGGCACAGGCAACAGAATAAATGGGGTGGGTCCAGAGCAGTGGCAGCTGGTGACGTAAAGGGGCGTGGTCTTAAATGACGAGAAGATGGAGTTGATGATGGTAGGCACAGGCAACAGAATAAATGGGGTGGGTCCAGAGCAGTGGCAGCTAGTGACGTAAAGGGAACAGAATACATGGGGTGGGTCCAGAGCAGTGGCAGCTGGTGATGTAAAGGGGCGTGGTCTTAAATGACGAGAAGATGGAGTTGATGATGGTAGGCACAGGCAACAGAATAAATAGGGTGGGTTCAGAGCAGTGGCAGCTGGTGACGTAAAGGGGCGTGGCCTTAAATGACGAGAAGATGGAGTTGATGATGGTAGGCACAGGCAACAGAATAAATGGGGTGGGTCCAGAGCAGTGGCAGCTGGTGACGTAAAGGGGCGTGGCCTTAAATGACAAGAAGATGGAGTTGATGATGGTAGGCACAGGCAACAGAATAAATGGGATTGGTCCAGAGCAGTGGCAGCTGGTGACGTAAAGGGACAGGGCTTAAATGACGAGAAGATGGAGTTGATGATGGTAGGCACAGGCAACAGAATAAATGGGGTGGGTCCAGAGCAGTGGCAGCTGGTGACGTAAAGGGGTGGGGCGTAAATGCCAGCCCCTGAATTTCCCAGCGAGAACATGCGCAACATGCCGGTCTGAACCCCACAATGTATTCGAAGGTAACCCTTCCCCCTGGGGAAAAAGATTGGAAAAATGGGGTCCTAGTTGTAAAATTTACATCATAACTTCACTAAAGCGTCACCACAAAAGCATTCATTGTTAGGTACTAATGATAAATTACTCCCATTTATGCAACAGTGCATGGGATGTGACGTCGCCAGAAATTAGCATATCTACCTGAAATATGCACATTTCATTAAATTGGCTTTGCATAACCACCCAAATTGAAGCGGATGAATGCCATGTGCCTGTCATAAAATCAACACACGCACACAAAACCAAGAGAGGATATTTTGTTCTAATAGTGTTTTGAAACTTTAAACGGTATGCATGTTTTAAACTCCAAGAACCAATACAAATGTGTTCCCTGAGACTTGCAGAACCGAAATGGGACATTTCACCTTTAGTTGCTTGTTATTTTTCATCAGGTTGTATAGTGCAGTGGTGCCGACTGCGGTTTGATCCCCGGGGTCGGCTTTAATTCATCAATGCTTCTCATGGGGGGGGGGGAGTCCACCCTCTGAATAAAGTGGGTGGACGCCGTCCCCTCGCGTGTACCGTCGACTTGAGCCCTGCAATAGTGTATTTTAGATCAAGTTGTATTGAATATAGCGGGTACTCAAATGGCTTACACACAACAACGTCATTATACTTTATTTCTCTGAATGCAAGGCATGGGTGTGTAGTTTGCACTAATTAAACAATGTAATACTTGCTCACAACACAAACAGAATCAAGTAACGACAAACTAAGCACCTTGTGACAAAGACGTGTTCAGGTATTGGTAGCTTTTTAAAGCGCTCTCATGCTTGTTTTTTTTGGCGTTTGCATATACTTTCTGATGGATTGTGACTGTTGCTGATTTTTGTAATAAATTGTGGTGTTAGAGATTGGAGTTGCCAGGATCTTTTTTTGTTAACAATTCACCAGAGCAAGTACGGCACCCACAGTCATATTCAGGGTTCACACATTCCCAAGGGACTGTGTCAGAAGCAGCATTAACCCCTTCACATGCTGGCAGCACTCGTCAGGGAGCCGGGACAGCCACGTCCACATCATAGGAGCTTCACATGTGCGTTCTGCCCACTTTACAGTCTTCCAAATACGAGGTGCTCTCGTATTCCAAGTGTTCCATTATAACGAAACTGGGTCGGGAGGATAGCTCAGGGGCAACGTCTCGCCTTGGAAGCAAGGCGGTGCGAACCAACGCAGGTTCGAAATAAACAATTATAATAAATGTCCCAGAATACGCTGTTGCTGCAGAAAAAATTGTCCAGAGGAGCTTAGTTTATAAACAAGGTATCAAAAAGAATGTTTATTAAACTTGACACATCATTTGTGCAGATGAGTTAATCGTGATTTAATCAGCACTTACATTCTCATTTACATTGCAGAAGAACTGGCCATTACGAACATAATAATTAATACAATTGACAATAAATCATTCGCTCATGTATCCACATTCAGCTCCATTCATCCGACTATTCACTTATAGAATTCTACCCAAATACTATAAGTATGTGGCAGGGACTGCTAATGGTCACACTTAACAAACTCATTTTATAAAGTGCATTCACTGTACAAGACCACTGAAGTTCCAACATGTGCGATCTACTACTGGAGTGGGACAATTAGATGTAAAATACCAATAATCCGATGGAAAGAACAGGGCGGAACGAGGCGCTCACACCTGATATGGCCTGGGACCACCAGGAACCGTGCAACTGAGTAGAAAGCATAGCACCCCACTGAATATATTCGGCCCATTCCATATATTATTTATCGAGTGTGTGTTCAGAAATGTGCTTGAAAGCCTTCCGTTACAGCCGGTCCATGCATTTCTGTTGTTACCATATAGAGGCAGGATTTCCCAGCTATAGGTAGGAGGGGCCAGATATCATTTTGAAATACCCCGTCCCTGTACAACTTCGGCCAGGGCCCGCCCTCACCTTCTCCCGTGCCTTCCTCTCTCTAGCAACGCTTCTCCACCACCCTCCTCTTTCTAACATTCTTTTCCCCTCCCCTTCTCGCCATAGTCCCCCTAACCTCTTGTCCCTAGCAGCCCTTCTCCCCTGCCCTCACCTTCACTGCACTCCTTATCTCTGCCCCCCTCTCCCCAGCTCCTCTTCTCATTAGTGCGCCTACCCCATGTCCTCCTAGCTCTTGCTTGCAGGGGTGGACTGGCCTATAGGGAAGTCTGGAGATATCCCGGTGGGCCTCTGCACCCTGGGCCTCTTTTGTGTGGTATTTCCAAATTTTCCCATAGGAAAAGGATTGGGCTTGCTGAAAATGTGTCATATGGGGCCACTTTGAACATTATTTCCAGGGCCTCTTCTGGTCCACAGTAATTATTTCCAGGGCCTCTTTTAGTTCCCAGTCCACCCCTGCTTGCTTGTGCCTTCTCCCCTGCCATTTCTCCCTATATCACCTTCTCCTCTTCTCCTCCATGTTCTCCTCTCTTTAGCACCCCTTCTCCCCTGGCCTCTCTCTAGCACCCCTTCTCCAATGCCCTCTATCTAGGCACCCCTGCTCCTCTGCTCCCTATTTATTTATTTAATTTACTTGTAAAGCGCGTGAACACAGGCCCGGATGCATAATAGCGCTAAAACAGGGCAAACAGCCTGTAACATGAAAGCAGGTCAAAAACTCACAGAAGGGACATCACAGGTTAGCATTCCTTCTCCCATGCCCTCTCCCTAGAGTACCATGTCTTCCTCCCTCTAGCACCCCTTCTCCTCTAACCCTAGCACACCTTCTCCCATGCCCTCTGTCCCTAGCATACCATGTCCTCAACCCTCTAGCACCCCTTCTCCTCTAACCCTAGCACACATTCTCCCATGCCCTCTGACCCTAGCATACCATGTCCTCAACCCTCTAGCACCCCATCTCCCCTACTCCCCAAGCACGCCTTCTCCCATGCCCTCTCCCTAGCATACCATGTCCTCCTCCCTCTTGCACCCCTTCTCCTCTCACCCTAGCGCGCCTTCTCCCATGCCCTCTGTCCCTAGCATACCATGTCGTCAACCCTCTAGCACCCCTTCTCCCCTGCACCCTCTCCCTAGCACGCCTTCTCCCATGCATGCTGTCCCTAGCGTACCATGTCCTCCACCCTCTCAAACCCCTTCTCCCCTGCACCCCCCAGCACGCCTTCTGCCATTACCTCTATAACCCTTTCTTTAATGCCCTCTGCTCCTGTCCATGGCATCCCGAAGCCTTTGTCCTCCTCTCCCTGGCGCCCTTTGCCTCTTCTTGTTACATGTAGGGGTGTCTATTGTGCCCTCCTCTCCCTGGCGCCCTTTGCCTCTTCTTGTTACATATAGGGGTGTCTACTGTGCCCTCCTCTACCTGGCACCCTTCGCCCCTTCTTGTTATATGTAGGGGTGTCTATTGTGCCCTCCACACCCTCCATTGCTGTCCTTGGCTCGGCCCTGATGACCCTGGGGTCACTGGCATTCCGCCCCATCGCATACCTACATAACCCGGCCACTGCCCTCCCTGCCTGGCCCGGGTGCTTTAAATTTAGAAATTGGACAACAAGCCAAAAATAAATGCAAGGAGATCCCACCGGCGTGGCCACGGCAGCTGCCCACACCGGGCCGGACATCGGGCGAGGAAGGGCGGCCAAGAGTCCACGGGGGCCTGAGATCCAGCGGACCCCTCCTAGCTGGGGTGTAGCCAGGATAAGGCCGGAGCGGCCTACTCCAGCGCCCAGACCGCGGCCTCGAGTAAGCGGAGGCCGGGCCCTGCGGCGAGGACTGCCGGGCGGAGGTCATGGCCCGCGCGCAGCCCAGCCGCTGACAGGAGGTGCGATCTGTGGCACCCATGGGACTTCAGGGGGGTGTGAGGAGCCCGCAGGATATCCACTGAAGGCACAAGGTGAGTGACTGGATAGCTCGAGGCTTCAATGCACCTGTTGCAGAGAGCTGTGCCTAACCCGCAAAGACCTCAGCAGTAACTGTTAGATGATGCACCTGCTGCAGGAATAGTTTAACCGATTCCACTCTCATAACGCCCTGCATTCATCTGACTTTAACCTACAGCCTTCATTCTTCCTGATGAGATAGCTCAGTGTGTTTAAGTGCCCGTTATGGAGGTGTACAGTTGACATGTGGGTTACAGATGCGAATCCCAGTACAATAACCAATAACTCGGTGTGTGTGCGTGTGTTTGGGAGTGTCAATTGATTAATCTACTCGGTTTGGGTCAGTCTGGCTCAGTCTGCCTTTTATCCTCCTGACGTTGATAACACGTGGGAGCATTGCCTTTCTCACCCCTGTTATTTAAGTGGTCTTTCAGATTGGGGTGTGTGCTATATGTATATGAAATGGTCAAGATATTTTGATATTTTAGAAGCATGTTTCTACCCCTTTTTGTTATTTTTTTTTTGTCTCAGCCTTACCATGTTGTTGTGTAGTGCTTGATAGTGAACTTTCCCTGTTTCAAAGCGCTTCCAGCTTTGGCGGGGAAGAGAACTGAATCACAGGGAGGTGACTGAACTTGCCCAAATAAGTTGGTTATTTGAGAAAAACAGTATTAAAAGCCAACTTCCATGGCTAGACAGCTGACAGTTTATCCACTAAGCACTTCTCCTCTGCCAACGCCAGACCACATGTCCCCCACAACCAGAGCACCTTTCCTCTGCCATTAAATCGAATGTCCCCTCTGCTAAACACAACTGCTCCAACACAAAAGTACTTCTCCGTTATAGGACATCTCCTCCACCAGAGCACCTCTCCTCCACTCTCCTCTGCTCTCCCCTCCACCAGAGCACCTCTCCTCCACTCTCCTCTGCTCTCCCTTCCACCAGAGAACCTCTCCTCTGCTCTCCTCTGCCAGCAGAGCACATCTCCTCCACCAGGAACCTCTCCTCCACTCTCCCCTCCACCAGAGAACCTCTCCTCTGCAGAGCACATCTCCTCCCCCAGAGCACCTCTCCTCTGCTCTCCTCTGCAGAGCACATCTCCTCCCCAGAGAACCTCTCCTCCACTCTCCCCTCCACCAGAGAACCTCTCCTCTGCAGAGCACATCTCCACAAGAGCACCTCTCCTCTGCTCTCCTCTGCAGAGCACATCTCCTCCCCCAGAGCACCTCTCCTCCACTCTCCTCTGCTCTCCCTTCCACCAGAGCACCTCTCCTCCGCTCTCCTCTGCTCTCCCCTCCACCAGAGCACCTTTCCTCTGCAGAGCACATCTCCTCCACCAGAGCACCTCTCCTCTGCTCTCCTCTGCAGAGCACATCTCCTCCACCAGAGCACCTCTCCTCTGCCAGCAGAGCACATCTCCTCTACAAGACCACCTCTCCTCTGCTCTCCTCTGCAGAGCACATCTCCTCCACAAGAGAACCTCTCCTCCACTCTCCTCTGCAGAGCACATCTCCTCCACCAGAGAACCTCTCCTCTGCAGAGCACATCTCCTCCACCAGAGCACCTCTCCTCTGCTCTCCTCTGCAGAGCACATCTCCTCCACCAGAGCACCTCTCCTCCACTCTCCTCTGCTCTCCCTTCCACCAGAGCACCTCTCCTCCACTCTCCTCTGCTCTCCCTTCCACCAGAGCACCTCTCCTCCACTCTCCTCTGCTCTCCCCTCCACCAGAGAACCTCTCCTCTGCAGACTCTCCTCTGCTCTCCTCTGCAGAGCACATCTCCTCCACCAGAGAAACTCTCCTCTGCCATTAGAGCACATCTCCTCCACCAGAGAACCTCTCCTCTGCCAGCAGAGCACATCTCCCCCACCAGAGAACCTCTCCTCTGCTCTCCTCTGGCAGCAGAGCATATCTCCTCCACAAGAGAACATCTCCTCTGCTCTCCTCTGCCAGCAGAGCGCATCTCCTCCCCCAGAGCACCTCTTCTCTGCCAGCAGAGCACCTCCCCCCTGCTCTTAGAGCACTTCTCCTCCACCAGAGAACCTCTCCTCTGCTCTCCTCTGCCAGCAGAGCACCTCTCATCCGCCAGAGCACCTCTCCTCTGCCAGCAGAGCGCATCGCCTCGCGCAGAGCACCCCTCCTCTGCCAGCAGAGCGCATCTCCTCCCCCAGAGCACCTCTCCTCTGCCAGCAGAGCGCATCTCCACCCCCAGAGCACCTCTCCTCTGCCAGCAGAGCACCTCTCCCCTGCTCTTAGAGCACTTCTCCTCCACAAAAGAACCTCTCCTCTGCCATTAGAGCACATCTCCTCCACCAGAGAACCTCTCCTCTGCTCTCCTCTGCAGAGCACATCTCCTCCACCAGAGAACCTCTCCTCTGCCAGCAGAGCACATCTCCTCCACCAGAGAACCTCTCCTCTGCTCTCCTCTGCCAGCAGAGCACCTCTCATCCACCAGAACACCTCTCCTCTGCCAGCAGAGCACTTCTCCTCACCAGAGAAGCTCTCCTCTGCTCTTCTCTGCCAGCAGAGCACTCTCCTCTGCTCTCCTCTGCCAGAAGAGCACCGCTCTTCTGCCAGCAGAGCACATCTCCTCCACCAGAGCACCTCTCCTCTGCTCTCCTCTGCAGAGCACATCTCCTCCACCAGAGAACCTCTCCTCTGCTCTCCTCTGCAGAGCACATCTCCTCCACCAGAGAACCTCTCCTCTGCCATAAGAGCACATCTCCTCCACCAGAGAACCTCTCCTCTGCCAGCAGAGCACATCTCCTCCACCAGAGAACCTCTCCTCTGCTCTCCTCTGCCAGCAGAGCACATCCCCTCCACAAGAGAACCTCTCCTCTGCTCTCCTCTGCCAGCAGAGCACCTCTCATCCACCAGAGCACTTCTCCTCTGCCAGCAGAGCGCATCTCCTCCCCCAGAGCACCTCTCCTCTGCCAGCAGAGCACATCTCCTCCACAAGGGAACCTCTCCTCTGCTCTCCTCTGTAGAGCACATCTCCTCCACCAGAGAACCTCTCCTATGCCATTAGAGCACATCTCCTCCACCAGAGAACCTCTCCTCCGCCAGCAGAGCACATCTCCCCCACCAGAGAACCTCTCCTCTGCTCTCCTCTGGCAGCAGAGCACATCTCCTCCACAAGAGAACCTCTCCCCTGCTCTCCTCTGCCAGCAGAGCTCCTCTCATCCACCAGAGCACCTCTCTTCTGCCAGCAGAGCGCATCTCCTCCCCCAGAGCACCTCTCCTCTGCCAGCAGAGCGCATCTCCTCCCCCAGAGCACCTCTCCTCTGCCAGCAGAGCACCTCTCCCCTGCTCTTAGAGCACTTCTCCTCCACAAAAGAACCTCTCCTCTGCCATTAGAGCACATCTCCTCCACCAGAGAACCTCTCCTCTGCTCTCCTCTGCAGAGCACATCTCCTCCACCAGCGAACCTCTCCTCTGCCAGCAGAGTACATCTCCTCCACCAGAGAACCTCTCCTCTGCTCTCCTCTGCCAGCAGAGCACCTCTCATCCACCAGAGCACCTCTCCTCTGCCAGCAGAGTGCATCTCCACCCCCAGAGCACCTCTCCTCTGCCAGCAGAGCACCTCTCCCCTGCTCTTAGAGCACTTCTCCTCCACAAAAGAACCTCTCCTCTGCCATTAGAGCACATCTCCTCCACCAGAGAACCTCTCCTCTGCTCTCCTCTGCAGAGCACATCTCCTCCACCAGAGAACCTCTCCTCTGCCAGCAGAGCACATCTCCTCCACCAGAGAACCTCTCCTCTGCTCTCCTCTGCCAGCAGATCACCTCTCATCCACCAGAACGCCTCTCCTCTGCCAGCAGAGCGCATCTCCTCACCAGAGCACCTCTCCTCTGCTCTTCTCTGCCAGCAGAGCACTCTCCTCTGCTCTCCTCTGCCAGGAGAGCACCGCTCTTCTGCCAGCAGAGCACATCTCCTCCACCAGAGCACCTCTCCTCTGCTCTCCTCTGCCAGCAGAGCACCGCTCCTCTGCCAGCAGAGCACATCTCATCCACCAGAGCACATCTCCTCTGCTCTCCTCTGCCAGCAGAGCACCTCTCCTCGGCTCTCCTCTGCCAGCAGAGCATCGCGCCTCTGCCAGCAGAGCACATCTCCTCCACCAGAGCACCTCTCCTCTGCCAGCAGAGCACCTCTCCTCTGCTCTCCTCTGCCAGCAGAGCACCTCTCCTCTGCTCTCCTCTCCTCTCCTCTGCTCTCCTCTGCCAGCAGAGCACCTCTCCTCTGCTCTCCTCTGCCAGCAGAGCACCGCTCCTCTGCCAGCAGAGCACATCCCCTCCACCAGAGCCCCTCTCCTCTGCTCTCCTCTGCCAGCAGAGCACCTCTCCTCTGCTCTCCTCTGCCAGCAGAGCACATCCCCTCCACCAGAGCCCCTCTCCTCTGCTCTCCTCTGCCAGCAGAGCACCTCTTCTCTGCTCTCCTCTGCCAGCAGAGCACCGCTCCTCTGCCAGCAGAGCACATCTCCACCAGAGCACCTCTCCTCTGCTCTCCTCTGCCAGCAGAGCACCTCTCCTCTGCTCTCCTCTGCCAACAGAGCACCGCGCCTCTGCCAGCAGAGCACATCTCCTCCACCAGAGCACCTCTCCTCTGCCAGCAGAGCACCTCTCCTCTACTCTCCTCTGCCAGCAGAGCACCACTTCTCTGCCAGCAGAGCACATCCCCTCCACCAGAGCCCCTCTCCTCTGCTCTCCTCTGCCAGCAGAGCACATCTCCTCCACCAGAGCAACCTCTCCTCTGCTCTCCTCTGCCAGCAGAGCACATCCCCTCCACCAGAGCACCTCTCCTCTGCTCTCCTCTGCCAGCAGAGCACCTCTCCTCTGCTCTCCTCTGCCAGCAGAGCACCGCTCCTCTGCCAGCAGAGCACATCCCCTCCACCAGAGCCCCTCTCCTCTGCTCTCCTCTGCCAGCAGAGCACCGCTCCTCTGCCAGCAGAACACATCTCCTCCACCAGAGCACCTCTCTCTGCTCTCCTCTGCCAGCAGAGCACATCCCCTCCACCAGAGCACCTCTCCTCTGCTCTCCTCTGCCAGCAGAGCACATCTCCTCCACCAGAGCAACCTCTCCTCTGCTCTCCTCTGCCAGCAGAGCACATCCCCTCCACCAGAGCACCTCTCCTCTGCTCTCCTCTGCCAGCAGAGCACCTCTCCTCTGCTCTCCTCTGCCAGCAGAGCACCGCTCCTCTGCCAGCAGAGCACATCCCCTCCACCAGAGCCCCTCTCCTCTGCTCTCCTCTGCCAGCAGAGCACCGCTCCTCTGCCAGCAGAGCACATCTCCTCCACCAGAGCACCTCTCCTCTGCTCTCCTCTGCCAGCAGAGCACATCCCCTCCACCAGAGCACCTCTCCTCTGCTCTCCTCTGCCAGCAGAGCACATCCCCTCCACCAGAGCACCTCTCCTCTGCTCTCCTCTGCCAGCAGAGCACCGCTCCTCTCCCAGCAGAGCACATCTCCTCCACCAGAGAAACTCTCCTCTGCTCTCCTGCAGAGCACATCTCCTCCACAAGAGAACCTCTCCTCTGCTCTCCTCTGCCAGCAGAGCACCTCTCATCCACCAGAGCACCTCTCTTCTGCCAGCAGAGCGCATCTCCTCCCCCAGAGCACCTCTCCTCTGCCAGCAGCGCGCATCTCCTCCCCCAAAGAACCTCTCCGCTGCCAGCAGAGCACCTCTCCCCTGCTCTTAGAGCACTTCTCCTCCACAAAAGAACCTCTCCTCTGCCATTAGAGCACATCTCCTCCACCAGAGAACCTCTCCTCTGCTCTCCTCTGCAGAGCACATCTCCTCCACCAGAGAACCTCTCCTCTGCTCTCCTCTGCCAGCAGAGCACCTCTCCCCTGCTCTTAGAGCACTTCTCCTCCACAAAAGAACCTCTCCTCTGCAGAGCACATCTCCTCCACCAGAGAACCTCTCCTCTGCCAGCAGAGCACATCTCCTCCACCAGAGAACCTCTCCTCTGCTCTCCTCTGCCAGCAGATCACCTCTCATCCACCAGAACACCTCTCCTCTGCCAGCAGAGCGCATCTCCTCACCAGAGCACCTCTCCTCTGCTCTTCTCTGCCAGCAGAGCACTCTCCTCTGCTCTCCTCTGCCAGGAGAGCACCGCTCTTCTGCCAGCAGAGCACATCTCCTCCACCAGAGCACCTCTCCTCTGCTCTCCTCTGCCAGCAGAGCACCGCTCCTCTGCCAGCAGAGCACATCTCATCCACCAGAGCACATCTCCTCTGCTCTCCTCTGCCAGCAGAGCACCTCTCCTCTGCTCTCCTCTGCCAGCAGAGCATCGCGCCTCTGCCAGCAGAGCACATCTCCTCCACCAGAGCACCTCTCCTCTGCCAGCAGAGCACCTCTCCTCTGCTCTCCTCTGCCAGCAGAGCACCTCTCCTCTGATCTCCTCTCCTCTGCTCTGCTCTCCTCTGCCAGCAGAGCACCTCTCCTCTGCTCTCCTCTGCCAGCAGAGCACCGCTCCTCTGCCAGCAGAGCACATCCCCTCCACCAGAGCCCCTCTCCTCTGCTCTCCTCTGCCAGCAGAGCACCTCTCCTCTGCTCTCCTCTGCCAGCAGAGCACCGCTCCTCTGCCAGCAGAGCACATCCCCTCCACCAGAGCCCCTCTCCTCTGCTCTCCTCTGCCAGCAGAGCACCTCTCCTCTGCTCTCCTCTGCCAGCAGAGCACCGCTCATCTGCCAGCAGAGCACATCTCCACCAGAGCACCTCTCCTCTGCTCTCCTCTGCCAGCAGAGCACCTCTCCTCTGCTCTCCTCTGCCAGCAGAGCACCGCGCCTCTGCCAGCACAGCACATCTCCTCCACCAGAGCACCTCTCCTCTGCCAGCAGAGCACCTCTCCTCTACTCTCCTCTACCAGCAGAGCACCTCTCCTCTGCTCTCCTCTGCCAGCAGAGCACCGCTCCTCTGCCAGCAGAGCACATCCCCTCCACCAGAGCCCCTCTCCTCTGCTCTCCTCTGCCAGCAGAGCACCGCTCCTCTGCCAGCAGAGCGCATCTCCTCCACCAGAGCACCTCTCCTCTGCTCTCCTCTGCCAGCAGAGCACATCCCCTCCACCAGAGCACCTCTCCTCTGCTCTCCTCTGCCAGCAGAGCACATCTCCTCCACCAGAGGTTGCAGAGCAACCTCTCCTCTGCTCTCCTCTGCCAGCAGAGCACATCCCCTCCACCAGAGCACCTCTCCTCTGCTCTCCTCTGCCAGCAGAGCACCGCTCCTCTCCCAGCAGAGCACATCTCCTCCACCAGAGAAACTCTCCTCTGCTCTCCTGCAGAGCACATCACCTCCACCAGAGAACCTCTCCTCTGCTCTCCTCTGCCATTAAAGTGCAGGCCCCCTGCCATTAGAGCACATCTCCTGGGCCACCAGCGCTCATCCCATCCCCCACTAGTGTATATCTCGTCCACCAGAGCTTATCACCTCTTCCAGAGAATGGACACAGCCACCTTTTGTGTGGGTTGAGGCCAGAATTGGGATATGGGGAAGGCCGAGCAGGCTGACGACTGGGGACCGTGTTCTCTTTAAGTGACCCGAGGCGGGGCCGTGCAGCGACTAAAATGTCAGCTGACTCCAGGGGAGGGGTGGCATCTGCAGTGGCAGGGGAGTTTGCGCTTATGGGGGCCTCGCAGTCCTCACCTCACCGCTAGCACTTGTCCTAGCGCATACCACCAACACAGAGCCATCATTATTAGTGATTTACACAGTGCCTCGTGCAGACCCCTCCCACTTCTAAGCACACCAGAGGGGCTTTAACAGATGGTGCGCAGCATCGTCCTGTTCCCAAAGCGGGTGTGTTGCCCTTGAGTTTTCCACTGAGCAGCGCTGTCACGAGGAGCCCAAAGTGATACACATTTTCCCTAGCAGCTCTGCAAGGGCATTGTGCCAGCCTGGGAAGTACTGCTCTAGCGCTTCTGGAAAGCAGCATTGGCGTGTCGCATGACCATTGTCTGGGACAAGTCCTCTGAGCAATTGCTAATGTTTTGGGGATTGCAATGGAGATGTGTGGATTGTCTCTGGAAACCTCACTTCGCTTCAGTTAGCCACCACATCCTGACTGGAATGGGGCGCGCTGGCATGTATTCATGGAGTCCGATTCTTAAACACATAGAACGTTTACTTTTTTGTAGAACATAAAATGTTGCTCGGATCATGAATAGCAAAGCCTGCATTTGTGTCAAACGTTGACTTTAAGCAGGTTATCTTGTCACGAGATTTTCTTTTATTATTGTTTTTTTTTCTTCAAATAAACCTAGATACATAATTATAAAAGTTTACATTCAAGAAAAAGTACACAAAAATCACATATTTAGTAATACTTTTGAAAAATATAATTAGTAGAAAACAGTACTACATTCAACGCCTTAAAATTCCAATAGTTCATATAATGGACTTAAAAAGCTGTCAAATTCCAACTATTGAGGAGATGCTTGAACCGTCGACCACGCGCTCCCTCCAGCGGAAGTATTGGTGAGGCGCGAGGGGGGGGGGGGCTGGCGTGAACCTATCAAGATGGTCAGGTCTTAGCTCCAGGGTCTGTGGGCAGAAGCTTGTGATGTGTTTCATTGTCTCAGTTATTCATCCCCCCCGCCCCGCGGCCCCCATCCTCACCATATAGTCTACACGTCCTTTCTTCCTTGTTTGAATTCATTCTCGCACCAAAAAATGTAGGGACCTGATTGGACTTAAATCTTACATTATATGTCCTACAAGGAAACAAATATATATATATATATATATATATATATATCTCGACAAGGCAAACCTTCTTTGCATACCTAGAACATTTCTGAAACAAAGAAAAGGAACTTAGTTGGTCCCCCGTTGACCCCCAGTCTCTCTCGTGTGGTACGTTCTGGGCTTTTCAGGAGTCAAGTCGCCCGCATCAGAACCAACTTCAAACAAGAACGACTCCAGCGGTTCTTAAACAGCAAATGGATAGAATTGACTTTCAGAACTTTCTTAAAATCAACAAACACAGAGTTTGGAGGTGGGTCGTGGACTGGTCGTTTTAGCAAAGAGAGAACGCTTTTTCCACTGTTGTGTCCAGGGAGAGAAGACCTAGTTCACGTCGACTGGCACAATTTGTTTTTTTCCAAATAGTAATTTGTTTCTTATACGAGTTAGTTTTATAAAAGCAAAGTGCTATTTGAATTCTTGAGTGTCAAACACTCACAGGTTATTTGCACAGCTGCACGATTAGACATGGCGTGAGGTGCGCTCAACTGCCTAAACTGCAGACTGAGCTTAAATCACAGATTCGGTGACCAGATGTCCCGGGTTTGTCGTGACTGTCCCCGTATGTGTCCCTCTGTTCCGCCGTCCCAACAGTTTTTTTTTATTTTTAAAACCCTATCCCGGTTGTGAGGAAACGGGGGGAGTGACAGTCCCGGTTTATTGGCAAAAGGAGGGTGACACTTTGCTCGCCCCCAATTACAAACCAAACAAACCTTGTAATATTTAAAGAATGTCCTCTTTGCAAGATGGTCTAGAACCCCCAAGGTTTCATGGAGCAGGCTCAGGAATTAATAGGGCTGCAGAGACCAGCTGGGGAGCAAGTGAGAGCAGGGCCTGTAAAATCACTCAGAGCAAACGCCCCCTGGCTACTAACAGGATTGCACCCACAGTCAAAGCGCTGAACATACGGTGGGATCGGGTGGGGGTGTCAGGGGGAGAAGGGGCAGTGGCGTCGCTAGGGTGGGCACAGTGGGGGCACCGCCCCCCCTACGAAATCCTGAATGATGACGTTTTCAGCATGCATAAAGCCTGCTTTTAACAGTGATGGCCCCCACCCCAGTGACAGTCGTGGCCCATTGATTCCCGCGGGGTCCCTTTCAGGCCAGAAGAAAGACACCAGGCTATAGAGCCTCGTGGTCTGCACACATTTTACTGTCGCGGTGACTATTCTGGCAGATGAAATGGACACCATACCAAGTGTTCATTGCATGTTCAGAAGGAATGCTCGTTTGGATTACTATTACAAACATGTTTAATAAATTGGTGGCCATTCTTATGTTCCCAAAATGCACTTTGTTTTTATGCAAAGTAGCCAGCATCCTATATTCAGGGCAACCACATTATTCAGCACCTAACATCAACCTTCAGTCCTGCCCACACCACGGGAAATCGCCCCCCTCACCTACTACCATCTCCCCTGCGTGTGAAGGGTGGGGGATGGGTTCCCCCAGTAAATTCTGTCCATTTCCAGCACTGCTTTTATATCCCAATTCCCAAGCTGTCTATTGAAATAAAGCAATACCTATCCAGCATCTGTCAGACGGCAGATTGAGATGTTACACTGACCTGGGAATCCCGAGCAGTCAAAAAGCCCAGGATGGCAGTGATCCGTGCATGAATCCCGAATGCGCACTTACAATATGACGCAATCAGGACATGCCGTGCGAGGCTATACACAATATGACGCCGCATCAGGACATGCCGTGCGAGGCTATACACAATATGACGCGATCAGGACCTGCCGTGCGAGGCTATACACAATATGACGCGATCAGGACCTGCCGTGCGAGGCTATACACAATATGACGCGATCAGGACATGCCGTGCTAGGCTATACACAATATGACGCCGCATCAGGACATGCCGTGCAAGGCTATACACAATATGACACGATCAGGACCTGCCGTGCGAGGCTATACACAATATGACGCCGCATCAGGACATGCCGTGCAAGGCTATACACAATATGACACGATCAGGACCTGCCGTGCGAGGCTATACACAATATGACGCCGCATCAGGACATGCCGTGCGAGGCTATACACAATATGACGCCGCATCAGGACATGCCGTGCGAGGCTAAACCTTACATATTGTGACTTTCACCGTGTGCTTTGGGGCTCTAAGTTCCATATGGTGACTCTACCAATTAGTGGGGCTTTTGAAGTTGCACTTTGCACTTTTGTGTGGCCACTGCAAGGGTATACATTACATACGGTGCCTGTGCAGGCATGTGATGATATTAGATACAGTGCCTGTGCAGGCACGTTATGTTATGTTATCTGCACTTATAAAGAGCACAGTCGCGTGAAGGCATCATGGCGCTGGAGAGGAGGGTTTGACCAATTAACAGAGACACATAGAGTAAGTGCTAGAAGAGAGTGGTCTTAAGCGCTCTTCTAAAAGCGAGATGATTGGGAGTTTTTCTCATTGCGGAGGGGAGGCCATTCCGAAGGGTGGCCGCGACTATGGAAAAGGCCCTGCCTTCCGACCCTGGCACGATGATATCTTGGGAAAATAAGAAGGTCCGCAGTGGAAGAGCGTAGGTCGCGCTCTGCAAGATAACGGGAGAATTTGTCCTGCAGAAACTCGGCCCCTTGACCGTGGATGGCCCGATGGACTATGCACAGGGCCTTGAGGCGGACATGCTGGCAGACAATTAAGTGAGCGCAGTACCGGGGTAATATGGGCTCCATACTGGGTGCCCGTCGCCAGCCTAGCCGCCAGATTCTGTATGCGCTGTAGCCGTTGTATCAAGCCAATTGGCTGCGACAGATACAGCGAATTGCAGTAATCTAAGCTGGAAAGTACTAGTCCTATGACTACCGGAGGGCGCATTGTTCGGGTATCAAAGGAAGCACCGTCTTGGTGATGTCCTGCTTGGCAGACAGCCGCTACTTGATCTGACGTGGAGTGGGAGGCGGAGAGGATAACGCCCAGGTGTTTCACTTTACTCACTGGGCAGGGGGGTGGGGGACCCAGAGAGGAGGGCCAAAAGGCAGAGGTCCACAATGAGGGATCCGGGGGGCAGCCCACCACCAGCACCTCGGTCTTGTCACCGTTGAGCTTGAGCCAGTTCTGGTCCATCCAATCGCCGACGGCCCCCAAACAGTCACGGAGGCACGACGACACCTCAGCTTGATCCTGAACAGGATTTAGGTGTCGTTGGCTTCCTAATAACAATTAAGGCCGTAGGCACGGATGAGGCATATCAGCGCCCAGATGTAAATATTAAACAAGATCGGGGACAGTGATGAGCCTTGCGGGACACCACAGGGGAGAAAACAAGGCGAAGAAAGGACAGAGGCATGGTAAGGGTCTGAGTGCGTTCTGAAAGAAAAGAAGTAAACCAAGCAAGAACCTGGCCAGATATTCCGGTCTGTTCTAGGCGGGACAACAGGATGGGGTTGTCGACCGTGTCAAACGTGGCTGAAGGATCCAACAGAATCAGTGCTCCAACCCCGCCTGTGTCAACCCGCCTAGACATGCCATCCTGCACGGACACAAGTACGCTTTCAGTGCCTCTACCAGGTCTGAACCTTGCCCGTGCGGGATTAAAGACATTTGAAGATTCCAAAAAGGAAGATAGTAGGGGGGTGATTAATGATTCCAATAGCTTAGAAAGAAAAGGGAGCAGCGAGATCGGGCAAAAATTAGCAGGGACCGTCGGGTCGAGTGCGGGCTTTTTCAGAAGGGGGACAACCCTCGCAGATTTCAACTCTGGGGGACAAGTCCCGATTGGCAGGAGTTATTTATTGCCGACGTAAGTTCAACCAGGAGATCAGGAGCGATCTTCTTCATGATTTCAATAGGGATGGGATCCTCAGGGGAGGATGATTTAATTCTTTGTATCGTCGCTAGAACTTCCGCCTCGGTGAAGAGGGGGAAGGACGACCAATTTGTAAGGGGTTCAGTGAAAGAGACGGGGGCCAGCTTAGGAACATTAGGAATTGATGTGGCCAAGGATTTAGATATATTGGTGCGGAGGACTTCAATTTTATTCATAAAAAAAAGAGAAAGATCATCGCGCAACTTTTGAGACGGTTTGACCCTTGAAGTGAGGGTTTCAGAGGATGCCAGTGACTTCACAATAGAGAAGAGAGTTTTCCGTTGACACATTGCTGTTTCAATCTTATGAGAAAAAAAGCTGGCTTTGGCGGTTTTAATGTCAGCCAGGTAGGTTGAGAGAAGGGACTTATATAATTCTCTCAGATTGGGGTCATAATTCTTGCGCCATTTACGTTCCGCCTGCCTTAACTTCAGGCGGGCGGCTTTAAGTTGTTCCGAGAACCAGGGTTGGGAGGGTATCCCGCAGCTCTGAACCAGTTTCATCGGGGCACAAACATCTGCGGCATCTAGAAACGCCTGAGAAAGAGAGCTCAACGATAACGACCTTAAAGGGGTACAGATGGCAGTTATTTGAGCGCTGAGTACTTTCGTATCCACCATGCGCCAGGGGCGTAGTAAGATTTTTGGGGGAAAGAGCTTTAATGAGCAGGTCACTAAATGATGGTCGGACCATACAACAGGTTTTATAAGCTCAGGGCATAGCAGTGAGTCCTTTGAGAATATCAAATCAAGAGTGTGGCCATGGACATGAGTAAGGCCTTGAACCAGTTGGTGAAGGTCAAGGTCAGATAAACTATCAAAAAAAGAGCACAACTCACTCGATCTGGGCGGGTTAAAGCAGAGATTGAGATCACCTAGTTCTACTAAGTTAGTGTATTGTAGATTCAAATTCGCCACTAGCTCAAGCAGACATTTCCCACAATGCCCTATAGGTCCAGGAGGAGGGTATATGAGCAGAAAGTGGATAGTACATGGGGTGACATAACACATCTAAAAACAGAGCTTCCATGTTGAGCTTGTGGGGACAAGGTAGCTGAGTAGTGACATAATCAGCACGAAAGATGGCAGCCACCCCACCTCCACGCTGTGGGGGCTGGCGGTCATGGGGAATAATACGGTAATCAGAAGGTATGGCTTGAACCAAAGTTGGCATTGAGCTAGGCACCAGCCAGGTTTCTGTGAGACAAAGCAGTGCAGGTTGCCTACTGGATAGCAGTTCCAAAATCCCACCAGAGTGAGCTGGGAGGGACCGAGTATTCAGTAGGAGTAGAGTACGTACTCCAGTGGAGGGCTTTTTCGCAGCAATAATACTGGTGGGGGCACCCCACTATGATTTGCGACCTGAGGGCCTCCTCGTTCGAGTAGTTGTTGAAGTCACAGTGCTTCATTTTTGATCTTAGCCTCATGACGAACGCGTCTATGGATTCCCCTTTGTTTTGCTTGGTAGTGTGGAATACATGCCGTTCGTAGTCTACGTTTGTGTGCCGTAGATGAAAGTGAGTGCTTGGTGGTCTGTCACAACCGTAAAAGGTTTCCCATATAGGAAGAGGTGAAAATGCTCGCAGGCCCAGACAACCGCCAGTCCTTCCTTTTCTGCTTGCGAATAGGCTTGTTCGGTTTTTGATAGGCTTCGACTGGCGTACGATACTATGTGTTTCCCGCCTCCATCTTTGTCATCTAGTTGCGTGAGAATGGCGCCTAGCCCAACGGGACTGGCGTCCACGACGAGTTCTGTTGTCTTCTTGGGATCAAAGTACGCCAGGTATCGGGCGTCCGAGATGCGGTCCTTGATGATCTGGAATGCTTCTTGGCATTTGGTTGACCATGCAAACTCGGTGTTTAGTTTGGTTAGAGCTCCTAGGGGTTCACTGATGGACACGAAGTCACATATGTACCTCGTGCAGTAGCTTGCGAGCCCCAAGAATGATCTGAGGTCCGATGTTGTTGTTGGTGGTTCAGCTTCACGGAGCGCACTAACCTTTTCAGGGTCTGGTGTCATGCCCTTCTCTGAAAATACGTGTCCGAAGAATCTGAGCGTCTTCTTGCGGAATTCACATTTTTCTTTGTTGAGTGTTAGCTGGGCTTCCTCTAGACCCACGCAGACTCTCATCAGAGTGTCATCGTGTTGTTCCTGAGTTTGGTCGAACACTAGAATGTCATCGCTGTAGTTCAAGCAGTTGGGCACATGCTTGATGACATTGTGGATTTCCGCTTGAAAAATTTCGGCCGCTGAGGATACTCCAAAACTGAGTCGCTTGTAGCGGAACAAACCTAGATGGGTGGCAAAAGTTGTTATGTATCGCGAGTTCTTGCTGAGCTCCAGCTGATGATAGCCTTTGTTTAGGTCTAACTTCGAGAATATTGTCGCCCCATTTAAGAGATGCACCATGTCCGTTATCCGGGGGGCTTGATGTCGTTCTCTTAGGATGGCTTCATTCGGCCTTCTCATGTCTACACATATCCTAATGTCCTGAGATTCTCTTTTGGGTACTGGTACTATAGGAGAGACCCATGGTGTGGGGCCTTCCGCGGGCTCAATGATGTCGGCTTCTAGTAGCTTAGTTAGCTCGTTTTCAACTTGCTGTTGAATGTTGATGGGGATGCCCCTGTAATGCTGGGCTACTGGAGTGATGTGGGGGTCGATGTGAAGTTCAATCTGTTTTCCTTTTAGTTTTCCTAGGCCTTTGAACAGTGCCGGGAATATTTGATCGATGCTTGCCGTTGGATCTAGGTACTTGTGCACCATGAGGCGGTATAATATGTGAATGAGTTCCATCTCAATGGCTGACCGATAGCTCAAGATGCATCCGCTCTCAGTGGCGGCTTCTAGCACGTGCATGGGGATGCTTTTCTTATGTTCCTTGTACTGGCATGATGCCATGAAAAACCCTTTGCAGGCTAGGGGTGTTTTTGAGCCATAGGGATAGATGAGGGCTCGTGCTGGCTGTAGGCGAGGAGCGTTCGGTATGCTTCGGTATACTTCTTCGCTTATTACATTCACAGTTGCTCCCGTATCTATCAGGAATTCTGCAGCTGTTTGGTTTATTCGTATTCTTAGCATCGGGCTGTGCTCTTTGGCCATGTCGTTTCCAAGGGCGTATAGATATCCCTTTTTCCGCGGTGCTTCTTGTTGCATTTCCGGTCTGCGGGATCTCTCTTCTGAGGATGCGCTTGACACACTCTCTGACTGTGATTGTTCTATGAGGCATCTCACGTATCTTCTGGGTCGCCTTCTTGCTTTTGGCTGGGTGGTTTTGCTCTCCCTCCATTCTCTCCTCTCTTGTCTCCTTTCCGGTTGGTCGTCGTGAGGACGGCGTCGTCCTTGTTCCTGGAAGTGGTGTGCTGCCCTGTTGTGGTGAGAGGGTTGGTACTGTTCTGGTTCCATCGAGGGCTTCCCATTTCTGCCAGCCCCTTTCATTTTGCTGCGAAATATCAGGCATACAGACTTGTAGTGGTTGTCGCCACCACATGCGGAGCATGTCTGTCCCATGGCCGGACACGTCCCTTCATGTGGGTATTCATGGCCGCACCTGTAGCAGAAAGGATCTTGATTGGTTCTTGTCGTACCCTCCAGCTTGTTGATGCTTTCTTGTTTGCTGTGTGTGATCTTTATGTCGTCCAGGCCTTCCACTTGCGCTGCAAGGGCAGCGTCGGATCTTGCTAGGCGCAGGATTTCTTCTAGACTTCTCGGCTGTTGTAGTAGTCGCCTCCGGAAGTCCGCGCTTTCGCACCCCACTATGATTTGCGACCTGAGGGCCTCCTCGTTCGAGTAGTTGTTGAAGTCACAGTGCTTCATTTTTGATCTTAGCCTCATGACGAACGCGTCTATGGATTCCCCTTTGTTTTGCTTGGTAGTGTGGAATACATGCCGTTCGTAGTCTACGTTTGTGTGAGGCGGGAAATACTCTGTGAGCGATGTCTTTAGCTTGATGTATGTATCTATGGTGTCTTCCGGCATTTCCTCAAGGATATCTCGTACATTGGAACCAACCGCATGATTTAGAAGGTTTAGTTTTTGCTCGTCCTCCAGTGGTCCAGCTGCCTTCAGGCATACTTCAAAGTCTCTCAACCATCTTCTCCACCTTGACCCCAGGGTGCTTGTCTCTGTGAGGTCAAAATTTGCTGGTAATTGGGCCAGCAGGCTGTCCGTCATTTTTCTGTGCGGGGACGCTGGGGCGGAGGATCCCTCCTCTTGTGCTGGTGTCACTGGGACTGTGAGTGACACCCTACGGGCTGGAGTCGCTGTGGCGGTGGGTGACTCCTCTCCTGAGCCACTCATGAGCTTGACCTGGGCTTGCCTGTTGTTCGCGAGTGCGATGGCGTCTGACCGCCACTAGGGGGCACTGCGTTGGAGGATTTGCTCTCCTTGTGCCAAAACCGGGTATGGATGGCTGCGTGGGGCTCTATGAGGCCTTGTAAATGTGCCTCTAGACTCGCTGCTTGCGTCGGGGTTCTTGCTTACCCTATCATGCAGGTGCTAGAAGTGGGCACACTGTGTCCGTTGCCGTCGGCGGGAGGCCAGCGCTCCTCGACCGCCCGGTGGTGCAATGCGGGGAGTCACTGCTCCACCCGCGGCGTTGGGATACACGCCTGCCGGCGTTGATGCCGTTGGCGGGAGAGGTCTTCCCTTTCTCCCGCTCGGAGGGTTGTTTCACGGGGAGCTGCGGCTCCTGCTCCACCCGTGGAGTGAGCGCTTCGGCGCCTTTCCTTACACGGGGAGCTGCGGCTCCTGCTCCACCCGTGGAGTGAGCGCTTCGGGGCCTCTTCCGGCGGAGCTCTCACGCTCCGAACCTCTAACCCCGGGGCATCGGAGGGCGAAAACTCACGGGCGTCCGAGCGCTGTGACCTGAGGCGGCGGGCACGGCGGGGCGCGTGTCCGCCTCGTCGCCAGATGTAATGTCCTGTAGGTGGACCTCCTCACGCTCTCATGCGTTCCCTCTCTTAAGAATGAGGCTGCCATGAGAGCTGGGGTGCAACAAGTCTTGGCTTTATTCTACATCAACCCTAACTGCCGCTCTGCGCGGTAACCCCTCCCCTTCCTGTCACGTGGGGCGCAGCCCACTCAACAACTAAAACAAAGAGAGAGGACTGTTCCTCTCTTCGATACACTGGTGACGACACCACACTACTGACCTTTGATTCATGGCATTCTGCTTACAGTTGATGCTGTCGCATCAGAAGTATTGCTTGCTGTATCCATGGACGATTGTTACCTCCTCTGTGTCATTTTGGACTACTTTGCCCATGTCAATTTGGGGAAAGTACACACGTTGCCCTTTTATAGATGGCCCTGCTACTTTTGTCTGTGGCCCCCTCTGTGTCCACCCTGAATTTGATTCCTGGGGTTGCCACTGAACCGTGCAGTAGTGCGGTGGGGAACCCTGGGGGCGGGGGAGCGCGGGCAAGGGGCTGAGTAGGCAGTCCCTCTTTGATGTCGTTGGCCGTCTCGGTTTTCCATCTTGAAAGTCTGTTCGGCCTAATCACAGAGCCGCTGCTTCACTTCTGGTTGCAGAAACTATAGTGGTGCTGCAAATATGACAACAGCCTTGGCCATTCGGATATTGCACAGCACATAGTCATTTGTCACTTGACTTACTCGTGACAACACTGCTTGAAAGCCATGGCTCTCTTCTCACTGAACACTGTAATACAGGCTACATGGCACTGCTGCTTTAAATGTATACCTTGCCACCTTGTTCAGTGGCCACTTGTTTCCTTTGCCCTTTCTTCTGTACCCACAAGTAATATATTGATGGGGGGCGTATAAGGGAACTCGGTTTTGATGTGAACCCCGGTGTCTGCTATTTGTAGATAGTGCCAGGGGCACTTAGGAAGCTGGGCCAGTCCCCATGGGTGGGCGTCAGAAGCACTATGCACGGGGACTCTGTTGTAGTGCACACGAGGCACACAGAATTGCCTCTAAGCTCTTATCTGCACACTGCTGCTCATGTCATTAACCCTGAATGGGTGAAAGACTCGTCCTGTTTGCATTGAATACCGCTGCCTGCACGTCACTGCCAAGCACACCGACATTGTACCAGTTAGGTCTGTAATGCAGCCTGCATTATGCAGCAGTATGCAAGCATTTAATTGCTAAGCAACTTTGCTAACATTTGTGATCTTTGAATGCACTGTTACCTTGTAACGCGAGTTTACCCTCTTTACTAACGCCCCTTGTCACGTTGCTATTGAGCACTGAAGACTGACATCACTTCCTGTGTTGTCATTTCCTGTCGAGTCACCCCAGTTTTTTTTAGAATGTGTACCCTGATGGGTCAAATGCCCTCTGCCACACGTGGCAGCCGCCTTCCATCGCTGGAGTAACTGCTCCTAGCCTCCAGGGGGCAGATGGTGGGCGGAAGTGGCCAAGAAGGGCTACAATAAATAAAGGGAACGAGAACAGGGTGGCGGACGGCGGGCGGGAACTGGGTGTGGAAAGTGGACAAAATACCACTCACCCTAGGTCTTCTGAGCGAGTGCAAAATCTGCCCGATGTATCAGACCGTCGTGGGCATGGGGCTATCAGGAGTTCTGCTTGCTTTCACCCTTCATACACACACAGCGGATATATGACTAGACTGGAGCTACCAATGTAAGCCAGTCTAGCCATGTAATAACACTAGTCATGTTTGCTTTACCCTTGATGTCAAGTAAAAAGTAACAAATGCCATGCACACTGACACCATAGTCCAAGCTAGCCACGTAATAGCAATTATCATGTTTGCTTTACTCTTGATGCCAAGTAAAAATGTCATGCCACATGAACAAAGTAAATGCAAACTGTCACTACTAATGTAGGTCAGTCTAGCCACATAATAACGCATATTTTGATTTTCCTTTGATGCCAAGTAAAAAATACCACACCACATTAAGAAAGTAAATGCAGAAAGAACATAGCAGTGCCAGTCTGCATATACTATCTTAATGTGGCACATAGTCTTTTACTTGGCATCAAGGCTAAATCAAACATTATACATGTTATTATGTGGATAGACTGACCTACATTCAATTTCATGTTTTCTTTCCCCTTAATGCACAGTAACTATGCATAAAGGGTACATGGCTATACTGACCTTGATTCAATTTCATGTTTTCTTTCCCCTTAATGCACAGTAACTATGCATAAAGGGTAAAGAATGGCTATACTGACCTACATTGAATGTAAGGTAGTCTAGCCAGGTAATAACACTTGTTATGTTTGGTTTACCCTTGATGTGCACTAACTGTGCATCAAGGGAAAAGCAAACATATGTGTTATTACGTGGATATTCTATGTTGGCCAGTTATAACACCTCACTTACCATTTTCTGTTTACCCTTCATGTATGATACTGTGCATCAGGAGTGAAGCCAAAAATTAATGCCATGCCCCCAGGAGGCCCCTAAATTGAAGGGTGGAGGCTGAACCACAAACGCGCACACAAACACTTCCACCCACGCGTTCACACATCATTCATAGAACTCTTTGCATGCACGCATTCATAAAAACAAACACCACCATGCGTACATGCATGCGTACATACAATCCATACATGCAAACAAACGAGAGAAACACTTAAAAGATAGTTCCGGGACTTTTTTTTATTGTTCCTACGGTTCGGCCATGTGTTTTTAAGCATAAATCGGTAGATCGTAGAAAACTTTCCTATGGACCTTACCCGACTTTTCGTCCATTAACGCACTCGAAATCAGCCGCCATTTTGTGATAATCCTATCATTTCCCCCCATCGACCTGGCTCACCTGCGTTTGCGGCACTAAATCAAATCCCCCGCCCCTGAGCCTGACATCAGCAGACGCGTACCGCCCATTTCCCAACGCCAAAGCACGTTTCGTGTGAACAATCGCTGCGCCTCAGCTAATGAAGTGTCGCCATGGAAATGGCAGGACGCCTCTTTCCTCAATAAGTATAAACACACCGTTTCACAACACACAGCAGCAGATTTTCGATTCCATTACTCTCTCTGTGTTACTTTGAGTATTCTGTGACTCTTTCTGTGCTCTGGTCAGCTACCTTCGCCGCTTCTAGGCCTTGTGAACACCTGTACCATCTCTGTAAATTATTTTACTTTCTTTACCACACAATGGCTACAATAATGTCGTATATGTACGAGCCCGAGTCCACCGAGGAGGAACTACTGGAAAGGCAAGCACGCGAAAACGATGGGGATTCGGACGGCAGTTGGGAGGACCAGTCAACGTATGAAGAGCCTGGACCATGTCACATGGACGGCGTCTCCACCTGGAGCTAATGCCAACTGAGGAGGAGAACTGCTGCTGCCGTGAAAATTCCGGGTGCTTGGCCTACATTTCGGAAGGCGAGCCAAGTCCGCAATGCATCACCGAGCTGCCAGAGTTCAGGGAAGCCTGCCTCTCACGGACCGTGTTGAGGATGATGATGGTGCTTATGCACGAACTTCGCGGCACTGTTCGTCCGCGTAATCCGAGTAACGAGTAAGAATACTCTGGTTGTGATGTCAGTGATGCCAGTACTATTTCATGGTCGTCTCCCACATATAAAATTACATCTACATATCATTCGAACGCATGTAAATTGGTTCCATATTGTGCATTTTCTAGATAGAATTTTTTTCAAAGCAGAATGACATTTTTTACCTGAATCGACATTGATAAGAAAGTTTTGTCATTTTAATACAGTTTGCATCTTTCTTTTTCACAGGTGGTACAGGCTGGTGGCCTATCGTTGCTTCACTTGGTGGCTTCACGGGAGGCTCGGACACCGCATTCGGAGAGTAATATCTGCCTGTGCGGTACTTGCCATTAGACAACATTTCCCCAGCGACAGTGGACAATACCGCGGATTTTCCCTGGATGTGCTGCAACCGGAACTTTACAATGTGTAATGTTTATTATTTATGTTCAATTGAAATTAAGATCTAAAATAAAACCCAACATATATTTTAACAATGGTTGTTTTGATTTTTTAAATGAATCTAGTGTGTCTCCATTGAATAGTCTTCCTGTGCCTTGTCTTGTCACACCACATGTCTCCGGCCAGCATCCTCCCTCACGCTGGCCGCCCACCTTCAATCCACATAACCGTTGAACCCATATGCAGCAGACATACATATGTTATTTTGCGGGTTGGCATCAAGCCTCCCGGCCTTGCCTCCTCCCCCAAAAATACTTACCACACCACTTTGTTCAAGCGTTGGCAATAAAAGGCCGTTGGATTTTATTGATACAAAACATGGTTATAGGTAAATAATCAATATGGTTGATCATAATAAATCATCCTTTTGGGCACCGGGTACAGAGATGACCCCCTCTGGCCCGTGCCGCCTTGCCACCACAGGCCAGCCTGCTGCTGACTAACTGCCTAGGCATCCAGGGTCTCCAGGGTGAACTGCACCCATATATTCTCCTGGGAGGGTGAGGTATTTATAAACTCACCCCCCTGCCTTCCATGTACTAGATCCTGCAGCCTGCCTCTTACATGCAGTTAGATGGCCTCTCCTTGGTGAGGCCCTGCGGCAAACGAGTCTTGTCTGCACGACCACCGCCCCAATCCACCCCCCCGCCCTATCAAAGGCAGTTCGCACAGGGGTACTTGCGCTGGCAAGTGGAGCTGTCAGGGAGCGATAAAGGCCAAGAGGTGCCAAAGACCATGTACACTTCAAAGTGGTCTATAGAGCATGGGTTGTTGTTCCCATGTCTACCTCCAGACCCCGTGTCTCCTGCCAAGCATCCCCCCTCACGCTGGACGCCCCCCTACAAACCGCATAATGCCACGACATATTCACGTCATTCATTCACAAACACACCCCTGTTTCGAATTCTTTATAACCCACTTCATATTTCTAATGAGAACTTCTTTGCGCTTTGCTAGTCAACCCGTGAAGGTGCTGGTTATCTGCTCTTCGTCTCTGTGAACTTCCGTGACCACTTCGAGCAAACTCGTCAGTTTGCAACCTGTGAACTGCTCCCTGTTCTACGACAAGAAACTACTCTGATCCCTGCATCTAACTGTTTGTTCGTCAAGGTAAGGCCATGTACCATAATCATTTTGCGTCCAATTTTTTAATTTATATCTATTTGCTAGTAGTCATCAAATTGCATCCATGTTTTCTTTTCGTTCAAGACAGTACATGCAAGGAACTAGTCACATGTTCTGAGTTTAGTCAAATTATTTTTCTATTTTTTTAAAGTTATTCAAATACTTATCCGCATGTGAATAACGTGTATAGTTCCAAGAACCAAAACGAACCTTGCATTGAACCTTTTATGTGTCATTTAATTTTTTAACACATTGGTATTCATAGAGAATTGTTGATCTTTACTTTTCAGAACTTTCCACAATGCCTGCCTGTTCCATTGGTGGTTGCCCTTCGAAGACCCATAATAAATCTGAAGGTACTATAATGCATGTTTTCCCTAAGACAATAGATCAGATAAGAGAATGGGTCCGATATTGCGGATATCCACCGTCTGAGCTTGAAAGTAGAGTCCTAGAAGTCTTTGCGGACAAGAGGGGTGATCGATACCGCATCTGCAGCAGGCACTTTAGCTCAGACATGTACTCCACATCATTGCTAATAAAGAAGAACACACCGCGAGCGAGGCGAAAATTGCTCCCAACCGCTATTCCCACTCTATTCGTCCACATCCCTCCACTGGTGAGTCAAGTTTACGGATTTAGCTCTCGGCCTTGCGGTAGTGTGTAGCATTAGCTAACAATAATTTCCCCATTTATGTATCCACTCAATATGAAGGCAGAAGATTCTCCATCCGTGTCGTTATTGCAGTCATCAGCCACTTCAAGCGCCTATCGGGTAATCTTACTTAGCTATTCTGCCACTGACTTGTTTTAGGCATGTAAATCAATAGTTTTAATTTATCGTGTAATTATTTTACCTAATGGTACACCCTAGTACTCGTCCTCTAGTCTCTGTTTTCAGTTATAATTATTGTTATCCAAAATAATGCAAGTACTGTCTTTCAGGGAGATGCTGAGGAGTCCAACGCATTGACGACAACCGTTGATGTCACTCAGATGCTCGAGGTACGTTTCCGGACAGTTCCATCGATGGAGATCATCAGATCTTGCATTCTTGTAGCGTGATTGTTACACACAATGTTTCTTTCGTTTTAAGCCATTGATATGTCCTTCTGTCGTCGCCGTCCTATGTGTCTTCTTTTTTCAATATTGTGTTCATTACTAATGAAAGTCCTATGTTTCAGGGAGTCGATGGAGCATTAGTCCAAGAAGAAGGGGGAGCATGCAGTTACGGGTCGGCGCAATGTTCTACAAGAACATCACCCCTAGTAGTTTATGCAGATCTCTGGGTGGTGACACTTCCAACGATCGAGCAAATCGAATCATATTTAGATATCCATTACTTATTTTAGACAACTGATCATTTGTGCAGGTCTATTTAGATGAGCCGTTGACGCCTGCACAAAGTTTATGTTCTTTTTAACAAAATAGAAAACCATACTAATGCAATTACTGTGTTTCAGGGAGTTGCTGAAGCGTCATCTTCAATAATATCATCAATGGAAGTCTATGCGGAGCCCGAGGTATGGATCTTGACAGTTCCATCTAACTAGATCAACAATGCGTGAATAATTGTCGTTTGAATGTTCTACACAAAGCGTTCATTCGTGTTTTGCTATTGAGATGTACGTGGGTATTGGTCCCCAAGTACATTTTGTGTTTTCGATATTATTATACATACTAATGAAAGTTCTATGTTTCAGGGAGTCGATGGAGCGTCAGTGCGTGATGGATGTGCTTATCATGAAAATATAGTCGTTGCAGCGCAAGAGGAAGTGGAGACATGCACACACGAGTCGGAGCAACAGCGTCCTGATGTTGAAGTTCGAGGCAAGAAAGTTTCAAAGAAAAGAAAGCAAAAGAAGGTTAGTGTCCTGGTCACTATATTATGTTGTTTTTCACTGTTAATAGTTCAATACTGTAAGTTGTGTTTAAACTGAACATCCCCTTTCCAATCTGTCCTCTAGTTGCGAGTGGGTGTACGAACTAGATCTACACAGACAGTGAAGCGAACGAGAGATGTTGCTTGTCAAACCTTTTGGCAGGGACTTGAGACTGGAGAAGCATCGTGCCAATGGGAAGAATATGAAGTGATTGACAACGGAGCTATACCACCACCAGCCATTGATAGTGAATGTCCTCCTGGTAGTTCGGATGCAGTCGGAGATCAATTCACAGAATCCACACCCGCAAAAACTAAGACCGCGAGAAAGTTGAAGAAATTGTTTTATTCACCCATCGCCGGAGAAGTAACAGATGTTGCAATGGAAGAGAATGAAGTGGACGACAATGAAACACCATCAATATCACTGAACATAGCGGAAGACGATATCAGAGATTCTACCTTTCATGTGAGTGACATGTCCTCAACGTTACAGGCCGAACCAGCTGGGATGCAGAGTGACAGTATAAGGAAAGAGGCCAAATTCATTGTATTCGATAGTTGTTTGATTGATATTATTATTAGGATGAAATGTGGGCATTCGGTTGGTGGGGAAGTATGTGGGGAGCCATTGATTAATGTGACTCGTGCAATTCGAGGCACTAACCTTAAAATACATGCCACCTGTACAAAATATCATCCTTTCTCATGGTCTGCACAACCCATGCTGGGGCAACTGGCAGCAGGCAATCTACTTTGTGCAGCGGCCGCACTTTTTAGTGGTTCAAGTTTTAAAAAGTTAGAGTATTTCTTTCAGTTTGTGGGAATCCATTTCATTGCGAAAACTCAGTTCTACAAATACCAAATCGATTATCTATTTCCAGCCATTAGCGAAGCTTGGAGAATGGAAAAAATGTCTATTGATAGTACATTCGCGGGCAAACGGTTCAGGCCAGCCGGTGATGGACAGTGCGACAGCCCAGGATTTTCAGCCAAGTACTGCACCTACCACTTTCAGGACATGGAAAGTAAGAAAATTGTGAGTTCGGTGGTCGTGCAGGTGTCACAAAGTACATCCTCAGTGGCCATGGAGAAAGTTGGCTTTGTAGCATCATTGCAAGAACTACAATCGCGGGGAATGGTGATCGACCTGATAGCCACGGACAGACACGTTTCAATTGCCAAGACAATGAGAGAAGAGTACAAAAATATAAATCACCACGTATGGCATCTTGCAAAAACAATCAATAAAAAAATGTCGGCTGCAGGTAAAAAAAAAGATATGCAAGGTATTTCACAGTGGTCCAAGTCAATCAGCAACCATCTTTGGTGGAGCTCAAAAACATGTGGAGGGTCGTTGGAAATTCTACTGGAAAAATGGCGGTCAGTAATGCTACACTGTAGCAACGTTCACCGCTGGACCACAAACCAACATTTCCACAATTGTGAACATGGCCATTTGTCCACAGAGGAGGCACGGAAGAAGAAGTGGTTGATTCCTTCATCACCCACTCACAAAGCCATTGAAAAGATTTTATTTGATAAAACTATAACAAGAGATTTGAGGGGACTCACGGAATTCTGCCACACAGGAGATTTGGAGGTGTTCCACAATATGTGCCTAAAGTACAGGCCAAAACGATTGCATTTTGGCATGGAGGGCATGATAAATCGGACTCTTCTAGCGGTCTTGGCACATAACCATAATGTTGGCCGTCAACAAAGTAGGACGACCGGAACTTTAGGGACGCTTCGCTACAATAAGGCCTTCACTAAAAGAAGTAAACAATGGGTGATCAAACCAGTGTTTCAGGATATGCAATATGAGTTTATTGAGAGACTTATTGTTGATGTCCTAGATAGGCACATACATGGAGTTGTGAACGAACCTGTGCAGGGGACAACTGCATTGCCACCCAGCATTGCCTCTGTTCCATGTCCACCTAAAGCAGAGCTCATTGAGAAATACACATCACGGTTTAAATGATTGTAATTTGATTGTCTGTTCTCTCGAGTCTCCTCATGTTGCAGGCCCATTGAATATGTGTATCTATGTAATGTGTTAATAAAAGTGATTGCTCAATGTACATGCAATGTGTCTCTCCACCCTTGCCCCTCCCTTCACCGTGCAGTTGTGCGAACCACCCGGGTGTCACCTGTGACTTTGCTCTGGAGTCTCCTCATGTCGCAGGCCCATTGAATATGTGTAGCTATGTATTGTGTAAATAAAAGTGATTGCTCAGTGTACATGCAATGTGTCTATCCAACCTTGTTCATTTGCGCATTAAATTAAACCAAACAGTAATATAAATCATTTTTCAAAAAATATAGAATGTCTCCGTATTTATGGTTCTCTGGGGCTGCAAATGCACGCAGACAAAATGCAAAAATGGAGTGTACATTTCAAGTCCTGTGAGATGGCCTTACACTGAATGTAGCTAACTAGGAATGTGTGCTCGTTCAAAGTGAAGGTCAGCTGCTTTGATTTTTTGCTCGGGTGCCGGAATGGCCCACGACTCAGTATAAGGTTCTATTGTTATTTGACCTTGACAGGCCGGGACCATCCCGAAAGACTTCTTTTTGGGGGTGTGGTGCAATAACGTAAACGATAATGAATATAATTTCAGAAACGAAAGCCATTTAATGTTCGTTCATTAGAAGAAATAACGTCGGCATAGAAGGAGTGGTATTTCGGGGCTGCCCTACGCACAGACACAATGGAAAATGCAAATATAATGTAAGTAACTCTTTAGATGAGTTTATACCGCAATTTAATCACTGTACAGTAGCTTTAAAGACGGGTTAAGTTGTACTTGTTCGTTCTATGTGGCATATTGTTTTGTACCGCGCACTATCTTGAGGAGAACCATCTCCTTTTACGGAAGCACCTCAAAACCTTCCTCTTTGCTTCTGCTTTCTCTCTCCCTCTCCCCTGCTACAACTGGTCCACTGTCTGCGACCTCGGTCCTGGGCCCTTCCACTCTCCACCTGCACTGCCTCCCTGTCAACCCCTGCACTGGGGGACTGTCTCAGTATCCTACAGCCCCCCCTTCCCAGCACTTGTTCTGCACTTACCTTGCACTCGCCACCAGCTGGCCCTATGTATTTATTATTTTATGCTACTTACCTTGTACTCCACTTCCACCCTCCCCTTCCCCTTGCACTTTTACCTTCCCCCTACCCCTGCACTTGCACGATCTGAATGACACCTGGCCTAGTAGTATCGTTGTCTGTCTTCTCCTTGTTCCCCCCCCTCCCTGCCTCGCCACGCCTTGAAACACTTGTGTATAGGCGCGTTGCAAATGCCATATTATATCATATCAGTGACGAAGTGGTCCACTGGCGCTCAGGCGGCTCTGAAAAAGGCGGAGGAGAGGGGGTGGGTTACTGGAAATGACGTATAATACCCAGTTGCACTGTCCTAGCTATGAAATAATTTCCCGACCTAATATATAAAATGAATAATTTTAATAAAGATCTGATGGTGAGACTAATTTCAATTTTTATGTTTTTAAAACAGGTACATCCTTCATTATTGTATGTGTCACGAGTACCAGACACCGGCGGATGGCTTTTACAACCGCCAGTTGCTTCTCCGCGTGAACAACGTTACCACCCTGACCATTTTATGGGACGATCGCCAAGTACAAGTATGCCCTTACGCGGTACTAATGGCTAGATGCAACATACATACCGTTGTGGTGGCCTAGTGCCTCGTTGTTGGAACAGCCATGCGATTATCAGTGCGACCGAAGAGCTTATTTTATCGTAAACCAACACCCTGTGTACTGCACACGAACATCGCTTGCCTCAAGACGAACTATTTTGGATCGAGAGCAAAGAAAAATGCAAATCGCTGAATATTCTCTAAACATTTGATGTCAAATAAATGTACTTTACCAAATTTACTATCTTGCGGTTTGATTTAAAAGTACAGTTTCATATTCCGAATTGTGGCGCGCTGTGTTGTGAGCTGATCTGTATTGGTTTCCGGGTTCTGGGTGGAGTCGCGTAGAAGACGCCTGGGCGCGTTTGCTTACGCAGCACAGTCACGTCACGGATAGAGGCGGGGAATATGAATGTTTTGATAAAGTCTGTTTCAGGGGCGGGGGATATGATTTAGTGCCGCAAACGCAGGTGAGCCAGGTCGATGGGGGGAAATGATAGGATTATCACAAAATGGCGGCTGATTTCGAGTGCGTTAATGGACGAAAAGTCGGGTAAGGTCCATAGGAAAGTTTTTTACGATCTACCGACTTATGCTTAAAAACACATGGCCGAACCGTAGGGACAATAAAAAAAAAGTCCCAGAACTTGCCTTTAACTTACCTGCATGCACCCTCCACATGCGCCATGTAGTGATGTCTTGGAGGACCATATGGCCCTCCGTGTAGACAGGGCTCCTCTCCTGTGAATCGGCATGTCTCTGCTGTTACCGCAATAATGAGGGGCGACAGTGCCAGTCTTCTGACGTCCCACTGCCTCTCATCATCATGTTTTTGGAGGGTCCCAAATGGACGCAACGACCAATAGCAGGGGACGCACCCATCTCAGAGGCAGGCAGCACAGTCCCTGCGCAAAAAAGTACACAGGGGTTTGTGCTGGCTGCCAATCAGGCGAGGATGTGGCCTGCCAATCAGACGAGGGTGTGGCGTGCCAAACAGGCGAGGGTGTGGCGTGCCAAACAGGCGAGGGTATGGCCTGCCAATCAGATGAGGGTGTGGCCTGCCAATCCTGCGAGGGTGTGGCCTGCCATGCAGATAAGGGGAGGTTCCCCTCCCAGGGTCATCTTAAGCACTTTTGGGGACGGGGCACAGACCTCTTTGGGGCCCCACTCCCTGAACCCAAGAAATTACGGGGTGCGGAGTACCTGGTCGCGCCCCCAACATTGTGATGACAACACATAGGTCGATATGCTGCCTTGCAGCGGTCAAAATAGGCAAGGGTACTCTTTCAGTCCTCTTACCCTCGTCATGCTTGCTGTAATCAGAGTGATAAACAAGTAGCATTTCAAGGCCAGCATTAGCAGTCCACCATGAGGGTACTTATGGTCTACCATAAGTACAGGACACTTTTCATCAATAGCTGTCACGAGGAAGGTATACCTGCCATAGTATAAATGCGGAGCAGATCATATGAAAAATGTGCACATAATCCAGAATAGACAGAAGACTCAGATTAGCTGCCTCACAGAATGCCTAAGTGCTCAGGCATGGCTACAGGAGACACATTGGATGCAAGGAGTCAGCTACACATACTATATACTAGATAGCGAATGGGGATTAGAAGCTACCAGAGAGGGGTCCTTATCCAGACAGATTGAGATTATAAGAGGGACATGAAGTGCCATTATATAGCAAAGAAACAAGTGGATGTGATGTGCAGTATATCAATGCCCACTATATTTATAGAGGAAGCAGCGCTATAGCCAGTTATAAATGCCGACAATTTTGAAAGCTTTAGGAGACATGATAGGTTAGGCAATACAAGATTGTATGGGATGCCGAGGATCACACATTGGTTAAGAGGTGAAGCTGGGATTTCTACCCACTCTGTCATTTCTGCACTTCACCCCTTTCTTTTTCAGCACTTATAATGAACTAAAATAATCACACTGTATAGAACTGACTTGGAAAGTAGACAAATTGTATAACCACCATGTAAACTTTGAAAAACAAAATGTAATAGAAGCGTATTATGCAAAATGGTAAGGACTGTTGCGAGATTGTCTCCATCAACAAGGGAAGTAATTTACATGATCTTAAAATACTTTTTCTGGGTTTCTCTTTTCTATTTTAATGCTTTAAATTCACCGAAAACACAGGCTTGTGAAATTGTTATTCATAAATGAGCAGACACACCTTTGAGATGTACGAAAAAGCCAACCATTTTTATGTCAAAGAAGCAGACTTTAAATATGCTTGCCAGAAGCCTTCAATATCTGGTCCTCTCTCTTCTGCCTAGAAGCCCTTCCAAACAAGTGACCTAAATAAAAGAATAATGATCGGCAATGGGCTAAAGAATGCTAGCAGCATTTGAAAAGGCATTCCTTTTCACAGAAGACACAACAGTAATGTCAGTGATATAAATTATTTGTCGAGGATCACTGGACCGTCTGCTGGCATAGCTAGGATACAAGCATGAACAATTTGGTTCCACATTTCTGAATATGGATAGCTTAGCACCTCTCGAAACTAACACTTTATGTTCGTCATTTGGGGTGGCTGCCTAGGTTTTACAAAACCCCATCTGAACAAACCCATTTCTAGACCTTCACCTTATTGATGCTTTGTTTCCTTTTGCAGCAACCACTATATGGTGCAGGTACATTACTAATAATAGCACCTGTTGTACTAAAAAACAAACTACAAATACACAGATGTTGTCAGATTCAGATATAGGAAATGCTGAGTTGAATTTGCTGTGATTTGTTACTGTAATCTTGCATATGAACACAGACCTCTGCAATGAGTGCTTAACACACTGAGCTATATTCTGAGCTATTGGAGCACTCACATTTATAAATACGCATTTGAACTTTGGCTATTGCACATGATCAATATAATCACAACAGGCAGTCTTGTGAGGCCCCCTCCAAGGCGGGGGCCCGAGGTAAGTGCCCCTTTTGTCCTCCCATAAAGACGTCTCTGCTCACTATCATTATAGAGGAAGCAGCACTATGTATAGCCAGTGAAAGCCAGAGTGAATCTTTTTTAAAGGTCATACCCTAAGAACGAAATCACTCTGAAGGGCTGACAGGTTTAGGGACTTGCAATTTTGACAGGTGAGTAAATACAAGATTAAATGAGATACCCAGGATCACGCATTGATTAAGAGGTGAAGCTGGGATTCGTACCCACTCTGCAATTTCTGCTCTTTACCAATTTATTTTCTAGTTTGGACCCTGAACTAAAATAATCCCATTTTACAGAACGGACTTCACCCCGGCTGACAGGATTTCTCTACCGCATTTGCACAGTACCCTTTAAATGAAGAAAAGCTGTAGCTGAGGCAGTTGTTCCTGGCAGTTCCTGCAGATCTTGCTGTTCCTGAGCTTCATTCGTGGGGACAAGAAGAAGGACGTCGGGAGGTTCCTGCACTGCCCAGGGAAGAGGTCACAAGCTGTAGCAAAACGTCAGTTTAAGGTGTGAGTGCTTTAAAGACCACAAACTTGTATCCTTCTCACTGGCTATCTGGTTTTCAACAGCACTCTGAAGAAAATTTGACCAGTATAGAGACGGTGCCCAGGTGACTTGCGGTTGGTTGTTCCCACCAAACTCAAGGGAAGAAGTTAACCTTGAAGGGCTTCTCTGTCGATGGAGTTTCAGGCAATTTGGACTTGCAGCAGGGCTTCACCAATCATCCAGGAGTTTCAGCAGTCCTCTTCATTCCTCTCCTCTTCAGTTCTTTTCGTTCCAGTGGTCGACTCTGCTTTCCAAGTCGCAGAGACCTGCTATTAAACAGTTTTCTCCCCATTCATTCAGCCTGGCCGTCACTCACACAGCAGGGTGGCTTTACTTGCTGGACAGCCACCCGGCCAATCCCGACAGAGTGCATTCAAGTCTCCTAGGAGACTAAGCACAGGGAGTTTCGGGCACCTCCCTCACATCCTGTCCACCCCAGACACTCAGGCACCAAAGGAGGGCTTCAGCAGTGAAGCCCGGCAAAGGCCAAGGAACAAAGGGACCAAACCAGGTTTGGCGCATAGAGACAAACACTAGAAGGCCTTTTCCTAAAAGAAACGGTGAAAAAAGTGGACCAGAATCTGTTTTTACAGATAGGTCTTGGGTGCCATATTGAAAAACATGGCTGACCCGATTTTTAGCTACCGGTGTTCTCGTCTGAAAAATCATGGTAGTTTGTTAAAAACCACTGCCACCAGCCATTTCAAGAGGGAAAGGGTAACATTTGACTGTTACATGAGTGTTTAGACACAGGGGATGCTAGGCAACCCCTCCAGCACTCTATAGGAAGGCAGTGTGTGCTGGGTCTTTGAATTTAATAGACTAGCAAAGTCAATTTAGCTTCACATGCTCTGGGAGACAGTAGTCAGTCCCAGAGAAGGTATTTCAACCTTGGGGAGCCTGAAAGACGCCACTGTGTGACACACAAGAAAAAGATGATGCCTATGGAGTTGTTTTAAAACTCCACATCCAAAGAACACAAAAGTAAAACACACTGAGAATGAAAGATTCAAAGCCCCAAAATATAGCAAAAGAGCAGGAGGGCTCTAAGTTAGAGGGAATTTAGCACTTGGGTGAGAATTCTCCATAACACTCATGAGCTAATTTCAGGAATTGATGGATGAAATGGGGGTTCCGCGAGCCAGGGGGAAGACAGTTGGCCCGGTCACGACACTGACCTTCTTGGGGATCGAGATTGATTCAGTCACATGGGAGTGCGGGCTGCCCAGAGATAAAGTGCTGAAATTGAAGGAAACAATCAAGGTTTTGAGGGGCAGGAGCAAGGCCACCCTGAAGGAGCTCCAGTCATTGGCAGGTAACCTCAATTTTGCGGTAAGGTCATCCCGGCTGGTAAAGTGTTCGCTAGGAGTATTGAGCTCAAAACACTGGGTTTACAGCTTGCATCACAGCACGTCCGACTATGGTCTGAAGTAAAAGAGGATCTCAGAATGCGGGACGGTTTTTTGGATGATTTTAATGGTGTGTTGCTAGTGAGGGAGGAGTGGGCCAGCAGCAATAGGCTCAGACTATTCACTGACTCCTCAGTTCCCATGGTTTTGGGGCCATTTTGGGGAGCGAGTGGTGTGGCCAGCAGCATGGCATCGGGAGGGGATTACGAGGGACATCACTCTGCTAGAGCTATTCCCCATCGTGGTGGCATTTAAATTGCAGGGCAAGGAATTGAAGAACAAAAAGGTTTTGGATCATTAATCAGGAGACGTCCAGCAATTCTAGGGTTCTGAAGCTGCTTAGAGAGCTCACAAAGAGCCTGCTGGCATTGAACACCGAAGTGAGGGCACAGCATTTTCCAGGGGTGAAAAACGTGGTCGCTGACTCTTTCTCTCGTTTACAGTGGGAGAAGTTTTGGGGGAACTGTCCAGCAGCAAGCAGGACGATGTCCCCATTCAAGGCTCAGTGATGGGGCATGATTTGGGGGATCCGAGTTCCTTAATCCAGACCGCTCTAGCACCCAGCACAGCGAGAAGATGCAAAGTTTGCTGGGATCAGTTCTTGGCCCTCCTGAACGAGGTTTTAACAGAAGGGCAGAGGGATTTGCCAGTACGGGCCTTAGTTGGATGGTGTTGGCGGTCTGGGAAAACCAGATCTTGGATGGCCTATCACTTGGTAGCAATAGCCCATTGTTGCAAGCTGAGGGGCAAGGCCGACCCCACGAAAGAGCATTACATTGTGATGGCAATGAGAGGTTGGGCCAAGCAGGCTGAGAGGAAGCCAGACGCAAGGCGACCCATTGATGTTGTAAAATTGCACAAGCTGATTGGATGCTTAGGGGTGGTTTGCCATAGCGAGTCTGAGAAGGTTTTGTTCACGGCAGCCTTCACACTAGCTTTCTTTGGGGCATTCAGAGTGATGGAGCTGGTGCCAGAAAATAGGGATGGCAGGGGTTCCGGGCTTTTAGGGCTGGGAGATGTCCACTTGACAGAGGGTCGGTGGGCATTTTTATAAGAAGGTCAAAGACCGACCAGAAAGGGGAAGGGAGAACAGTATTTGTATTTGTATTTTATTCATTTATATAGCGCACCTGGGCCAAGGGCATCCGGGCGCATCACTTAACACAGAAAACGTAGTACAGATTTGCAGAGAATATACAGGAGATGAAGTTATTACAAGTAAGATACAATTTCACAGTTATATGGATATCAAAGTTACATATGTACAACAGAAAGTAAGCATGAATTAGGCCTGAGCATGAGGGTGGTTAGCAAACAGTCTGACTCAAGGGGTGGTCTTGGGCAGATAGCCAGGCTTTTGCCTGCCTCTTGAACGCTGGGAAGGAGGGTTCCGCTCTGAGAGGGTTAGGTAGTGACTTCCAAAGTTTTGCCGCCAAGACTGGGAAACTTATCCCCCCGATCTCGGAAGGTTAAAGTGGGGTATAGAGAGGCAGTCAAACGGTGACACTCCGGGGCATCCAAGGGAGCATGGTGTGCCCGGTAGCGAGCTTGGTGGCTTACCTCCAAAAGAGGCGGCCTACAGGTGCAGAGTCTCCTCTTCTCATGCACAGTGACGGGACGACCTTAAGCCATTTTCAATTCAGGAGGGTCATGGACATGGCGCTGGAGAAGATGGGTTTAACAGAGGGTGTGTTCGGGACTCACTCCTTTAGGATAGGAGCAGCCACATCAGCGGCGGAGCCAGGGCTGGGTCCTGAGGCAATCAAGCAAATAGGGGTTGGAGGTCGGGGTGTTTCAAAAGATACATCAGACCTGAAAAAATGTAACATTAACAGCTTCCTTCTCATCCCCTTCCTACTAGCAGCAACACAGAGGAGGAGACTGTCCGTCTGGGTAGTAGGGCATTCCTTTGTGTCAAGGGCCGAGGCGAGCTGGACGGCAAAACAAAAGGAGCTGACCACCGGCGAATATCGAATATGGTGGCATGGGGTGCCTGGGATGAGATGGGCCCAGCTGCAGGGGCACATTCACAAATTGCTGCGTAAGCAGCAAAAGCCGGATGTCTTGATCGTACACCTGGAGGGCAATGATTTGACAGGCCTAGGGAGGGGGGCTTTGATGAGGGAGATGATGTTTTCTTTACAGGAATTGTCAGCACAGCTGGGGGAGAACGGGATTTTGTGGTCAGAAATCATTCCAAGGCAGGAATAGAGGGGCGCTGAGAGCCACTCAGCAGTAGAGAAATCGAGGAGAAAATTGAATTGCGCAATGATGAAATTCTGCAAGGGCAGAAGTTTTCTACAGATCAGACATGGCCTGATTAACTTGAAATCCCCAGAGTATTACTTGAAGGATGGAGTGCATTTGTCGGCATCAGGGATGGATCTGTTTTATTGGAATGTTTGCACAAAGCTCCTGGAATTATAAAGTGGGAAAGGGGCAAGCCGCGGTGGGCGGTAACCTGCCTTTGGCGTGGCAGTGTTTGAGCGACCAATGACAAGAGACAGACTCTGAATGAGCCATGGGAAAGGCGGAAGGGTCTTCGCTCGTTTCGGGACCAGCGCCTCTTGGGAGCTTAAGCGGCAGTGGTTTCTGGTGGTATCAATGAGGGCTCAGCTTCCCCCGAATAAACGGTGCTCTCCCAGGCCAGGACCACCTGCAAGGTCCGGGGGAGTCAGACACGAAGGGTTGGGGGAGTTGTGCCTACTGTGGACTTTGTTGGGAAGTGGGAGAATCAGGTTTATGGACACAGAGCAGTCGCCGCACCATCAAAACTATTTTCACTCATTTGTGTGCAGTGTTTGGAATCTATGATGTTGTGAAAATAAATCTGCAGCCTTTTAGGCCAAATAGAAGCCATATCTCATTCTGCACCTTACTGGGGGGAAAGGAAAGGGGCAAAAGAATGAGCAAGTATAATGTATGTGGTACAAAGATGGACAGATGCCCAGGTTATTAATTCCAGGGGATACAGCCACACCGCCTCTGGGGGCATCTCGCTCACAGTCAGTGCAGCTCTTGGCGCCAGGTCAGCGCTATGCTACGGCTACACACATTCTCAGCAGCATGTAACGGTTTGGCATTTACCAAGCATTAAGCTGCAGCACTGAGGTGTGGAGTGGCGCCAAGTGTGCTGTTAGGGCCCACTCGCGCATTTTACACTTACATGCATGAGGATGACAGCAAGGACTTGGAAGAAAGTGTTGTGGAGTCTGCCTGCTGCTTTCACATCGACCCCCCCCCCATGCCCTTCCCCCCGACCTTGCTCTCTATCTGCTGCGTGCAATGCTGGAAATGGAAAACATTTATTGGGGGAACCATCACTTCTTAGGAGAGGCTGGGCTTTGGGAAGGAGGGGGCGGGCCAATAGATGTGGTCCCCGGCCAAGATGTGCAGCACAGTATCTTTATTCAGACCCCAATCCTGGCGATTTGCATAAAAGCATAGAGCATTATAGGAACAACATAATATCCAGGATTTTAAATGTTAAACATGTCTTATAGTGATTCATTAAGAAAAACTTTGAAGTAAATAATGGACTCTTCTGTTTTGATTGGTCACAATATTCACCCTAATAAAGAGATGTCTGTAAAATGCAGGACATATATACCAGATTCAGGGTGTGCAGGGTGTAGACGGGGTCCCATCCAAGGAGAGATCAGGGGCTGCAGTGTGCAGGCGGGGTCCCATCCAGGGAGAGATCAGGGGTTGCAGTGTGCAGGTGGGGTCCCATCCAAGGGAGAGGAAGAGACCAGGGGGTGCAGTGTGCTGTGTGCAGGCAGGGCAGGGCAGGGCCGGTGCTATCACTAGGCAAGGTTAGGTGCTTGCCTATATGTGGAAATGTTAGAGTGACAAAATGCTGCTTTAACACCTCCACACTAATTGTATACTAACTGTCTGCAGGCTGGGCTGCAGCAGCACACTACGCAGCAAAGGTTGGGGGTTGGGTCATGTCAGGCTCATGAGTGGCATGGGTGTGGCAGTGCTGGCACGGTCCAGCACCTGAGCATTTGCACTCCACGTAGCAGGCCATGAACAAAGCACCATACAATACGTGCCCCTCTAGTCTCGAACAATCGTCGTGATGGTGTGAGTCAATCAGGGAATGCTGCAGTGCACTGTGCAGCCTGGCTGAGCCCCCTGCCCTGAGCCTGTTAACTTATTCGTCCAACGTCCGGACCGTCCATCAGACCTGGAGGCCGGCAGAAGCCTCTTGCTGTGCGGTGCGCCAGGCCCCCACATCCTGATCTCGGTGGCCCCTGCTGGCTGTGAGAGCGGCCCTGGAGCTGGGGCCTGCCTGTACTGGAGCCTGTGCTGAGAACAGTCCGTTCGACGTCACTCAGATCCGGACTCCACACTAATTGTATACTGCCTTTCCCCAATATGGTCGAAACTGCATCCTTCGTACACTCGCTCCTCCTCTTCAAATCCCTGCGCTAACATTTGTGCTCTGCTGTACTGCGCGTGGAGACTGACACTGTGCAGACTGCATGCTCGTGTGTGCCATGAGTCTCCTCCACACTCCACTACACGAATGTCAGTGTGTCCCCTGAATACACCTTTAAAACATAGTTCGGGTTGCATGCCCATTTGAACCCTTAATCTAAGTGCACTGACTATAACAGTGGAAAATAGCACAGAGTGTAGTGAGAGGTGCATGCGTGCAATATATTATGAATTAATTTAGCTCACTTTGTTAACACCGGAAAAAGAATGTATGTTGCCATAGAGCGCAAAAGACCCTGTGATCTGCAATTAGTTAATATTAATGAGAGTTTCAATTCCATATAGAGTTCAAATATATTCCAAGCAACAAAATATGGTTTATTGGTGTCATCCAACCAATCTGCAGCCACAGCCGACACGTGTTTCGACCAGTCGGTCGTCCTCAAGGTGAATTTGTCATTAGCAAAATTCCTAATGTTAAGGGATTAGGGGATGGACCTATGAATTTTGAACGAGTGCAGAGTATGGAAGGAACTGCTCCGGTTTTGGTGCCTTCAAAACAAATTACGAACACGTGATTAACACAAGCAACATTAGGAATTTTGCTAATGACAAATTCACCTTGAGGACGAGCGACTGGTCGAAAGACGTGTCGGCTGTGGCTGCAGATTGGTTGGATGACACCAATAAACCATATTTTGTTGTTTGGAATATATTTGGACTCTATATGGAATTGAAACTCTCATTACTATTAATGAATTGTTGGCCACATGGTCTTTTGCGCTGTATGGCAACATACATTCTTTTTCCGATATCAACATTGGGAGACCCAGGGGGCCTTGTAGGTTGCTGCTGCTGCACTTGACCATTGATAAATCATCGAAGACTAAGCGCAGCCCAATCTGTTACTCCCCACAGTTTTTCTCTAATTCTAACACTTTGTTAACACGCCTGCTGTAGACGCCCCGACTGTGCAGTGCAAACGCTTACGGTCAGTGGCACTAATGCAAGCAGGACCGACTCCACCTTTCAACCTTCCAAGGTCAATCAACAACATGGCTGCCATTTCCTTCCTTGGCGCAACACTTATTCTTGACAGAGCCAGGACCTCGAATACTGTAGCCAGTCCCCCAGGCTACATATTTGGGGATTCGGAATATTGCTCTCAACGCATCCAGAGGAGCAGGAGTTAAGAAATTCAGGGAGTGCCCCACGTGAAAATAAATATGGGATGTTTACTGAGACCCTGGAATGCAGGCAATCCCAGTGCCCCTGCAGGTCGCAGAGTCTTCCTGATTCTCAAACATAGTTTTAGTGAATACATCAAATGCGAGGAACATGGGGGGGCTGAGTTGCCCCATCTGCCTTCGTGCAACACTTATGCCCATTTGAGCTTGCAGTCCATTGACTACCAAAGGCCATGCTAATCCCTATTGCCAGCCATTCCCACCCACTTCCTGCCCAAAACACATCCACTCCTGGTATATCTTTGAGCTCGCTTTACTCAAGCCAATAGCCCCATATCCCCCGAGGTCATCTCAGAGTCAGCCCTTGGCCCCATCAGTCAGGCTGCACCAACGGCAAAAGATGTTTTGAGTAAGTGCAGTTCATTACTGCTCGGTCACAGCTCTGCTCAAGTAGGCCGCTTTGAAATACAGTTGTTGCTTAAAAAAGAAAAAGGGGAGTTGGGGGCTGTGAGGAGTGCCGGCTCATCACACTTCGTCTAGTACTGGAGTGCAAGGTAACATATTTAAGGAAACATCATGACACAAATGTATTTATTTTGACTTATTTTATTGTTCATGTATACAGAGTTTATACACAGGTGGAGTGCTTCAAGGGAACAAGGAAATACAGTAATCACTCTTAGGCCTTGAAGTTTCTGAGTGATTGACAGAAAACTAGCATACTCGTCCTGACGGCATTTCACCTAATGCAAGTGCATGAAGTGTTACTGTAGCGACCAAGCTAGAGAGAAGGGACACAAAAGGGGCGGGGGGGGGACGGTATGCAGTGATTATCATGAATACCAAAATAACTAATACCATCATAATGAAACTAAAATAACGAATTCCAAAATATTGAATTCGGAAAAAAAGCAAAAAGGGCTTGGGAGGGGGGATAGTGGTTTTGGGGGTGGGGGAAAGTATTAAGAACAAAAAAATGGGGTTTTGGGGTGAACCCCCCACAAACAACGATAAAGGAATGCGTTATTTTGGATTCGTTATAATTACATGTTATTTAGGTCATGCATGCGTACAGACAGATGTGCGAGGAAGGGGGTGGGGGGGGATGAGTCCAGTCCAGCAGGGCCCTGGGTTAAGTGCAGAGAGGTTGCCCCGCTCATGGAGCGTGATCTGAAAGTGCAGTAATGCTGAACATAGTTCAGCTCCCAGAGGCAAGTGTAAAAGACTGGCGGGGGAGCCTGGGAACTGTAAGGCTCTGGAGGTGGACCAGGCAACCAGTCAGCAAAACTGAACAGAGTTAGGGAGAAGGAGGGTGGAGAGAAAAGAAAGGAGGTTAGCATGGGAGAGGGAGAGAGAAGGAGGATGAGAAGAGGAAAGTCTTGAGGAGTTTCTGGAACGTAACGAGATCAGGCTCAAGACGGAGAGAGGCAGGGAGGCTGTTCCAGAGAGAAGCACCTGCAGTGGATAGCGATCTACCCCCGAATCTCTGTTTGTGAAAGTGGCTCACCCGCAGAGAGTTGTAGGAGGATGAGTGGAGGACTGTAGAGGGAGAGTTTTTAGGAAGAGAGCGGTTGTAGATAGTGCAGGCCCTGGCCCCAGAAAGCCTCATGGATGATGCAGAGGGTCTTGTACTTGATTCTTGCAGCCACTGGGAGCCAGTGGAGGGATTTCAGCAGTGGAGAGATGCAGTCCCTGGGCTTGAGGCCAAGGATAAGTCTTGCGGTTCTGTTCTGGATGAGTTGTAGAGAACAGAAAGTAGAGGTAGGAAGATTGAGAAAGAGACTGTTGCAATAGTCCAGCCTAGTGAGAACCAGGGCCTATGAGGTGGTGAGTCTCTGGGGGAAAGTGAGAAAAGGCAGAATACCTCTCAGGAGGTGCAGTTGGCAGTGGGACATTTTTGGTATGTCTGAGATGTAAGAGGAGAAGGAGAGATGAACCCTAGATTTCTTGCCTCATTGGTAGGTGAGGGTGCAGGGCCTAGGCAGGTCGGCCAGTGTGGGTGGGAAAGCGGGAGCAGGGGTCCCAATGAGTACGATCTCTGTCTTACTGGCATTCAGGCAAAGATCGTTAGCAGCAAACCAAGACTGACATGCAGATAGACAGTCAGAAGAAGGTGGAGGCCGAGGGTAGCCTGAAAGAGAGCTGTGTGTCATCCGCATAACACTGAAAGTTTGAGGTAAAGGTAGAGATCCCGTGGGCCAAGGGGCCAGGTAGATATTGAAAAACCAGGGAGTTAGGTTAGATCTCTGGGGGACACCACAGGTAGAGAGAGTAATAGAGGAGAGAAATGACCCAAGCTCCACCTGGGAGGGCCGGTCAGAGAGAAAGGAGGTGAGCCACACCAGGGCCTGATCTGTGATGCCCAGGGTATCATGGAGATGGGAGATCAGGATGTTGTGGTTTACTGTATCGAAAGCAGAAGAGAGGTCAAGAAGAATTAGGACTGAGGGAGAGTTAGAGTCAAGATTTGAGAGCAGGTCTTCACAGGTGTTCAGAAGAGCAGTTTCCATGCCTCTGGATGCTCTAAAGCCCAACCGATGGTCACAGAGACAACCAACAGATTCAGTGTGGAGGGTAAGCTGAGTGATAGCAAAACAAAAAGAGAAAGCCAGACTGCGTTTACTTTACTTTATCAGCCAGCATCAGTCATCAAGCCTGTTGTGTGCATCCCTGTGTACAATAAGTGTCACACTGACCTGAACGCTCCATGCACTGTGAAAGAGTCCCTTTGAATAATAACCCAGCACAAGCGATTAGCCTTTGGTTGCTGTTCCTGGCCGTCTCTCAACCTGCCATCACCCGCTGCGAGCGTGTGTGCAGCTGACACACAACCGCAAGCGAGAGCCTTCCCAAGGCAGCCAGCCTGCCTGGATACAGTGTACCAGCGACATGCTAGTGCACAGTGTACCAGCGACATGCTAGTGCACAGTGTACCAGCGACATGCTAGTGCACAGTGTACCAGCGACATGCTAGTGCACAGTGTACCAGCGACATGCTAGTGCTCTTGCAGTTTAATGTGAAGAAAGTGCATTGGAATCCATACACAGCAGGAGACGTGAGCAATGTGTTAGGTGAAGGTAATGTAATGGATTGCAGCAAACAGTAACAAAATGGTGACGGTTGGTTGAGAACGGTTAGGACCCGGAAAGATTGTCGTGGGGGGGGTTTGCCAATCTGACTGTTTGCCTAGGGTGGTGAAATTCCTTGCACCGGCCCTGAGGCAGGGTCCCATCCAGGGATAAGAGACCAGGGGGTGCTCAGTGCAGACTGGGTCCCATCCAGGGAGAGATCATGGGGTGCAGCGTGCAGGCGGGGTCCCATCCAGCGAGAGGAGGAGATGTGCTGTGTGCAGGCGGGGTCCCATCCATGGAGAGGAAGAGACCTGGGGGTGCAGTGTGCAGACTGGGTCCCATCCAGGGATAAGAGACCAGGGGGTGCTCAGTGCAGACTGGGTCCCATCCAGGGAGAGATCATGGGGTGCAGTGTGCAGGCGTGGTCTCATCCAGGGAGAGATCAGGGGGTGCAGTGTGCAGGCGGGGTCCCGTCCAGCGAGATGAGGAGATGTGCTATGTGCAGGCGGGGTCCCATCCATGGAGAGGAAGAGACCAGGGGGTGCAGCCATCCAGGGAGAGGCAGAGATCAGGGGGCGCAGTGTGCTGTGTGCAGGGATCAGGGGGTGCAGTGTGCTGTGTGCAGGGAGGGGTGGAGGTCAGGGGGCGCAGTGTGCTCTGTGCAGGTGGGGTCCCATCTAGGGAGAGGAGATCAGGGGGTGCAGCCATCCAGGGAAAGGCAGAGATCAGGGGGCTCAGTGTGCTGTGTGCAGGGATCAGGGGGCGCAGTGTGCTGTGTGCAGGGATCAGGGGGCGCAGTGTGCTGTGTGCAGGGAGGGGTGGAGGTCAGGGGGGTGCAGTGTGCTCTGTGCAGGTGGGGTTCCATGTAGGGAGAGGAGATCAGGGGGTGCTGCGTGCAGGCAGGGTCCCATCCAGGGAGAGGAGGAGATCAGGGGTGCAGTGTGCTGTGTGCAGGAGGGGTCCCATCCAGGGAGTGGCAGAGATCAGGGGGCGCAGTGTGCTGTGTGCAGGGATCAGGGGGCACAGTGTGCTGTGTGCAGGCGGGGTTCCATCCAGGGAGAGGCGGAGATCAGGGGGGCACAGTTTGCTCTGTGCAGGTGGGGTCCCATCTAGGGAAAGGAGATCAGGAGGTGCTGTGTGCAGACTGGGTCCCATCCAGGGAGAGATCAAGGGGTGCAGTGTGCAGGCGGGGTCCCATCCAGGGAGAGATCAGGGTTTGCAGTGTGCAGACTGGGTCCCATCCAGGGAGAGATCAGGGGGTGCAGTGTGCAGACTGGGTTCCATCCAGGGAGAGGCAGAGATCAGGGGGCGCAGTGGGCTGTGTGCAGGGATCAGGGGGCACAGTGTGCTGTGTGCAGGAAGAGGCGGAGATAAGGGGGGCGCACTGTGCTCTGTGCAGGTGGGGTCCCATCTAGGCAGAGGAGATCAGGGGGTGCTGTGTGCAGACTGGGTCCCATCCAGGGAGAGATCAGGGTTTGCAGTGTGCAGACTGGGTTCCATTTAGGGACAGGGGATGGGGTGCTGTGTGCAGAGACTGAGGGTTGATTTGAAAGCAGGGGTAGGTGTGATATTTTTGATATGGGGAGCAATTCCAATCATCGGACAAAGATAGAAAATGAGAGTAGAGTCGACACTGGGTGGGGAGTGAAGGGTCGATGCATGGGGTGGGGTGATAAATAGAGACGAGTGGGAGGAACTGCAAGCATTGAAAGAGCGACGGAACCGGTGGACCCTCGTGGTGGGCAAGGGGGAGCATGCCCAGCGGGTGGTATGGATTGGTGGAGTTTTTGGTCACTGTCAAAGAGAACGCCATATTTGCAGGCTGTGGCCGATGGTGATCGAAAGTTAGGAGGAGAGAGGGGGGTGGGGAATGGGGGTTACAGAGGTAGGTTCCTTTGGTCTGGGAGGATTTGAGAAGGAGACATTAAAGAAGCTTCTAGTGGCGGGGCAGGGATAGGTCCGAAATGCAGTGAATGCCACTTTTGTGGGGTGACGGTTAGGGGAGCCAGGCTGGAGGGTCTCATGAGGGAGCCAGGCTTGGGGTTCTCATGAGGGAGCCGGGCTGGGGGGTTCTCATGAGGTCGCTAGCCGCCTGGAGGTGTGGGGTGATCCAGTTAAACACCACCCGTTCAAGTGCATTGTGGTAATGAGGGAGAAGGGAGACACAGGAATGCCTGGTCTGCTGAGAGGGATCACAGCAGCAGTCCTCAATGAGGCTGAGGCCATCCCACTTTCAAAGCAGACCTTATTTGTAGTGGGCGCAGAGGTAGAAGGCTGTGGTGGGTGACAGAGCCTTCATTTAGGGATGGAAAGTCAGGGATGCCAGGTGTTAATTACCACCTATTCATGGTGATTAGGTGTGTCTTGTAATGTGTTTTGCAAGTGCTGCTATGAATATAATAATTGTCCAGTAGGTGGCAGCATTGAGCAAGGATCTGGTATTTCAATTAAAACGAAAGTATGGCAGAGTGGGGCCACGCCTGGAGGAAGTCCCAAAAGGTGCACAGCTGCCCATCCTTGCCCCTGCTGCCCCATGGCTTAGCTTAAATGACCCCTCCCCCCACTACTGGGAAGGGGAGCCTGGCCTGGTGTGCGACTTTACAGAACTTATCTCTTGGTATTAGGTACCACTTTTGAATATAGGTCTGTACTACACACGTTGGTAGTGCAACTGAGCAGCCAGGCTTATCTCAAGAGGGGTCAAGGTGAGCTTGAGAGCTGTACAGAGTGTTAGGGAGAATTTTCATTTCTGTACTAATTGCGTTCAACCTTAGAGACCCACAGCTCTTTTGCTGGATTTAGGACTTTCTAATTTTAACCCGAAGTGAGTGAGTCCTTTTTCTCACTCTCTCATGTGTTTTTCCCTGATTTGGAATTTGTGTTTTCACTGTTTTTGGAGTCTGCCAAACTCCATAGGCAACTACTTTTTTGTGTATGGCGACACGCAGCACCCCCCTGTGCAGTGTCACAGAGAAGTCCTTTGGTTTTTCTCTTAAGATTTAAATACCTTTCCTTGGGTGAACTACAGTTCCCAAGAAGAGTAAAGTGAACATGACTTTACTAACCTTTTCTCTTTGTAGGTCCAGCACGCCCCATCATATGTGGAGTGCTGGGGGGTTACTTAGTAGTCCCTTACTCTACTTTCGCATGTAAAAATGTTTGTTAACCTCACTACTTTAAATGGCTGGTGGCAGTGGTTTAATTTTTACTACCATTGTGCTTTTTTTACCGGAGGCTGTACCCTCAGCTGCAGTACAGCTCACATGGGTGTCCATTTTGTCAAAATGTCTCCTGTCTTCTTTTTTCGCCATTTTCTGTTTGTGGGGTCTTCCTTGTCTTTTACTCTTTGCGTTGAGACAGGATTGAGCCCTTTGTGTGTTTTGCCTTTGGCAGGCTTCAGCCATGAATCCCGCCCCAGGCTCCACTGTGCCTGGAAGGGCAGGGAGCGAGGGAGGGTGCCGAAACTCCCCTGTCCTTTGTCTCTATGAGTGCCTGAACGAAACCAGTCCTGATTGGATGGCTGTCCTTAAAAGACAGCCACCCTGCTGTGTGATTGACAGCATAGGCTGTGAATGAATGAGAAACTTGGCAAGGGTTTTGGGACTAGCAGCAGAGTTAACCACTGGAAGAAACATCCGATGAAGAAACCATGAAGAGAAGCCTGCTGCAACCTCCTGGACCTCGAAGTACCGGTGAAACCCTTCTGCTGTGCTGACCTCCTATTTTGTATCAACAGAGAAGCTCCGGACAGAATAACTTCTCCTGTTGGGTAAGTGGGACCAACTAACCCTGAGACGAACTCCACTTTTGCGCAATCCCCGACTGGCTGTGCCTCTTCGTTGCTGCAGAAGGCCAATGCCAGGGGTCGAGTGTTCATAACCGAGTGCAACGTCTGCCACGGAATGAATCCGGCCAAAAGCTCCAGGAGCCTCCTAAGGACACTCCAGAAGCAGGAAATTGTGATCCAGACTCCCATCACAAGAGTCCCGGACCGAGGGAGCAAGGAAAGTCCAACCAGAGATATTCGTTCTGCATTAGTGCTGTTTACGAAGCACTGAAACCGCGAAGTGCTGCTGAATCGAAGAGAGCCATAGCTGCCGACAACCTTCCTGAGTACTGCCGCAGTAGCCCTCCAGACGTCCTCCTTCTTGTCCCCACGACTGAGGCTCAGGAACCGGGTCTGCTTGGCTGTAGCAAGACAGAATCCAGCTGGACCACTTTTCTTCTAGCCAGATGTACAGTTTGAGGTTGGGGTACCTACCTTGTCGCCTGAAGTCATACTGTCTTAGTTGAGACTTGCACCGGCTTAACTTTCTGAGTTTATTTCAACTCCCCGTGAACAGGCTTAACAGCTTGTGTTCCTTCAGTGAATTTCTGGGAACGATCTGACTTTATCCGAGAAGTTCATCAGAACTATAGACTTTGTCCAAATGAATGTGGCTGTCCTGGCTCCCTAAAGGCACCTTTCCCAATCCATTGACTTTGCTTTGCTTTTCTCTAATAGGTTGAAATTTGTTGAACACTTTCTGCGGGGAAAGGCTTACCTAGATTCCATTGGAGGATCCAAATTGTCCTCACATTATAAGTAAATGTTCTAACCTTTCTATTTTTCCTTAACCATTACTTTCTGAAACTCAGAGTCTAAAAAGTATATTGGTGTTCTATATTAATGCAATACTATCCTTGTTATTGAAGTGACTTCAGGGTCTAGGAGCAAAGTATTCACATCTCCAAAGAGTATTCACCAGCTTTGTTGATTTTGAAAAGTGATTCCAAAGTTTGCTTGACTGTTCCAAACAATTTCCTTTTTAAAGAATGCTTTACTAAAACTGATGTTAAAAAAATAAATAACTATAAATGAAACTGTGTTCGTAAGTGTTACTTGGTTACTTGTATTGACTGATTTCATCTGTTCAGCTCTACAGCTCACATTGACCCCTCTTGAGATAGGCCTGGCTGCTCAGTCACACTACCAACCTTTGTACTACAGGCCCATACCAAAGGTGGGTTACCTATTACCAAGCAGATAAGTCTTGTGTATGTCTCACATAGAGTGACTTCACCAATTCTTACCTTACACAATGAAATCAGTAAATACAGGTATCCAAGTAAACAAGTATACACTTACAGTTATAGTATAAATATATATATATATATATATATATATATATATATATATATATATATACACAAGGATAATTAGACAATCTTTAAAAAGCAGCAACCAATAGGAACATTAATCCCAAGTTAGGATTCAATGAATTCAAACAAAGAACAATAAAGCAGGTGAGTAATTCTCTCATATGTTCTACATTTTCCAGCCCCCGGAGGTGACGTCATTTGAGGTCAGTAATGAGACTTACTTTGTATTACCTTTGCAGTATTGAGTTGTAAGGGACGAATAGTTATAGTTAGATCAGAACATACTAGTATTCTACAAAAACAGTTAGATTCTCCCAGAGGGATGCAGGCAGTCTTTTATCCCAGCAATAATAGTGTTCAACAATTAAAACCTGTAGGGGAACAAGCACTGCCAAAGCCAAAAGGTTTAAAGGGGGCATTTAGGGAGCTAGGACAGCCAAAGTCAATGGGCCAGTTCAAAGCTCGGATGCTCTCTTCTTAGAAAATGTTTTAGGAAAGTCAGTAGTTCAAAAAGAAATCACAGCAACTCAAGAGGAGTCCACTTGAGAGAGCACAAGCTGAAAGGCCAGTGCAAGTGAGTTGAGGTCAACTCTAAAGGGGGTAAAATAGCACTCCCTAAGTAGGAAGCACTACCAATGGCAAAAGGTAGAGGTACACCAACCCACACAGTACCTGTGAACTGAAGAATTGGTTCCAGCTTGGATACCTTCCTGCTGCAGTGTAGCAGACCCTTGTTCCTGGTCCTTGGTCGTGGTGACAAAAGGGAGGATGCTTGGCGGGCTTTTGCGGCAGTACTCTAGAGAGGGGCTCTACAGCAATGGATTCTCCTTGATTAAGCTGCCTTTTGTGGTTTTAGCGCCTTTTTCTCAGCACCAAAGAAGAGCGAACAAAACCTCACCTGTTAAGCAAGTTCCCATTCATTCACAGCCTAGGCTGTCAATCACCCAGAAGGATGGCTGTCCCCCTGGACAGCTAGCAGGCCAATCATGACTGGTTTCGCTCAGGCACACGTAGGGACAAAGGACAGGGACGTTTCGTGACCCTCCCTCACTTCCTGCCTTTCCAGGCACACTGGAGCCTGGGCCGGCTTCAGGGCTGAAGCCCGCCTAAGCCAACAGGAACAATGGACTCAAACCCGATTCAAACAACAGAGTAAAAGCCCAGACAAAACTAACTGATACGAAATGGTGAAAAAAGAAGACAAGGACCATTTAGGGAAAATGATCACCCTTGGGTGCTGTACTGCAGCTGAGGGATCAGTCTGTCAGTACATGCCACAAGGCAGTAAAAGAGAAACCACTGCCACCAGCCATTCAAGTGAGTGAGTGTAACGCAATGTTACATGAGGAGTGGGATTAAGGAGTTACTATGTAACCCCCCAGCACCCCACATAGGGTGGTGTGTGTTGGACCCATAAAGTAAAGCAAGACAGACAGGGGTCATCTTACTATTCTTGGGAACAGTAGTTCACTCAAGAAAATGTAGTTAAACATTAAGAGTAGTCCAAGGGACTTCTCAGTGACACTGCACAAAAGGTGCGGTGTGTTACAGTGCAAAAGCAGATGCCTATGGAATTTACCAGACGCAATTAAACAGTAAGAAACACAAGAATCCTAGTCAGAAAAAAACATGTGAGAGTGAGGAAAAAGTCCCACTCACTCAGGAGTAAAAATCAAACAGCCCTGAGTCCAGCAAAAGAGTCGGGGGTCTCTAAGGTTAAAGGGAATTGGCACATAAATGACAATTCTTCCTAACACCTGTGAAAGCAGCACCTAGATTTGGGCCAGGAGGAAGAGAGACGAGTGTGGAATTCCTGCCACGTGCCACCACCTGCAGAGCATGCAGGAATTGCAGCCTGTGGCAGGTGAAGTCCTTGCAGACTGGCCCTCGCCTGACACCTGTCATTTGGGAGATAGCATCAAGACACTTCTGTATTTTTCTCGTTGCGTTTTGGGACTTGGAGTTTGGCTTTCCCCTTGTATATCCAGGACTACAAGATCCAGAATACAATGAAAACTCAGGCCTGCATGGCAGAGCTTTGCCAGTCTCAATAAAGGGCCCCCCTCTCCCACTGCTAGCCTCAGATACGCTGAACCTTTCAAGCTGCCCATTTAGCCAAAGAGCCACACGGTTAAAGGGCTGTCCGCAGTTGTTGGTGCTTCTGATTAGAAACAAGGAGCCCACACCTGCAGGCAGTCCTTTAACCACGAAGCAGCTTCTGTGAAAGGGCTGCCTGTTGGGATTGGCTTGACAGATATTAAAGTCGAAACATGTTTGTTTTGTTGTATGAATGGATGACAGATTGGATTAATTGTAACTCTCTGTGATTACTGGGTATTGATATTTATGTTGTATGTTATGGATGGAATTGATCTTAATTATACAATATTAATAATCGATGAAGTGAATAATTATGTTATTTTAAAAATGGGATTAAAATGTTGGATGTATTATTAGTTGTAGATTATGGATCGTGCTATTTTATAGTGTGAAAAGTCTCCTTTTAAATTGCACCACTCTAAAATAATAAAATACTAATACAGAGTGCCACAGTTAGAGTAGTAGATGGCCCGAGAGGAGCTGAAACACCACGGGTGAGGAGAGGTGGCAGAGAGCGGGGAGCAGCTGGGGCACATCTGAATGAGGGAGGAATAGTGGTACCATGGGAAGGGTAATGAGAAGGCAGTGAATAAGAGGAGGGGAGTGTGCAGCTAGGGTGGGAGGTGCAGGGGTGGGAAGAGTAAGAGTGTGCAGCGCTAGTGGGAGTGAAGAGTGGGGGAAGAAACAGTACATGGACTAAAGGCGGGTGACAGAGAAGCAGGAGTGTGTCCTGGGCAAGGAGGCGGTACAGTGAGTGCAAGGATCAGAGGTGATGTGCATATTAAAGGTACTTGGAGTATATTCCGGGGTCCATGCACATGCAGTGTGGGGTCCTGGGTGGTCTGGAAAGCAAGTACCTAGTCTGCTTGCCACCCATATCTGTGTGGACAGATATTGTGGGCCTGAATTAAACTTCAACTCTGTTTCCTTAGATCTTCTATATTATTCTCTGTTTGCAATGGTGCTGTGCAGTGCCTGCCTTAGTCTCTCCCTGTGAGGGCTGCATGTGTTCGATTGGGCTCTGGAGCTCAGAGATGTACAAATATCTCTGTACTGCTCTGGATTCACGCTCTTGTGAAACCTGCGCAGCCGGCGGGGTGTGGCCATTGCCTAAAAGATGAGACTTTAGTTTCTATATATGAATAGGGTGCACTAAGGGTTAAGGTCCTATCCCGTGGCCGTGGTGCATTCATGTTAAAAAGACCAGTTGCAGCACTCCATTTGGCTTAGCCTAGCCTTTCTTTTAGAAGCTGGGGTGTAGCACCCTGTTTCTGCTGTGGCTGCACCTGTCTTGAGAGCCCTGGGCTAAAAGGCAGCCGGAGTTGACTGCAAAGTAAATGTACCCGCTTTATAAGGAGATTTCCAGGGGAAATTCTTTAAATGTTCTGTTCTGTTGCATGGTCCTGAGGTGCTCATGTGGCTCTGTAAGAAAAGTGGGTGGGGTTGGTTAGCGAGGAAAGAGGAATAGGATAGAAGTTGTGCTCTTCTGTTGCTGCCTGCAGAAGCAGGAGAAACTGGCAGCTGAGCAAGCAAGCTTTCTGGGTGTGCTTTGTTGTGTGCACTGGGCTTGTTGTGTCCGGAAGGGTAGCCTTCGGTGTCTGAGTCGTTTGTTGTTTGCAAGTATTAGGTTTATTAGTGTGAGTACCGATGGGTGTGCGATTTGTGCATTTTCGGTGTGTAGTTTCGCTGGCCCTTTTAGGCGTTTGTAGTACGTGAAAAGTGTGAGCAGGGTCGGACTGGCGCATCAAATTTGCTCAGGCACCAATGAAAAAGTGGCCCACAGTTGCAAATTGTAATTAGCTCCATTTATAACAGATTATTTTCTCAGTTCACAAGGGGGACTTTTTTGGTAATATGTTCTGCAAATAGGGGAGGTTAAATCATTTTTGTTCAGTAACACTGCTCAAAACTATAAGCCGCACAGTGAAGTAACTCATCTGACTGTCCCACTTTAGCAAAAAACTGTCCCACTTCAACCAGAAGATTTGCAATGGCCTATTGCCCTAGAGGCCAGTCTGAGGCTAGGAGTGAGGGTGTGGAAAAGAGGAGCGTGTGGTTAGTTGGTTTCTATTGGGTACTGCGTGTGCGTGGTTTAGCTCTGTATGTGGGTGGTTTAGCTCTGGGTGTGGGTGGTTTAGCTCTGGGTGTGGGTGGCTTAGCTCTGCGTGTGGCTGGTTTAGCTCTGCATGTGGGTGGTTTAGCGCTGGGTGTGGGTGGTTTAGCTCTGTACGTGGGTGGTTTAGCTCTGCGCGTGGGTGGTTTAGCTCTGCGCATGGGTGGTTTAACTCTAAGTGTGGGTGGTTTAGCTCTGGGTGTGGGTGATTTAGCTCTGGGTGTGGGTGATTTAGCTCTGTGTGTGGCTTGTTTAGCTCTGGGTGTGGGTAGTGTAGCTCTGCGTGTGGGTTCTTCATTCTCTTTTGTCCATGGTTTGCTTTGGTCCCAGAGTGTGGTTTGTGGATGTGTGTGTCTATGCTTGTGTCGGTGAGTTGAATAACCAGGTTTTCAGTCATTTTCTGAAAGGTAGGTGGTCATCAGTCGTTCTTATTTCATTCGGGATTGAGTTCCATAGTTTGGGTATCAGGAGGGAGAATGGGGTTCCTCCAAACTTCCTTTTCTCGCAGTGTCTTGTTTCTGTTTGGAAGTCGTTGCCTGATCTGAGGTTTCTTCCTGGTTGGTAGCGGTTGATTTTAGCTTAGAGAAATGTGGCTCCTTGTCCGTGTAACGATTTGTGGGCGATGCAGAGGGCTTCTAAGTGAATGTGTTTTTAATTGGTAGCCAGTGTAGACTTCTCAGGGCTGGTGTGATGTGGTCTCCTATTTAGTCTCAGGGGAAGTCTTGCTGTGGTATTTTGGATCAGTTATAGTATTTTTTTGTGAGGTGTTCTGACATTCCAAGGTAGAGGTGGTTTGCTTAGTCTAGTCTCTATATCACCACGGAGATGATTTCGAGGGTTCTGTGTGGGAAGTGAGGATGGGGAGTACCCCTCTTATTAGTCTCAGAAGTTAGAACATTTTGTTTGCTATTGCATGGACTTGTAGTTCTAGGCAGAGTCTGTTGTGCATGCTGCCTTCTCCCTCCCCCCCCTGCACTTTTACGCTGTCACACTTGCACGATCCAAATGACACAAGACCTAGTAGGATCGTTTGTCTTGTCTTCCCTCCTTTGTCTCGTCGCGCCTAGAAACATTTGTGTACAGGCGTGTAATAAATAACTCAACATATCATATAATATCATGAGGATTCCCAGGTTTTCTATTGGTGACGATGTCTCTGGTTGGGTTCCCATGCATGGAGGCCGCTCAGGTAGATCCATGTTGTATTGTCTTCCGGTGCAGAGACCAATATTTCTGTTTTGGTCAATAATAACTTGTGAACAGCTATTGCTGGAAGGAGTCTCATTCACTCGTTCCATTAATAATACTTGCTGTTTTATATAGCGCCACCTATTGGTAGTAGTTTTAGGGCACTTTGGTAAACATGCGCTACAATTACCAGTTACTACCTCCATGTCCTTCTTCCTCGTTCCAGTACTTACCTCTAAGGCCCCGCCTCCAATCCAGGAACCCTTTTGTTTCCTTTTTGGAGGTATAATTCCTCGTACGTCCCCATAATCCAGTAGTTAAAAAAATGTCTATCCTCCATGCCAGGAATCAAAGTCATCTTTCAGGTGGGGGCAATGGAGAGCACTGTAACGGGTGTACTGGGGGGATCCTCTGGCGGGGTGCGGGGCTCCTTCCAGAAGGGGTGTGCTGCTGGATTCCCAACGTGGCAGGGAATCTAAGTCATCTTTCAGGTGGGGGCAATGGAGAGCACTGTAACGGGTGTACTGGGTGGATCCTCTGGTGGGGTGGCGGGCTCTTTCCCGGAGGGGTGTGCTGCTGGATTTCCAACGTGGCAGGGAATCTAGTTGAGCGTAGTTAAATCCTTCTTGGTCCCCTGTGGAGTGAGGGGAATTGATAGTGGGCTTGCCAACAGAGGAGACTCAGATCATCTGGCAAGCAAGTGAGACACCAGCAGAGGTTTATTTCAAAGACAAAAGGGCGGCAACCGTGTCCCGGCACACCCATTTGGCCACTCCCAGGAATCCATCTTGCTTTGGCTTCCAGGTCTGGTTTGCGTGGTCGGCGCCGACAGGGCCTAGGTTGCCATGGCACCCTGAACACAGGGCTACACGGGTGCACCAGAGGTCGTGATAGGGTCTCTGCACCTTACGCAGTATTTACGGGGTGTGGACCAGGATAAGGAAAAGGTTTCTGAGGACTCTTCCAGTGCAGGTCACAGAGCTACGAAGTAAAAGGCAGTTAGGAAAAAAGATGAAGCTGAAATCTTCACTCACCCGCAAAGAGATCCAGAGGCTCACGAAACAAGCTATGTCGGAGTACAAGGGGGATGGAAGAGGAAACAGTCTTCATTTGGATAACATTGAAATTGGTGACATCCTGGCCAGCCTTGTTGAGAGGTCTTCTATGTCAGCGGTCCAGGACCCAGTGGATCCCAAGGTGAAGCTGGACCTGAAGAAGGTTCATTCAGGGGCTCATTTGACTCTCAGGGTCAACGTTTATGGGTACTACTCAGCTGAGACGGTACTCAGAGGCTTTACCAGACTTAGAAAGGCTATGGAGCCGATTGTGCTCCTATCTTGGATGCCATGCAGAAGCAAGTAGAGCTCCTATCGGACTTAGCATATGATGGCGTACGTGGAACAGCTATAGCATTGGGAGCTGGTGTTTTGGCTAGGCACCAGATTGATATTAGAAATTGGAAAACCAAGGGTTCCCAGAAGTCCACAACCTTGAACATTCAGTTCAGAAGCAATAAACTGTTCAGTGATGCCTTGCAAGAGAAAGTTCATAAAGTCTTCCATGGGGCGGAAAACATTCTCCTCCGCGTCAACTAAGTCTTCAGGTCCAGACCCCAACCACCCTACTCAGGAAACAGATCCAGGTCCTTTTACGAAATCTCCAGGCTTGCAATCCCGCCCGAGAGCTACGAAGCCTACGGGACAGTCGTAAAAGCCCTGACAGTTACAGCAGGCAGGTGGGTGGAAGGCTCTGACACTTTTCCCAACATGGGAGAGGTGGTCCTCGGATGAAGAAGATGCACCTTGATGCCCCCAGTGAGAGCGTTCAATTCGTTCAAATTACAAACTCAAAGACTGAAGCCACTGTTACCATTCCATGTCACCTGGTCAGAGAGGTGAAAGGTTGTGCATCCCATACAGTGCTCTAGGAACACAGTTGTTGTGGACTCCTTTCCCGGTAGTTTGTAATGTTTTATTGAGAAAAACAATAGTGTCACTGTGATTTGAATAGGGTCTTTTCCCTTCTGTAATGGCTTGACAGGCTGAAAAACAATGGTCAGGAGTGTTGCCCAGAGCTGTGTCCGTGGTTATGATTTATTAAAACCTTCCAGCCATCCACCTTTGTTTTGCTATTGTCACCCCGAGTGGGATGGCTATGCCCAGACGTGGGTCCCGTGCCTGCCGGGCCTAGAGACACAAGCTACTCCTCACTGATGAAGCTTAACAAGGTTGAAACATGTCTGGGGATGCTTGTGGTTTCGATGTCAAAACCTGGACTCCCGAGTGAACTAAATACCTCCATCGCCAAGCACCAGTCAGAGAAGTAAAAACAACTCCCTAACCAGTTATTGGGGCCACAGGTGGACTGGAACTGCAGCAACGGGTCGCCAGGCAGCTAGAAAAGAAGGACAGTATTAGGACACAATTCTATGCAGGACCCCAATGTATGTAAACAGGTAAGTAACCTACCTCATAGAGCACCAGTAATAGGTTGAAGGAAGAGAAAGGAAAAACCCAGGAGTGGAAAAACCTCGGGAGATGAGTGCACAGAATGGAGAATGTTCACAACGTTCCAGGGAAGCAATCCAGGTGGAATAACTAAAGTCCAAAGTACCTTCTGTAGCCAGAACTGAGTCCAGGTCGCCAGAGCACAAGGCAAGTCCAGTAGCAATCCAAGGGAAAAATCCAGAGTAAAAAAAAACAGAAGAAAAAGCACAGGCAGCCAAAATCCAGGAAAAAACAAGTAAACAGAGCCACGATCAAAAGCCACAAAAATCTGGAATCAGGTACACAAACACCCAAAAACGCCACTCACAGGGAAAGCTGAGAAGCACTGAGTAAAGGATGGTTGGGCCTTTTAAGGGCTACTTCCTCGTTTAGTTGTCACGTGACTTTGTGCTGGTCACGTGAGCATGAGGATGTGCTTGCCGGACGTCTAGGAGGCGCCATGGCAACCTCCAATCACGCCGCACTAAGCGCTGTGCATGCACATCCCCAGACATGCTGCCGGAAGCACTACAGCAATGGGAAGGCCGTGCGGGAGAACCGTAGTGTCCCCGCGACCCTCAGGGGCATGGCGACGAGGAGACAAGACGGCCCCATAGTCGGCGTGAAGGTGGGAGCCTGGGAGGACCCTGACTCTGAGACCGCGGTGGAGGTAAGTTTCTGACACTCATGCAGAAGGCAAGTTTGGGCTGGACTGCCCCTTTTGCGGTGGTACCAAGCCGGATTTGCATATGGTGTTTCACCTTCTGTAAATGGATAGTAGGCTAAAAAACGATGGCCTGGAGGGTTGCCCACAGCTGAGCTCATGGTTATGATTCATTCAAAATCTTCCAGCCATCAACGTTTGGTTTTGCTTTCGTCGCTCTGGTTCTGAGCATAACAATCGGAACGACTGTTGTTTCTCTTCTCTTCCCATTACATAAAGTTTCATATTGGCTTAGAAGTCCCTGCTTGCAAACATTATTGGCTAAAAAGTCCGGCCTGGCTGAAGGTGTCTGTTGTGTAGTAACCCTCCCACGTGTATTGCCTACAGCCTAAGCTAATAAAAGGGAGCCCTGCAGGCACGTGTAGGGGAACAGCTACAGACGCTGAAATGGAAGGACCTGAGTCCATCTCTCATTGAGGCATAGCTCTCAACCATTTGTGTCGCAAAGGTGAGTGAAAACATACGATTTTATTTTTGGCGGGTGAGAGGCCCATTGAAACGAATGGGCGTGCAGGAAGCTTGGCGGGTGAGTCAGCTGTTTACAAAGTGGGTGACACCCGCCAAAAGAGTGTGAGTTGAAAGCTGCGATTGAGGCCTGCAGGCCCACCCTGTGTAAGCGGGGCCTACAGGCCAGGTTGCCATGCGACCTCCCTGTCAGCAAGGCAGCCAGGGTCTGCATGTGCAGGTAAGACTAGCCCCTGCCACCCATAGAGGCACTGGGCCTCCCAGGTACTGGTGTCCCATAGCACCTCAGGGGCTGGTGTGATGTCCATGATCAGCCCCCCCACATAAGTGTCCTGCATGACATGGATTCGCTTGGCCGCTATGTGTACTTTAATAGGTAGTTAAGTAGCCATTGGTCAGAGCCAGAACCGCAGGCGCGTGTTGCAGGCCTTTACCTCACCGCTTTAACAGCTTTAACACCAGAGCCTCACATCAGTGAGTTATCTATTAATTTATTCAAAGCGTCCAGCAGTCTTTCTTCCTGCTCCATGAAAAGTGCTGCGGCCATGTTTGCAAACCAGGTCCATTGCACCAAATATAAAATGCTTCTTACAAAAGCGATTAGCAAGGCACGCAGAGGCACCCATTACACGTGTGTTGCACAAGCAAATGTGTCCATTATACAATTGTTTGAAAATCACTATTTTGCACAATGTTCGTTGTACTCTAAATGCACTACACTCACTGTGTACTGAGAGGCTATACGGACTGGGAACCAAAAGAGGCCCGGGAAATCATTTTCAAAAAGAGGCCCCATATTACACATTTTCAGCAAACCCAACTCTTGTCCTATGGGAACATTTGGAAATACCACACAAAAGAGGCCCAGGGTGCAGAAATCTCCAGTGTTCCCTATAGAGCAGTCCACTTGCTTTATGAAACAGGCCTCACGAGGCAGTATACGGAGGCCCCCAGGGGCCCAATGCCATGCTTACCCTCCCGTGGGCAGGGAGATCCTCTGCTAGAGAGCCGCAGTCTTGCCTGAGAAGCTGAAATCTAATAAGGGTGCCTGAATTTCCTGCACGCCGTAATAAAGTATTTAAACCCAACCTTGGAAAGGTTCATGCTCTGGACAGGAGAATCGCTCTCTGACCCGCGTGTGTGGCTGCCTGAGAGCCACAAGGGGCCCCTAACGAGTCACCGCTCACACCCATTCCTGGGGTCCTGTGTTTACCAGGAAGAACCCAGAAACGTTACCTGGAGGACTTTCCAAAGGCCTTCGGGAGCGTTGACAGAGTAAGGGCCAATGTCAGAAAGTTGCCAAGATGGCCGACATACACTTTATAAGCTCGTGAAGCAGAGCCGAGAGGCTTTGCGCAGCCTCACACGACCACGTGGGAGGCACAAACCAATCCTCGACCACGCTTGCAAATCTCAGACAGTATCACGTGCTTTCAACGCCAGCAATGCCTTCCAATATACTTCGATTTAAATAGGTAGTTGTGGGCTAAGGGGATGGGGAGGGGGTTGCGGTGGGGCAGTGGTGGAGGAGAAGTGGGGGTATAACTAAGTAAATTACATCAAAGTAATTTGCTTTGCCTAAATGATATGGAACCATTGCAGACTCTTGAGACAGATCACAAAATTACATGCCAGATATGGGGCAGAAGGTCGTAGGATTGGGAGTGTGGAGTGATTGGTGTGGTGGAAAATGAAGGGTAGATCATGGCAGAGAAGGAAGGAGGTGGAGAAAGAGAAGTAGGAGAGGAGAGGGAGAGTGGGAGAGGGAGAGCATGGCAGAGCAGTGAGTGAGTAGAGAAAAGGAGATAGCGTAGGAGTGGCGGAGAGCAGAGAGGAGAGGAAGACAGAGAGCAGAGAAGAGATGGATTGAAGAAAAAGGGAGAACAGAAAAGGGGAGAAAGGGAGAAGAGAGAGAAAAGCAGAGAGAAAGTAAACGGGATGCAAAGAGAGAACAGGCGACAGGAAGAGGAAGGGAGACAATGGAGAAGAAGGAGAAAAAAGAGAAAATCTAATGGGGGGGGGGGTTGACAAAACCAAGCCTGTGCACAGAGAACTAAACTCATGTCCACTCAGCCGGGCTTGTACATGTGGGGCCTGGCCTGGGAACATGTAAGCAGGCCATGTGCATAGAGCCAGGCTTATGTAGCGCTAGACCTGTGTACAGAGTCACCGGCCCTTATCCCAACAGCCCAGCCTGTGCTGTGTACACAGAGTCAGCCCTAGGTTCTGCCAGCCAAGCCCATCTTTCCAGAGCTAGGATTCAGAAGGTCTCTGCCCGGGTCCCGCAGGGCCATCCCTACCTGTGACACTGCAAAGCGGTTACAATGCAAAATAACACTACTGTTTGCCTGGTTACCCACATAGGATAACATATTCACTGTAAAATGTGCCTTTTGCCTTTGAGCCAGTCTGGGCTGGACCTGGCTCCAGATATAGGTCTGTAGACATCATTTGCTAATAGTCGCCTAGGCTGCTCATAACCAACGATATACGATCTGTAGACATCGGTCGGTGTGGGCCAGCCAAGGCTAGACCTTGCCTCCAAAACATAGGGCCTCATTATGACTCTGATGGTAGCCATGCCGGTAAAAACGGTACGGCTGCCGCCGGAGTCATTTTGTTTCCGGCGCCCAGCAATGGGGACTTACCGGAAAAAGAATATCCCCATTCCCATTCGAGTCCCTTTGGACTCAATGGGAATGGGGAGGACGGATGCACCGGCACGGTGTACAACAGTGCCGGTGCATCCGTCAAGGTCTGCAAGCGGGTGCCTTTCCGCCCACCAGGTCAGACCTGGCAGGTGGAAAGGCACCCGCTTGCAGAACTCGTAGTTTGCCAGTCTGGAAACAACGGCACCGGCAAGCTTACTGGTACCATGGTTTCCGGACCGGCAACCTTATAATGAGGCCCATAATCTTTAGACATCACTCACAGCGAGCCAGCCTTGGTTGGACCTTGCCTCCAACACAATGGGCCTCATTATAAGTTTGCCGATCCAGTAACTACGGTACCAGTAAGCTTGCCGGTACCACAGTTACCGGACTGGCAAACTATGAGTTCAGCTCACGGTGCCTTTTCGCCCGCCAGGTCTGACCTGGTGAGCGGACCAGCACCCGCGAGCAGACCATGTTGGATGCACCGGCACCATTCACAAATGGTGCCGGTGCATCCGGCCTCCCCATTTCCATTGAGCCTTATGGGGCTCGAATAGGAATGGGGAGCATTTGTTTCCGGCGCCCGGGAATGGGCAATTACCGGGTCCGGCAGGGCCGTAATGACCCGATATTTGTTCATTCCTTTGCGCCGGAAAAAAAATGATACTGCGGCAGCCGTGCCGTTTTACTGGCACGGCTACGCCGGTCTCATAATGAGGCCATAGTCTTTAGACATCACTCACAGTGAGCCAGTCTTGGCTGTATCTTGCCTCCAACACATAGGGCCTCATTACGAGCTTGCCAGTCTGGATACAATGGAATCGGGAAGCTTGCCTGTACCGTTGCATCTGGACCGGCAAACTCTGAGTTGTGTTCGCGGGTGCCTTTCATTCCGCCAGGTCTGACCTGGCGGAATGAAAGGCACCTGCGACCACAGCATGTCGGATGCACCGGCATCGTTATAAACGGTGCCGGTGCATCCGACCTCCCCATTCCCATTGAGCCTTATGGGACTTAAATGGGAATGGAGAAGGATTTTTTCCGGCGCCCAGGAATGGCCAAATTCCGGGTCCAGCAAGGCTGTATTGACCCGGTAATTGCCCATTTCTAGAAGCTGGAAATAAATGAATACCAGCCTTCTAATGAGGCCCATAGACTTTAGACATCACTCACAGCGAGACTCACTGGCACCATTGTTTCCGGACCGGCAAATTACGTGTTTGCCTTCCAGAGCCGCTGTGCCTGACAGGTCTGACCCTGTTGGGCGCAGCAGTCATGGTAAGCAAACCCATCATGGAAGCACCGATACCGTTAGCAACGGTGGCGGTACTTCCCTGTCCCCAATCCTATAGAGTCCTATGGAACTCTATGGGAATGGGGATTAACATATTTACCAGCGCCTGACTTCCTGGACGCCAGACTTGTAATGAGCCAGTGGAACCTGGTAGTCAGGCGCGGGAAAACTTTTACGGGTCTGGTGGCAACCCGCCGGTGGCACCGGCAGGGTTACAGCCGGACCCGTCATGAGGCCTATAGTCTTTAGAAATCCCTCACAGTGAGCCAGCCTTGCCTGGACCTTGCCTCCAACACATAAGGCCTCATTACAGGGGTGCCGGTCTAGAAACAACAGTGCCGGTAAGCCTACCAGCACTGTTGTTCCCGGACCGGCACACTACAACTCTGTGGGCAGGTGCCGTACCGCCCGCCAGGGTCAGACCTGCCGGGTGGGATGGCACCCGCTCGCAGAGTTTTCACGGGAGCACTGGCACCATTGCTAACAGTGCTGGTGCTCCCGTGTCCCCATTCCCATGCAGTCCTAGGGACTCCATGGAAATGTGGACTAAACAAATTGGCGGTGCCTGACTTCCCGGCTGCCGGACATGGAATAGCCCGGTGGTACTGAGAAGTCAGGCGCCAGTAATTTTTTACGGGTCCAGAGGCAACCCGCGGGTAGCACCGGCACGGTTACCGCTGGACCCTTAATAAGGCACATAGGGCCTCATTACACGTTAGGCGGTAAGGGTTTACCGGTACCAGTAAGGGCACCGGTACCGGTAAACCCTTACCGCCTTACTACGAGTTCCCTTTGCGGGACCCGACTTTAACGGCTGGTTTTACCAGCCGTTAAAGTAGGGTGCCGCAAAGGGACCTTGGAGCTAATTACGGTACCGCTATTTGCGGTACCGTAATTAGCGCCTTCCCCATTCCCATTATGCCCTATGGGGGCAAAAATGGGAATGGGGAAGTGCCTTGGTGAATGGGGAATTACCGCCCCCGCTCACCTTGGAGTAGGGCGGTAATTCCGCCATCCACCAAGGCGGACACGGTAAAATACCGGCGGCAACCATGGCGCTAATAGCGCCATGGTTACCACCTACCGTGTAATGAAGCCCATAGTCTTTAGACTTTACTCACAGCGAGCCAGTCTTGGCTGGGCGTGGCCTCTAACACATAGGGCCTCATTACGACCCAGGCGCTAATGGCTTAACAGCGCCGTAAAAGGCTGCGGCGCCGTTAACCGATTAGCGCCTAATTAGGAGGTCCCTTTGCGGGACCCGCCCTTAACGGCTGATGTAGACCAGCCGTTAAAGTAGGGACCCGCAAAGGGACCTTGGTGCTAATTACGGTGCTAATAGGTTAACGGCGTCGCAGCCTTTTACGGCGCTGTTAACCCATTAGCGCCTGGGTCGTAATGAGGCCCATAATCTTTAGACATCGCTCACTACCCCCATTCCGGGTACTGGGTCCGGGTTCCCTGAATGGGGAAATACCGGGCCATTCCGACCTTGGAGGGCCCGGTATTTCCCCATTCAGGGAACCCAGACCCTGGCAATCCCCATTCCCATTTGAGCCCCGATAGGGCTCAATGGGAATGGGGAGCATGCTAACAACGAGCCCGCGAGCGGACCTCGTAATGAGCCGGTAGCTCTACCGGCCCCATTAACCCCCGACCGCCTTCCTTGTAATGAGGCCCCATGTGTTGGAGGCAAGGTCTAGCTAAGGTTGGCTCTCTGTGAGTGACGTCAAAGACTTTGGGACTCATTGCGACTTTGGAGGTAGCCTCCGAAATCGTGTCCAGGTTCCCTGAATGGGGAACTACTGGACCATTCCGACTTTGGAAGGCCCGGTATTTCCTCCTTCAGGGAACCCGGGCCCGGTCCTTCCCCATTCCTATTCGAGCCCCCATAGGGCTCAATGGAAATGGGGAGGGAGCTAACAACGAGCCCGTCAATTACAGGCCCGTTGTTAGCTCCCTGGTCCCCTTGCGGGACCCGCTATGGTTGTCTTGAAAAACCAAACGTCCACAGCGGGTCCCGCGAGGGGACCTCGTAATTGTGCGGAGTGGGTTTAACGGCGCCGGCACCATTACCGGCGCCGTTAATCCCATTCCGCACTAGTCTTAATGAGGCCCATAGTCTTTAGATATCACTCACAGGACCTAGTCTGTAGACATGTGCGGATTGTGAGCTGGTGTTGCCCAGGCTTGTCCCCTCATAGTTAACGGTCGCCCTCTGGGACGGCTACCTTTTTGAATAAGCATCCTAATTCCTGTAGCCGGTTGCGAGAAGGTGGTGTCAGACTCAGTTCTCCGCAGTCACTCAGTAACATTTGAATGAACAGAGCACTGCCTTTCCCTTTCCCAGATACCATTGGTTCTGGTACCAAGGACACCGAATCAGCAAGCAACCCGGGACTGCCTGCGTGAATGTCAAGAGAAGGCATCTACGATGGCCAAGGAGTGGACAGGGAGCCGTGCAGGAATCATAGCAATGCAACACCCACTGGGGTTAATGGAAGAAGCAAGAGGACTAATGACTAGCTTGGATTCCTAGAGCAGCTCCCTTGCCCAGGCTCCAGCCGGCTCAAGGTTTAGCAAGGTGGGCGATCCAACAGGCGCCACCACTGGGAAGCCAGCGAGGAATAAGAGACGCTGGTGGCCATAGTCAAAACATTCCAGAAGCATCCTGAAGGCCACGACTCGAGAGCAAAAACAAGTTCACAAGGTGGCGCTCAGGAGCAGAGGTGGCAGTGAAGCAGTGACGACTTGACGAGGGACTTACCAGGTTCTCGGGAATGCAGGCAGCTGATGAGGCTTTGGGCTGTAGACAGGAACGAGAAGAGCACGGCACACAACAGGATTCTAGAAGCATTGCAAGGGAAGCGGCATGTGCTGACCAAACGACTGATAACTGTTAGGAAAGATTTCTATTCATGGGCAATTTTCCCTCCAGTTGTGTACCCCCCAACTTTTTGCTTTTGTCTGACCATCCTAGCCTGACTTTTTCCAGTGGAGCCCAGCTTTATGCTGTACCCACTGGGCTTCTGCTCATCTTGTTATGGGGAAACTGACATGACCTTCAGACTGTCAGTACTGGGAGACTTTGTTTGCCTTAGTCTTTCACTTTGTTGCTAGTTCTTGGTAACCTTTTATCAGTGCACAATGTACCTTCCAGTACTGCGCGCTGGGGTCTCTTTTTCATTTTTAAGGCACCCTTGAAGAATTTTTGGTGAATGTACATGTGTGCCCTGAACAGAGCTGGTGGCAGCTGTTACTTTTAAAACATTTTGACTCTTTTCAATGGTCCAAACTGCGTTTAACGTGTTTGGCCAAGGACAGTGGCCAGTGCCTAAAATGGCCATGCCACAAAGTCCTTTGTTCTATCCTTTGGCCATTTTGTCCCTTTGCCTTCCCCAGGTCGAGTAGACCTGGCAAATTCCTTGTTTGGTCATGCAGACCCCTGCGCAAACCGAAGCTTTCGCAGGTGGTGGCCAGAATCCTGTGCAGTGCCCTTAGGGACCACTACACACAATTAAGACCACAAGTGGTAGTACAATTTCACCTTTGGTACAAGCCTGTACTACACAGACAAAGTGGTAGCAACGGCTGAGCAGCCAGACTTATCTCAAGAGCAAATGAGCAGTAGTAGAGATTACACAAAGGATTACAATTAGTGTGACTCAAGCAAACACTGGCTCAAGGTTTCTGGTTAAAAAGTAAAAGTACATTTATTTTTAAACCATCTGTTCACAAAACACTTCACTTCTATTAAAATAAAACCACACTTCAAATACACTACACCCAACCAATTCACCTTGTGTAGATACATTCAAGGTAAGTACATTGGGATCTGACAGACCGGTGTTGTGAAACAAAGACGTTACCGGGAGTACATATGCAATCCCTTTTTAACAATAATGACAGTTCAGTCTTACTAAAGATAAGCGTACCCGTGGGAAGAAATGTAACCGTAGTCAAACACATGAATTATCACAAGAAAATTGGGGATAAAAATCATAGGCAATACTTTTGTCACGGCAGATAGAATCAGAGAGCACCTTCTAACCAGTAGATAAAGGACAATAGGCCTGCACCAGTGTCAAGGGTAACAGGGGTCTGGTTGCTGAGGATCACATGGTTAGTACAGTTCACGATTCGAGATTGCCAGGAGTACTTAGATATTGTCACGAAAAGAGGCAAAAGTTATAAGAGGGAAGGAAGGAAAGGACAAACCTTTGGTGAGGAAGAAGGGTTCACCCCAATTCCTCGAAGTCGGACACACTACCTTATTCGTTGAAGAAAGCTGGTGCCACGGCAATTGTTCCTGGTAGTTCCTGCAGACTCACGGTTTCTGGAGCTTCAGTCATGGCGACAAGAAGGAGGATGTCTGGAGCGATCTGCACTATCCAGGGATGAAGCCAGCAGCAGCGAAACGACGGTGAATAAAAGGTGCGCTCCTTTAAAACAGGAGAGGCTCTTCACATAGCTATCCGGACCACTACAGCAGTTTGCAGCGATTTCAACCATGAAGAGGATCCTCTGGCTGTGGAAGATGAGCTGGTTGACCCCACCAGGCTCAAGGGAAGAAGACTCCGGACTGGATCTTCTCTGGTCGTTGAAGGGTAGATAGCTCAGGACTGCAGCAGGGCTTCACCTGGACTCGGGAGTTACAGCAACCATCTTCTTCTCCGCTTCTCTTCGATTCTTTGCAGTTCCAGTGGCGACTCTCTCTTCCAGCCCAAGAGTCCTGCCTTTTATGCCAAAATCCCCCATTCACACAGCCTGGCTGGCTGTCAATCACTCAGCAGGGGGGTTGTCCGGCCCGGACAACCACCTCAGTCAATCGACACTAAGTGCGACTTGGGTCTCCAAGGAGACCCTGTGCAGGGGTGATTAAACCCCTCCCTCACATTCAGCCCACCTAGACACCCAGACGCCAAAGGAGGGCTTCTGGACAGAAGCCTGCCAAAGGTCGGCGAACAAAGAAGGCAAACCTGGTTTGACGCAAAAGTAAAACACAAGAAGGACTTTAACGAAAAGAAATGGTGACTAAACCCGACCGGAGCAAAAATAAAAAGTATTTGGTCACGTGTGTTTAAGTTCGAGGCTAATATAATAGCCTAAAACAATACCACTTTTATATAGTATAATAGATACCACTGCCACCAGCCAAGTCCAAATGTTAAGAGAGCAAAAGAAAGCTTAGAGAGGCACAGACAAGAAAGGGGTAGGAATGAACCCTTTCTAATACTCCATGTAAAATGGGGTGTACTGGGTCTGTAGTTTAAAGTGTCTATGTAAAGTTAATGGCAACTTTACCTGTTTCTGGGGGACAGTAGTCAGCCCCAGAAAAATTGAGTCAGTGGGAAGTCTTAGAGTCAACCCTTTGTCATTGCACTGAAGGTACTGTGTAACACACACAAAAGTGGGGCTCCTGGAGTGGTGTGGTTCCAGAGCCCAAGATCACACAAAAGTAGAAATACACATGGCAAAACACATGTAAGAGTGGGAAAAAGGCTCACACTTTTACCAGGTGGAAAAAATAAATTCCCTCAAATCCAGCAGAGCTGCTGAGGGACTCACTAGGTGAGGGAAATTAGCCATAAATGAGAATTCTCCCGAACAGCAGGCTTCTGCATGCCTTGTGTGCGCGCGCCCAGGATGTGGGCTTGAGCTGTCTAGTTCCAATACACATCTTGGGTGCCAGGATGTCTGGTGTGCTGGGTTGACTGGGACCACCATGGTCCGTGATGTGTCCACGTCTGGGATGGTTGAATGTGAGCAGATCTCCTATTGGTTTCTCTTAATTTTGACGCGAAAAAGATTTTGGCTAAGAGAAGGCACTCTAGACCAATTCCGGGTCGATCTTCTGAGTTTGCGCCAAACTTAGTAAAGGAGCCAAGTATCCTGAACCGAAGAAGCAGATCCCGGGAACCGCTGGTGACCCGCTGGAAGGTTTGGCACCCTGACCCTACTGTTGTCCTGTCAGAGCCCCTGTTTCTCATCGATCATAGAAGGCCTGCAAGAGCGCTTCAACCCATTGGAGCAGTGGGACCAACTTCTCTTGACACCTCCTGCTTAACCTGCAAATGAGTCTCTTCGGAAGTGTTCCTGGACCGCCCAGTGAACTGACCAGCTCGTACAGGACGTTTGATTTGGAATCACCGCCTTCTGGAGTTTCGGCTTGAGACTTTGGGATCTGTAAACTCTTGGTAGAAGGCACCCTCCCACTGAGTTTCGTACACCTAGGATTCCTAGGTCTGGAATTAGGAGAGTCTGCTTGAACCTGAGCCTACCCGGTATCCGTGTTGCCCTGCTGTGGTGATGAGCTTCTTGGGTGCCTTCCTGCTGTGTCCTCCTGTGCCCTGAGACGACCTACAGTGGAACGGGAGCGATACCTCCCACAGAAGCGGAGAAAATTCCACTGTCCCACCACGGACCGAGGTCCCGGAACCCAGCCTCCGAAAGCCACAGAGTCGCACAACTGTGGGCCCTGAACCTGCGAGCGAACTGGACTTAACTGGCGAAGTTTGGGCCGGACTGCGTCGAGGGTCGGTGAGTACTTGCAACACTTACTGGTGGCCCCTGGTGCTTCCATAGACTTTTACGCATGAGTGTCCCCCAAGGGCCACTCACCTTTGTAAGAATAGTCTGAACTACCATCCTATTCCCGATTCCTGGAAATAGCTCCGCGCCCTTGTGGAGACCCTCCTTGAATAGTGGAACTTTCTTCTTCATCACCTCACCCACCGTCCTGAGCCACTACAGCCCCTTGAAGAGACCCGTTTTGTATTTTAACACGCGATCGAGCGCTGCCGCGATAAACGTACTTTTGCGCACAAGGCTCCACACTTCGAAGGGATTGTACTGCCTATTAGTTAGGGTTTGAAATGTTGCTGAAGAATTGTCTAAAATATATTTGCACTGTCTGACCCCCTTCTCTTACAGGTTGTGGATCCATACTCATTTGAATATTGTCTTAGGACAACAGTTATTGTATATCTGTTCCCTAGTATATGGTTGTGTTAGTATTGTTAATATTGCTGTGGTTTCATCTTGTGTTTGTCTTAAAAGGTCTTTAACAAATGTACATGTATTTTTGATATATGCACCTGACAGAATAATTTGTAGTGTTGTTTACTGTGTGGGCTCACTGTGGGCTTTCGATCACCCTCACTCCTCTTGAGACCTAGTCTTGACCGCCACCAATACTACCTTGATTAGTCTGGCTTGTCCAGAAGGTTACCCTGCTCCAAGAAACTAGGCTGCCCTTCTGAACCTCTGCCCACCAGGTCAGAGTTCAGAAATCCATTTTAACAATAACTTTAAAAAAAATGTATTTATTTAAAATGATATAGTTTATTTCTAAACGTTTAATTTATATGCATTCTATTATTCACGTGATCAAGTTCATTGTTCATACAAATGTATTCTTACTCTTTTTCCATGATGCTGTTCCAGAAGTTGATAATAGTAAATATAGGTTTCCTGTTGTTACCCAACAAAATCTGTGCCCAACGTTCCTTTGGTTCCATTTGGGTATTGGCTGCCAAGAAGGGGGCCCTGAGCAAGTCGCACTTCTCACTCAGTGCAGTGCAGTCCATGATTATGTGGAAAGGTGGCTCTGTCGTTTCATCTTGTTGACAGGAACGGCAGTTCCTAAGTTACTCGCGATTTGTTTGGTTTTCGTTAATGGTGCTCGCGTTGGGAGCAGGTTTAGGCGTGATCGCAAGTAGGTCTCACGAATCTAACCAGATAATCCGGCAGGTGGTTTATTTCTCTTCTATCCTGACTGTAATTTAGATCCATTAGAGACTGGGCTTTACGCTGCAACGTATCTATCCGTTCATTTCTCAGAGTCCGTTTTTTTTGCTTGTTGGGGGCGCAATGTCAACATTTCTATTGAGATGTCCGCTCCTCGCAGCGTTTCCTCCATTGCTCTTTTCCATTCAATCAGGGCAGACGCGTTAGCGTCCAGAGTCTTAGAGCTTAGAATACCCAATGCTGGAGCATGGTCTTCACTCAGTATTTTTCTGTATAGGTCGAGTTGCTTCCAAGTCACGATAGACAAGAGTGACTGGGTCCCAACTTCGTACTGTACTCGTGGCACAGGGCACGTGGGAGGCAGTGCAAGAACTTTTCGCCAAAAGATCCCTTCGATTTGTTGCTGGATCAAGTTTAACCATTGTCTCGGCGCCATAGTCCATTAGCCAAGCTGTTGGTTATCATGATAACGACTTTGCCGAAGCCACAACACTGCATGAAACCTGAACACTTGCAGTGCCTCTGCAGAGCACTGCAACATTTAGGGCCCAGGCTCTGCGGGTTCATGTGAGAATCCTGACAGGGAGAGGTTAGTATCATATATCATCCAGTCCCTGCAGCTGAAAGGATACCCTCAGAGCTTTGCTGCTCAGTTGTGAACTGGACATGGATAGACCCTAACCCCAGATATGCAGTCCAGCCAGTTTAGCCACCTGTAAGACTCTCTAGGACCAGTACAGAATATAGAGTCCTGTCCGTTTAGCCACGTGTGAGGCTTTCCAGGACCAATACAAAATATACAGTCCAGTCAGTTTAACCACATGTGGGGCTCTCTACGACCAGTACAAAATATACAGTCCAGACAGTTTAGCCACCTGTGAGACTCTCTAGGACCAGTACTAAAAACACAGTCCAGCCAGTTTAGCCACCTGCGAGGCTTTCTAGAACCGGTACAAAATATACAGCTGAGCCAGTTTAGCCACCTATGAGGCTCTCTAGGACCAATACAAAATATACAGTCCAGCCAGTTTAGCCACCTGTGAGGCTCTCTAGAACTGGTACAAAATATACAGCTGAGCCAGTTTAGCCACCTATGAGGCTCTCTAGGACCAATACAAAATATACAGTCCAGCCAGTTTAGCCACCTGTGAGGCTCTCTAGGACCAGTACAGAATATACAGTCCTGTCCGTTTAGCCACCCGTGAGGCTCTCCAGGACCAATACAAAATATACAGTCCAGTCAGTTTAATCACATGTGGGGCTCTCTACGACCAGTACAAAATATACACCAGACAGTTTAGCCACCTGTGAGACTCTCTAGGACCAGTACTAAAAACACAGTCCAGCCAATTTAGCCACCTGCAAGGCTCTCTAGAACCGGTACAAAATATACAGCTGAGCCAGTTTAGCCACCTATGAGGCTCTCTAGGACCAATACAAAATATACAGTCCAGCCAGTTTAGCCACCTGTGAGGCTCTCTAGAACTGGTATAAAATATACAGCTGAGCCAGTTTAGCCACCTATGAGGCTCTCTAGGACCAATACAAAATATACAGTCCAGCCAGTTTAGCCACCTGTGAGGCTCTCTAGGATCAGATATACAAAATATACATTCCTGTCAGTTTAGCTGGTTGTAATCTACAGAGGCTGCCCCAGAATGAGTATATGGTCCATCACTCAAGTCCTTAGTTAACCTCGAATTGTGCCGTTAGGTTGTTGGCCTCCCAAAACGTGTCCAAACCCTGGATCTGTGGTCTGTCACCCCACAGCAAAAGTGACCATAAACCTCTGCCTTTTGCTTGTGAGCTGGTCTGGCCTGGTTGGGGTCTCGGAATATATGCACCTGACTTTATGGGCTCAACCTTTAGATTGTGAGTCTCAAAAGGCCGCCCTAGCCATTGACACTTGGCCACTCTGCCTGAGGAAGCCCCTCCAGGCCACCCTAGCCACGGACACTTGGCCACTCCACCTGAGGAAGCCCCTCCAGGCCGCCTTAGCCATGGATACTTGGCCACTCGGCCTGAGAAAGCCCCTCCAGGCCACCCTAACCACCGACACTTGGCCACTCCACCTGAGAAGCCTCTCCAGGCCGCCCTAGCCACAGACACTTGGCCACTCCACCTGAGGAATCCTCACCAGGCCGCCATAGCCACGGACACTTGGCCACTCCACCTGAGGAAGCCCCTCCAGGCTGCCCTAGCCACGGACACTTGGCCACTCCGCCTGAGGAAGCCTTTCCAGGCCGCCCTAGCCACAGACACTTGGCTACTCCGCCTGAGGAATCCTCTCCAGGCCACCCTAGCCACAGACACTTGGGCCACTCTGGCCGAGGAAGCCTATCCAGGCCGCCGTAGCCACGGACACTTGACTACTCCGCCCGAGGAAGCCTCTCAGGCTACCTTAGCCACAGACACTTGTCCACTCCGCCTGAGGAAGCCTCTAAAGGCCGCCTTAGCCACAGACACTTGGCCACTCCGCCTGAGGAAGCCTCGACAGGCTGCCCTAGCCACAGACACTTGTCCACTCCGCCTGAGGAAGCCTCTCCAGGCCGCCCTTGCCACAGACACTTGGCCACTCCGCCTGAGGAAGCTCTCCAGGCCGCCCTATCCACGGACACTTGGCCACTCCGCCTGAGGAAGCCCTTCCAGGCCGCCCTAGCCACGGATACTTGGCCACTCCGCCCGAGGAAGCCTCTCCAGGCCGCCCTAGCCACGGATAATTGGCCGCTCCGCCTGAGGAAGCCTCTCCAGGCCGCCCTAGCCACGGACACTTGGCCACTCCGCCTGAGGAAGCTTCTCCAGGAGGGCTAGCAAGCACTGCCCTGAGTCTGCGCCCAGAGGAGGCAAGAGTAATACAGGTAGTGAGTAGATGGTAGTGAGCGGGGTCTGTTAGTGCTCGGACCTGGGGCTCAAATGTCTCTCAGATGAAGGCCTCTCTCCACCAATGCCAGCAGGTCCCTGGGACCCCCGCGATGGGCAAGTCATGCCATTGGCTAGTAGCCGGCTACTGAGCGCCCACTGTAGCGCCTCGTTTTGGGCGTCCCTGCTTGGCGCTGCACCAGGGTGCTGAGGAACGGCACAGCTGGGCGCTCAGCGCTGCTATTTCGCTCCCAGGCGGCGCACGGCTGTTCCCGGACATCAGCGCTATTTCAGGCTGAGGGGGGCTACTGGCCGCACACGAGGCCACTGCACCTTCCTGCGGCCCTCTGGCGGCCACGGCTATCAATGTGGCACGTGTTCCTGGCCTTATAGAAGAGTAAGGAGGTCCAGGGGCTCGGGAGAAAGCGGCCAGGGGCTTCCCCGTGGCAGAGGGCACATCGGGCAAGTGTGCCAGCATGTGCGCAGGGCAGCAGGGCCGGGAGCTGCTGTAGGACTGAGGTATGTGTGGGCAAACACTGTCTGTATAGTGTGTGTGCTAGGCACGCCACGTGATCAGGGGCAACGTGTGTATAGTGTGGGATTCATGTACGCTCTACACATGTGAGGGGTTGGGGCAGTGCGTGTGCGTTCTGCGTTTTAGGAAGGCTGCATGTATATGCTGTGTCGTGGATAATGGCAGGTGTTAGGCACACTGCATTTGGTGTATAATGTCTGTGTGTGTGCATGCCACGGTAGTGTATTGTTACACTGTGTGTATATAGGTTGTGCTGGCTACACAGAGCGTAAAATGACTGGGTTTAGGCACGGTGTGTCTGGCACACAGTGTCCATTAAACACAGTGTGTGTGACATGGATGTTACATGCGCTAAGGCTGAGGGCATCAAGGCGCTGTATGCATATACTGTATGCAGGAAGTGCATGGCGTTTGTTAGGCACATTGAGTATATATAGTGCGTATTCGGGGTGTGTGTGTGCGCGCACGTGTGTGTGTGTTTGTTGCATTCACTGGTTATATGCTGTGGTGTTATTTTATCTATTTTATTTGATTTTTTATATTGGATAATGTGTGTGCTGGGTAGACGTGTGTAGTGAGCACACTGCGTTTATATAGACTTTATTGGGTACACAGTGCGTACATGGTGTGTGTTGAACTTGAATATGATCAGCCTGTATATCTTGTGTTTTAGGTGCACTATTGTATATGCTGTGTGTTGCATTTGCTGTGCGTGTAGCCTCTGTGTGGTGGACTATATACTGTGATTTTTTTAAGGCAGTGTTTGCACCTGTGTATCCTGCAGTGGTGTGCTGAATACTGTGTGCACACACACACACATACACACACACACACACACATACATTTCAAGTCATATGTATGTATATTTATTTGAATGCTCCGGGGACCCAGAGCCGGTGGCTGCTGTGTGTTTCCTCTGCGTGTGTATTTGATACGCAGCGTACACACTATTTTTGTATACACTGTGTGGACATGCTGCGTATGTTTCAAACAGTGTGTGTGTGTGTGTGTGTTTGCGCGCACGTCGAGCTAGCAACGGGTACTCCTAATGTCGGGGCCCTAGTTAGATACATTCATTGTGCTGTGCTGTGCTGTGCTGTGTTTATGGTGCATTCTGAAAGCGTAGCTTAGCTATTATTGGCTACACGGCGTGCCTGCGTGTTGGGTACACTGTGTGTGCACACTCTGTGGCATTTGCTGGATTGGATATCTCGCGACACAAAATTGCTTTTCACTGGTGCAAAGCCACTTTGCACGGCAAAAATACTTTGCACTATTCCATGAATCAGGGTGTTTCTTGGCAGTGCAAAGTCACTTGGCACCGTGCAAAATATTCCATGAATCAGGCCCACTGTGTGTTGCTGGTGGGATCGGTGCAAATGGGCCATGCACTGGAGCTCTGCAGCAACATGCAGCGGGTAACGAGCAGCGGCTGAAACTCGTAGGAGCTGTTTATGTGCTGGCAGCCTGGACGAGCGGGATAGGGTGCCACAAAGGTTTACCAGGGGCTCTGCGGGTTTGGGGATTTCCATGGAGGATCCTTAGGAAACCTGCAGAAGGCATTTAAAGCCCAGTGGGCCTCAGTACGAGGGTGTCTCATTTACCGTTCCCGCAGCCCAGTCCTGTGGGTTTACTGTGGGGATTACGAGCAGAGTAGCGGTAGAGTTGGTTCTCATTTTTAGAGTTCATAGGACTCCTTGGGGATTTCATCAGATCTACTGTGGGGATTACGAGCAGAGTAGCGGTAGAGTTGGTCCGCATGTTTAGAGTTTATAGGACTCCGTGGGGATTTCATCAGATCTACTGTGGGGATTACGAGCGGAGTAGTGGTAGAGTTGGTTCCCATTTTTAGAGTTCATAGGACTCCGTGGGGATTTCAGCAGATCTGCCGTGGGGTTTACGGGCGGAGTAGCGGTAGAGTTGGTTCCCATTTTTAGAGTTCATAGGACGTGTGGGGATTTCATCAGATCTACTGTGGGGATTACGAGCGGAGTAGCGGTAGAGTTGGTTCCCATTTTTAGAGTTCATAGGACTCTGTGGGGATTTCAGCAGATCTACTATGGGGATTACGAGCGGAGTAGTGGTAGAGTTGGTCCGCATGTTTAGAGTTCATAGGACTCTGTGGGGATTTCAGCAGATCTACTGTGGGGATTACGAGCGGAGTAGCAGTAGAGTTGGTCCGCATGTTTAGAGTTCATAGGACTCCGTGGGGATTTCATCAGATCTACTGTGGGGATTACGAGCGGAGTAGCAGTAGAGTTGGTCCGCATGTTTAGAGTTCATAGGACTCCGTGGGGATTTCAGCAGATCTGCCGTGGGGTTTACGGGCGGAGTAGCGGTAGAGTTGGTTCCCATTTTTAGAGTTCATAGGACTCTGTGGGGATTTCATCAGATCTACTGTGGGGATTACGAGCGGAGTAGCGGTAGAGTTGGTCCGCATGTTTAGAGTTCATAGGACTCCGTGGGGATTTCATCAGATCTACTGTGGGGATTACGAGCGGAGTAGCGGTAGAGTTGGTTCCCATTTTTAGAGTTCATAGGACTCTGTGGGGATTTTCTGTGGGGATTTCATCAGATCTACTGTGGGGATTACGAGCGGAGTAGCGGTAGAGTTGGTCCGCTTGTTTAGAGTTTATAGGACTCCGTGGGGATTTCATCAGATCTACTGTGGGGATTACGAGCGGAGTAGCGGTAGAGTTGGTTCCCATTTTTAGAGTTCATAGGACTCTGTGGGGATTTCATTAGATCTACTGTGGGGATTACGAGCGGAGTAGCGGTAGAGTTGGTTCCCATTTTTAGAGTTCATAGGACTCTGTGGGGATTTCATCAAATCTACTGTGGGGATTACAAGCGGAGTAGCGGAGAGTTGGTCCGCATGTTTAGAGTTCATAGGACTCCGTGGGGATTTCATCAGATCTACTGTGGGGATTACGAGCGGAGTAGCGGTAGAGTTGGTTCCCATTTTTAGAGTTCATAGGACTCCATGGGGATTTCATCAGATCTACTGTGGGGATTATGAGGGAAGTAGCAGTAGAGTTGGTTCCCATTTTTAGAGTTCATAGGTCTCCGTGGGGATTTCAGCAGATCTACTGTGGGGATTACGAGCGGAGTAGCGGTAGAGTTGGTTCTCATTTTTAGAGTTCATAGGACTCTGTGGGGATTTCATCAGATCTACTGTGGGGATTACGAGCGGAGTAGCAGTAGAGTTGGTCCGCATGTTTAGAGTTCATAGGACACCGTGGGGATTTCATCAGATCTACTGTGGGGATTATGAGCGGAGTAGCGGTCGAGTTGGTTCCCATTTTTAGAGTTCATAGGACTCCATGGGGATTTCATCAGATCTACTGTGGGGATTATGAGGGAAGTAGCAGTAGAGTTGGTTCCCATTTTTAGAGTTCATAGGACTCCGTGGGGATTTCATCAGATCTACTGTGGGGAATACGAGCGGAGTAGCGGTAGAGTTGGTTCCCATTTTTAGAGTTCATAGGACTCCGTGGGGATTTCATCAGATCTACTGTGGGGATTGCGAGCGGAGTAGCGGTAGAGTTGGTTCCCATTTTTAGAGTTCATAGGACTCCGTGGGGATTTCAGCAGATCTACTGTGGGGATTACGAGCGGAGTAGTGGTAGAGTTGGTTCCCATTTTTAGAGTTCATAGGACTCTGTGGGGATTTCAGCAGATCTACTGTGGGGATTACGAGCGGAGTAGCGGTAGAGTTGGTTCCCATTTTTAGAGTTCATAGGACTCCGTGGGGATTTCATCAGATCTACTGTGGGGATTACGAGCGGAGTAGCGGTAGAATTGGTTCCCATTTTTAGAGTTCATAGGACTCCGTGGGGATTTCAGCAGATCTACTGTGGGGATTACGAGCGGAGTAGTGGTAGAGTTGGTCCGCATGTTTAGAGTTCATAGGACTCCGTGGGGATTTCAGCAGATCTGCCGTGGGGTTTACGGGCGGAGTAGCGGTAGAGTTGGTTCCCATTTTTAGAGTTCATAGGACGTGTGGGGATTTCATCAGATCTACTGTGGGGATTACGAGCGGAGTAGCGGTAGAGTTGGTTCCCATTTTTAGAGTTCATAGGACTCCGTGGGGATTTCAGCAGATCTACTGTGGGGATTACGAGCGGAGTAGTGGTAGAGTTGGTCCGCATGTTTAGAGTTCATAGGACTCCGTGGGGATTTCAGCAGATCTGCCGTGGGGTTTACGGGCGGAGTAGCGGTAGAGTTGGTTCCCATTTTTAGAGTTCATAGGACGCGTGGGGATTTCATCAGATCTACTGTGGGGATTACGAGCGGAGTAGCGGTAGAGTTGGTTCCCATTTTTAGAGTTCATAGGACTCTGTGGGGATTTCAGCAGATCTACTATGGGGATTACGAGTGGAGTAGTGGTAGAGTTGGTCCGCATGTTTAGAGTTCATAGGACTCTGTGGGGATTTCAGCAGATCTACTGTGGGGATTACGAGCGGAGTAGCAGTAGAGTTGGTCCGCATGTTTAGAGTTCATAGGACTCCGTGGGGATTTCATCAGATCTACTGTGGGGATTACGAGCAGAGTAGCGGTAGAGTTGGTTCCCATTTTTAGAGTTCATAGGACTCTGTGGGGATTTCATCAGATCTACTGTGGGGATTACGAGCGGAGTAGCGGTAGAGTTGGTCCGCATGTTTAGAGTTCATAGGACTCCGTGGGGATTTCATCAGATCTACTGTGGGGATTACGAGCGGAGTAGCGGTAGAGTTGGTTCCCATTTTTAGAGTTCATAGGACTCTGTGGGGATTTCATCAGATCTACTGTGGGGATTACGAGCGGAGTAGCGGTAGAGTTGGTCCGCATGTTTAGAGTTTATAGGACTCCGTGGGGATTTCATCAGATCTACTGTGGGGATTACGAGCGGAGTAGCGGTAGAGTTGGTTCCCATTTTTAGAGTTCATAGGACTCTGTGGGGATTTCATTAGATCTGCTGTGGGGATTACGAGCGGAGTAGCGGTAGAGTTGGTTCCCATTTTTAGAGTTCATAGGACTCTGTGGGGATTTCATCAAATCTACTGTGGGGATTACAAGCGGAGTAGCGGTAGAGTTGGTCCGCATGTTTAGAGTTCATAGGACTCCGTGGGGATTTCATCAGATCTACTGTGGGGATTACGAGCGGAGTAGCGGTAGAGTTGGTTCCCATTTTTAGAGTTCATAGGACTCCATGGGGATTTCATCAGATCTACTGTGGGGATTATGAGGGAAGTAGCAGTAGAGTTGGTTCCCATTTTTAGAGTTCATAGGACTCCGTGGGGATTTCAGCAGATCTACTGTGGGGATTACGAGCGGAGTAGCGGTAGAGTTGGTTCTCATTTTTAGAGTTCATAGGACTCTGTGGGGATTTCATCAGATCTACTGTGGGGATTACGAGCGGAGTAGCAGTAGAGTTGGTCCGCATGTTTAGAGTTCATAGGACACCGTGGGGATTTCATCAGATCTACTGTGGGGATTATGAGCGGAGTAGCGGTCGAGTTGGTTCCCATTTTTATAGTTCAAAGGAATCCATGGGGATTTCATCAGATCTACTGTGGGGATTATGAGCGGAGTAGCGGTAGAGTTGGTTCCCATTTTTAGAGTTCATAGGACTCCGTGGGGATTTCATCAGATTTACTGTGGGGATTACGAGCGGAGTAGCGGTAGAGTTGGTTCCCATTTTTAGAGTTCATAGGACTCCGTGTGGATTTCAGCAGATCTACTGTGGGGATTACGAGCAGAGTAGCGGTAGAGTTGGTTCCCATTTTTAGAGTTCATAGGACTCCGTGGGGATTTCATCAGATCTACTGTGGGGTTAACGAGCAGAGTAGCGGTAGAGTTGGTTCCCATTTTTAGAGTTCATAGGACTCTGTGGGGATTAAATCAGATCTACTGTGGGGATTACGAGCGGAGTAGCGGTAGAGTTGATTCCCATTTTTAGAGTTCATAGGACGCGTGGGGATTTCAGCAGATCTACGGTGGGGATTACGAGTGGAGTAGCGGCAGAGTTGGTTCCCATTTTTACGCTGCCACGCTGAATTGAACTATTTGCTGGCAGTATAACTCCTAACTCGGAATGCAGTGATTTGAAAGTGGTATTTTTATGCACACTGCCAAATTAATAATGAGCCCCAATGGGTCTTCTATAATGGACAAGAAGTTATGGTTTGCATCTCTTGTGGAAGTAAAATTTGTGACGTGCTTTGTACTGAAGCCCCATATTAGTATAATTATAATTACAGTATTAATAATATAGTATTTATTGAGCGCGGTCCTAGCTTCAAGAAGCAACAGAGCACATTACAGAGGTATACACCAGTACAGATACATAACGGAGCACTTTACAGAGGTCTACAACAGTACAGATACATAACGGAGTGCTTTACAGAGGTCTACAACAGTACAGATACAGAACAGAGCGCTTTACAGAGGTATACACCAGTACAGATACATAACGGAGCACTTTACAGAGGTCTACAACAGTACAGATACATAACAGAGTGCTTTACAGAGGTCTACAACAGTACAGATACAGAACAGAGCGCTTTACAGAGGTATACACCAGTACAGGTACATAATGGAGCGCTTTACAGAGGTAAACACCGGTACAGATACATAACAGAGCACTTTACAGAGGTAAACACTGGTACAGGTACATAACGGAGCGCTTTACAGAGGTATACACCAGTACAGATACATAACAGAGCGCTTTACAGAGGTATACAACATTACAGACACATAACGGAGCGCTTTACAGAGGTAAACACCGGTACAGATACATAATGGAGCGCTTTACAGAGGTAAACACCAGTACAGATACATAACGGAGTACTTACAGAGGTCTACAACAGTACAGATACATAACAGAGCACTTTACAGAGGTCTACAACAGTACAGATACATAACGGAGCACTTTACAGAGGTCTACAACAGTACAGATACAGAACGGAGCGCTCTCCAGAGGTAAACACCAGTGCAGATACATAATGGAGCGCTTTACAGAGGTAAACACCGGTGCAGATACATAACGGAGCACTTTACAGAGGTAAACACCAGTACAGATACATAACAGAGCGCTTTACAGAGGTATACACCAGTACAGATACATAACGGAGCGCTTTACAGAGGTAAACACCGGTACAGGTACTTAACGGAGCGCTTTACAGAGATATACACCAGTACAGATACATAACAGAGCGCTTTACAGAGGTATACAACATTACAGACACATAACGGAGCGCTTTACAGAGGTAAACACCGGTACAGATACATAACAGAGCGCTTTACAGAGGTATACACCAGTACAGATACATAACAGAGCGCTTTACAGAGGTAAACAACAGTACAGATACATAACGGATTGCTTTACAGAGGTATACATCAGTACAGATACATAACGGAGCGCTTTACAGAGGTAAACACCGGTACAGATAAGGGAGCGCTTTACAGAGGTAAAGACCGGTACAGATACATAACGGAGCGCTTTACAGAGGTATACAACATTACAGAGACATAACGGAGCGCTTTACAGAGGTATAAACCAGTACAGATACATAATGGAGCGCTTTACAGAGGTAAACACCGGTACAGATACATAACGAAGCGCTTTACAGAGGTGTACAACATTACAGAGGCATTAACGGAGTGCTTTACAGAGGTATACACCAGTACAGATACATAATGGAGCACTTTACTGAGGTAAACACTGGTACAGATACATATTGGAGCACTTTACAGAGGGATACATAAGTACAGATACATAAAGGAGTGCTTTACAGAGGTAAACACCGGTACAGATACATAATGGAGCGCTTTACAGAGGTATACACCAGTACAGATACATAACAGAGCGCTTTACAGAGGTAAACACTGGTACAGATACATAACGGAGCGCTTTACAAAGGTATACAACATTACAGAGGCATAACAGAGTGCTTTACAGAGGTATACACCAATACAGATACATAACGGAGCGCTTTACAGAGGTATACACCAGTGCAGATACATAATGGAGTGCTTTACAGAGGTAAACACCGGTACAGATACATAACGGAGTGCTTTACAGAGGTATACAACATTACAGAGGCATAACGGAGCGCTTTACAGAGGTATACACCAATACAGATACATAATGGAGCGCTTTACACAGGTATACACCAGTACAGATAAATAATAGAGTGCTTTACAGAGGTATACGTCAATACAGATACATAACGGAGCGCTTTACAGAGGTATACACCAGTAAAGATGCATAACAGAGCTTTACAGAGGTAAACACCAGTACAGATACATTACGGAGCACTTTACAGAGGTAAACACCAGTACAGATACATAACAGAGCGCTTTACAGAGGTAAACACTGGTACAGATACATAATGGAGTGCTTTACAAAGGTATACAACATTACAGAGGCATAACAGAGTGCTTTACAGAGGTATACACCAATACAGATACATAACGGAGCGCTTTACAGAGGTATACACCAGTGCAGATACATAATGGGGTGCTTTACAGAGGTAAACACTGGTACAGATACATGACGGAGTGCTTTACAGAGGTATACAACATTACAGAGGCATAACGGAGCGCTTTACAGAGGTATACACCAATACAGATACATAATGGAGCGCTTTACAGAGGTATACGTCAATACAGATACATAACGGAGCGCTTTACAGAGGTAAACACCGGTACAGATAATGGAGCGCTTTACAGAGGTAAAGACCGGTACAGATACATAACAGAGCGCTTTACAGAGGTATACAACATTACAGAGACATAACGGAGCGCTTTACAGAGGTATAAACCAGTACAGATACATAATGGAGCGCTTTACAGAAGTAAACACCGGTACAGATACATAACGAAGCCCTTTACAGAGGTATACAACATTACAGAGGCATTAACGGAGCGCTTTACAGAGGTATACACCAGTACAGATACATAATGGAGCGCTTTACTGAGGTAAACACTGGTACAGATACATATTGGAGCACTTTACAGAGGTATACATAAGTACAGATAGATAAAGGAGTGCTTTACAGAGGTAAACACCGGTACAGATACATAATGGAGCGCTTTACAGAGGTATACACCAGTACAGATACATAACAGAGCACTTTACAGAGGTAAACACTGGTACAGATACATAACGGAGCGCTTTACAAAGGTATACAACATTACAGAGGCATAACAGAGTGCTTTACAGAGGTATACACCAATACAGATACATAACGGAGCGCTTTACAGAGGTATACACCAGTGCAGATACATAATGGAGTGCTTTACAGAGGTAAACACCGGTACAGATACATAACGGAGTGCTTTACAGAGGAATACAACATTACAGAGGCATAACGGAGCGCTTTACAGAGGTATACACCAATACAGATACATAATGGAGCGCTTTACAGTGGTATACACCAGTACATATAAATAATAGAGTGCTTTACAGAGGTATACGTCAATACAGATACATAACGGAGCGCTTTACAGAGGTATACACCAGTACAGATGCATAACAGAGCTTTACAGAGGTAAACACCAGTACAGATACATTACGGAGCACTTTACAGAGGTAAACACCAGTATAGATACATAACGGAGCGCTTTACAGAGGTAAACACTGGTACAGATACATAATGGAGCGCTTTACAAAGGTATACAACATTACAGAGGCATAACAGAGTGCTTTACAGAGGTAAACACCAATACAGATACATAACGGAGCGCTTTACAGAGGTATACACCAGTGCAGATACATAATGGAGTGCTTTACAGAGGTAAACACCGGTACAGATACATGACGGAGTGCTTTACAGAGGTATACAACATTACAGAGGCATAACGGAGCGCTTTACAGAGGTATACGTCAATACAGATACATAACGGAGCGCTTTACAGAGGTATACACCAGTACAGATGCATAACAGAGCTTTACAGAGGTAAACACCAGTACAGATACATTACGGAGCACTTTACAGAGGTAAACACCAGTACAGATACATAACGGAGCGCTTTACAGAGGTCTACAACAGTACAGATACATAACGGAGTGCTTTGCAGAGGTATAAACCAGTACAGATACATAACAGAGCGCTTTACAGAGGTATACACCAGTACAGATACATAACAGAGCACTTTACAGAGGTAAACACGGTACAGATACAGAACGGATCACTTTACAGAGGTAAATACACAACAGATATACAGGGGGGGTAGGATATAGAGGGGCACAGAGGAGGGTTACAGCTGTATCGGGTGGTGGGAGGAGATGGGCAGGTGGCGTCTAGCGAGTCAGGTGGCGCAAGGGGCGACATGATGGCCTTGGTCTTGATGCAGAGAGACTCCTTGAAGAGATGGGTCCTGAGTTCTTTTCTGAATTGTAGGAACGTGGGGGCGGGTCTAATAATGATGGGGAGGAGGTTCTATAGTCTTGGGGCGTAGGCACGTGTCCTTGCTTCTGGTCATGCACTGTCAGCCAGAGATGCAGTGTTTCTCTGTGAGGTACGTGGGTGACTTAAGGGAAACTGCCTTATAGAGGATGCAGCAAGACTTGAAGGGGATTTGTGTATGCAGTGCCATACTGGAGTGCAGTGCCATACTAGAGTGCAATTGCAGAGTGCAGTGCCATACTGGAGTGCAGTGCCGTTCTGGACTGCAGTGCCTTTGTAGAGTGCAGTGCCATACTGTAGTGCATTGCCACACTGGTGTGCAGTGCCATTGTAGAGTGTGTTGCCATTCTGGAGTGCAGTGCCTGTCTGGGGTCCAGTCCAGGACTGGGGTGCAGTCTTATACTGGAGTGCATTGGCATTCTAGAGTGTTGTGTAATTGAAGAGTGCAGAGCCATACTGGAATGCCGTGCCATTGTAGTGTGAAGTGTGATTGCAGAGTGCAGTGCCATTCTGGGGTGCATTGCCACACTGGAGTGCACTGCCATTCTGGGGTGCAGTGCCATTGTGGGGTGCACTGCCGGACTGGGGTGCAGTCTTATACTGGAGTGCATTGCCATTGAAGAGTGCAGCACCCTACTGGAGTGCAGTGCCATTATAGAGTGAAGTGTGATTGCAGAGTGCATTGCCATTCTGAAGTGCATTGCCATACTGGAGTGCAATACCATTCTGTGTGCAATGCCATACTGGAGTGCATTGCCACACTGAAGTGCAGTACCATTCTAGAATGCAGTTCCATACTGGAGTGCAGTGCCATTGAAGTGTGCAGTGTCATACTGGAGTGTTGTGCCATTCTGGAGTGTAGTGCCATACTGGAATTAAATGCCATTCTGGAGTGCAGTGCCATAGTGGAGTATAGTGCCATTGTGGAGTGCATTACCATTCTAGGGTGCATTGCCCTACGGGAGTGCAGTGCCATCCTGGAGAACAGCACCATTCTGGAGTGCAGAGTGTAAGGAATTCGAGCATCCGCATGGTGGGTGTGCGCTCGCTTGTGATTTTTTAAATGTTAAAAGAAATTGAATGATGTTAGCTGAACCTCAGGAATATGGGTGGGGCTAATCCAAACACATTTTCCTATGCTCGCCGCACGACATACACATAGACCTGTGAACTATGGGTGGACACAGTCTACAGGCGCTTTCCCCTCTTTCATATTTAGTTGGGATACGACAGCCAGGATTACACCATGTCCTCTGAGAAGGGAGATAGGAAATCATTCCCCCTGCCATGGCCAGCCTAATTAACTATCAAAGGATCCATGGATCTGCCCTGTCCTTTTGTTAGCCATGCGGCTGGTGGTAGCTTTGCATACTAATCAGAGTTGAATTCAAACAAGCCTACACGGGGCTTGGCTGCAGAGGCTAACAAAGGAGTTAGGAAAATCCAACAACTTTTATATGCACTGTGTCAACCTGAAGCTAGCTCGCTGTTACGCTCACCTGGTATCCACAGGGACGCCACCCAGCCGGGTTACTCGCTGGTATGCTTCTCAGCTTTGCCCAGATGTGGTCTACGGGGAAGGTTCTGCCTGAAAATACAGGAGGACTGTGTTCAAGACTGAGCGACCGGGGTAAGTATTCTCCCTCCACCCCCGTATGATTTCTGCCCCTCTGGGGCCCTCTCCTCACCTTGTATAGAGTTAGGCGTGTTCTCCATCCTGCCTTCTATGCAGGGGTGCGTTTTCTTTCATGGGTGTGTGCGGTCCAGTGACTTCACTGACGCCGGCCCATTTGATATTGTTCAGGTAGGTCTTATTTCTGTTCTTTAGCTTTGTTGCTATCCTGCATGCCTTTCTTTGTTTAAAATGTTGCTTTTTTCTCCCGTAGGTATGCAGAGCTTCAGCGCGGCGAATTGGTTTGGTTTAGCCCCGCTGGTAAATGATGGCGCATTAAGAGCGCTATGATGCGGTAAGTAAGCGCTATGCGCAGCGCTGCGAAGTCTTGCCTTTGCTAACCTGCGTTTTCCTTCCTTGTAGGTCGCGGTGTTCTTCAGCGCGAGTGGAATGTCCGGCGTGGTGCCAGCTGAGAAGCGACCAGCCAGGTAAACCTTTTGAGCAGTTCGTAATTTGTAAATGTCTCTACTGCTTTCTTTAATGTTGCCTCTATCTTCCTCTTTCAGGTCGTTCTGTCCGGGAGGCGTGCAGATTCGAGGAAGCTGTTCTCAGTAGCTGCGAGTGTTTAAAGATGAAGACTGCAGGTAAGATGCTGCTGCTAATGATGTTCCTTTTGTCTCTTTGCAGGTTCTGCTTCTCCGAGGATCGAGGAAATAGCTGGACACGGTGAGCGTCACGTTGCAAGCTGCAAAGTAACACGAAGCGTGTTCTGCAGTCAGGGTGTGGTTTATATAGCCCAGGTAAAGTAGTACCAGGGAAAGTAGTTCTAGGCCTGCCACACACAAAACACTAGACCGCATAGCTTGGTTCCTTGGAACCAAGCTATGTGGATGCCTCCATGTTGGCTGACAACACAATAAAGTAGTTCCCAAGCACATTGTTTTTCATGGTGTATGACCCTGGTGCCATAGGCGCCAGGAGTGACCCCAAGAGGGTTTTGGAAAAGGATACCAAGCTCTAGAGGCCCGAGTCCTGACTCCACCTGGCCAATGGGTTTGCCAGAGGGGGTTTTGGGCGAGGGTCATGACACTCGCGCCCTTAGTATCAATGGACAGTGAAATATCATGTCTGGGACTCCCTGTTACAGTAGTCAACTCAGCCCCACAGGGGGGCCCCATTTAGAAGGTAGGAGTATGTGATTTAACGAAGACAGAAAGTCTGGTCCCACCCCAGCTTCAAGGGAGACCTGCTGTTTAATCAGGAACCACAGAGACCTCCATTTTCTAGAGAGACCCTTTGATCTACAACAGACAAGAAGGTGGGTGGCACTTAGTATTACATGTTTTCACGCCTTTACTTTTTCTGTTGCAAAACACTCTGGCTATGACCTCATGCTTATGGAAGATTGTTGGTGGGGACCCAAGATTGGTTCATTGAGGTAGGCTTAAGCTACGCCATTCACTGTGGGCCATTTGG